>NC_141685.1:1170361537-1170961537 GCF_964263255.1 Lissotriton vulgaris
TTGCCTGATCCTGTTAAAAGACAAATTCAAGTACACATACAGACTCCACAGAGGGATAATGCCCAAGCCTCCGCCTCAGGAGGTGCAACCGGGGGTTACCAGACCCCGCCAGCAACACACAGATTACACCTTAGAGACATGCAGAAGCACCCTACACTTCAGTCACCCCGTCTCGACATACTCAAAGAACAACTTCCAGTTTGCAGATACGATCCAGTACCCGGCAAAGATGATAGAATGTTGATAGCGTCAATACGCTTGCGACAAGCAACAGATTACCTAGTGTTATTCTCAGGGATGACTGATCACCTAGATAGAATATATCATTTTGTCCAGACTGGGGAAAATCCTGAAAGTATTAAGGAGGCCCTGGCACATCAGAAAGTTGACACTCAAGCATATATATTACGTTTTTTCATAAATTGCTTAATAAGAGAACGAGACAGGCCTGAGACAGAACAGGATGAAATGGAAGCACTAAACAAGTGGGGTCAAAACATAGCCGAAGGAAAACATGATAAAATGAATTGTATATCAAGCATGTACAAGAAAATAAGAAAAGCAGTAATAGAAATACACGAAAAAGAAAAAGAAAATGGTTCCTCCGAGGAGGAGGAAGGACCTGAAGAACAAGAAATAACTACCGATACGATAGCATATGTAGGTAAGGGAACTTACCTTAGGAAAGGCATTCGTCCAGAAAGCAAGAGTTTTTCTCTCTGGCATATCAAAACCGAATTCTCCTGAACATCAGTTTCAAGACACTGATAAAATGCTTCGAGAACGAATGGGGTACCATGTACTCAATTCTATGGATGAACAAGAACTAGCCCGGTCAGCAATACTATGGGCTGACAATCCTAACATATACAATGATGACACAGTAGCGCAGACATTTCTGAACCTATCCCCAGACGAGCAGAAATTAGCAGGTACATATATGATTCAGCACCTCCTCACGTTATACAGAAATCAACATTCTGATCCAGGTCCCTTACACGATACATTAGAAGCACTACTCATGGATAGATGGAGAGGTCTAAGTACCAAGTTAATACAAATAATTCTAGAACAACGGCATAGATTCAACACTTTCTTAGGCCCACAATATGTTCCCGCTCCGCCCCCAGAAAGAAAAATGTATCATATGGAACGTTTAGAAAGGCAGAACCCTTTACGAGAAGTACATCCAGTTATGGGTACCGATAATGCCTTGAAACGTGTGTATGTACACACACCTCTGACCAAGTTAGAACTATTGGAAATGAAGAAGCTAGTACCCTGTCACGATAAAGACCCTGCAGGTTTTCACAGAGAACTTAAAGACATGTTACTGATGGGAGATTACACATATGCAGATATCATGAAAATGTTAAAGGTACTGCTGCCCACCGGTATCTACGAGAAACTAAAGGAAAGAGAATGGGAGGTGGGAGACAAGAAGATTATATGGACAGAAATAGAAGACGAGGAGAAACTTCGTACTCCAGGGTTAGGCCTTGGGGAGAAAACTAAAGCATTACCAGGTTTAATAGTACAGGTTCTGCCAAGATTACTGACAACTAGAAAGGAAGACTGGGACGCAATCTCAGCCTGTAAACAGAAACACGACGAAGATACTAGTGACTTCTATTCAAGATTCGAGAAATGTTTCATTATTAATAGTGGCCTTAAACCAAGTAGCGAGTCGTACCCGCATCTTTTTGTATCAAAGTTAGTAGAAAATTCCCTGATAGCAGTTAAGAACCGTGTATATAAAGTTGAAAGTACATGGCAAGCAAATACGCCATCCCAGATGTTACAGATGTTACAATACCACCAGAACAGAATTAGAGAAGAACAGGATCACGAACAGAGATGTATGAAAGACACGAAAATGAAAATGTTAGTGGCCCAGTCGGTTCCAGCCGACGGCCAGAGAAAGGGTACGGCCCAGACAGGAAATGCCGCAGCTCCCGTTAAAGGGACATGCAATTATTGCAAGCAGCCAGGTCACTACGTACATGAATGCCCAGTCCTGAAGCACAATATAGCAACAGGTAAAACTAAAGAAAGACCGCATCCGCCTAGACAAGATCAGGGTCAGCAACAGACTTCACAGAATTCACAACCTATGCATGCTCCACCACATACGAGACAAAACGCAGCGGTATCACAGGCACAGTCCCAGCCACAGCCCATTGCCGCGACTCAGCAAGTTTCACAACAGATGTACCAGTATGCCCAATCTGATTACCCCGATTACCCACGATACACATGAAACAGCCTAGAGAGGGAGGTTGGCTTGCCTCTTATTGAGATTCCTGTAGATCAAGAGGGTCCTTACGTACACAGTCGAGTATTGGGAAAAGACAGAAAGTTTTTAATTGACACAGGGGCAAGCCGCACAACAATCAGTCATAATGAAGTCCCAGGGGCACCCCTCTCAGGCTCACAGAATGTTTCCCTTGGTTTTTCAGGACAGCCTATTGTAAATGAGGTATCGAAACCAGTCCCCCTGGCTGTGGGTCCATTATCACGTGTTACAGACTTGTTACTTACGAAATCATGTCCAGAAAATCTGTTAGGTATCAAAACATTGAAGGCTCTAGGAGCTGTGATATGTTGTTCTCCGGAAGGAGTTAGACTTTTCCTACGTGACTTTAAGGGTCACTATGTATTACGAGAGTTTGATGTCAGATTGAAAAATGTACCGAAGCACCTGTGGGCACAAGGCCCGACCGATGTAGGTTGCATGCACATTACACCATACCGTGTTACACTCAAACCAGGTGTTGTTTTACCCCGAATCAGACAATACAAGTTACCACCCGATGCTGTAGTGGCTTTACTGGAAATCATTGAAGAGCTCATTGCCCAAGGAGTGGTCGTAGAGACCGACTCCAATATCTGTAATTCCCCTATCATTCCGATTCTTAAACGTACTGATCCCAATGCACCGCCAGTATATCGGCTGGTGATTGATTTACGAGAACTGAATAAATGCATTGTACCACAGTACCCTGTGGTTCCCGACATCTCATCCCTATTGACTGCTATTGATTCAGAAGCAACGTTCTTTACTGTAATTGATCTCAAGAACGCCTTCTTTAGTGTGCCTATTGATCCAGAGAGCCAATATCTCTTCGGATTCAGTTTAAATGGACGAAGTTTCAAATTTTCACGCGCACCTCAAGGATTCACAGAAAGCCCCAGCATCTATAGTCAAGCACTGAAAAGACAACTTGATTGTATTCAAATGCCAGTTAACACCGCTTTACTGCAATACGTCGATGATCTGTTGATCACCGCACGAAGTGAACCTGAATGTGAACAAGCATCACTGACAGTTTTACATTTTCTGGCCGACAAGGGACACAAGGTGTCTCCTTCAAAGCTACAATTCTGTGTTCAGCAAGTTGTGTACTTGGGTCACTTGCTGTCCAAAGTGGGGAGACAGCTCACTCCTGACCGTATCCAGTTAATTGTAAATATGCCACAACCCCAGACACAAAAGGAAGTGCGGGCCTTTATAGGCCTCACCTCGTACTGCAGACAATGGATTCCCCAGTATGCATTTCTAGCTAAACCACTCATTCAGTTGACAACACAGGAGGCAGTGACTTCGACTGCTCTTCCTTGGACTCCGGAACATACACAGGCCTTTGAGGAATTAAAGAAAGCTTTATGTCAAGCACCAGTTTTAGCGACACCATGTTACAGCAAACCTTTTACACTTTTTGTTACAGAACGTGATGGTACAGCATTGTCTGTCCTCACTCAAGACCAAGCAGGTTCACATAAGCCTTGCGCTTATTTTTCAAGTACATTGGATTCAGTAGCCCAGGCACTCCCTGCGTGCTTAAAGTCAGTAGCAGCAACGGCACTAGCAATGAGACAGAGCGACTCAATTGTTTTAGGACATCCATTAACAGTTCAAGTTCCACATTCTGTAGAGGTTCTTTTAAACAGAACTCAGACTCAACACTTGACTATAGCACGACTGACAGGTTATGAATTGACGCTATTCCAGCCACACATAGAAATCAGGCGCTGCAGCATTCTAAACCCCGCAACATTGTTACCTTCGATTATGACAGATCCAGCCCCGCATGATTGTATAGAGATCATTAATGCAGTAACAAAGCCCCGACGAGACTTAACAGATGTTCCATTGACAAATCCAGACCTGACACTTTACGTGGATGGTTCATGTATGAGAACAAACACAGGAGAATTAGTGGCCGCCTATGCAGTGACCACAGAAACTGAAGTTAAAGAAACATATCGTATTGATACACTGTCCGCTCAAGCAGCAGAGCTCATCGCTCTGACCCGAGCCTGTATACTAGCCAAGAACAGAAATGTTAACATATACACAGATTCACGTTATGCTTTCGGAGTTGTACACGACTTCGGAGTGTTATGGCAAGAACGAGGTTTCCTGACCTCTCACGGTGCCAAGATCCAACACGGTCCCCTCATTCAAGCACTATTAGAGGCAATACATCTGCCTTCAGGCATATCCATCATGAAGTGCAAAGCACATACTAAAGTTACAGATTCCATTTCCCAGGGTAACGACCTGGCAGATCAAACAGCAAAACATACAGCATTGACTCACACCCAGACAACTGACGTGACAAAGACAATAGTACCGACACATTGTATGACAGTTAGGGATCCCACACTAGATGTAATCGATATTCAGACACATGCTACTACAGATGAAATAAAGAAATGGACTGAACTAGGAGGGATCCAGACAGATCAAGGATGGATGACGAAGGGAAAATCTACATGGTTTCTCCCCGACTCTATGGTTCAAGTCATAATAAATACAGCACATAGTCCAGCACACCTAGGAGAGAAAGCGATGTTAGACAGTTTACAGAATCTCTGGTACAACAAACACTTACGAGCAGCAGCAAAACAGAAAGTACGTACTTGTATGATCTGTTGTCAGTTCAATCCAGGTAAAAGCGTCCCTGTAGAGCAAGGTGGATTTCATCCTCCTGATCACCCTTTTGAAGTCCTCCAGATGGATTATATCCAGATGGACCGTTGTCGAGGATTTAAGTACGTCCTCGTAGTTGTTTGTGCACTTTCCCGTTGGACCGAAGCATATCCAGTCCCAGATTACACTGCTCCGACCACTGCCAGGCAGCTGGTTCGAGAATTCTTCCCACGATACGGCTTGCCTCGTGTCGTGTACTCAGATAACGGACAGCCATTCTCATCCGAACTCATGAAACAGGTTTCCCTGCTGCTAGGATATCAGTGGAGATTCCATTGTGTCCGACATCCCGAAGCCGCTGGCCTTGTAGAAAGGCATAATCAGACACTAAAGACCCGCCTTGCTAAAATCTGTAAAGAGAAAGGGGTCGACTGGATAGTCGCCCTGCCCGTTGCACTGTTCTACATGAGAATGGTCGCCCATTCGAGATCAGGACTATCCCCGTATGAAGTGGTCTTTGGCAGACCACCGAATATGTGGGGGACGCCCATGCCTAAGAAAATTACCGATGTTGATTGTAATATGCTGACAGATTACCTTGCCTCCTTGATGTCTGCACTCCAATCATGTCGTTCACAGGTTGCTGCAGCCTTCCCCGACAACACCGATGTAAAGCCACACGATGTCCGTCCAGGGGATACAGTCCTAATTAGGAACTTCGACAGGAAAAGTCCGCTGGAGCCCCGCTGGAAAGAGCCGAAGACCGTCCTTCTTACAACACGGACCGCTATCAAGGTGGAAGGCCGAAAGGGGTGGATCCATACGAGTCATATAAAAAAATGCAATGAACTGATGCCAGAAACAGACTCGTCCACCCCCTCCAAGGACTGCCTCGATACTAAAGACTTTAAAGTTACCAAACAAGAGAAAACTCCCCAAGAGGAGTACCGAATGAAACTCCGATCTAGCAAGTCAGACAGTTTAATTGTTTAAGTCCTCCCCTAGGTGAATCGGTTAAATAGTTTCTGACATGTATCCCCTAGATCGAGATAGAGAGAGAGAGAGAGAGACAACTCAAGAAACATGCATATTGTAAATCACTACGCAGTCACTGTATAGTGACATTATTGATTATGTTTTTTCTAAGTCTTCTGATTATTGTAGCAAGTATATTGCTTCCCATATATTACCCTATCTTCAAGCGTGAACAATCTGCTTACAATGTCACTGCCGAACATTCTTTTAGTGAATTACCTCCCCACGAACTATCTTACAGACTCGCGCTGCGCAACAACACATTCATTAGTATGTTACATCACTCCCATCAGACTAACAATGCTACAAACTGCTGGATATGTGGCCGACTCCCTCCCTATCAGAAATACAAGGGAGTTCTGCCTCTCTTTCCGTACCCGTTCACTCACAATGGCTCCTGTGGTGCATGGTTTAGAATAATTAATTCCTTAGATCCTGATGTCGCTGTTTTTAAAGGGAGCTGGGTTTGGGGAAACTTGAACTTAGTTCTGCTTAATGCCTGTTACCCTGACAAGAAGGGACTTCCCATTAGAATAGGAACTGATCTAGAAAATGAAGTTTATGGATTAGGTAATTATACAATTAACCTTATGATTCTTACTGTCGAATCCGAAGCTGCACCAGTTCTCCCTGCTATGTCAGTATTACCAGTCACTGGTGAATTATGTGTCAGTAAGAAGGGTTCAGTACACTTAGGTCATAGTAAATGTACTACTGTGGTCGAATTCAGTGATCGAGGCAAGTCTTCCTTTAGAGCTACCCGTCATTCCTACTTTGTTTGTGGCCATACCGCATACATACGCTTACCTCCAGATTGGGATGGTACCTGTTACATTGCATTCCTTCTGCCACCTGTTTTCCTAGCCCCTCCTGATTATCACAGAAATACAAATCTAGTAATGAATAGACTCCGAAGAGATCTCCCGATTGTCGACTATACTGAAACGGCATGGGAACAATACACAGATTTCAATAAAGGATTCTTTTTCTTCACCGGCCCTGTCCAAAATAGTAAACTAATACGTAGATTAACTAGAACCCTCGAAGCAGTAGTGAATGAAACGGCCTCCGCCCTAGGTAACTTAACAGAGGAGCAGTCCGCCATGCGGGTTGTTGTTCTTCAGAATCGTCTTGTTATTGACGTCATCTTGGCAGATAGAGGCGGAGCTTGTAAGGACATCGGGTCAAGTTGCTGTGTTTTCATTCCAGAAAACGCGCCAACAGTATACCAAGCTATTACACGTCTTCATAAAATTGCAAATCTGATACATCAGAATCCAGGCACCTGGACTTGGTCCGGTTGGTTCTGGACAACGTTGACCGCTTGGGGATGGAAGATCCTATCCTTCCTAGGCATTGCCCTTGTCATAGTATTCAGTTGATGTCTGTGCCTACAGTGTGGGCCAGCGATTTGTGGTCTGTGCGCCACTTCATGTATTGCACATTCCAGTTTTCACTTAAAACGCGAAAAGAAGAAAGAAGAGCAAATAATGTTACAAGAACAGATTGATCGGTTCATGAGAATCGATATATCATGAAGGGTCCGTAGGGAACAAGGAGGGAATGAGGAAATATAAATTTTATGGTCAAGAAATGTTCCCTAACGTGTACCCCACCGTCTCCATGTACCAGCCTAAAGTGCATGTAACTTCCCTCCTGTGCCAGCTATGAAGACGCAAATACATTTGCGTCCAACGTTAACATGTCCTCTTTCAGATCCACCCTGAATGGGTTGAATATTCTGTTCCTAAGTATGCCATGCCAACGTCTTTTTGTGGTGTACTTTACACGTTTTTCAGCTCTGGCGAAGTAGGCCCCTGAATTCTGCCATCGAGCCTTTTTTCTGCCTTCTGACTCTGAAAGCCTCAGCCCAGGCTGTCTCCGTACCCGTGACCTCTGCCTTACTCCCTGTGCGGCTAACGGCGCTTAGCTCAGCCTGCTGCCTGCCAACACTGTATTCAACCTTCGAATTATCTGTTCCGCTCCTCAAACATACATTCCTGCCTACTAGTTCAAGTAAACATCTTCCAGCTGCAGAGCAAAGGGCCCGGCCTCACTGTCTCCGTGCAAGTAATTCATAGCCTCTGTTACCATGGTTGGCCCATGCCCCCTCACATCTCATGCAGACACTTAGACGCTTATACACGCACTCACAGTCAGTATAGAATAGCTTCTGCCCCGGAGACCTTTTCCTTCTAGATAATATGGTTCCCAAACATTAGATATCAGATATGATATAGGTACGAGTTGATCTGACATGCCAGACTTCTGTCTCTTTCCGCAAGTGTAAATGTCAAGTCCCCTGCACCCTCCAGTTCCACGTCATTCACGCGTCATGCAGCTGCGCGCGCATCCAGGCCTCAGATTTCTGCTGACATTGCCAAATTCTGCTAAGTACCCACCTACTCGTGACACTTACATGTGACGTTTCTAGCGCACACCTCTATGTTCACGCCTAGTTCACGCCTTCTAATTACGTATCACTATCACATGTGTGTTTTATCTTGTTTCTCTCAGCTGTTACGCCTACTGTATTGGTTTCAATAATGTGACTTAAGTATATAAGCTATGTATTGTCAATAAAATATTGCTCTATCCCTTCCTACACCCCAGTGGTGGTAGGAACATGATATCCGGTCTGACCATTCCTTTTTAAAGGAATAAAACCCCTAAGAACTCTAACACCACGGACTCTGCCTCTTTCTTTCCGATTGAGTTATTATTGATTAAGTACTTACCTGCATAGAAATTAGGACGGTAAATCAAATATTTACCACAAGAAGATGGTTCCTCCTCAGATAAGCAGGTTTAAATATTTTATAAAGTATAGACATTGATACTTGTCATTGGTATTCCAGCGTGGTCCGTGGCAAGCATCCTCCCCACAGACCCACTGGCAGAGTAAACGCGCCATCATCCATCTCCAGGATCATCCAGTACCATAATGCGATTTCCTTTTTGAACACAACAGCAGACAGAAGTTTTTCCTTAAGTTCATTAGGATCTCCTAACTTTCCACTCATCGCCAAGAACCAGCTTTGGATCTGGGGGAATTTAAACCACCTGGAAAGCATCGGACCTACCACCTGCTCTCACCAGCCCCATGAAACCAACCAACCATCTGGCAATAACTGCTTCCACCTAAAAATACCCGCATCTTTTAAGGGTAGAGCCATTGTGTCTTTTGTCCATTCAGGAGAACCTGGTGTATCCCAAATCGGGGCCAACTGACTGAATGAAGGTATTTTAAAGGCATTTCTAACTTTGTACCACATTTCAGCCATGTCCTTTAAAATTTTTAGCCTGACCATCTAAACTTATTTCGGATCAGCATATTTATACATAAATCCCACTTCTGCACCCTTTACATTTGTCAGCATCGCATTAAACATCCTGCCTATCTGAATCTGTGGGGATGTCCAATAACATTCTACCATTTTTTAGTTAAAACGCGCAAGAATAAAACAATAAGTCTGGCAGTGCTAAACCCCCCTTCACCAACCTCCCCTTAAGTTTACGTCATGCAGTTTGCATCCCTTTAGATGCCCAGATAAACGAAATTACATCGCTCTGTAATTTAATGAACCACTCTTTTCCGAAAGATTAGGGGATTGTTTTGAACAGGAAAGTTAATTTCGGAAGAACAATCATCTTAACTAAGTTCACTCTGTCGAATAATGTTAGTGGAAGATGCATCCAACCCCGCAAACAAGCACTGATCTCCTTTTTAACACTATCGGGGTTTGCCTTAGTGAGGTCTGCAATATTCTGAGTAATCATGACTCCTAGATATCTCATTTTCTCTTGCTTTCGATCCATTCTATCACCATATTCCAACTCCTAACATCAGTTTTATCTTTGTTGATATCATACCCTGAAACTATACTGAACTCAGTCGTTATATCCATAATCACTCTCAAGGTATGTGGAACGTTTGTTGTGAAAATTAATATATCGTCTGCATAGCCCAATTTTCTTAATCCAGAACTTATATTCAAAAGGTAAGATGTTGGTGCTACTACTTATTTTTCTGGCTAACGGCTCAATGTAAAGGTCAAACAAAAGAGGGGACAGGGGGCAACCCTGTCTAGTGCCTAGCATAATCTTCACTGGCTAAGTCAACGCCCCATTAACTAACACTCTGGCTTCCGGGGCAGAATAAATACAGCTCAATAATCTACAGAAATTAGAACCCAGATGAAAATGTTTGACCACAGCCTGCAAATAAGCCGAGTTGACCCGGTCAAACGCTTTGGCTGCGTCTAACGCTATAACTTCCAAGGAATGACCATAAGCAGTTGCCATATATATAGAGCCAATCAACAAATATGTTGGCTCGAGGGGGCGCTATAGAGCGTGCAAGCAGTATGGCCGCACTGATGTGAGGCTCCTGCTTCCTGGGACCTATATCCTTCATATATCCTTAGTAAATGAGTACCAATGGTGCTGAAACACGAGTAAACTGCAAAGCTAGCTTGCCTGGCCACCCGGTATGAAAGAGGAGGGTATCTGACATCTCCAGCCGACACGCTGAGCGCCCAAAGCTAGGAACGCACTGACTGCTGGAACAGGGAGGTGCTGCGGATCGGCTGCCGCAGCCAGGTTAGACCGAGGCCCCACACGCGGCTGCTAGGCTGCGCTACTAATCACCGAGTGAGGGTGTGCGCGCTAAGACTGTGGGAGGCGGCTGGCAGCATATGTGCAGGGTACAGCGCAAGTGGAAGACGGTGGTGTCGGCAGTGGAGCTCGCCACTACGACGCAGACAGCGATTAGGCAACAGCGGAGGGGGCCATCATTGGGTGCGCAGGGGGACCTGTGTGAATGTCTCGACTATAGGCCCCCCCCCCCTCCCTAGGAACTCTGCACTAGGTCACCGGGACATAGGCAGCAGTAATTTCGGAGCGTCTGATGAGATTGTGGGGTGATCAGACACTCGGAAGGCCCGCACCGAGAACATAGTCGCTGCTGGAGCGCAGGAGAGGGTGAGAGCGGGGCTAGCGCGGACTACTAGTCGAGGACCCCCTCCCCCCCCCCTCCTCCTCCACTCCACCCCCCCCCCCTCCTCCACTCCACCCCCCCCCCCCCTCCCATGGTGTGGGTAAGTGTTGTGGCCCGTGACACGACGACTATACCTGCAGGATTGCGGGAGCTACTGGACAGAAGGGGTGTGGGGGCAGGCGGGGCACCTTAAAAAATTGCGGGCAACATTTGTGAAACAATTGGTGGCGTGGAGTGGCAACTGGACACACACCCTCCCCCCCCTTTTTTTCTTAATGCAGTTTCGCTCTGTGGGATGACACTGAGAGCCTTGGGAGTCCTCGAGGATTGAGGAGCCCCCTCACCGCAAGTGATGAGTCTGGCTGAGCGATAGTAGCTCCTAAACCTGGAAGCCTGCAACTAATTTGCCCGGATAACAATCGAAGACAACAGCTTCATATGGGCCAATAAAAAGGTGTGTGAAACGCGTACCACGAAGCCACAATGCAGCAGTGGGAGTACCTGGCAGTCACAGTATAACTCCATACAGAACGCACAGTAGCATACCTGAGTGTCGTAGTGTAGAGGCCTGCGCTGGGAAATACTGCTAATGGGCAGGTATAGATCTTAGGCATTGAAGAGCCCCCATACCCATTGTATCTGACTCTGCCGCACTGATTAGGAGAGCGAGGCACTACCTGAACACTCAAGTCTTTCCCAAGGTCGAACACTTTTGGGGATATGGTGAAGCCGGATACCAGACAACCCAAATTAAACTTTGAGGCAGCAAAGAAAGGAAATAGACCTGCGCGGGAAGATCAAGAGCAGGAGACTATGGCGCATGCCAGCGGAAGGGCTACCACGCAAGCATCGGATATGAACAACATCCTGCAGGAGATACGTCAGGGCTTCGCGACTGTGGTGGACAAAGTAGACCATATGTCGTCCAGGATTGATGCCATCGCGCATAAATTAGACGGGCATGAAGACCGTATTAAGGAGGCGATACGGCGCATATCTGATGCCGATGATGTCACTGCCAGTCATACAATGCAACTCACAAGGACGGATAAGATATTGCGAACAATAGCTGCCAAAAATGAGGATTTGGAAGCGCGCAGTCGGCGCAACAACATCCGCGTCATAGGGATTCCAGAATCGACAAACACTGGCAGAATGGAGACTATATCGAGAAATTGCTGTTGGCGGCCGTTGGGAAAGAAGCATTCTCCTCGCAGTTTATAGTCGAGCGGGCACATAGGGCGCTTGGACCGCGACCGACGCCTGGCCACCCTCCTCGACCCATCATTGCAAGATTGCTGAACTACAGGGATCGAGACGTGGCCCTCCGAGCAGCAAGAAACAAGTAGACGCTGACGTGCGATGGTAACCCCTTCTCGATATACCCGGACTTTACCCCTATAGTACAGGAGGAGAGGCGCAAATTCATGAACGTCAAACGGAAACTGGGATCAGCACAAATTGACTGCGCGCTCTGTACCCAGCGAAGCTTCGAGTGACACATCATGGGAAACTGAGGTTTTTCACTAATCCGCAACAAATTGAAGATTTTCTTCGCTCGGTGAAGCGGGCGAACCGGGGAGGAAGCCCGGAGGATTCGCAGCACCCTGACCGCGCTGGAGATAATGAGGACTTGGAATAACTGTTCACAAGTAACGCTATTATACACTATGGTGTGAACTTTGGTGCACTGATGTATTGCGATGACCAACCTGACTAGAGAGAGGTGAAATCTTTCCAGTTGACTCATTTGCTTGAATTCTTTTTTCTTTTTTGAAGTTCCAGGCCTGCTCCCCCCGACGCATAGCCTGCAGCAACATCACTGGGAGGCTTGAGGGGATCGGAGAGACTGCGTAGCTATCTAGAATGTCCCCCAATGGATATTCCCCCACGGATGAACATTTCGCACTAGGTGCAGGGTGGGTAACCTGGTGTTTGTTATATTTGGGAGAAGGGGAGGGGGTGCGTGTATTGGATTCTGGCAAGATTGGGTTGCTTCAGTGGGGGAACATCCTTTACGACGCAACTATTACCCCGCACTACCATTACAACGAAAGTCATTACAACGACTTTCGGTGGAGGGCGCTGTTGGATAAGGAATAGTTTAATTTTCTATCCAACACCTTCCCTACTATCCACTGGCACTGGAGTTGGAATAGAAAATTAAACTATTCCACTATCCAGCGCCCCCCAACGCAAGTCGTTGTAACGACTTGCGTTGTAATCCCCGCGTTGTAATGGCATGTGGGGTAAAAGCATGCGTTGTACTGACATACAACCCTTCAGTGGGTGGGGGGGAGGGAACAGAGTTTGGTTGTTTGGTAAGTAAGAGATGTGGAGCATATCCCTTCCCCCTTATGGGGAACACTGTTGCCAGTATGTAAATGGATAGAAGTTTGGGAGATGGTTGTAGAGATAGGTTGGAAGGTGCACATGGCCGTCAGTACACATGACTGTCTTTTCACGGGAGTTGGTCGGTTCTTTCTGCAGTCTCATGACTTTGCAGGTTACATAAGAGTTAATACCCTGCGTATGGCGCTTCTGGGGTCTGCCCTGCGCTCTTGGGCTGAGGATTACAGGGATAGTGACATCCTGGACCCATGAACTCTGCTGCTGTAGATAAGCTGAACATTGTTACGTGGAATGTGAGGGGGCTGGGAGCTCTAAGTAAGAAACGTCAAGTACTGTCCTATCTGGACAGACACCAGATACATATGGCAATGATACAGGGGACACATTTTAGCCCGCAGCACACCAATACCTTTGCTAGTAGATGGGCGAAACACAAGGTTTTCTCCTCCTACTCCTCGTATGCGATAGGCACAGCTATTCTTATAAAAAAGCGCACAGCCTTCAAGCTAGCAGGAGTCACGGGGGGACGCAGGGGAAATAGTGCCTAGTTGGTGGAGATTGGGACCCGACTCAGTAACTCTGGCCTGCTGCTATGGGCCGAATATAGATGACTCACAGCTTTATACGGATTTGTGGGCAAAGATTATAGATGTTGGCTCCATTCGCACAATATGGGGTGGCGACTTTAATATTGCATGCAACCCTGCCATTGACCGGCCTCACCCTGCCCCCCATCATTATACTAAGGCTGTGCGTTATTACACAACATACTCATGGAGTACGACTTGATAGATTCCTGGAGACATTTACATCCACATGACCTGGAGGGTACCCACTTTACTACATACGCGGCGTCCTAGATTATATATTCGTTTCTGTAGGGCTTTACCCGGCAATCTCACGGGTGCATCATTTGGCCAGGATCTACTCTGATCATGCACCCGTCAAGCTTACCCTGTCCTCGCCGGATTATGGTCCACCACGTGGTAGCTGGAGATTGCAGCCCACCATTTTGTTAGACACTGTGTTCCAGGAAGAGCTCAGAGAGGAGGTACAGGATTTCTTTGTGCTTAACAAGGATTCCGTTGACAAGGTGGAGACTATCTGGGAAGCTTTTATGGTTACGCTGAGGGGCTTTTGCATAGCAAAAGGGGCAGACGTACTCCAAGACATTATGAACACACCACGTACACTTGAGACTGAACTCAAATCACTGGGAGCAACGCTATCCACAAACCCAGATGGTGCCACACAGTCGAAAATTAGAGAGAAACTCACTGATATACAGACGCGGCTCGTAGGGAGTCGCGGTTTAGAGGGAGGTACTGGGTGGCCCGCCACTACGGTGAGGGAGAGAGGCCGGGTAAGGCACTAGGTGAAACGATTCGGGGATCTAACGTGGTGCTGGAGTTAGAGGGGTTGGATGGGCTGGTGTACAGGGACACTGCAAACATACTAAATGCTTTCACAGCACACTACACTACACTCTACTCTACTACGAGGGTGGACACGCTCGACCTTGATGCTTACTTAGGTGAGGTGTCCCTGGGGTGGCTCAGTGATGTGCAGCGCCCATTTTTGTGTGCCCTGTTTGAACTGGATGAAGTACGGGAGGCAATTATGCACATGCAATCTGGGAAGGCCACAGGGATGGACGGCATCCCAATAGAGTTTTATAAAAACCTACATAGATCGGATGGCCCCCATACTGCGTGAAGTGTATGAGGATGCGCTAGAAGTGGGGCATCTCACTCCTTCCATGAGAGAGGTCCTCATCACCTCCCTTTTAAAACCAGGGAAACCATCGCATCACTGTGACTCCTACAGGCCCCTGTCCTTACTCAACTGTGATGTAAATATACTTGCCAAGCTAATCGCCATGCGTCTCAGTCTACCTATGGAAAATTTAATTTTACCTGACTAGTCTGGCTTTGTTCCTGGTAGGGCGACATCCCATAACTTGATAACACTCTTTACAATGAGGAATAATGTTCATCGGAGTTGCCTTTGGTGGCCATCTTCTTGGATGCCATGAAGGCTTTTGATTCCATTGAATGGGATTATGTGTTTGGAGTGATGTCACAAATGGGGTTTCCCACCCTTTTTCTCTCCTGGATAAAATTTTTATACTACTCGTCAGTAGCCAAAGTAATCATAAACGGTAGAATTTCCCAGGGGTTCTTGGTCATGAGGGGCACTAGGCAGGGCTGCCCCTATCGCCCTTATTTGCGATAGCAGTGGAGCTGGTGGCGGCAAAACTGAGACAGCATCATAGAGACAGTGCATTAAGGTGTAATATGAGGCAGATATTGGTCTCTCTATATGCTGATGACATCACGCTTTATGTACATGACCCCCAACAGAATTTGAATCCCATCCTTCGGGAATTTACAGTTTTCGGAAGAGTCTCGGGTGTCCAGATAAACTGGGATAAGTCTTTTATATTCCCTCTTACTGATGCGACGACCCGCTTCCCGCTGGATTACCCGATGGAATGGTGCGAGGATGAACTGAAATATTTGGGCATCCGCATAACCAAAGACTGGGACGAACTGATGCGCCTGAATTATTGGACCACTATGGTCCACATTACGGACACCATATCACGTTGGATAACACTCCCTCTCTCCATGGCGGGGCGGGCATCATTAATTAAGATGGTGATATTGCCTCAATTACTTTTCCTGTGTAGCAGGGATTCCGTTCTCCTACAGAACTGTGCATAGAGATCTGGAACCTCAGTGAATTAGGATGGCCCAAAACTCACCTCAGTACCCAACATCCCCTTACCGAGCTAGCTACAGTGTCTCATTGGTCATAATAAACTCCCAATGCTTAGACAAGCCAGAACATGAACTTAGGTTACCTCAGGTATCGTGGAACACATGAACACTCTTTCGCTCTATAATCATTTCAAACCAGAACGTGGAGTAATGCGGACACGTGCATATTTGAAATATTTATTTACTAATGCAGAGTTCTCAAACGCAGTATCTTATATAATACAAGCAAACATATTATAAGAATCAAAGTTATCAGCATAGTTACTAGTCCATAATAAGCAAACAGTGATAGCATATTATAATGCAGAAATGAATAGGAATTAATAACACCTATTTCTCACCCTCCCTATTTAGTATAATATTATATCTATGAAGGTCTCTTTTGGGTTTTAGCAGGGCAGGCCCATACCTCTAAATCTCAGTGGCAGAGGATCACATCCTCTTCCACCAGCTCTCTGCATGCGAGGCATCATCAAGTGGGTCTTTGCATTCCCAGTAACTCTATCTTAAACCCGCTTAGAGCCCGATGTTGGCAGCAACATTATTTGTGTTATGTCTAAAGTGGTGCGAAGATCAGACCTCACAACAACCTTGTATCTAGTTATTCTTAGAGGTTTCAGCACTCACTGTGCAGACAGTGTACCAAGCAAAACTGATATCAGAGCAATAACATATTATTCTCAAATAAATCACATCGTTCTTCTAGGTTGAAAGCTACAATAACAAGTATGTGTCATGTGCAAACTGAAGCCGAAGGAAAAAATGGCGTTTTAAACATTTAATAAGCACATGCTAACTTAACACAATATATAGAATAGAAGTATCTATATGACACCTGTTTCTGAACTTACCATTCCACCCAGGAGCATATTTTTTTAAACAGTTACAATCAGAACTGACACGGTTGGTGTGGGGAGGGAAACGTCCGAGGCTACAGTGGAACATTCTCACCAGGCCTTATTCCCAAGGGGGATTTGGCGTCCCCAACTTCGAACTGTATTATTACAGCGCACAGGCGCACTACGCCTACTTCTGGGTGCATCAGCCGCGATATATGCGACAGGTGGCGGCAGAGCACTGGCTTGCTTTACCGGTACCTATTGATGGTGCACTATATGTCCCACTTCCCAGTAGAGACAAGGCACCAACTACTGTAACTTGCACGGTTGCTGCTTGGGCGCATACAAGTAAAACATTGAATGCACCCATGCTTTCTTTTTCAATCCTACCGCTTTTGTATCATCCCGTCATGCCGCTTCTCCAGGAGGTACTCTTCCATAAGTTTATGGAACGCACGCACATCAAAACCTGGGGAGATAAATATCATGAGGGGAAATTTCGTGCACGTGCACATATTTTTCAGGGTATACAACAGACCCCACTAGATACTTTCCTGTATACTCGTCTCAAACAGGGAATTCGCTCCATTACCCCGGATTTTCCCAGAGGAGCCACAGGCCAGTGCCAGTTGCACCGCTGCAACTGGCACTTCAGGGAGCGACAGCCAAACGCCTGGTGTCTGTAATATATAGGACAGTGCATATACAGAAAGAGGCACCGACAGTGTTGGCCAGGACAAGATGGGACCAAACTGGATGTGACTGACGGACAGGCAGTGGGAATTTTATTCGCTACAGACTGAGCGGGTTTCGGCCAGTAGTAGGCTTAGGATAATTAACTACAAATTTCTACATAGGTTATACTATACCCCGGTTCGACTGCACAGATACAAACTAAGAGACACTGACTCGTGTGACAGATGCCGTGCCCCTGGGGCTGATTTCCTACACCTTGCTTGGGAATGTACAGGGGTGAATGCGTACTGGATGCTGGTTTTTGAGGCACTGTCCACAATGATAAATGCCCAGCTTGAACCGTCGCCGCTAGAGGCGTTGTTGGGGTATGTTGAGCCTTTAAGGGCGGAACATCGCAAATTTGTGGCCTTAGCACTGCTATTGGCCAAGAGGAGAGTGGCTTGCCGTTAGGGTAGGGGAAGGACACCCAAATTCAAAATGTGGATGAATAATTTAATTTATTGTCAGGAGCAACTTGCGACTTATGCAGAATTGTTACCTGTTGCATCCAGACCAAGTGATATATGGTCCCCGTTGCAGTGTTACTTGCTGTCTTTCTCCCAGATAGGCTCATAGCAGACTGCTTGACCCGATCACACATTATAGTACATTGCGTGCACACTGTACTCGGATATTTCTGCTAGGCTTAGTGCTGCAACTGGTGAGAATGTGTCGGAGTGTGGAGCTAGCGGTGGGATGCTTACAATTATTGGCTTTGTCATGATACGCTCCGAATGACATCGGGATAGATCCCCAATGCAGTGTATATATTGTTGCTATATTTCTCTTCCCGAAACTCTGTCCTGGGCTGAAACCTGCACGCCCCCCACCGGTATGCCTATGATTTACCAAGTTTTTCTTGTCATTGAAAATGTACTGTACTAAGTGACATATGATTCGCCGTGGGATCGCTGGCCACTTCTTGTGAACTGCTGCTATTCAACCTTACCAATACCTTGTATTATTACAGCATATTGAGATGATCTGAATGTGTGTGACTACATGTGTACCATGTTTGAGTTCTAAAAAAAAATCAATAAAAAGAAGTTTAAAAAAATATACATATATGTTGGCTCTTCCTCTTATACCCCTTTTGATCTTCATTTAGCAAGTGGGGCATAAAACCATTTAGCTTCCTCGCCATAACCTTTGCAAAAAGCTTATAGTCTGCGTTTAGAAGATAAATGGGCATATAGGAATCGACTCTTTTTGACGATTTCCCAGGCTTTGGAGTTAGGGTTATAATTGCCTCCTTCCAAGATTCCGGCAGAGCAAAATCTGACAAAAATATTGCATTAAAAAACTGCCTCAAAATAGGAATTGTAGTGCTAGCCAGAGGTTTGTATACCTCAAGTGGAAGGCCATCAGGCCCCGGAGCCTTACACTTCTTACCACCCCTAATCCCCCTCTTCATGCTCCTCTAGTGTGATCTCCTCATTCAATTTCTCCATTGCCTCGTCAGATAAGGGTTCTATGTGATCCAGCCAAGTCAACACATCATCCTAGTTGTAACCAAATCTTCTTTATAAACTTTCCCAAAATGTGTGTAAAAAGCTTGTCTTCACACCTGATCTCTTTAATCAGATTTCTGACTTGATCACTCTTCGCCTTCCATGCTAGTCCTTTACTACAGCCTTCGCCATACTCAAAATGTGCCAACTGGCTGGACTCCCACTTCTTCCTAACTCTGTCGCTTATAACTCCTGACAAACTTACTTTTAAATTTAGTAATTTCGGCCAGCTCCTTTTCACCTTCATCCAAACTTCCTTAAATTACTCAAAACCCCTTCCAGCTTCTGAATCTGTTCTTCTTCTAATTCCAGGATTTTTCCATAATATGCTTGCCTTTTGTGTGCCGCTAAAGCTCCTAGCCTACCACTTAAATAACCTTATATGCATCCCAGACAGTCCCAATCGTAGCTGAGCCCTGATTTTCTTTAACCCTTTCCATGCTCATGACGAGCTCAGCTCGTCATGATGCACGGTTGAGCTGTGCTGATGACGAGCTGAGCTCGTCATGAAATGATGGAAATGACGATAATTCAGCATAGGAGGGGAAAACACCTAGCAGCCAAGGTGTTAAATAATTTCCTTGGTTTCTTCTCTTAGAATCTCAACAGTCTCAGATTCCAATAAAATTGTGCGACTTAGCATCCACCTGGAACTTACATTTCCTACTCCTAACCTCATATGAAGGAGGAAAGCTGAATAATCTGACGGGTGTACACCAATATGTTTAACTTCCACAACAAAGTCCTTTAAAACCCTGTCAATCAAAAAGTAGTCTATCCGTTATTTATGTTTATATTTGTTGTTCTAGTAAGTAAAACCTTATTGCGACCCAGCCATACATCTCCATATATCACAAAGACCCCACTGGGCCATCAACAGTCGCATCCTACCTGACATTTTAGGATTAACTACTTCTCTGCTATTCAGGGATCTATGTAATTTAAGGTCCTAAACTGTGTTTAAAATCTCCTACCATAATAATCTGATCTGGGAAGCCCAAAAGCTCATTAACTAGTTCATCCAAAGGACCGGTTTCATCTTGGTTCGGACCGTAATACCCCACCAAAGTAAAATTCTGACCAATTTAATTTTGCGAAAAGCCACCATCCTGCAATATTTGAAACGCTACCTTCTATCAAAATATTTGTGCCTTGTTTAACCAGTAGTGCTACCCCCTTCATGACCATTGTCTGCTTCACGTAGATTGCATGCAAAACCCACCTCTGTGATTTGAAAAACTTCCTACTTTCCCCTTCCTTCAGATGTGTCTCTAGCAAAATAATAATTTGTGCAGGGAAATCTTTCAAATACTGCATTATCTTATCTCTCCTACTCTTTATCCGAAGCCCATTCTGGTTCCACGCTAAAACTTTCATCTCATTTACTCTATTTCCAGTCATCCCCTAAACCGCTAGCACAGCTGACTAAATTGGCGAGAATAAAGACATTTGAGTTTTTTTTTCTTTATCTTTTATGCTCCCTACCCTGTGCCCCCCCCCCCCACCCTTGGAAAACCCTAACCAACTTCCTTTGGCAAGAGCCCTATGGGGGAATCTCTAGGCGTGCAAATGGAGATTACAAAACAACAAGTGTATAATAAATCGTCTAAGGGGGACCTTCTTAATGAGCCCCCGATTGAAACTCCTCAATAAATTTATCCACCTCCTCAACAAAACAGAGAGTGCATTTTATTATTTAACATCACTTTAAGTAGGGCTAGAAATTTCAACTGAACCGAATCACCTAACTTTCTTAGAGGCTCCATTTTTTTCCCTAGCTCCCATTGCCTGTTAGATGTTGCTGGTGAGAGATCCAATCTTATTTCAATTCTTGCTCCGTCCAGTTCTAATGTTTTATTCTTCAGCGCCTCAGCCAAAATATTCTCCTTCAAAGTATAAGAGCGGAAATTAACTAAGATTCTGTAGCGGGGGTTGGGGTTCAGGAACAGACCGGAGACCTTTTTTGGGTAAACTGGATTTTATTTTCAACAATGCTCTTCTGCTGCGTGAGGTCAGTCTTTCCCGGGCGAATCCGGATTGGTCCGTGGCTGCGGTGGATGAAGCCTGTTCCGGCTTGGGGAACCCTTGCTGGCCGTAGGCGGTCTTCGGGAGTCTTCTTCTCACCTCCCCTCGTCAGCCAGCCAAAAGAGAACCAACAAGAGGGACTGCCATTAGTTCAGGTGTTTAATAGTGAATGCCCTGGGGGGGGTGTATGGTAGGGTAGGTACGCGGGAAGGAAGGAACACAGGAATGGATTGCGGGAAGAATATCACAATTTACACAGGAGGGCCGCCTCTCTTCCCCACCCAGGCTGACAAACGCCTCCGTACCTGCTGAAGCCACACTCCTCCCTCGGGAGTGTGGCACGGCGATTCGTGGGGACGTTGGCCTGGCTGTCTCTCGCGGTCTTCGCCTTCTCTCCCCTGCTCACGGGACTCCTCGCCTCTCCACACGATTTCCGGACTCCGAACTCTTCTCTCCCCTTTCCGACCGCCTTCTTCCTCCGGGGTGACGTTGCACGCCGCGTAGAGGACTTCCTCGCTCTTGTCCACTCCGGACTCCAGGACGTCATCAGTGGGCGTGTTCTCGTCTTCGTCGGTGAACGCCCAATTAAAGGCTCCTTTCTCCTTTTCGGTGTCTGTGTCTCTCTGCCAGGGCTCCCAGTCTCTCTGGAGGGAAGGAGAGGATTCATCGTCAGCGACTCACCAGTCATCAGGGGTCGGCTCCCTCCCCACCTCGCTACAGATTCTCCTAGGTTTAGATCTATTTGTGTTTAACCTGAATGGGTCTCTATAGATCCTCTGAATGTCTCTAGCAATTTCAGCTTCCGTTTACTCCAACTGAAGCTCCTTTTTAAGCATTTGAATCACAAAGCTTTTAATATCACTACCTCCTTACCCTCGGGAAGTTTTAACATTTTCAAATTGTTTCTCCTCTGAAAATTTTCCAGCCGTTCCACTCTTTCATCCTGATCTCTCTCCCTTGCTCAAAGACCTTCTATCTCTTTCTTGTTGACTTGCACTACTTCTTTAAGGTCTCTAACTTTGGCTTCTAATGCCAGTATCCTGCCGCTTAGATCATCCATCTTTTTCTCTAACACTTCACATGCAGACCTGATTTCTCTCTGATTCAGCTCCTAGGTTTCAAATCTATTTCATATTTCAAGTGTGAAAGTAGCAAGCAAAATACTAATAGAGGGGTCCCCACTTTCAGGGTTTATGATGACATTACCCAACTCTTTCTGTGCACCACTGGCGCAATTCCCAGACACTACCTCATTCTGGCCCCCGTTGATGTTTCAGGCTCTCCCCTGTGAATCAGGAGGAGACTTATCCGAAGGTCCCATACTTGCATTTGGAGAGACTTCCCCCTCCAGCGGCTCAGCTAGGCCCCCCATCTCCGAGCCTAACACTTGAAATCGATTTGGACTCAAATGCGCAGTCCATTCTCGCAGATTTGGAACACCTCTTGTAGTCCCTTCTTCAACTGGTTGGATTTGTTGACTGTATTGGGACTCGCTTGCCGCCATTGCAGGGTTATCCCTTAACACCAGGGTTTTTGGTATTACTTTAAAGTACATTGAGACAAGGGGTGTAGGGGATGAGGGGTGCTGGGGTGGAAGGGACCCAACGATAACGTAATACGTGCCACGTAATTCTTTTATTTTAAGAGATCTTTTCTCTTCTTTAATGGTAGGGGTTGATAAACATTTGCAGTTCTGGGTGAGGGGCAACCAAAGAAAAGAAACACAAATGATGTAGGGGATTACTTCTCCCCCTGGTTAGTGCTCCGGGCCGTCAAGGTTGGATCTGGGTCTTCCGGTCTTCTCGTCCACTCTCGGTGGGCGGGAAGGAATCAAGCAAAGAAAAGAAAAAAATATATAGACCGGGGTCAGTAATGGTCTTGTTCTTTTTTATGCTGCAAGTGCTACTGTCACCGGGATTTCTGTCGTGGGCGTGAGAGGTTCTCTAGGAGGCTTGCACCCAGGTGTTCAGCACCTCTTTCCTCCCCACCACCCCCACCAAAAGACTCCCTTAAGGGGTACTTGCCTTGAGCCATGATCCGTCTCCTGGACTGCGGCATAGGGACCCGGGGCATCTTCTTCCTGTAGCCCACTGGGTTTGGTCACAGTGAAAAATGCTCTCCGCTGGATCCATCTCCTCCGCTCCTCTCCGTCTTCGTCGTCCTCCTTCTTGCTTGTCTCCTCGGGTCTTGCTGTCCATCTCCTTTCACCGTTCTCCTCCGACTCTCTCCCCTGCCTCCTTCCACAGTCTTCTTTATTCTCCTCCCCTTCTGCTTTCGTCAGGTGCTCCTCCCCACACGCTCCGTGAGACACTAGACCGCCGCTCGCGTCTGGTTGTGCGGGCGGGTCCGTGTAAATCCTGGTCTCCTTCCGGTCTTTCGCGGCGCCGACGCCGTCCTCCTTACATATCTCCCCTCCCAGGAATGGACGTTGGGATCATTCAGTGGATGGGTTTCGGGATAGATAGTCCGCACTCACTTGACGGGCTCTGGGTATATGCATCATCTGAAACACAAAAGGTTGTCATGCTAAATTCTTTCTAAGATTACGGGGGTTAGTGTCTTTGTTTCGTACAAGCCATGTAAAGGTGGCATGATCCGTGAGTACAATAAAAGGTCGCCCCAATAGGTGATACTGCAGCGCCTCAATGGCCCACTTAATCGCCAGGCACTCTTTTTCTATGGTGGAGTAATGTACCTCCCGGGAAAACAGTCTCCTGCTGATGTAGAGTAGAGGTCTACGGTCACCATCAGAGTCTGGCTGATATAGCACAGCCCCCAGCCCAAGACCAGAGGCATCTGTCCAGAGCACAAACTGTTTGTGGAAGTTAGGATAATGTAGCATGGGGAATGTGCAGATGGCCTCCTTCAGGGCCTGGAAACTGTGTTTGTGTATGGTGTTCCAGGTGGGTATACGAGAGGGATATGTCTGTGTCAGATCGGTCAGGGGACTGGCTAGTGAGAAAGTTCGGGATGAATCTCCAATAATACCCTATGAACCCAAGGAAGGAGCGTATGTCACGTTTGGTAGTGGGAACAGGGAGTGCTTTGATAGCTTCTATCTTGCTCATTTGGGGTTTGATCATGCCTGCCTATATCGTATACCCCAAGTACTGGATGGATTCAGTGACCAATAATGATTTTTTGGGGTTTATTGTGAGGCCAGCTGTTTTGATAGCTTAAAACACAGCGGCCATGTGTTGGAGATGGTCCCCCCAGGATGGGCTAAAAACGACAATGTCGTCCAAGTAAGCCGCTTTTCCTAGCCGTTCGATCAGTTCATCAATCCTGGGCATAGGGTATGAATCAAACTTGGTAATCCTGTTTACCTGATGGAAATTGATACAGAAGCGCAGACTACTGTCTGGTTTTGCTACGATCACTATCGGGGAACACCAATTGCTTTGGGACTGTTCTATGATGTGGGCCTGTAACATGGCGGTCACCTTTTTCTCCACTGCCTCTCTTCTTGCCTCTGGAATGCGGTACGGTTTCTGTTTTACGATAGTCTGCTCTAGGGGTATGATGTTATGTTGTACCATGGTAGTCAACCCAGGCGTGGAAGAAAAGAGGCCAGGATAACCGTTCAACAGAGCCGACAGCTGAGCTCTTTGCGCTGGGGATAGGATGTCCCCAGTTGGGACCGTTTTGGGCTGTTCATCCTGAGTGGTTGCTGTGGAAATATCAAGGTGATTTTCGGTACTTGCAAGGAGTACCGGTTTACCTGTCTCAGTAGGTACAACGGGTTCTTCCCACTTTTTCAGGAGATTCACAAGGTAAATCTGTGTCCCTCCGGCCCGCAACAGTAGCAGAACACTATAAGTGACTGGCGTTATTTTCTTATCAATAACATAGGGGCCCTGCCATTTTGTCAATAACTTATTCTCGGTGGAGGGTAGTAGAAAGAGTCCCTTCTCCCCGGGTTTAAATTCCCTCAAATGGCTGTTTACGTAATGGTACGTCTTTTGTGAGGTTTGTGCTTTTACTAGGTTGTCATGTACCAGACCCCATATCTTAGTTACTGCTGATTTCAGATCAGCTGCATATCCTGTCAAGGGTTGTCCCTCCTCCTCCTCCTCCTCCTCCTCCTTCTCCCATTGCTCTGCTGCCATTTCCAGTAGTGTTCTGGGCTTCCTACCAAACAAGAGCTCAAACGGGGAGTAGCCTGTGGACCTCTGTTCGTGTGTTCTCACGGCAAAGGACTAGGGGTAACTTCTGGTCCCAGTCCCTTCCTGTCTCTGAGATGACCTTGCGTAGCATGAGTTTGATGGTCTTGTTATAACGTTCCACAAGGCCATCTGTTTGAGGGTGATAGACTGAGGTTCGGATCTGTTTGATACCTAGTATCATACAGATTTGTGCCATTAAACGGGACATGAAGCGGCTCCCTTGATCGGTAAGCATCTCGGACGGGGAACCCACCCTGGAGAACAGAGTAATCGTGGCCTGAGCTACGGCAGGAGTTGTCCTGCTAGACAAAGGAAAGGCCTCTGGGTAACTGCTTGCATAGTCGACGATAACCAGAATGTATTTGTGCCAATGGGCTGAGGAAGGTAGGGGATCAACCAAATCCATACCAACCCGCTTAAATGGGATGTCAGTGATGGGCAAGGGGAACAAGGGGGCCTTCTCAATTCCTTTGGGGTTTGTGTACTGACATCGCACATAGGCTGCACAGTGTTTAGCCACGTCCCTGTAAACCCCCGGGCAGTAAAACTTGCACAACAGGTATTCGTGTTTTCCTTGCCATAATGCCCACCCCCGTTTGGTTGTGGGCCAGTTGCAGGACATGTTCCTGATAGGGAAGGGGAACTATCAGTTGGGTAGTGGAGTCTGTCCTCCTTTTACTACTCTATATAGCAAACCCTTCTTATAAAGAAAATAGAGTCCTACCTGGTCTGGTTTCGTTTTCTTGGACCTGTCTTCAAGCGTGGATAAGGGAGTTGTCTTCCCGCTGGGCTGTACGAAAGCTCACAGCGGCCGTCCCTCCCGGGTCTGCAAGGGAAAGAGGGAAAACATCGTTGTCTGTCTATAGTCCTTCTTTTCCCTTCGTCTTTCTCTCTTGCTCTTTCTGTCTTTTCCTCTGGTGCTTTCTAAATCACTATTGCTTAAAGGAGCCTCATGTAACGATCCTGTGGTCTTACCTTGAGTCTCATCCAGGTATTGTTCAAACCTGAGGTGGTCGGGTGCCAATGATGATGTCCTCTGGTAAGGAGGGGATGACCCCCACCTTGCACAGGTGGGGGTCGTTGTATACGTCCAACAAGACTCCTGCTACCGGGTATGATTTTGTATCCCCGTGGACGCATGTAACGTGCACGCTTTCATTGTCCCTTATTTGTGGTCGGGGTACTAGGGCTTGGTCCATCACTGTTATGACACCCGGTGTCTAACAGCGCTTGTTGTTTCCTCCTGTTTACCAGGACGTTTTTCCTATTTTTGTGGGTGCCTCTTCCTGTTACAAATATCCGGCCCTGGAATACCCCACCTCCATGGGTTCGGCGGGTGGGGCCTGGAGAGGACACTGTCGAGCTATGTGTCCCCACTCTGCGCAGTGGTAACTTTGTGGCCCCTGTCCACTTGGCCCAAGAGGGGAATAAACCGGTTTAAGAGGTACACGGAGAACCAACTCGGGTTTTTGGTCTGTTCGGGGGTGCCTCTTGGGACAACGATAGGGGCCGGTGGTATACCAGCCCTGAACTCCTGAGACCTGTGAAAGGCGCAGGCCAATTCCACTGCTCTCTTGGAAGTCAGTTTAGGGTGTTGCTTAACCCATGAATGGGTACTTGCTAATAAGGCTTCTAAGTAGTGTTCCAGATACACCCGTTCTGTAACTTCTTCCGTGGTGGAGGTGTGGGGTGTCAGCCAACGCTTTCGCAGATCCTTAATTCTGTAGTACAGAGCGCGTGGGTTGTCTACGGTCGTCCATTTTTCCTTCCGGAACTTGGTCGGTAAAACTCTTGTTCGCATCCCAAACGCTCAAGTCAGACCCCCCAGGATATAGCGGCATGGATTCGCAAATTTAGCGGCACAAAAATGGAAATTTAGCGCCACAAATATGGAATTTAGAGGCAATTTTGCGGCATTTTATTTGCCCATTTTTCCTACAACAAACACTGATATCTTAGCTTTTTTAGTTATTTAACAACATGAAGCTATATCACTATATTGAGGTGTTAAACTGGCACTAATGAGGAGCATCCAATGCCGATAGTGTTACCAAGTTGAAAAGTACTGAAATAATGACATAATCCAATGACAAATTTGCTACATTATACCGCATAATTTGCCTTTTATCGTCAACAAAATTACTCAACCCTGCTGCATAATTTAGCCTTCTACTGCCACATCATTCCAGTAACCCTGATTATAAACTTCCTTTTAAAAGCTTGGTTAGCCTGAAACGTATTGTGATTCTTTCTCTAAGATAAACATGGACCATTCTAAGATGGCAGTCAAATTGACTTGTTGGAAGAAGTAAATTCTGACATCCTACCACCTGGATTGTGGCTTCTAGCTGTCGAGTGTCAATATCCTAATTCATCCATCGAAATGCCAGCATCGCGGCAGTCGCACAGTGGATGACACTCAACTGCCTGCAGCTAAACGCCGGGAAAACGGAGGTCCTCCTCCTGGGAAAAAACCCCACCCTTTGGAACAATCATTGGTGGCCCTCTGTGCTTGGCCCCACTCCCGTGCCAAAAGAAGTTGTCAAAAACCTAGGAGTCTGGCTCGACCCCTCACTTAACTTTCAGTCCCACACAAAGAAAGTGGCAGCCACGTGTGTGGGTCTCATGAGGAGCCTCTACCCCATACTCGGATTCTTTAACTCCAAAACCCGTCAACTTATCATGCAAGCCATGATTCTTGCCCGGCTAGATTATGCCAATGTCTTGCTCCTAGGAGCTAACAAAGCTGAACTTGCAAGACTGCAGCGTATCCAGAACTCGGCCGCCAGAGCTGTGGTTGGTCTCCCACGCAGGTGCTCTGCCAGAACCACCATTCGCAATTTGCACTGGCTGCCTGTGGAATCTCGGATCCAATTTAAAACCCTGACCACGGCTTTTAAGATTCTCAAATCCGACTGCCCTGAACTCCTACGCCCACTTTTGACACCATACACGCCCCAGCGCAACTTGCGTTCTCTGGGACAACACCTCGTGATGGTCCCCCGAACTAAGCTCTGCAGACAGGGTGGACGTTCCTTCAAAGTCCTAGGAGCTAAGCTATGGAACTCACTGCCTCCACACATCCGTGCCCAAACCAATCTGATCGCTTTCCGGAAAGCACTTAAGACCCATCTCTTCTCTGTCATCTAATTCCTCTGCTGGTTCCCCCCTCCCCTTTGGTATTGGTTAGGTCAGCGCCGGGACGCTCCGTTGCTGGGGCAGCTGTTTGCGCTTAACAAAATATATAACATATAACATAACATGTGGCAGCACAAAGGCATCCATTATTACAGTAAATGTACTTTCACCTCTCTTATGCAGTAAGCACATGAATAGTTAAAAGATTGATAATTCTAGTCTTACAGTGATGGCTCAAATAAAGGAAATATTAAACTATCTTCACTTTTGTTTAGGCGTTTTAATTAAATTTCTGGTGTGACCTACATACTGATGACATTGCAGCTGAGGCCGCCAATGTGTTGTCCTGCCTTGTTGCCTCCAGTACTGAGGGAGTACCAAAGGACACATAACCAATTCAAAAATAATAATTTAGGGATCCCAATAGCTAGATGCTCAGGGTATCTCTACCCTTCCCTAGTACATACTTTTTGGAGAATATTTTTCAGGACATGGAACCGAGTACAGAATATCTCTAGTCACGCTGCAGCCAGCAAATCGGAGCACTCGCTCCCAAAAAATCTTCAGCCAATCCGAAGGCTTGATTTTATATCAATGTTGGCCTCAACAACAAATACATTCAGTCACGTGCAAGGGAGACCCTATGACTTTTCTAAGTATATACAATTTAGTATAAACAATAGGTGTTCAACAGACAGATACTGCTATCCAGTGCAAGATCTAAAAACTGTTCTTAATTGATCTGATATGTTAGCTTCTTGTTAAAAAATTCTGTTACAGACAGTCTATAATTATTTCTAAGTACCCATCACAGGTTCCCGTAGCGTGCTTCCGTTTCCAGTTCTCACGGATTGTTGTTTATTTTATATTAGTGCTAGTGACACAATTTTCTCATGACACTTTTTTTTCTTTTCAGATCTTGACCTACTATATGATTTTGTTCAGGAAGCATGTTTCTCTTTTTCACAGAGAGTAGCTTCACGGCTGACAGGGACGACTACACTGCACATGCCCGGGGGGCTCGGGCTGCCCCTTGCAAAAATATATCAAATTACAAGATACAAAGTGTTGCTTCCACACATATGTAGTGGTACATTGAGCGCAAATTAACAATTTCCCCAACACTAATTTGCTTAATGCTACTGCAATATCAAACTTAAATGTACATGTACCTATTATCTATTGTCTCCATTAACTCAACAAACCCACTATGGCTGACACCACAAGTCCTAAGAACTGTGCGAAGAATAATAGTACTATACCCAGCCCCTACTACAACCAACATTGCACAATCAGTGACCTGACCTTTACATGAGAAACCTATGCGTTCAAACAGGAAGTGCTCTTGGAAACACAGAACTGTTACATTTTAAAATGCTTTTCAGCAGTCCTTAATTTTTCAGGAGGGAAAAGTGCATATTCAAAGGCTTTCACAAAAAACATCAATCCATAAGGCAGATCAAATTACACTTTTCACAAATCAGTGGAAACTTTGTTCGTGCACTACATCAAATGCAATTTTCTGGCAACATGAGCTCAACCCATCAGTAGACAGACAGACAGATAGATTTGGTAGTTCAGAGTTCGCATCCACGTAAAGGGTACTTTATTTTCGGACTTAACTACGATCTCATAATCATTATAAACATTTATTGGCATCTCACGCGCCATGCAATTTCCATTCTGCTAAACAGAACACTGCAGCATATTGCACTAAGCCTCCTACCTTAATTATCCTTGGAGACTGGCACTTGACCTGATGGGACACCGTAGCTGTTTGGTTCATGGTTCAGCGCCTAGGGCAGAGCACAATCCCCACAAGGAATTCAGATGAAAAAAAAGCGCTGGATAGAAAGAGAATAAAAATGCTTCCCCGTGTTGTCTGCAACTGCAGCAGTGCTTCTGGCGTGAGAGCTAAACACTGTCACGTAAAAGGCATCTGCATTGCTTCCTTCACCTCTGATAGAACACTGATTAGGTTTCCTGCCCCCAGTGCTCAGGACGATGCACACTGGAAAGCTAAGCAGCAACAGAGCGCTTCACATCACTTTGCCTGCACCCTTCCAAGCTTAAAATGTGACAGATCCCCCGGTCAGCCAATGATCTGAGCCGAGGCCAGAGCTCCGAGCAGGATTAAAAGCAGAGCAGCGCTGGGCCCGCACCTGCATGCCTCCCACCTCCGAGGATCTGGGGGGACATCTTCTGAGCCCACTTTTTCAGACCCCCCCCAGGATATAGTGGCATGCTTTTGTAAAAATACAGCGATTTCTACAAAAGTGCCGATTTCGCGGGCACTTTTGTAAAAATCGCGGCATTTTTACAAAAGTGCCGATTTCGCGGGAAATCGCGATATCCTGGAGGGTCTGTCAAGTATAGCTTTCTTAACCTCTTCATAGGCTGTGGTAACATCAGGGTTGGCAGCCTGGTATGCTGACAAAAGAGGAGCGATGTATTGACTCCATCTTTCCTGGGCCAGGCAGTGGTGGCTGATACCCTCTCAAAATTTATGAAGAAATAGTCGGGGTCCTCCCCTTCTTGGAACTTTTGTAAAACGGACCCTGGGACATTTGGGTGTACTCCGGTACTCACTACGGCGTCTGTGAGTCTTCGGATTGCTGTGTCTTGTATCTGCTGGTTTGTCGTGAGTCGGGCAGCTTGTTCCCTCAATGCTTCCTGCAGGGCTTCTCTGTCCTTCTGGGTGGTTTTGACCTGTTACTCAAACACGAGTTGCAGATGCCTTTGCCCCTCCGCCAGTTGACAGATGATACTCTCCATAGGCACGGGAAGTCTTAGGACACAGCTCCTAATCTTAAACCAAATCTAGGGGCCGGATCATCTGTTAGGTCCCTCCTCTGGGTGGGACCAGGAAGGGGGGTGGTTACACCCCCTTTCCTTTGTCCAGTTTCGCGCCAGGTCTGGGGCTGGAGAGCCCCAGCACCGGTTTGAACTGGCATATGCACAGGGACACCTTGTGTGCCCCAGGCATGTCTCATTCTAATCAGCCGTCCCTAACCCACTACACAAAATCCTGTCTGGGGTGGTGCAAGCACCTCCCCTGACAGGAAACCCTTTGTCCAAGCCTCCCAAGCTGGAAGGACTCCCAGCAGCAGGAGGTCAGACTTGTGTCTGTGGTGGCAGCATCCATTTTGTGATGCTGAGGCTCATGTTTAACTTTACCCCGGTTTCAGGTTAGGTACATGTCGTGTCCCTCTAGAAGGGTGGAATGCTACCCCCGTCGCCAGAACTGGCGAGGGGGTAGTATTCCAATTCGTATGACACCTTACTCGACATGTTTTGATAAAGCCAAACCAAAGATAGCATTTAACCGCGAGGTTTATAATGCACTTAAGAGTATATGGTATGGCAATATCATGAAACAGCTAAGGGACGTTGTTCCGAAAGCTGCAGACCGGCTCGGCTCGGCTTATGCCAGAGCATCATCTCACATGGAATCAAGCACTCTGCCTCCAGGATTGTCTAGGCCTTCCACAGGAGTGACTTATAGGTTAACATGTGTCCATATATGTTAGATATAGATATACTATATCTAAGTAAGAGGTGATTACACCAACTTACCCCAGCAGAGTGATCAGCCAGTTGTGTCAAATGGCCAGGCCAGGGGTGGCACAATACATGCTGCAGCCCCTGGTAGGCCTTGGATACACCTATGCCCTGGGTACCTAGGGTACAGTCAGAAACCAGTGAGGCAAAAAGCAAAAATTTAGGGTGACCATAGGATAGCAGACCCTACTCTCCTACAAGAGTATTAACCGCTCCTGCCATATTTGATGGTGTTTCCGGACTCCCTACTCTCGGAGGCTCCCACAACCCCTGCCTGCGGCAAATTCTCATGTGGCAATCTTTGATTACTCTAGTTGTTCTGCTGGTATCTGTGTGTGTGTGCTCTAGCCGTGAATTCACACTGTCTAAAAAATAAAAAAAACAGCCAAACTTCATTAACAACCCAACCTTCCTCTCACCCTTCTCCCCCCCCCCCCCCCCCCCCCGGTAAACATCTGTATTTACTCGCCAATGATGCGTACCAAGTTAGATGTTTCAGAATTCTACTCTCCCACTCCCTCAACGTAACATCTAGCTCGTCGTATCAGCCAGCACACAGGTAAAGCTGATCCATCTTGAATAACACAGCAGGGTTTCTTAAAAGTGCTCAGACCGTCCACCAGCCTAGTCCGCCGCACTTCCATGACCCCTCAGACACCGTAAGCCGTCCCCGATACGGGTGGGTTTGACAATACATGTAACGCTAACAAGTATTTGCAATGAATAGTTATCGCATTAGGAAAGTTTGAGCTATTGGTATTGTAAATGACACAATTTTTATTTATGTGTTGGTTTTGAAAACAGCGAAAATAATAGCTTTGTCATTTACATTGCAAATGTGACACCTATAGCATTTGTAATGCAATATGTGTTGTATTTACGTGACTTAGACGTATTGATATTACAAATAACAATGGCTTTTAATTTTTGTTTAATGATTAATACTTAAATAAAAGTTATTGAAATTTATAATGGCTATAGCTTAAACTTTTGTAAATAATTTTGGTGAAGATTATGTTCAGTGTATTTTATTGTGATGAAAATCCAAGAACAGAAGTGAAATATTAACATCTTTTTGTGACATTTGTAATCAAGCTTGAAACATTGAGAGAGCATATTTGAACCAGTTGTCGTTGAATGGTTGCACAGATTGATGTTGTGGTGCCCCTGAGTGATGCTGTGGTGCCCCTGAGTGATGCTGTGGTGCCCCTGAGTGATGCTGTAGTGCCCCTGAGTGATGCTGTAGTGCCCCTGAGTGATGCTGTAGTGCCCCTGAGTGATGCTGTAGTGCCCCTGAGTGATGCTGTAGTGCCCCTGAGTGATGCTGTAGTGCCCCTGAGTGATGCTGTAGTGGTGCTGAGTGATGCTGTGGTGATGCGATAGAGGGAGGGCGATAGATAGATAGAGGGAGGGCGATAGATAGATAGAGGGAGGGCGATAGATAGATAGAGGGAGGGCGATAGATAGATAGAGGGAGGGCGATAGATAGATAGAGGGAGGGCGATAGATAGATAGATAGAGGGAGGGCGATAGATAGATAGATAGAGGGAGGGCGATAGATAGATAGAGGGAGGGCGATAGATAGATAGAGGGAGGGCAATAGACCGATAGAGGGAGGGCGATCAATAGAGAGTGACTGCCAGAAAAGTATGTGAGAATCACCAGGAGAAGGGCATTGGCTTGGCTCACATGTAGTGGGCCTAGGAGTAAATGTTTTGATTGGTCAGAATTTGTGTGCTTCCTCAAAAAAAGTAGAGCTCTCCACACTGCTGTGATCATTTTATTTCTCTAGCTGCCCGAGACATCTGTATGTGCCCCCTCCGTCTAAAGTGCCCGTAGAGTGAGTGGGTCATATCTATTTACAACTGAAGCGCCAAGGGGATGGGAGAGTGCGCAAAGCACACCAGATGCCAAAGTGTGACAAATAAACACGTCATTATTGTTATTAGCACATACCAATCATACAAAACTGTTATTTGGTGTGTATTGGGGGCATGTGTGATTGGTGTGCATCAGTAAGAGTGGGGAGGGGAGGGTGCATGCTGCAAGCCAAGTTTACTAGTTAGTAGTTTTATAAAATGTGTCACTTGCATAGTGCTCCGATGCCGCTGATTAGACCGTGCAGGCTATCGCCATGTTGAGAGGCACTAGGAAGTATGCGGTTAGGTAATCAGTGTAGCGCATAGCTGTCATGTCTATGGATTCGTAGCGCTCCATAATTCTATGTCTGCCCGGAAATGTGGAAAGAAGTGGTCAATAAAGGCTGCAGCTCATAAAAGACAGTCTTGTCTACATTAAAATGTGTTACTTGCATAGTGCTCCGATGCTGCTGCTGAGAGCCTTGCAGCGCTACCATAATGGTAGACTTGTAGACGTTTTCTCAAATGCAGGGTATCGGAGCGCTTTACATAGCACCAGTTACGTAACACAAGGACACACAGTCATTTTGTTAGGCCGGCGGATATTAAGTGATTTGCCCCGAATCACAGGAAGTTTAGGACATTACTGAGACTCGAACCGGGTTTCTCAGGTCCGAGGTTGAGCGCTCTAGCAGTTAGGCCAACTCCATGACCCTATGCCTGCTTGCAAATGTGTATTGAAATGGCCAATAAAGGCTGTGGCTCATGAAACAGTGTTGTGTACATTAACACACCATGACGGGAGACTTGTAGACGTACGGTTTAGTAGTGTGTGACGCTGCACACTTTCAGGGCAATGTATGCACAATCCGCTGCACCGATGAATACCATAACATAAGTGTTTTGTAACTGGATGCATACAACGCGCACACAACCCCTTTGCATTATGATTCACTTGGGCATAGGATGTTAAAAGGGATGAAGAATAAAAAAAACAATGCTTGTTTCTTTTCTCTACTCCCTTGTTTTGAGGTTCGATTCACAAAGGCGTCGTACAGCATGCAAAAGAGTACTTCCGGAGTTCCTCTTCCCATATTCTAAGTACTCTGTGAATTGGCCCTTCGTGTTTCATGTGGACATAAAAAAAAGCCAATCACGTGAGGGCCCAAGCATGTGCAGCAGAAGGCGACCTAAAGCCACCCACTCACCTTTGAGAGCCTGGAGGCGTGGCAGGGCCCGCTGGAGTTACAGATCACGTAAGGTGAAAACACCTTCCAAAAGTTGTGCCTCAGAATACTTTATTGCGTGCCAAGCAACCGCTCAACCTCCGCTGCACAGCGCTAACACCATGCACTGGAGGTAAAGCCGCTGTAATCCGGCTTAAGTGCGCTGTATGCTATGCAAGGGTACTCTGCCAACGCACTGCTACCTATGAATGCATTTTATTAATGTTGCCATCCATGGCTGCCTGAGTGTAACTTGTTTGGATTAAGTGAGGCACATTCCACATATATTATTATAACACGGAGATATGACAGTTGTGTGGTATTCAAATGCACCTTCGTTTCATGGTTTGATACGGTTATTGGGGTGCATTGCATTCATGTTGAATGTTGACAAATAAACTACCAGGCGGCTTCAATGCACATCATGGAGTAATGCTAAAACAGCATAACAGTCAAGTCAAGTCAGGGAATTTATATAGCGCACTACATACCCAGAGGGTCTCAAGGCGCTAAGGAGGGGGAGGAGGATTACTTGTCAAATATCCATGTTTTAAGTTGCTTTCTGAAAGCTAGGTGGTTCTGGGTAAGGCGAAGGTGAGTGGGGAGTGAGTTCCATGTTTTAGCAGCCAGGTAAGAGAAGGATCTGCCTCCCATGGTGGTCTTGTTGATGCGAGGTACAGTGGCGAGGGCTTGGCTGGAGGAGCGTAGTTGGCGGGGGGGGTGTAGAAGGACAGTCTTGAGTTGAGGCATTCTGGTCCGATGTCGTAGAGTGATTTGTGTGCGTGGGTTAGCAGTCGGAAAGTGATTCTCTTATTGACGGGTAGCCAGTGGAGGTCTTTAAGGTGACCAGAGATGTGTTCGTTGCGTGGGATGTCTAATATGATTCTGGCTGAGGCGTTTTGGATTCGTTGGAGTTTCTTTTGGAGATTAGCGGTAGTGCCTGCGTAGAGGGTGTTTCCGTAGTCCAGTCGGCTCGTGACCAGAGCATGGGTGACTGTTTTCCTGGTTTCGTTGGGGATCCAGCGAAATGTTTTTTTGAGCATGCGAAGAATGTTGAAGCAGGATGAGGAGACAGCGTTGACTTGTCTGTACATTGAAAGTGAGGAATCCAGGATGACGCCCAGGTTCCGTGCATGGTCTGTCGGGATGGGTGCTTTTCCAAGGGCTTCCGGCCACCAAGAGTCGTCCCATGCGGAGGGGGATGTACCTAGGATGAGGACTTCTGTTTTATCTGAGTTCAGTTTCAGACGGCTGAGTTTCATCCATTCAGCAACTTCTTTCATTCCTTCGTGTAGGTTAGTTTTGGCGGTGCTGGGGTCCTTGGTGAGAGAAAGGATCAGTTGAGTGTCATCCGCGTAAGAGATGATGTTGAGGTTGTGTTGGCGGGCGATGGTCGCGAGGGGGCTCATGTATACGTTGAAGAGGGTGGGGCTGAGAGAGGATCCTTGTGGTACGCCACAGATGACTTCGGTGGCCTCGGACTTGAATGGTGGAAGGCGGACTCTCTGGGTTCTTCCGGTGAGGAACGAGGTGATCCATTCGAGTGCTTTTCCATGTATTCCGATGTTGCTGAGGCGTTGTAGAAGGGTGCTGTGGCAGACTGTGTCGAATGCTGCAGAGAGGTCGAGGAGGATGAGGGCGACTGTGTCTCCATTGTCCAGTAGAGTTCGAATGTCGTCTGTTGCTGCGATGAGGGCGGTCGCAGTGCTGTGTTTGGCTCGGAAGCCAGTTTGTGAGGAGTCGAGGGATTTGTTGGCTTCGAGGAAAGCGGCGAGCTGGTTGTTGACAGCTTTCTCGATTACTTTGGCCGGGAAAGGAAGGAGTGAGATGGGGCGGTAATTTTTGAGTTCGGTGGGGTCCGCTGTGGGGTTTTTCAGAAGGGCGGTGAGTTCAGCGTGTTTCCAGTTTTCCGGGAAGGTGGCGGAGTTAAAGGAGCAGTTGATGACGTCTCGGAGGTGCGGTGCTATGACGGAGTCTGCTTTGTTGAAGATGTGGTGAGGGCATGGGTCTGTGGGGGATCCTGAGTGGATGGAGTTCATCAGGCGGATGGTGTCCTCAGTGGAGATTGGGTTCCAGTCGTTAAGGGTGTTCGCGGGGGGAGAGTGTTCAGCGAGTGGTTGGGTGGGTTGGGCTCCGGGTTGGTTGTCGAAGCTGTTGTGGATGTCAGCAATCTTGTTGTGGAAGAATGAGGCTAGGGAGTCGCAGAGGGCTTGAGAGGGGGTGATGTCGTTGGAGTTGGCCGAGGGATTGGAAAACTCCTTGACGATGTTGAAAAGTTCCTTGCTGTTGTGGGCGTTGTTGTCAAGTCGATCCTTGAATGCTGTTTTCTTGGCCTTTCGGATTAGTTGGTGGTGAGTGCGGGTGGCGTTTTTGAAGGCGTCCTTGGTGCTGGTGGTTGGGTCTTTTTTCCACGCTTTTTCAAGGGTGCGGCAGAGTTTCTTGGACTTCTTAAGATCATCGTTGAACCATGAGGTCTTCTTGTTGCCAGGTTTGCTTTGACGTTTTTTCAGTGGTGCTAAGGTGTAAACACAAGGCAGCAATTAACTAGTAAAGCACTGTATTTTTGTTAATAGTGAGACTACGTACGTAAAGTACCCTATAAGCAATAATTAAAAGCAAAGCGGCATAAAGGTGTATGTTTATGTGAAGCCTACAGAATGGCAAACCTCCAACGCATGCTAATTTAGAATATGTACAAACCTGTACCCTGGAGCTATAGTTAAATGCAAACGCATAGTATGCCGTAAATGCAAACGCATAGTATGCCGTAAGTAAACTGTAGAGGCATGGAAAATAGTTATATGGAAGCTAAATGTCAATATAATTTAAGGGATTGGAAGAATAAAGCGGAGGAGCAGATACTACATATATAATGGAAACATTTGTTAAGCGTACTGGTATTGGTGGGGAGGGGGGGTGAGTTGTACATTGCTGTGGGGAGGGGGGGGGAGGAGAAATGCGAGACACTGCCTGGCGGCCGTGAAAAGTGTGAAGCAGGGGGCGGGTGAGTGGAACCCTTTGAAGTGAGCTAAGCTCTCGGAGGCAGGAGGCTCGGGCAATCGCGTGCTCGAACACCACATGCATTCGATGAAATCTGCGATGGTTTCAGAGCTTGGTTTAGCCTCTATATCTCTCGCCAGAAATGCGTAAGCGCATTGGCAGGCGAGACCTAAATAAGAGGGAGAAAACAACGCAATCTCAATACAACAGTACACATGCCCACTGCCCTCTTCCCCCACCCCAAAACAAGATTATTGTAAATAACCTGTACTCCTGCAGCAAGAAGGCCCTGGACCTCGAGCATTTCCTTCCTTCCCCACAAGTCATCTTGCAAAATAAAGGATATGAAGACCCAGTTAGCACTGAACACATTGAAGTGAGATTCAGGAGTGTCCCAAACTGAGAATCTCTGCCATCTTCCTTGGTATCCAACCATCAGGTGGCATCAGTCAGTGGCCGGTGCTCTTTGTCCGTACCACAGGCCTTCATGCCCCAGTGCCTCCACTCACCCGAACTGCTTGGTCTGTCATCGATTCTCCTTTCGGCCTGTGGCTCTTGCAGTGGTTCTAGTTCCATTAAGGGGGCCATCTGACTCAAGCCAGGCCCACACATCGTGTGGGTTAACGAAGAATTTGGATTGCTCTTCGTGCACTATTGGGTGTCTGACAGGGAAGAGCAGCGTGTATCTGATGCTGCGAGCTCGAAACTCTTGCTTAACAGTCTGAACGATCGCCTTAACGTCTGTACCCTATTTGTGTAATCTGAAAAAATCCTTCTCTGTGTATTCTTGGAGGCTGGGTCCCTATGGCAGCGGGCCCATTGGGGGTCCTGTATTTTAACACCTTTTTCAATCATGATCTGTGGTGGCCTCTCAATGACAAAGATTGCGAATAAGTGTGTTGGCTCGACCGCTGACCTGTTCCATTCCCCCAGAAAGCAATCAGGAGAATCTCCCTCCTTTCCCTTGGGGAATCCGATGAAGCACATATTGTAGCAGTGTGCCCTTGCTTCCAATTCCTGCAAATGGTTGTCTAGTTGCTTAGTGCTTTTCGGACTAAGGAACCTGCCAAGAAGAAGAGTTGGAGAAGCTGTAAGGAGGAGCTACCACTTTACTGTGTTGACCTGCAATGGCTACTTCTGTCTTGGGCAGTGGAAGGACTGGACTTTGTAGAACTCATTTTCCTGAGTTTCTTAAAGGACTTGAGGTAGAGCTTTCCCCCTGTTCAAGAAGTCTCCAAGTTCATCTTGGAGTCTTCAAGTTCATCTGCTATCAGGACTGGGAACTGGTTTTTTTAGGTCTCGTAGCGATACAGCGCGTAAGCGCTGTCTCGCCGAGATCTATTGTTACTGAGTCTGCTTCCCAGGAGACAGCATCTGGCCGCGCGCATCTCGCAAAAGGCGATCGGCGCAGGCCACGCGCGCGCGAAGGCGCTCGCCGTGGCTGTCTCCTGGGAAGCGCAAACATATACAGGCACACCTCCCCCTGCACGCATGCGCACACACATACACAAGCACACATACTTGACTTGTGCAGCCTCCGACCGCGGGGCTCTCCCTCGGGCATGGGAGCCCTGCGTCACCACTGCTCCTCCAGGCACTCCGTGGGCGCGTGCTTCACAAAACTGAAGTCCCGCCCCACGATAGGTTTCGTTTTGCGCGCGCACTTCCACTGCCCAGAAACTGGAGCACGTTACGTGACCCGTGAGTATTGAGTGCTTCAGATCAGGCACCGAGGGGTCTCTGTCTCTAAGGCCTCTATGGTCAATCCACAATGGCAGAGATTACGTGTAACTCTATATCAAAGAAAAGGCGTTTTTCGAAATCTCTCTGTGTGAAGTGTAGGGCGAGCCGTCTGGCCAAATTTAGTGAACTGACCCCGGGGCCCCTGTGTGGAAACGACGACGACTCCTCCTGAGGTGACTGACACACTGCTGTTGTTGAACCCGCCTCCTTTACAATGTGTGACAGTAAAGCTGGTTCGGGTAGGTGGGGGAGCAAGGGGGTCTGCAGCGTGTCCCGCGTTGGCTTTTGGAAATAGTTTACGAAATCCGTTGAGTGCCCGTCAGCAGGGCTTTTTGTCCAGTGTGAGGAATGCAGCATCGTAAAGAAGCCCCCTCACGCAAGACTGTCTTTAATTAGAAGAGTCAGCCGAGTGCAGCGCTAACAGCCAGGCTCAGAACTCATCCCTCGGCTGGATTAAACCATTTTGAAATGTCCCTCACCTAGCAGCACGGCCATACTTACCTTTATGACACATACAGGCCTGTTTATGAGTGGATGTTAATTCAAACGAGGGGCTGTCCGCGTAAATCAGATTCCTGTGGCTTCATTTTAATGCAACTTCTAGTCCATTGATTAATTAGGCCTTTCACTCATTAGCAATTACATAACATTTTGAGACATGTATTGCTTTAAGCAGATAGCAATAGATTGTGAGCCATTTATTGCAGTAAGTACTTCTAGCAATGCCATTAGATTTTGGGACATTTATTGCTTCAAGTACTTCCTGATCGCAAGCTAATATTTAAGAATTGTGATCAAACAATCGGACAAAGCATAGGAAGAAACTAAAAATCCTATAATGAATGTGTATAATGCCTGGATTACTTATTAGTAATATGTTACATGGACTCATTCTCTTCCTTGTCACAGCCTGCCATGATTCTGAATGCTGCGCACCTTGTAGGTTTATTGGTTTTAGGTTTCGGTTTCTCATTTTCACTCGTGCGTGTGCGGTGAGCCCCCTTTATAGCATGCATGCAATATGTTCCTGAGCCTGCCCTGCCACCGACACACTCCTCACCCCACTGTCCTCCTAAGCAACGCACTGCGCCCCCCACCTCTCAGAGTTATCAGCTGCACTCGGCAAGGTTTTTATACCAGTAGCACTGGATCTGTGTGGTTATTCCACAATGAGACTCATGTATGTCATAACCTCATCGGGAGCTACCAGGCCAGTCGCAATCATTCATTCCAGCGCCGGCACTTAGTTTATGGTGAACTTGTGGTCAGAGCCTTTGAGGGTTAGTGCACATATGCCTGAGGTATTTCCACATGTTAATTGAGTCCCAGGGAATGATTGTTTCAGGGTCCGCCGTGTTTTTTTTTGGATAGCTGGGATTTGAAGTACTAAGGAGTCAGTGCTCCAAAGTTGCCGGGAGCTACCACAAGGTTTCGATTTCTTGGCAAGATAGTGTGATTGACCGGAGTGAGTTCTCGAGAAGGGCAGGAGGGGCGCATTCCCGAATGCCAGAATGACTAATGTCCCCTCACTACCCTTCTCAGCCCCTCGTGATTGGATGCATAGTGATTCTCAAAAGATGCCATGCCGAATTCTAGGCCTGCGTGCTGTAGTTCGTGCCAGTGTGGTGCTGGGCCACAGCTGATGACAGGCATCCACTCATGTGACACATTGTTTGCTCTCGGGTTACTTGGCACCATGACCTGTGGCATCACTGATTAATTTCGGTGGGGCCCTCTGTAAGGTAGGCCTCGACTGCACATCACGAGTGCATGGGCCCTGGGCCCTATGCATTCAATCAGCATTGCAGCCTTCCGATTTCAGTGCAAATTAGAGTATATGAGCCGTGGAGTGCTCTAGGTCTGTGAGGGTGTATGTTAGCAACAGCTAACCACTCACAAACAATGTTTATATACCAATTGTAAATTTAAAAAAAAGTTATGCAAAGCATTGTCATTTACAATGCCAGTAACTCAAACTTTAATGCTGCGAGACCTATTGCATTGCAAATGCTTGTTTTTTTGCTGCAACAGAAAAAAAAGCAACCGGACGCTCCTGTGAGCTCCTTGACCTGCTGGCAACGCAAGGATCGCCATTGTGCCTCACACCGCAACCCTGTTGGATTTGTTGGTTCATGACACCATGGTAGCCCTGGACGGAGCTATTGACTTCAAGAAAATGTACTTTGTCTATTTTTGAAATCTTCATATCTTGAGTAATGTTGGATTGTTTTTGTTTTGGTCTTGTTTTAAACCGATAAATATTGGCAATGTGTTCTAAAACTGGTGTGGTGTCCTTTTGTAGTGTTTTCTCTGTATTACGATGTTTTATATGGAAATGCTTTACACATTGCCTCTGAGATAAGCCTGACTGCTCTTACCAAGCTACCAAGGCGGTGAATAGGGGTTATTTTAGGAGTGTAATCACCTTATCCTGACTAGAAGGAAGGGTCCCTCCTTGGACAAGGTGCATACCTTTGACCCCCATTTCTAATAAACTGTTAGGCGCACGTTCTACCAAATAACGCCCTGGTGTCCCGCCCCCCCTCCATTTCCTCCAGTTTATGTACAAGCCCCCACTGCTAAAAGTCTGAGGTCATACACAGAGTTGTTCTTGAATGCTTATCTCCTCGTATTGCTATTCATGTTGCTCTCTTGATTGTCAGACACCCCAATATTTACTGTATTTACACAGTAAATTTACAAATTTACTGTGATGACCACAAGGAATCCTTCCTCTGGGCCCTGTTTGGTGACAGTCTCACCACTTTGTTATTGGTGGAGCGCACCCACCAATCATTGGGCCTGCACCCCTCGCCGGTAGCCCCGGGCGAAGCACATTATAGCCAAACTATTGCATTATAGTGGCTGCAATGTCTTTCTGTGCCTCGCATGTGAAGGCAGGAGATCTACTATTAAGGCAATAAAATATCGATCTCCTCATTCTTCACCCTTGCTGTGCAGTATGCCTGCAGAGAGTTCCTCCCTGCCAAGAAACTGCTGATGTAGTCTGGTTTTTCGTACAGCCTTCTCTACCCAGCCAAGCTCAGAATTGCCATCAATGGAACAGCCTGCTGTTTCATAAACCCTAGGCTGGCCCTCCAGTTCTGCCACGAACACGTCTGTAGATCCGGGTGGGCTGAACGTCCGCTCGACTGGAATCAGGACAGCCACCTCAGTGACAATGACAGACTTCAGATTGCAGCCCTAAACACGCTTGTGCTGGGAAACCACTTCCGCCTTGTGGGACCTGGAGACTGCCCAACTCTCTGGAATGCCTGAGGGATGATTTTTGTCTGTTAGTTTTGTGTGTGTGTGTGTTTCTTTTAATCCTCAGGTTGTAATGGGAAATTTTCTTCAACTGGTTGTGGTTGTTTAAGTGAGTGGCGGGGTGAAATGTTGGGGTACGTACATGCTTGTGGTTCACTAAGTTCTTTTCAGGTACCTTATTCACTGCATTCCTGTGCTCTGCACACACTGTATCACCCATGGTGCCCACTGGAAGTTGCGGCCCGGCCTGAACTAGTTGCCGATGCCCAGATGGATAAATTCTCAGACATAAAGGGGACCACACTGTTGACTTGGAACATTTGTGGGCTGAACGACTCAGTGAAAGTCAGGCAAACATTTGTCTATCTCTGCCACCATAATGTGGGTATTGCACGACTACAGGAGATTCACCTTACAGAGCGGACTCTGGCTCAGTTGCCCTCGGGGTTGATCGGGGAGGCTCATATTTTCACATATTCCTACTATGCATGGGGGGGCTGTGATCTTCTGGAGGGGGCTACAGTAGCGCACTGTTGACACTGCATGATAAAGAGGGCAGGTATGTGATCTTGCATGGAGTCCTTGCAGACACTAGCCTATGTCTATGGCCCAAATGTAGACTCCTTGTACTTTTTCGCTGAAGTGTGGGACAAAATAAAAGCTATTGGCCACGCAATAGTAATATGGGGGGACGACTTCAGTGTCTTACGGGTACCCCGGACAGACCTTTGCCACACTCACTGGCGCCCACACCCCTGTGCAGTGGCACAGATCCACTATCTGCTGTCCGACCACAACTTAGTTGACACCTGGTGTGCCAGGCATCGCCATGTGATTGAGGACACCTGCGTAACTTCCTCTTGTGGAGCGTGGTCGCGTATCGATTACTTGCTCATCACCAGCGATGTGTGTGCACTGTCAGCGTTACAAACCTATCCCAAACACTTGCAGACCTTGCATCAGTAACCCTGACCTTATCAAAAGGATATGCCTCTGAGCGTGCCTTCACCTGGAGACCACCCCCCGAAATGTGCTTGCTGACTCCATCTTTCACACACAGATACGTAGGCCGGGTTCGATAAAATAAAAAATTGACCTGCAGGTCTATTAACTTAAAAAATGTACTCGACCTAACTGTAATGCACTTGACATCTGTATCTGAAAGCCTCGTAAATGTGATAAGTTAACAAGATTTAAAGGCATTTTTATTGCTCATTCACTTTGTGATCAATAACGATGCCTTTAAAACTTGCTATCTTGTCACATTTGCTCTGGTTCTAGAGACTGACGTCAAAAGTCAATCTTCCTACCTGCCAGAAAGGGCGAGTAGGACCTAGAAATAACTTGTGCTAATTAAATCTGGCTCATAAATGTGAGTGGATTTTTCGAGTCCTGGTAGGGCTATCATTGAATCCTTCACACTCCATACCAGCACCATTGCCTCTCCTGGAACGCTCTGGGAGGCCTTCAACGCGTGCATCTGTGGTATGTGCATATCTAAACTGTCTGAAATCCTTCGCGATCTGCAAGCACGACTGCACACACTCAAGCGTGCACTCTGCCAGCTCGAGCTGGGATATGTCAACGCAGCGACGCTTGTCACCTAGCGCTGTTCCGCGAAACCTTGTTGGAGTACGAAGATGGCGCAGAAAGTGTAGTGTGCTTTCTACGCAGGCAATCAGTCTCATGCCGTTTCAGTGAGGGTGACAGAGTGAGCAAGACTCCTGCAGCTCTTCTCAAGAAAAGGTGTAGCAGCTCTTATATTCTAAAATTCCTGAGCTCCATTGAAAAACCTCACCACTCCTTTGATAGCATCGCCTATACCATGCTCAGCTTCTACACGGTTGTGAGGAAATGGGGTTTATTATATAGTGTGGTTGTGCTATCTGACCATGTAACACACTTACCAACCCCTTTAGATCAAGTAAGTTTACACAGAGGAACAAGTGCTGAGCATTTAAACAGCACCAAAACAGTTGAAGAAGAAATCAACATAACACTTGAGAAATCTGACAACAATTTATAAAAATAAACGTTATTTTTATTAAAATTTAAACATTAGAATGAAAAAGAACCACCAGAGGATTTCAGAGATATAGATTTTACAAGCAATAACAAATCAAAGCCATTTCACTCAACGCCTTGGCAGAGTTAACAAATTGGTCACTTATAAAACTTTTCAAGGAAAACTTAGGTAACTGTCAATGCAGTAGGTTAAAAATACTTTGGGCGACCAGCTCGGGCAGGGAAGTGGTTAGGAGGACCAGCAAGGTCCTCAAACAGTGGCTTCACAGGTGAAGCAATCCTTCAACAGTTCCAGGCACTTTATCTGCGGATTCCTATGGATTGGCCCTGATGCAAGGGAAAGGTGCTGGAGATGCTCGAAGGATGCTGTGAATGCGACATGGTTGACCGGGGGTCTTCATGCAGGGGATTCCTTGGTCCACGGAGGTGATGAGCGGGTCCTGGTTGCAGAGTCCACGTCGCACAAAGTCCTCTACAGTTTGGCCCAAGTCCAGTCGCTACTGGACTAACAGTTGCATTTTGTTGCAGTCACAGGCACATTTTTCTGGGTCAATAACTCTCCTTCTGGGGGTCCCATCGAGACTGACAGCACTCCCAGGTACAGCAAACTCTCATACAACTTTGTGCGCCAGTTCTTGGTCATTGGTGCTGCACAGTGGCAGTTGTAGTGACTTTAAGACTTTGAGCTAGTGGCTGGTTCCAAGCTGGTTTGGTGTAGTAATCTAAAGAACAATTGATTTATCTCAGTTCTCTTGACTGAGGGTGAATGTTTGATTTATTCAGCATTCCGTTCCTCATTTGTTACAGCAGCATTTTTCACCATAAGTGGGATGGGTATGCCCAGATGTATGTCCCTGGCTGTGCCACTGGATTCCAGCTAGCCTGGCCGATTAGGGGTGGTACCCTAAAACCGGTCCCTGGATGGTTGTTTCCTGTCCAAGGAGGACTCTGCATGGCAGTTGGGGCTGGACTATTCACATGAGGAGCAGAGTTAAGACTGATTTGCATGTGACTAGTGTACGAAGGTGGATATCGGACTACATGGTTACCCCAACTTTTTGCCTAGTGTTTAGCTGGTTTTCGACTTAGCCTGGGGCCGTTAATAGCAGGCCAACTATCTGCTCTCTCTGTAAAATGGACTCCATGTACTTTAGGTACATATCTAATTGGGAATTGGGTCACCTTTGTGAGCCCCTGTATAGTGTACCATAGGTACCCATGGCATAGGTGCACCCAAGGCCTACCAGGGGCTGCAGCATGTATTAAGGCACCCCTGGCTGGCCATCCAAACTGACACCACAGGCTGATCACTCAGCTTGGGCAAGGTGGTGTAATCACCCCTTGCTTAGATATAGTATACCTGTATCTAACCTTATATATAGACTCATATATACCTATAAGTCACTCCTATGGCAGACCTTGACAATCCTGAAGGCAGAGTGCTTGATTTTATGTGAGAGGGTGCTCTAGCATGAGCTGAGCCCATCTGCAGCTTTCGGAAACATGTCCTTGAAGTAGACGCGCTTCAAAGGAGTTGCTCTAGCCACGCTGTAGAAATTGAGCATTTTTAACGTATTGTATTGTATTGTGTTGTGTTGCCATTTGTATCTGTTCACCCACCCGACCTGGCACTTTAATTGCTGAGCGCGAGCCACACCTGCAATCCTTACTGTGCTGGGCTGCTGGTTCTCTAACGCTATTTATTGCACCGGGCTGCCTCTTGTGATCACTTTGTCCTGCCTTGCTCCCCGCATTTTCCTGGTCGCCGCCCCATTCCACCACGGCTTGTGCCGGTTGAGTGGAGGGCTCATTCGACCAATTACACGACCCGCTCTGTGGGTCACGCACTCCCGGTGGAGGCGGACGCTTCTTTCCCAGCCCTATTTATACCCCATGCCGGCCCAGACGCGCAGTGGGCGCGAGTAGCGGGTGCGCCGCTGGGGCGCCGAAGGCGAGCCAGTATGCCGCCAGACGCCAGACCCCCTGGGTCAATCCAGGCTCGTACCTATTCCAGGGAGTGGCTGCATGCTGCACAACACCAAACAACATGTGGCAATCACGATCTGCACCCAGCTGCGCCTCAACTGCAGTGTAAGGCATGCGGCTTTAGAACTGATGTAATCGATAGATTTTTGTGTAGTTCTTTCAGCACTCCACATATTAACATTCTTAGCCTGAATTGCCAACTAATGCAAATAGTTGTGGGTACATCCCATCTTGCAGGCCACCTACTGGACCCTGTATTCTCTAACATCCATCCTGTTACTGCCTATGCCCCTCTCCAACTAGCCTGGTCTGACCATTTTCTTATTCATATGAGTTTCGATCTGGTGGACGCCCCTCTTCAGACTCTCCAACATTCTACCATGAAACGACCGTGGCACAAACTGTACGCTTCTGTGTTTGCATCCAGCCTAAAAGCCTCCTGCCCGGTATGGCCTATCGATGTAGAGGAAACGGATAAGGTTTATAGGAATTGGATTAGTGATACACTAGACGGCTACATTCCTAAAAAGCTGACCTGTGCTAAGCGTATAAAATCCCACTCCTGGTACAACGAGTCCTTAAGGCAGGAGAAAAATCAATGCAAATCTTTGGAACGCTCCTGGAAGCGCTCCTATGACCCTACAGCAAAACAACTCTATAGGTTGGCGATTAAAGCTACCATAAACTGATTCAAAAGGGTAAAGCTGCATTTTATAACAATCTAATTACTTCGAGCTCCAATCCCTCCAAAACTATTTTTTCTCTCGTCAATGATATGACGAAACCCCTAGCTGACACCAATAATATCATCTCTTCCGACCAGCATTGTGAAGCTCTAGCCCAATACTTTATCAATAAAATTAACAGTATTTATACTACCCTTGATGTGTGCAGGGTGGTACCTGAACCATGGCCTTCTATCGCTATCTTGGATTCCTTCCCTAGACTACAAGTTCTACCCCCCCCCCCCCCTCTCCTGTAATGATATGGTAACTATCTCCAACAAGGTGAAATCCGGCTCTCCTGCCAACCCTGTCAAACCTGACATTTTTATGAAGTTCCAAGACTGCCTCCTGACAGAGGGGAGGGTTTTGATTAACAGATCACTTCAGTCAGCGGTGCTTCCTAAATCCTGGAAGCACGCTAAGGTTGTTCCGATCCTAAAAAAGCCTACACTGGATGCATCCGCCCCTGAGAATTTTCGGCTTATCTCATTGCTCACTTACCTGGTGAAGGTCATGGAATACCATGTTAACACCATCCTTACCAAGTACTTGGAGGATAATGAGATCTTGGACAAGTCGCAAAACGGATTCCGGACGAAGCATAGTACAGAATCCGCTTTGTTGGCAGTCACAGAGAAGCTGAGGGCAGCACTGGATGAGGGCAGCACAACAGTGTTGGGGCTGCTTGACCTAAGTGCGGCCTTCGACACGGTCTCCCATGAGATTTTGCTCCATCGACTGAGGGAGATCGGGGTCAGTGGAACAGCCTGGGACTGGTTTGCATCATTCTTGTCCGAGCGTTCCTTCCAGATTCATGCTCCTCCATACCAGTCCAATACCCTTCCCCTCAACTGCGGTGTCCCCCAGGTCTCTGCGCTGAGCCCTACACTTTTTAACGCGTACGTCCGACCTTTGGCCTGTCTGGCCAAGGCTCGGGAGATCAATATGCTTTCCTACGCGGACGACACGCAGTTGCTATTCACCTTTTCCAAAAAGTATCATGGTAATCTCAGAATGGCTGGCAGCAAACTATCTTCAACTTAACTCTTCTAAAACAGAGGTGCATCTGTTCGGTAGAGACTCACATAAATGGGATGACCAATGGTGGCCTGACGCGCTGGGTTCACCCCCCCGCAAAAAAAGTCAGTAAAAAAACTGAAGAGTCCTGATGGATGACTCCCTCTCCTTTGAATTGCATGCAAAAAAAGTGTTAGGCACTTGCTTTGGCCACTTACGTGGGCTGAAACCCATTTGAGTTTTTTCACTGCACCCATTTGCCAGGTGATCATTGTGAGAAGTTGGCCTGATACATGATGTCTCCAATTCTGGGGGCACCTTGTATCAGTCCAAACAATCCCTTATGGTGTCAGGTTGTAAGTCAACCTCATAGACCAGCTATCCTAAGGGTAGCATGGAATAAGCAGCCTCTAAGGCTTAACTCAAGAGGTCGTGTTAAGCGAGCTGTTTTACCAATCACAATCCTGTCATATCAAATGAAAGGACCACACAAGTTATATATTATAAACATATATGTATTTATTACTAGAATAATCCTCTATACTCTTTATGAGTCTAGAAGCAGAAGTGTTTAAACAAAAGCACAGTTAAACATACAAAAGTTGCACAATTATGGATGAGGCCCAGGGGCCATTCAAACCATATATCAAAAAAGTGGTGTAAGTATCACTAATCGAACAGTGGTCAGGCCTAGGGCCTGGGGAATCGCTGGTAGCAGTCGGGACTAGCAATGCTGAAGTCGGGAAAAGCCCGCGGGATTCGGGTGCAGCGCTTAAAGCACACACATGCACCAATGCAAAGTCAATGGTGCGTAAAAGTTACTGTAAAAGGAGACTTCCGTTTAACCTAGAAGGACGAAACGTTAGACATATACACTAGAGGTGCGTACCAGTGCAGGAGCACCGGCGTTGCTGAGTTACCTCACCCACAGGAAGCGGGTGCACAGGTGTAAAGTAGTGTCGGGTTTCGTCACGCAGGTTGATGGTGCCTGAAGATGAAGATGCTGCAGGCGTCGAGAAGAGAAGTGTCCGGTGCGATCCAAGGGTGGATCGAAGATGTAGATGATCTGAAAGCAAAGGGGACAGAGTCGGGGTCACTCAGCAGTGACCAGGGTGGAACCAGGAAGGAACCAGGCAATGTCAGGCGCAATCAGGTCGATGTCGTGAAGCTTGTCTCCGCTGCCACGTAGACTCTGGGGCACCGAGGATGTCCAGGAGTGGATCACGAGCTGTCCCACACAGGCTCTCGCTGTCGGCGGTGTCGCTTCCGGATTGGAGCAAACAACCCTTGGCAAGCGCAACCCATGCAGGATTCGAAGATCGCTTCTTACTTGGACCAGGAGGATCAGAGCGGGTGCTCCTTTTCAGGGGAGCGAGGGCAAGTCTGGAGCAACCAGACTCGCAAGTTAGATTTCGAGGTTCGTCTGTACTGGGGCCGCTAGCCAACGGGCAAGCGCCCGGACCAACACGTAGAGCCAAAAGATGCAGAAGGGCCCCACGCAGCACTCGGTGAGTGTAGAGGGGTGAGCTTCGGTGCAAGAGAGGCTCAGGGCTGGGGCTTCTCAAACCCCAATGCACAGCTTCGAGGGTGCCTCGGGAGCTGCACGGTCAGCGCCTCGTGGTCTTTCCAAGATGGCTGGCCCCACGCTTCAGGTCGCCTCCACGGGTCTCAGCTCTGCAGGGACTGTGAATCGGGCTGTTAGAAGGCAGGCACGCTGGGTCTTGTCGAACTCTGTGGCTCGAGTTCCGGCGGGAACTGCAACAAAGCAAACGTCGAGGTGCTGGATGGTGCCTGTTTGCACATGGTGGTCACTCCTTCACCACAAGGGAGATTATTCAGTCTTCTACGTCGAGTAGGATGTCGAAGGGTCCAGAGTTTCGTTTCATAAGTTTCAGTCCGGATAATCGGAGTGCTTTGGCACTGCTCCCATTCTTATACCAATCTAGGGGGCTGGATTACCTGCTAGGTCCCTCCTATGGGTAGGACCCAGGAAGGGGGTGGTTACACCCCTTTCCCTTTGTCCAGGGTCGCGCTGGGACTGGGACTGGTGTGCCCCAGAACCAGTTTGACCGGATTATGCAAGGGGAAGCCTTGTGCGCCCCAGGCACGGTCTAGTTTCTTTCAGCCCTCCCTGCCCCAATACACTATCTCCTGTCGGGGGTGGTGTAGCACCTCCCCGCGACAGGAAACCCTTTGTCCAGGCCTCCTCTGCCAAGTTTCGGTCAGCAGCAGGAGGTCAGACTCGTGTCGGTGGCAGCAGCATTCATTTTGTGATGCTGAGGCTCTGGTTAGGATTAACCGCGTCTTAGTAAAGTAACATGTCTTCTCCCTCTAGAGGGGTAGGATGCTATCCCCGTCGACAGGACTGTAGAGGGGATAGTATTCCAAATCGTATGACACCTTACACAACATGTTTTGATAAAGCCAAACCAAAGTTAGAACATAACCGCGATGGATTATAATGCACTTAATAGTATATGGTATGGCATTATCCCGGAACCGCTAAGGGATTTGTTCCCGACAACTGCAGACAGGCTCAGCTCATGCTCGAGCACCATCTCACGTAAAACCAAGCACTCTGCCTCCAGGATTGATGAGGCCTGCCATAGGAGTGACTTATAGGTTTATATGTGTCCAGATATAGGTTTAGATATAGGTATACTATATCTAAGCAAGAGGTGATTACACCAACTTGCCCCAGCTGAGTGATCAGACAGTTGTGTCAATTTAAGAACCAGCCAGGGGTGGCAAAAGCTATGCTGCAGCCCCTGGTAGGCCTTGGATGCACCTTTGCCCTTGGCACCTATAGTGCACTATATAGGGGCTGACCAGGTGCCCAGTACCAATTTGGTTATGCACCTAGGGTGCATGGAGTCCATTTTAAGGAGAGAGCAGATAGCCTGGGGCCCTGATGAGCAGGGAACCAAGCCAACAAAGTCGAAAACCAGCTAAACACAAGGCAAAAAATCTGGGGTAACCATAGTCAGGTGTCCACCTTCCTACAATCATTCAATCAGTAGTCGTCTTGTCTCGTCTGGACTACTGCGACTGACTCTTTCTGGGCACAAATAAAACGGTCACGAAGAGACTGCAACGGGCACAGAATGCTGCCGCCCGCACACTGTTTGCCCTCCCTAAACATTGTCAAACCTCCCCCTTTTGCATTGTTTACACTTGCTCCCGGTCGAACAGAGAATTCATTTTAAAACTCTCTGTACCCTTCATAAGATCCTATTTCATCAGGGTCCCCAGATTCTGCAGGGTCAATTCTGTGCATTGGGGTTTGAGAAGCCCCAGCACCGGGCAGCCTGTGCACCGAAGATCACCTCTTCACACTCACCGAGTGCTGCGTGGGGCCCTTTTGCACTTTTCCTGCTCGACTCGTTGTCCGGTCACTTGCCCATTGGCTAGTGGCCTCTGTGACGACGATCCATCGAAACTACACTGCTGGTCTGGTTGCTCCAGACTGGCCCCAGCTCCCCTGAAAAGGAGCCACTGATCTGACCTTCCCGGTCCGATCCAGAAGTCCTCTTCCAGTCCTGCGTGGGTTGCATTTGCCAAGGCTTGGTGACTCCGATTCCAGATCCGACACCGCCGACAGCGAGAGCCTTCGTGGGACAGCCCGTGATCAACTCCTGGTTGTCCTCGATCCATCCTGGTCCACGTGGCAGCGGAGACAAACTACTCGACAGCACCTGATCTCAACCCGACATTGCCTGGTTCCGTCCTGGTTCCATCCTGGTCACTGGCTAATGACCTAGACGCTGTCCCCTCTGCTTTCAGGTACTCTACATCTTCAATCCACCCTTGGATCCAACTGGACTCTTCTCTCCTGGCCGCCTGCAGCATCTTTTCCTCCAGGCTCCATAGAACTCCACTAAGAAACCAGACGCAATTTTTCACCTATGCACCCGCTTCCTGTGGGTGAGGTAACGAGATTACACCGGTGCTCCTGTAGTGGTTTACACCTTTAGTGTCTTAGTTTTTAGTGGTTATGTTCCAGCCCAGACGGAAGTCTCCTAAACCTATAACTTTCTGATTTTTACGCACCATTGACTTGTATGGTAAACGCAGTTGCCTATAGACACTGCACCCGCATCCTGTGGGCCTCCTATGTCCTAACCTTCGTTAGTCCAGTGTAGGCCCAGCGATTCCCAAGGCCCTAGGCCTCTTCAATGTTCGTGACGTGGTTTTTATACCACTTTCTTAATATATGGTTTGAGTGGCCACCCGGCCTATCCGTAATTGTGCAGCTTATTGTATGTTATATTGACTTCTTTGTTTAACGCTTGTGCTTCTGTGCTCATAAAGAGTATAGGGGATTATTCTAGAAATAAATACATATATTTTGTAATATATAACTAGTGTGCTGTCCTTTCATTTGGTATTTAAAGGATTGCATATGGTAAAACAGCTGGCTTCACATGCCCTCTTGAGTTTAGCCTAAGACTGCTTTGTCCATGCTACCCCTAGGATAGCTGGTCTATAAGGTTGACTTACAACCAATCATCATAAGGGTCGTTTGGACTGGTGCAAGGTGCTCACTAGAATTACCAGGCCAACTTCTCACATATCCCAATTGCGGTCCGCAGCACCCCGAATCACTTGGCTTTCAGAAAACAGATTAAAACCTGGCTATTTTCTTCCATCTAGCCGGGGCTCTATTGACCGTGGCACCTGCATCGGTCATTTCTGTGATTTACTTTCCCTTGCTTTCTCCTTCACCTCTGCTGCCCGTTCTGCTAGCGCTGGGACGCCCCGTTGCGCTGGGACGCCCTGTTGCTGGGGTAGCCATGCGCTCTATAAATAACCTCAACATAACATAGCATAGCTGTTCTATGATCTAGCCATACCATATACTCTTAAGTGCATTATAATCCTTGCGGTCAATGCTAACTTTTGTTTGGCTTTATCAAAACATGTCGTGTAAGGTGTCATACGATTTGGAATACTACCCCCTGCCAGTTCTGGCGACGGGGGTAGCATTCCACCCTTCTAGAGGGAGAAGACATGTAGTTACTGCTTTACCCGGTTAAAGTTAAACAGAGCCTCAGCATCGCAAAATGGATGCTTCTGCCACAGACACGAGTGACCTCCTGCAGCTGGACGAAACTCCGGCAAGGGAGGCTTGGTCAATAGGTTTCTTGTCGAGGGAGGTGCCAGCACCTCCCCAGACAGCCTGTAGTGTATTGGGGCAGGGTGGGTTCAATGGAAAGATGCTTTTCCAGACACTGCCTGGGGCACACAAGGTGCTCCATGCATAGCCCGGTTCAAACCAGTTGCTGGGGCACTCCAGTCCCAGCGCGAAACTGGACTAAGGGAAAGGGGTGTAACCACCCCCTTCCCATGTTCCACCCTTAGGAGGGACCTAGCAGGTAATCCAGCCCCTTAGTTTAGTATAAAGATAGCAGCTGTGTCTAGAGACATTCGATTATCCTGGAAAGAAACTCTGAAACGAAAATCTTGGACCTTCGACGTTCCATATCGACTGGAGAGATCTCCCGTGTGGTCAAGGAGCGCAAACAGGCACCATCAGTAACTTGCCGGTTTGCTTTGTCGACGCTCCCGCCGGAACCCGAAGAATCAGCGACTCAGCATCTGGACTTCCAGACTTCTCCGACTCCTATCCACATCCACAGCAAAGCTGAGACCGTGGCGGACACGAGAGATGTGGGACCGGACCCCCTGGACTACCTCCTATTTGCTAACTGTGAAGCTTCAGAAGCACCCTCGAAGTTATTCATTGGGGATTGAGAAGCCCCAGACCCGAGCAGCATTTGCACCGAAGCTCAGCCCTCCACACTCCACGAGTGCCGCGTGGGACCTGCGCCTGCATTTCAGCTCACCGTGTCTTCCCGGTTGCTAGCCCGTTGCTAGTAAGCCCTCTGAAGACATCTTTGTGAAACTACACCTCTTGCCTGGCTGCTCCGGGCTTGCTCCAGCTTCCCTGCAAAGGAGAAGCTCCCCAGACCTTGCTGGTCTGAATTGAAGCCAATCTTCCCATCCTGCGTGGATTGCGTTTGCCAAGGCTTGTTGGGTCCAATCCGGCTACCGACACCGCAGTCAAGATCCTTCGTGGGACAGCTCGAATCCAGCTCCTGGTCGTCGTCGACGCCTCCTGGTCCTCGTGGCTGCAGAGACCAGCCTCACCTCTTCACCTGATTGCATCTCCACATCGCCTGGTTCCTTCCTGGTCACTGGCTAGTGACCCAGACTCTTTCCCCTCTGCTTTCAGGTTCTTCACTACTCCGATCCACCCTTGGATCCACCTGGACACTTTTCTCCTGGTCGCCTGCAGCACTTTCTCGCAGCTCTCCATAGGAAACAGCGACGAAACCTGACACGAAAGAACACCTATGCACCGGCTTCCCTGGTGAGGTAACTAGAGTACTCCGGTGCTCCCGTGGGTGTTGACTCTCGAAGTGTCCTAGTTTAAAAGGGTTTTACCGTAGTCCATCCGGAAGTATCCTTAATCTACTACTTTGTAACTTTTACGTTCCCATTATAACTCTATAGTAACTCGTGTGTGTGTTTAGACACTGCACACATCTCCCGTGGGCCTCAGACTTCCAATCCCCTGGTTGTTCAGTGTATCCCCAGCGATTCTCTAGGCTCTAGGCCTATTCACCTTTCCTGAAGTGGTTCTTATACCACTTACTTAGTATATGGTTCGTGAGGCCCCTAGGGCAGAATTGTATTTGTGCAACTTGAAAGTCTGCTTATTGAGTAACTTGTGCTGTATCTCGATCTCTGACCTCATAAAGAGTTCAGAGGGGTTGTGTTAGTAATAAATACATATATTTTATATATACCTTGTGTGGTGTCCTTTCATTTGATATTCAAGGGATTATAATTGGTAAAACAGCTTGCTTCACATGCTCTCTGAAGTTTTAGCCTAAGACTGCTTGTCCATGCTACCACTAGGATAGCTGGTCTATAAGGTTGACTTTATAACCATCACCATAAGGGCTGTTTGGACTGGTGCAAGGTGCCCACTAGAATAGTGGACATCATATACCAGGCTAACTTCTCACAACTACGTCCAAACTGGGTTGAGTAGTGAGCAAAAGAACAATGGCTTTTTAAATTATTTTGATTACAATAGTAAACATTGCATTATGTTGACATTCATGTTCACAAAATTGTGCATTGACGTACCATCCAACAATGGGTGGTAAAGTTAATTGTTAGAATTTTACAAAACCTATTCTTTCCCTCCTCATTAGCATCTCACTTGTCCGGCCTCTTCAGACAACCTCATTGCTCACTCCGGTCCACTGTCATGTATATCACTTCCTCCAGATTTTGGTCCATTGTGTGGACATCCTCTACTCTCATTAACTCCCATCTCTGCAAGCATGCCCCAGTCCATATCTGCCCTTCACTTGCTCAGCGTTTTGGCCGATACAGCTCTCCAGAGCTTTGCTGTATTGTACTGGCGACCTTGAATCCCAATGTCGCCCAGAAGCGTTCTTTACTGGTTAGATCGGAGTCCTTCCATATGTTCAGGAGACACCACGTTGGTGATTTAGTCGCCTCTATACTATACACCTCTCTCATCAGGTCAGCACCATCTCCCAGTAATAAGTACCTGACATCCCCATATCATGTGGAAGAAGGTGACCTCTTGTACAAAGAGTCAAATCTCCCCATCTCTACCAGTGTAGTACAGGCAAAATAGGCTCTTCTTAAAATCTTCATCTGGACCAGCCTAAAGCACGAGCGTATGGCCACCTGTTTAAGGGAGGCCATAGCCTCCTGCCATTCTTCATTCTCAAGACGTTTCACATCCCTCTCCCAGTGGACCTGAAGACCTGATGACTGTTCCGGGGAGTTAATAATCATTTTACGATACAGTTGAGAGATCGCTTTCTCATCTAGTAACCTATCTTTAAACTGGGAGGGCTCTGGAAACCGCCAGTGGTTTCAATTCTTCTTTCAGATGTGTAATATTTTTAGCATACTTCCCAATTTCAACACTTTCATCTGGGATATAAGTGCAACAATGTTGCGTTTTTAGCATTCTGCAGACTCCGCCCTCTTTTGCCAATAGTATATCAAGAGCAAGTCAATTCTGTAAAACCATTGATCTTGCCGCAACTAATTTGGTATCTATCATCAAAAATCCTCCAGCAGTGTCCGTCGATAAGCGATCCACCATTGTTGACAATTTACAAATTCTTTGAGTATTCAGAACCACTCCAACTGAAGGTATCAATGCACTAAATATATCACCTACAACTTCAGCAAAACTAGCTCTTTTATTTTGTGTTAGTCCATTATTTACTTCATTGCTTCAAGTGATTCTTTTTACATGATCTACCTTTGGGAATACTATTCCGAAATAGCAACTCCCGTACCAATGATCAGGCAGTTTATAATACGCCTTGTTCCCACAAATATAATAAATTCCAGGAAACACTGGTTCAGTTCCATCTTTAAAACCCCAACCTCCAATTACTTTAAAATTGTGTTCACATTCACTGGAACTAATGAATATATTATTATAATAGTCTGTTTTCTCTCTATGGAAACAGATTTTCCCTTTCTTTTCGAAGTCCAGTAACAGCAGCATGAGTCTTGCCATTTGCAGTAAATTCATTACTTTCAGCCTTTTTAGGCATCTTACGTTTCGATCCAGCGGCTTTTCTATGGAAAACCTGTCTCCTTTTCTCTACTAAATTCAAAAATATTTTCTTTTTCATGTAGCGTGCATATTAAATTGTCTTTGTGCGCTTCTGCTATATCTATTGCTTTCATTGTTAGAAAATATTCGCCCATAAAATGTGTTGAGTCTCTAGTACTAAGGACAGGGTTCATATTTCTACGTAGAGGAACTTCAGTAAAAACGACATCAAAATTAGAATAGTAATACTGTAACTTTCCAGTTCTGTAAAATAGACTAGCTAAAATACTACATGAGATACCATATGTCAGGGGTAAATGATGATAGGTAACCCCTTCTGCTACTGGTGTGGGCAATTTCATGCACACATAACAATCGCTGACCTCCATAGCTTCTACATAGTGTACTAGCAAATTAGCAAATACATTTAGATCTGTTTTGTTTTTAGTTCTACTATAGTGTAGTTCTACCTCTTCTGGTGCATCTAATTCTTTTCGGTTTTGTTTAATTTTATCTACCTTTTCATGTGTTCTAGTGTCATTTCGTCTATTCTCACTCATTATATAAGGTATAGCTACTGTCAGTCCTAACCATGCTATGAGTACTATCAACATACTACATGTGCATATTCTACAGCATGTTTTTATGCAATTTCTTGTCGGTTTTCCAGCAGCATTATAATCCACAATTTCTTACTAAGGAGACTTAACCCCTCTTTGTAACTTTTATACAGACTATAACCTATGAATTTTCCTTTAGGTTGGTCTCACTTCTTCGTCAATCTGATCAAAAATTAATTAATCATCACTTTCATCACTTATTTCTAAGTTTTCGAAGTCTTTAAGGATGACATAGGTCCATTCAGGGCCTTTGAATTATTAGTTAGTCTTTTCAATTGTGGACTCCTCCTTGTTGGTTTTTCTGTGGATGGTCCAGCTTGGCTTGTTATTTTTTTCACTTGTTCTGATTCTTCATTTATTTTTTTTAAGGCAAAACTTTAGTCTTTTGATAAACCCAGGCCACTTAGCTCCCTTTCGGAGTCTTTTAGCTGGCACTGTGCTTTGATTTCCTTCAGATGCTCTTTTATTTTCATTCAGTTGTGGCACAATTTGTTCTTTGCTGTCTTCTGAATTCCTCTCTATCTGACCTTGTCCAGGGCTTATTTTTGTCAGTTCTGCCTGGATGCGTTCTGCTAGACTAATCTGACCTTGTTCACGAGTTTGCTGAATTTGATTTTGACTTTTACTTTGTTCACCTTCTTCCTGAACACGTTTTCTATACCTTCTTCCTGAACACGTTTTCTATACCTATCTGGTCCTGCTCAGGTCTTTTAATCTCTTGATTGTCTTCCGCCTTAGCCTTTGCTCTAAAACTTGTCTGTCCCTCCTCAGACTCGGGAGTTCTGGTGGGTGTTTCGGATGTCTGAGTATATTGATCTTTTCTTATCTGATCCTCCTCAGAATTACTATTGGCTTTGATTTCTGTAATCTGAGTGCTTTCTTCTATTCCTGTCTCATCCTGTATCACTCTGTCTATCTAGATAGGTTTGACTTCTGGTTCTTACAATCTCTTAAGGTATGTCGACTACTGGAATCCATTCATCCTGACTGGTGCTTGGTTGTTCCTCATCAGCTACTTCAGGATCAATTTCTTGGGACCCTTCAGCTGTACAACCTTCAGCTTCTACTTCATCAGGTTCTGTCACTCTTTTAGTATGACTGGCGACCTTTGATCCTGCTTGCAGGCAGGTTGCCCCCACGCCGCTGCTCGTCACCTGATTGCCCTTGTTGCCTCAGTGTTCCTGAGTTTGTTTTTTCTCTCCTTCCCCCTGTCCGCGCGCCAGTTCCCCCCACCCCCCACCGCTCCCGTTCCGGCCCTTCCCGCCGCGGCTTCCCTGCGGCCCGCCCCACTGCACACCGACTGGCCTCCACGCTCCCGCCTCCCAGCTGCACCTCCCTCCCAAGCACCCTCATATGCAGGCCAAGCCCGTCTGCGCCCGTCATCGCCTGGACTGCACCCAGCGCCAGAACCCCTGGACCCTGCGAACGCCACGACACCAGAATCCACTGCGATGCCAGCACCCTCCGCGCACTCAGCACCGGCTGAAACCACACCTGCTTCCAGGCTGCCCCGAAACGGACCCACGGACCCTTCTCCTGCCACACCTGCAGCTTCACCTGTGACAGAACCACCAAACCTCCAAAGACTGGACCCAACCAGCTCCACTGCATACTCCTCAACACCCGCTCCGCACGCAAACACGCCGTCGAGCTCTGAGATCTACTCGACACCTCTGCCCCAGACGTGGCCTTCCTGACCAAGACCTGGTGGAACGACTCCTCCGCGCCCGACATCGCCATAGCCATCCCAGATGGCTACAAGATCACCCGCAGGGACCGCGCCAGCGGAATCAGAGGAGGAATAGCCATCGTCCACAAGTCCACCCTCAAGGTTGCCACCCCCGCTGACGACACCCTCAACACTGCCGAACACCTGCACTTCCGGATCCACATGGACCCCCAACACCACCCTCAGAGGAACACTCATCTACAGACCTCGCCAGCACCCACGCACTCGCTTCCACGGAATACATCCTCCTTGGGGACCAGAACTTCCACCTTGAACAACAACGATGCCAACTCCGCCACCCTGATCGCCATCCTCAGCCTCAGACAACTCGTCACCGCGCCCACCAACGCTGCCGGCCACACGCTTGACCCCATCTTCTCCACTGGACCGACCACCGCTGCATCCATTTCACCTTCAAGAAACCAACCACCGCACCAAACAGCTTTCTCGCCGCTGCGGAGCAAAGTCACCGAAGACCAGCTGATCACCTCCCTCGCCAAGAACCCACCCACCGACTCCACCAACCCAGATGCCGCAGCCGCAACCTCAGACAGTGTATCAATGACTGCGCCAACACCCTCGCCCCGCTCAAGAAACCCTCCAACAGCCACGCCAACAAGAGAGCCACCTGGTTCACCAACGAGCTCCAGGCCTCCAAACGTGCATGCCGGAAACTGGAGAAGACATGGCTCCACGAACGCACACCAGACAACCACGCAGCCCACTAGGACGCCACCCGCAGACACCACCACCACCTCATCAGATTAGCTAAAAGATCCTCCTTCAAAGACCGCTTGGATAACCACGCACACAACAGCAAAGAGCTCTTCAGCATCGCAAAGGAACTCTCTAACCCTAGCGCCAACGACATCCCGCCCTCACAAGAACTGTGCGACTCACAAGCCATCTTCTTCCACCGCAAGATCGCTGTTATCCATGACCGCTTCAACACCACGACCACCCCGACTACGCCAGATTCCACCCCCCTTGGTGGCATTCTACCACCTGCGCCAAGCGCCTGACCTCCTGGTCCAACGATAACGAGACATGCAAGGTCATGAACTCCATCCACTCAGGATCTCCGCCTGACCCGTGCCCACACCACGTATTCAACAAAGCAGATGCAGCCATCGCACCCCAACTACGGAAGGTCATCAACATCTCCTTCAAAACAGCGACATTACCGGAAAGCTGGTAGCACCCCGAAACCAACGCCATCCTCAAGAAGCCCAAAGCTGACCCCAAGGACCTCAAGAACTTCCGGCTTCTCTCCCTGCTCCCGTTCCTGGCAAAGGTCATCGAGAAAATCGTCAACATGCAACTGGCCCGCCACCTGGAAGACAACAACATTTTGGACCCGTCCCAGTCCGGATTCAGACGAAACCACAGCACTGAGACAGCCCTCATTGCCGCCACAGACGACATCCGGCGCCAACTAGACAACGGTGAAACATCAGCCCTCATCCTCCTGGACTTGTCAGCTGCCTTCGACACGGTCTGCCATCGCTCTCTAAAGACACGCCTCCTAGAAGCCTGAATCCAAGAGGAGGCTCTTGAATGGACCACGTCCTTTCTCTCCGGAAGAACCCAGAGCGTCCACCTCCCAACCTTCCGATCCAAAGCCACCAACATAATCTGCGGCGTCCCCCAGGGCTCATCCCTCAGCCCGACGCTGTTCAACATCTACATGGCCCCCCTCGCACAAACGACCCGCCATCACGACCTCAACATCATCTCCTACGCCGACGACACCCAGATCATCCTATCCCTAACCAAGGACCCACGCACCGCCAAAATCAACCTCCACGAAGGAACGAGGCCGTCGCCGACTGGATGAGGAGCAGCCGTCTGAAGCTGAACTCAGACAAGACGGAGGTCCTCATCCTCGAACCCCCCCCCCCCCCCTCCCCCCTCAGCCTGGGACATCTCCTGGTGGCCGACCACACTGGGAACCGACCATGCACGCAATCTAGGATTCATCCTAGTCTTCTCCCTCTCCATGTCGAAGCAGGTCAACGCCGTCTCCTCCTCCTGCTACAACACCCTCCGCATGCTCCGCAGAATCTACAAGCGGATCCCCACTGAAACAAGAACGGTGACACAGGCCCTCGTCAGCAGCAGACTGGTCTACAGCAACGCACTTGCAGGAATCCCAACCAAACACCTATGACGACTACAACGCATCCAAAACGCCTCCGCCTGACTGATCGTCAACGTCCCCCCCGCAGCCACTTCACCCCCCCCACCTGAGAGACCTACACTGGCTCCCAGTCGACAACAGGATCACCTTCAAGCTCCTCACCCACGCACACAAAGCACTCCACGACGCCGGACCAGCCTACCTGAACAGCAGACTCTGCTTCCACACCCTCACCCGCCAGCTCCACTCTGCCTGCCTTGCCCTCGCAGCTGTCCCCCGCATCCAACGAACGACATACGGCAGCAGATCCTTCTCCTACCTCGCCGCCAAGACCTAGCCACATACGGCAGACCCAAGACCTTCTCGCCTTCATTACTATGATTCAGTACTATGATTGATTGATTGATTGATTGATTGACTGGCGTGGATCCAGTTTGAAATTCCCTTGCACTTTACAGCTGTGTTGGTAACCAATATTACTTGGTGTGGCTCTCCCCACCGTGGTGCTAGGCAAGATTCTCGGGTGTGTTCCTTTATCACTACCCAGTCATCTGGATTCAGATCATGTGCTGGAGTTGATTGTCTAGCCACAGCGTCTTCCCCAACCTGGTGAGAGATATAACACACAAGATCAGCCAGTTCTTTGCAGTACTCTAGCACTAAATCGGTTATATTTATCAGCTTGTGTCCTGGTACCCACGCCTGCCTCATTGCTCTTCCCATGAGTATCTCATGAGGACTCAAGCCTGTGTTCTTGTCTGGAATGCTTCTGAGTCCCATCAGAACAAGAGGTCAAGCATCAGGCCACTCCAATCGGGTAGATTCATACATCTTTTCCAATCTTCACTTGATTGTGCCATTCAATTGTTCTACCACTCCAGAAGCCTCTGAGCGGTATGCACAGTGCAGTTTTTGCCCAATTTGGAATGCTTCACAGATTAGACAAATTATTTCATTATTACTGAAATACCAAAACGAGGAATGAGCTCTCTGAATAGGAGCTTGGCTACAGTTAAGCTATCATTCCTCCGGGTAGGGTAGGCTTCCACCCATTTTGAAAATAAGCAGACAATGACAAGAACATATTGCAATCCTTGACAAGGAGGTAGTTGAATGAAATCAATTTGTAGTCTCATAAACTGGCCTTCTGCCTTTCCAATCTTCCAAAGGCAAACCATATTTTCCTACCAGGATTCATTAGTTGACAAATTAAGCAGTTGGCAAAGACTCTCTGCTACATTTCTGAACTTCGCATTGAAACAACTTTGTCTAAACAATCTTATCATTGCGTCTCTACCTATGTGTGTTTCCACGTGAATCATCCTCACCATAGGAGCAAGAATACAGTCTGGTAATACAGGTCTCCCATCCAAGTAAACAATAACACCATCTTCAGCCCTTCTCTGACAACCTATTTTCTCCCACTATTCCTTTTCTTTTTGTTCTGCTTCATTTTGTAAGTGTCTCACTTCCTCCCACGTTCTTACACCTTCAAGCAACATAAGTTGGCAGCTGATTCCACATGCATCAATTTTCTTGTTCACTGCCATTTGCTATTTGGCACAATGGTGGGCTACCTGGTCAGCATAACGGTTACCTGCTGTCACTTTGTCATTTCCAGATTGGTGAGCAGCACACATGTCTACAGCCACTTCTTTTGGCAATTGAATTGCTTCAAGCAATTCTTGCACAAAATGTCCATTTTTAGGTCTCGCGACCTATCGATGTGCGCAAGCGCATCAAGCGGAGCGAGAATTCAAGTGGCGAAAATCTTCTTCAAACCACGGGCTTTCAGCCCCGCGGTTTTCATGCAGTTCACGTGAACCACGTGATTAAACATGCACGCGCATCGGCAGCATTTCTCCTGCAGGCTCGCAAAAGGCTCTCCTCCCTCCCCACATCAAAGTCATCAATCACCCTCCCACAGGCTTCTTCAGCGCTGCCCCGCCCCCTGCTTCACGCCCAGGCCATCTGTTCCCTGCCAGACCTCGTTTAACTTGTTCCCTGCTTGCCTCTCCACCCCCCCCCCCCCCCTCCCCCACCACAGCAATGCCGAGGGCTGGTTTCACTTTCAGCACGGAAGACTTGCCTGCTTTGCCAACGCTTGTTTTTATAAAAAAAAATTATTCAATGCTTGTTGTTTTCGTCTTCTTTTGCATGCCCCATGTGGGTACATGTACTGGCGGTCTGCTTGAGTATGGTTGCAGGTGGAAGATATTTCATCGGTTTACAGAAGGACGCATTCATCTCGTGTAAGCACACATTTGAGTCACAGGATATTGAGCCAGCTCGCACAAGGGCGGTCCGCTTGGGCCACCTTGTTTATTTATTTACTTAGTTGCACAAGCGTGGTCCGCTTCGACAGTGCTTGTTTATTTATTTAATGACTTAGTTGCACAAGCGCAGTCCGCTTCGCTCTCTTGTCTCTTCGTGTCTCTTTCCTGCTCTCTCTCTCTCGTGGTTCTGTTTAATATCCGTCTCCTTAAGTTTTGCTCCCTCCTCACTTTCTCGCTTCTTTCAGACTCTCTTCCAGTCTTGCCGTTTTGTCTCTCTCTCGCTTGCTGTTCTCTCTCTTGCTCTCCTCTCTTTCATTCTCACTCTTCTCACTTTTATTCTCACTCTTTTTTATTCTTGCTCTTCTCTTTCATTCTCGCTCTTCTCTTTCATTCTCGCTCTTCTCTTTCATTCTCGCTTTTCCTCTCTTTCATTCTCGCTCTCCTGCTCTTTTCTCTCCCTCTCTCTCTCTTTCAGCCTCCCTCTACCGGCACTCACTTGATCTCTTAAACACACAGAGCTCCGTCTTCAGCCCATGCCTTTAACAGGCGAGTGAGGCGGGGGGAGATATGCCCCAGCGGGCTGTTACCACCAGTGCCTCCACTGAGCGGCACTGCCTCTTTAGTAGCGTATATCGTCCACGGCCGATGTGATGACTGGTTCATGCTGGCTTTTATTTTACAAAAGCTGAAATTAAGCACAATGAGTGAAACATTGAATTGCATTTGTTTTCAAGTTTAGCCCCTTTTACACTGAGGCAGATTGTCAGAGGCTGCTCATTCAGTCACAATTCCACCTGTGTTCCAGAGCGAGCCCAGCACGCAGGCCGCTGTTCTGCTTATAACCGAAGGGTGTACGTCTGGCACAGGGGCAACTAAAACAGTTGCCAATCGCTTGGGCTATCAATTTCATTCAGGATCATCTTGGGTTGAGGTCCCTTAATAGTTACATTTTCCAGAGTTAAGTAGATGAGCAGGGTGCCTTCTGATAAATTGAAAGTGTTAGTACAGGTTTGTGCACCAAATTATTACTAGCTCACTTAATGGCTTTGTTGTAATGCTGTAATAATGTGGAAGTGCAGTGAGTTACACAAAATGATGGGCCTCACTGCAAAATGTGGTCATTCGTAAACACTGTGGGTTGTATGTTTTCTAAAGCCCTATGCCCCACTTGATTTCGACCCTCTCACCCTCTTGGTTGATCTTGTTTGGTATTTTGTAGCCACAGAGACCAAGTTATTTTAAAACCTACATAAGAACTAAGCCCTACCATCATCGGCTCTTCAGTGTTATTAAAGGAGATCGTTGACTGCCACTTTATAAGTAACTGCCTTTATGTTGAGCCTCTGAATTTATAGTAATCTAAATTGTAGTGACTCCAGAGCCAAGTGTAGGTTGCAACAAGCAGCACTCTCGATTGTACATCTATAATGCATGGCTGTATGCAACAGTTCAACTTTTAAGGATAGGATGTTTCTGCATCCCGTGTTTAGGTAATCTTACAATGGCTAAAAGGGCAGTAAAATAAAAACACCTGTGGCTGCAGGATTTCACTTATCAATGCCCATTAAACAAGCATCCAGCCTTGACTATTTTTTCCCCTGATATGTTTATCACTGTCTACGCCCTTTCGCAGTCTGTTGTTAATTTTGTGGTCTGGAAGTAGTGGGGCTTTATGCTAAGCTGCCCTTTGGATGTGTTCCTCTATTGCAGCATCTTTCTTTTGCCATGTTTCTTATTTATGCAGTGTCCTCAACAGCAAATGTGGCTAAACGCATTGGAGTGTTTTGCATAAGCACCTATTACATTACACAAGGTCAGATCCTGCGTATCTTTTGTATGTATTTATTTAGTTACTTATGCTGGAAAGTGCATTGCTAAACACGTATAAGGTCACAAAGGCCACTGCAAATCAAAAAACATAGGTAACACATACAATTCTGACAACATAAAATAACAACATATCACATACATACACTCAGTAATACATAGCTATAATACAATACCATTAGCAAAGCAAATGGCTTTAACTTAAAGGCAAGACCTGTTCGCAGTAGGAAAATTGGAGCTATTGGTTTTGTAAATGACAAAGCCCTTTATGTTTTTAAAATGAAAACGAAAATAAAAGGCATTGTTATTTGCAATTGTAATAGCTCCAACTTTCCTACTGCGAGACCTATTGGCAACGCCAGTGCTTGTTAATAGGAGTACCAGAAGAAGTCATTGTGAGAAGTTGGCCTGATATGTGATGTCCACTATTCTAGTGGGCACCCTGTATCAGTCCAAACAACCCTTATGGTGATGGTTGTAAAGTCAACCTTATAGACCAGCTATCCTAGTGGTAGCATGGACAAAGCAGTCTTAGGCTAATAACTCAAGGAGCATGTAAAGCCAATTGTTTTTCCAATAATAACCCCTTGAATACCAAATTAAAGGCACCACAAAAGGTATATATCAAATATATATGTATTTATTACTAACACAACCCCCCTGCACTCTTTGAGGTCAGAGTTTGAGATACAGCACAAGTGACTCAATAAGCATACTGTAAGTTGCACAAATACAATTCTGCCCTAGGGGCCCCACGAACCATATACCAAGTAAGTGGTATAAGAACCACTTCAGGACAGGTGAATAGGCCTAGGGCCTAGGGAATTGTTGGGACTACACTGAACAACCACAGGTTAGGAGGTAGGAGTTCCACAGGATGCGTGTTCAGTGTCTAAACACACACAAGGGTTCTCATAGACTTTCAATGGGAACGTAAAGTTAACAAAGTAGTTGATTTCGGACACTTCTGGGTGGACTACGGGAAAACCCAGTTAAAGTAGGACACTTGGATAGTTATTACCCATGGGAGCAAAGGAGTACTAGAGTTACATCACCCAGGGAAGCCGGGCGCGTAGGTGTTCTTTCGTGTTGGGTTTTGTCGTCTAATCCTATGGAGAACTGCACAAAGATGCTGCAGGCGACCAGGAGGAAGATGTCCGGTTGGATCCAAAGGTGGATTGAAGCAGTGAAGAACCTGAAAGCAGAGGGGACCGAGTCTGGGTCACTAGCCAGTGACCAGGAAGGAACCAGGCGATGTCGAGCTGCGAACAGGTGAAGACGTGAAGCTTGTCTCTGCAGCCACGTGGACCAGGAGGCTTCGACGACGACCAGGAGCTGGATACGGACTGTCCCACGAAGGATCTCGCTGTTGGCGGTGTCTGCTTCCGGATTGGATTCAACAAGCCTTGGCAAAGGCAACCCACGCAGGAAACTAAGATCGGCTTCTGTTCAGACCAGCAGGGTCTGGGGAGCTTCTCCTTTACAGGAAAGCAGGAGCAAGCCCGGAGCAACCAGCCAAGCGGTGTTTCGTAAAGAGGTCTTCAGGAGGGCCACTAGCCAGCGGGCTAGCAACCACGAAGACACGTCTAGGAGAAATGCAAGAGCAGGCCCCACGCGGTACTTGTGGAGGGCTGAGCTTCGGTGCACTTACGCTCGGGGTTGGGGCTTCTCAAGTCCCAATGCACAACTTCGAGGACGCCTCAGAAGTTCCACAGTTAGCAAAAAGCAGGTACTGCAGGTAGTCCGGTCCCACGTCTCTCGTGTCCGCCACGGGTCTCAGCTTTGCTGTGGATGTAGGTCGGGTCAGAGCAGTCTGGAAGTCCAGAGGCTGCGTCGCTAAGACTTCGGGCTCTGGCGGGAGCGTCGACAAAGCAAACCGGCAAGTCACTGATGGTGCCTGTTTGCACAGGGTGGTCACTCCTTGACCACAAGGGAGTTCTTCAGTCTTCTAGTTGCAGTAGAATGTCGAAGGCCCAAGTTTCGTTTCAGAGTTTCAGTTCAGGATAATCTAATGTCTCTAGACACAGCTCCTAGCTTTATACAATCTAAGGGGCTGGATTACCTGCTAGCTCCCTCCTATGGGTGGAACGTGGGAAGGGGGTGGTTACACCCCTTTCCCTTTGTCCAGTTTCGGGCCAGAGCTGGGGCTGGAGTGCCCCAGCAACTGGTTTGAACCAGGCTATGCATGGAGCACCTTGTGTGCCCCAGGCAGTGTCTCATTTCTTTCAACCCACCCTGCCCCTGTCGGAGTTTCGTCCAGCAGCAGGAGGTCAGACTTGTGTCTGTGGCAGCAGCATCCATTTTGTGATGCTGGGGCTCTGTTTAACTTTAACAGGGTAAAGCAGTAACATGCATGTCTTTTCCCTCTTGAAGGGTGGAATGCTAGCCCTGCCGCCAGAATTGGCGGTGGGGGCGTAGTATTTCAAAGTGTTTGACACCTTACCTGACATGTTTTGATAAAGCCAAACCAAAGTTAGCATTAACCGCAAGGATTATAATGCACTTAAGAGTATATGGTATGGCTATATCATAGAACAGCTATAAGGACATGATTCTGAAAAGCTGCAGACAGGTTCAGCTCATGCTAGAGCACCATCTCACATAAAACCAAGCACTCTGCCTTCAGGATTGTCAAGGCCTGCCATAGGAGTGACTTTTAGGTATATATGTGTCTATATGTAACGGCAGGTGTAGGGATACTATACCTAAGCAAGGGGTGATTACACGACCTTGCCCCAGCTGAGTGATCAGCCAGTTGTGTCAATGTGGATGGCCAGCCAGGGTGGCATAATTCATACTGCAGCCCCTGGTAGGCCTTGGATGCACCTGTGCCCTGGGTACCTATGGTACTCTATACAGGGGCTCATAAGGTGACCCAATACTGTAGGAGAGTAGAGTCTGCTTTCCTATGGTCCCCCCCCCATTTTTTTGCTTTTTGCTTCACTGGTTTTCGACTTAATGTGGCTGTGGGCCTGCTAATCAGACCCACAGCCTGCTGTTCTCTCTCTCTAAATTCATAACCATGTACTTTAGGTACATCACCAATTGGGTATTGGGTCACCTTATCAGCCCCTGTACAGTGTACCATAGGTACCCAGGGCATAGTTGTATCCAAGGCCTACCAGGGGCTGCAGCATATCTTTTGCCACCCCTGGCTGGCTATCCAAACTGACACAACTGGCTGATCACTCAGCTGGGGCAAGGTCGTGTAAACACCCCTTGCTTAAATATAGTATACCTATATCTAACCCTATATCTGGACACTTATATACCTATAAGTCACTCCTATGGCAGGCCTTAACAATCCTGGAAGCAGAGTGCTTGGTTTTATGCGAGATGATGCTCTAGCATGAGCTGAGCCTGTCTGCAGCTTTCGGAACCAAGTCCCTTAGCTGTTCTGGGATATTGCCATACCATATACTCTTAAGTGCATTATAATCCTCGCGGTTATTTGCTAACTTTGGTTTGGCTTTATCAAAACATGTTGTGTAAGGTGTCATACGCTTTGGAATACTACCCCCTCGCCAGTCCTGGCGACGGGGGTAGCATTCCACCCTTCTAGAGGGAGAAGACATGTTACTTTGCTTAAACGCTGTAAATCTAACCAGAGCCCCAGCATCACAAAATGGATGCTGCTGCCACAGACACGCGTCTGGCCTCCTGCTGCTGATCGAAACTCCGGCAGGGGAGGCCTGGACAATAAGTTTCCTGTCACAGGGAGGTCTTACACTACCCCAGACAGGAGATAGTGGATTGTAGCAGGGAGGGTTGAATGAAACTAGACACTGCCTGGGGCACACAAGGTGTCCCATGCAAAGTCCTGTTCAAACCGGTGCTGGGGCACTCCAGCCCCAGCTCTGGCGCAAAACTGGACAAAGGGAAAGGGGTGTAACCACCCCCTTCCTGGGTTTCACCCATAGGAGGGACCTAGCAGGTGATCCAGCCCCTAAATTTGGAATAAAGGTAGGAGCTGTGCCAATGCAAACCAGATCATCCTGACTGAAACTTTTAAACGCAACTCTGGACCCTTCGACATCCTACTCAATGTAGAAGACTGAAGAATCTGCCTTGTGGTCAAGGAGTGGCCACCCTGTGCAAGCAGTACAAAAGGGGGTGGTGATGGACGGAGCATCTGAGCCAATCAAACACTCACACCCAGTCAAAAGATCCCCCTTTTTTGTACCGCTTTTGGCCGCCATAAGTGTGGCAGGGTATGCTCAGACGTGAGTCCCTTGCTCACTTTGCCACTGGATTCAAGCAAGCCGGGCTGAAGACGGCTGTAATGCCAGAAACGGGTCCTCGAAGCTTGTTTCCGGTCCAGGGAAGACATGGCTTGGCAGTTCGGGCTGGACTGTTCCCATGAGGTACAGGGTCAGACTGATTTGCATATAGCCATGTCTGAACTGGGGTGGCAGAGTGGGCTAAAGAACGGTGATGGATTAAACCCAGATCCTCTGACTGGGTATGAGTGTTTGATTGATTCAGATGCTCAGTCCATCACCACCCCCTTTCTTGTACCACCCTGTGCAAGCAGGCACCATCAGCACAACGAGACTTCCTTTGCCGTTGCTCCCGCCGGAGCTCGAACGACAGAGACCGGCAAGACCTGGATTCCCAGACTTCCAACAGCCCGATCCACAGTCCTAGCAAAGCTTAGACCCGTGGAGGCGACTTGAGACGTGGGACCGGCCATCTTGAAAAGTCGACTAAGTGCTTCCTGTGCCGCTCCCGAGGCACCCTCGATGCTGTGCTTTGGGGTTTGAGAAGCCCCAGCCCCGAGCAGCCTGTGCACCGAAGATCACCTCTCCACACGAGTGCTGCGTGGGGCCGTTTTGCACTTTTCCTGCTCTACGCGTTGTCTGGTCACTTGGCCGTTGGCTAGTGGCCTCTGTGACGATGATCCATCGAAACTACACTGTTGGTATGGTTGCTCCAGACTGTCCCCAGCTCCCCTGAAAAGGAGCTACCGATCTGACATTCCCGGTCCGATCCAGAAGACATCTTCGAGTCCTGCGTGGGTTGCATTTGCCAAGGCTTGGTGACTCCGATTCGAGAACCGACACCGCCGACAGCGAGAGCCTTCGTGGGACAGCCCGTGTTCAACTCCTGGTAGTCGTCGATACTTCCTGGTCCACGTGGCAGCGGAGACAAACTACTCGACAGCACCTGATCGCAACCCGACATTGCCTGGTTCCGTCCTGGTTCCATCCTGGTCACTGGCTAGTGACTTAGACTCTGTCCCCTCTGCTTTCAGGTACTCTACATCTTTGATCCACCCTTGGATCCAACCGGACTCTTCACTCCTGGTCGCCTGCAGCATCTTCATCTCCAGGCTCCATAGAACTCCACGACGAAACCCGACACACTTTGGCACCTAGGCACCCGCTTCCTGTGGGTGAGGTAACGATATAACTCCGGTGCTCCTGTAGTGGTTTACACCTCTAGTGTCCTAGTTTTAAGTGGCTAAGTTCTAGTCCAATCGGAAGACTCCTAAACCTATAACTTTCTGATTTTTAAGCACCATTGACTTGTATGGTAAACGCGGTTGCCTATAGACTCTGCACCCGCATCCTGTGGGCCTCCTATGTCCTAACCTTCGTTAGTCCAGTGTAGGCCCAGCGATTCCCAAGGCCCTAGGCCTCTTCATTGTTCGTGACGTGGTTCTTACCACTTTCTTAATATATGGTTTGAGTTGCCACCCGGCCTATCCATAATTGTGCAGCTTATTGTATGTTATACTGTGTTCTTTGTTTATTGCTTGTGCCTCTGTGTTCATAAAGAGTATAGGGGATTATTCCAGTAATAAATACATATATTCTTATAATATATAACTTGTGTGGTGTCCTTTCATTTGGTATTTAAAGGATTGCATATGGTAAAACAGCTGGCTTTACTTGCCCTCTCGAGTTTAGCCTAAGACTGCTTTGTCCACGCTACCTTTAGGATAGCTGGTCTAGAATGTTGACTTACAACCAATCGAAAGGTTGAGTGCGCTACTGGGATGTAGGCGCATCCCTACATTTGGGCACACTAATCAGGTTCGCTGACTCCAATAAGTTCATAGCAGATAAGTTTGACGATTTATTTATTTCATAAATACTTTTCCATTAGAAGTTCATGTATCAGATTTCAAAAGTTCAGTTCAAACACATAATATGCAAATCAATTTATTTATTTATTTTTGATATTTGTAGAGCGCATACAAATGCCCATGGGCGTCTCGGCGCTAAGTATCTAAATATTTACCCTAAGGAAACTGTGGATGATCTATTGATTAAAAAGCCAAGTCTTAAGTTGTTTCCGAAAAGACCATAGGGACGGACTGGCTTTAATCGTTGATGGCAAGGTATTCCACAATTTGGGGGCTGAAACCAGGAATCTTCTATCTCCCCATGGGACTGTTTTTGTTCGGGGTATAACAAGATCTCCTGAACAGGATGAGCGTAGTGTTCTGAGCGGACGATATGGGGTCAGATTGCGGATGAGGTGTGCTGGTCCTTGGTTGTGCAACGCCTTATATACAATGCACAGGGTCTTGAACTTTATCCTGTTTTTAACGGATAACCAATGCAGCTCTTTGATGGTTTTGGAGGCAGAGTGGTGTTTGGGGATATTACCCAAAAGCCTCGCAGCAGAGTTTTGTATTGTTTGGAGTTTATTCAGGACTCCTTCCTGTGCGTTGAGGAACAGGGCATTGCAGTAGTCCAAGGTGGACAGTACAAGAGAAGTTACAAGGGTTTTACCAGCTTTGTCGGGGAGGAAAGGAAGAATTTTTTTGATAACTTTCAGTTTATAAAAAGCTGAGGAAGTGATCTGATTGGCGTGTGGATGGAACGTGAGGCGGTCATCGAAAATGATTCCCAAATTCCTCACTTTGCTAACAGGCTCAGGGGGGGAGCCCAAGGAGGAAGGCCACCAGTTGGATGACCACTCAGGTTTTAGTTGTCCAAAGATAACTACCTCAGTCTTATCTGAGTTTAGCTTTAGGCAATTGGAGGCCATCCAACTCCCTATTTCCATCATACCTGCCCTAAGGTCATCCGCCACTTTATAGCCATTGTTCTTAATGGCTAGAACCAGCTGGGTGTCATCCGCGTAGGATGTAAGGCTCATCCCATATGCCCGAATGACGTTGGCTAAGCCCGACACATAGATGTTAAAAAGTGTCGGGCTTAGGGATGAGCCCTGGGGGACACCACACGGCAGTGACATAGTAGACGACTGAAAAGGCCCTGTTGTAACTACCTGGGTTCTATCCGCCAAAAAGGAGGCCAAGAGTTTGCTGGCAGTCCCTTGTACCCCCAGGCCCTCGACACGGTCAATCAGGGTAGTATGATCGACCGTGTCGAAGGCTGCAGATAGATCCAACAGTATCAGAATTGCTGTACCCCCAGTGTCACGGATGAGTCTGATGTCGTCAGCTGCTTTAATCAGAGCTGTCTCCGTCCCATGACACTGGCGGAACCCAAACTGAGTTTCGTCAAGTAGCTGGTGTTGTTCCAAGAAGGCGGAAAGTTGTTTATTCATAGCCTTTTCGGCTATCTTGGCTAGGGCCGGTAAGTTGGCTATTGGTCGGTAGCTTTTGGGTTCGTCCTTGTCCAAATGTGATTTTTTTTTAACAGAGGTTTTATGATGGTTTTTTTTAAACTTTCAGGGTAAATGCCTGTTTTAAACATGGCATTACATATGGAGGATATGGCCGGGGTAATCTCTTCTAAGACTGGCTGTAAAACTTTGAAAGGGCAAGCATCAAGGGCTGAGCCTGATCTAATGGTGGCAGTTATGTCCAAAACCTGAGCTTCTGTAATTTCAGCAAATTGAGTCAGTTTGGGAGCATTATGTATGCTAGATGTGCTTTTAGAGGAATTTTTAATGTTAGTGGCAAATGCGGAATAAATATCGTTGACTTTGCTAAAGAAAAAGTTTGCCAATGTGTCACACAGAAGTTGGGATGGAGGAGGAGTCAAGTCAGAGGAATGACCAGCTAACTGTTTTGCAGTGTCATACAAAAGTTTGTATGAGTTTTTTGCAGTTTCTATTTTGTAACTAAAAAATGATTTCTTAGCTTCATCAATCATTTGTTTATATTTGGCTACCATTTCCTTATATTTGGTTTTGGCCTCTTCAGCATAATCTTTCCGCCAAAGCCTTTCTTTCTGCCTGCATTGTTGTTTCTGCTGTCTTAAGGCAGCTGAGTACCAGGGGGCTGAGGGAGTAGATCTATTGCAAGATATTTGCTTAATAGGAACTAGTGAGGATGCAGCTGCATCTACCCAGTCATTAAATTGAGAGGTGGCTGTATTTGGGTCTTGTGAGAAGGCAGGCATGGATGCTACTAGAGAGGCTTTTAAGTTGGAGCTGTCTATATCATCCCATGCTTTAAAAGTTTGATTGGTATTTCTAGATTTCTGTGGAACAACTAATTGGTGGGGGTTGAGAGATGCCATAATAACATAGTGGTCAGACCAAGTGACCGGAAAGGTTTGGGTTACATGAAGGTCATTGGAGTTGGAAAAGATCCCATCCAAAGTATGGCCCTTATCACGCGTAGGAGATTTGACCATAGGAGATAGTCCAAAAGTAGTCATATCCCCAAGGAATATAGCAGTGTCCTTATCTTCAGGTTTATCAAAATGGAAATTAAAATCTCCAAGGATAGTGAAAGAGCTGTCAAGGGCGCGTGATTCCAAGATAGATCTTATATCAGTGATAAATCCTGTTCTTAATCCAGGGGGACGATACAGAAGGATCCCTTTGAAATTGCCAGAGGGAGTCAGTTTGACAGAGAATTGCAAAGCTTCGCATGATGGCAGGGGGATGATGCTAGTTCTAACCGTGTATGAGTCACGTACAACAAAAGCAATCCCCCCACCTCTCCCTCGTGGTCTATCCAATCTATGGATAGAGAATCCTTTAGGGACTGCAATGACAATATCTGGGTCGGATGAGTTGTCCATCCATGTTTCTGTCATGAATAGCATATCTAAGTTGTTGTCTTCTAGGAGGTCGATTATATCCTGGCGATGTTTGCCCAACGAACGGACATTTATAAGTGCCAGTTGAAAAGGTTTAGGGGGAAGAGTCTCTTGTTTATTTGGGTTAGATTTGGGGAGGATAGGTATCTGCAGTTGGCAGCAGGGACATGTTCGGAGGGAAGCCGACCCTTCAAGGTGTGTCGGGTCCAATAGGATACAAGATTGTTGTATAAGAGGCCGTAGACCCCTGAGCGTATTCGGCGTATATGGGCCGGGGCAATGTGGAACACACGGGTCAGGAGGACCAGGGGGACTGGCCCTCGGCCCGGGCCAGGCGCGGACGGGCGCAGACGGGCCCGCCTTTGGCGCGCCGCCGGCGCGCCCGCTGCGCCCGCCCGCTGCGCGGACGGGAGAACCTGTTGTTTATATCCGCCATTAAGGTGGGAGGAGAGAGGGCGGTACCAGCGAGCAGCTAGACCGCCAGCCTTCCCCAGTCCAATATGGCGCCTGAAATGCGCCTGAAATCGGCGTCGCGAAGTACAGAGGGCGATTTTAGAGGAGCCTTGAGCGACGCTGAACTCGCGCCAAGGTGGGGGCCACTGGTAGCTAATTTAGATTAAAAGTCCAGATAAATTTAAAACGAGCGTTATATTGAATAACTAGCAAAATACACTGCTACTTGATTAAAAAGCGCGCAGGTAGCGCAGAGAACCCCCGGCTTCCGCCTCAAGGGTGAAAATCAATGCTCCAATGCATTTCGAGCCCAACGGCCCTTCATCGGGGAGCGCTGTGAAGAAACAGGATAAAGCGCTAATCAATACTCACAAATAAAGAACATGAAAAAGAACATAAAAAAACATTCTTAGTGCCATGTTAATAAGATACATCAAAACGTCTACTTTGTTTCATAACGACAAGCAGTGTGTTGGTAGTATTTTTATAACATTCATGTAAAAAGTGTAAGGGACTGATGGCCGATCAGTGAGGGATGTGCGAACAGTGGTGGGAACTCGGGATGGTAGCTAGTCATTCACGTTATGGGTTTAAGTCCATGGTGCGCGCAAACGTGTCAAAATCAGGTTTCATTACCGCGAGTGCAGTAAAGTGGGTGGCAAAGTAAACATGCTGCTCGTATATAACGAGACTTACGTTTAGCGTTGAAGTTGACACTCTCCTGGATTCTACGGGAAAGAAGAATCGGCAATCATAAGTTTAAAGTGCACGAGAGGAATCAGGGAGTTCCTCAAAGGTTGCCATACAATGCGGTTACATTTACGGAGGTGATTGCAGCTCAGTGGCGTCTCGGGGAAATCTGGAGCGGAGTGTCAGAAACTTTGCGTAGTGCACGCGGAGTTAGAGGGGGGTGGGTGACAGGGATGACGGACTGTACTAAGGTTAAAGGGGCGGCCATCTTGGAGTGGAGTACGTGTGGTGTGTGGTATTGAAAGTGAAAAATAAAATGGATACAGTTACATATAATCAAGCAAGAATCGGGACACAGTGTATCAATAATATACCCGGCCGGGTATTACAGGTAGCTGCTCAGTTCGATCCGGTCATTAAGACCATGCGGTTTCAAGGACTGCAATCTATAGATCCATGCGGTTTCTCTTTGTAATAGAGTTTTATTTGAGTCTCTCCCCTCAATGTCTGGTATTGTTTCAAGAACAAGAAATTTAATTTGCGATACATTATGTTTAGCCTCATTGAAGTGGGCAGCCACGCTGGATTTCATATTGTTAGTTCGGATATTTGATTTATGTTCATTCATCCTGATCTTTATTTTCCTGATGGTTTTTCCAACGTATATCATGCCGCACGGGCATTTGATGAGATAGACAAGGTTCGAAGAGTCACAAGTGGCATCTACATTCAGTTTGATTTGAAAGCCTCTCATGGGGTGGTTGAGGCTATTCCCTCTGATGATATTGTTGCAGTTATTGCAATGGTAACAGGGGCGTGTGCCCGTATGTTTAGTGGGTTCCTTTGTTGGGTTTGATATGATTTCTTTGATATTTTTGGAGCGGGTGTAGGCGAAAATTGGAGGTTCTCTAAAAAGGTCGCCAAAGTCTGGTTCAGAGGATAGTAGGCGCCAATGTTTCATCACAATGTTTTTGAATTTCCTACTGGATGTCGAATGCCTAGATATTAATACCATTCTTTTGTCTTCTTTCTTAGTAGATCCTTTGAGGGCTTCTATGCGTGAAATTTTTGATGCTCTTTCAATGGCATTATCTACTATTTCCTCAGGGTATCCTCTGTTCAAGAATCTGTTAGCCATGATTTTGGTTTGTTCAACGAATGTTAAGGGATCAGATACAATTCGTTTGATTCTGAGCATTTGGCTGAACGGAAGGTGTCTTTTCAGAGAGTTTTGGTGGAAACTACTGAATAATAATGTATTATTGCGGTCTGTGGGTTTCCGAAACAAATTTGTTTGTAAGCCTTTATCTGTTATTTCAATGAGTACATCCAGGAATGTAATTTGTTTGTCACTAATGTTCCATGTGAACTCAATTCTGTCATCCTTAGAATTTAGGTCCATCAGGGCTGTTTCCAAATTCTGTCTTGAACCTTTCCAAATAAAAAGTAAATCATCAATGTAACGAACATAAAGTTTAAGATCGGTCATCCAAGATTGGTTCATGTAAATGTGGTTGCGTTCAAAGTTGCCCATGTAGAGATTTGCGTAGGCCGGTGCTGCGCAATTGCCCATGGCCATGCCAGACATCTGTAGGTACCATTCTTGATTGAACCCAAAATAACTATGATATAACGTAAATATCATAAGTTCCAAGATACATTTTTTTAGGGGTTCTGGAATGTCGCTTAAGAGTAAAGTCTTTTCAATCGCTTCAATTCCTCCTGCATGGGGGATGCAGGTGTAAAGGCTCTTTACATCAGCCGTGCATAGTATCAGTTGGTCATTCTCCTCAATCTGTATAGAAGATAATTTGTTCAGTAGTTCTGTGGTATCTTTAATATGGCTATCCAACTGGGTAACCATAGGTTGCAGGTACCGGTCGACGAATTTCCCGATAGGTTCATGTAGGGATCCTCTTGTGGAGACGATGGGGCGAAAGGGAGGGTCCATCAAATTTTTGTGAATTTTAGGTAACATCGTGAGATTAGGACTTCTAGGATGTTCAACTGTCAAGTATTTCCTAGTTCTGTCATCAATTGTTTCATCTTCAAATGCTTTGCTGATGAGTTTACTCAATTCATCAGCAAAGCATTTGAAGATGAAACAATTGATGACAGAACTAGGAAATTCATCGACCGGTACCTGCAACCTATGGTTACCCAGTTGGATAGCCATATTAAAGATACCACAGAACTACTGAACAAATTATCTTCTATACAGATTGAGGAGAATGACCATCTGATACTATGCACGGCTGATGTAAAGAGTCTTTACACCTGCATCCCCCATGCAGGAGGAATTGAAGCGATTGAAAAGACCTTACTCTTAAGCGACATTCCAGAACCCCTAAAAAAATTTATCTTGGAACTTATGATATTTACGTTATATCCTAGTTATTTTGGGTTCAATCAAGAATGGTACCTACAGATGTCTGGCATGGCCATGGGCAATTGCGCAGCACTGGCCTACGCAAATCTCTACATGGGCAACTTTGAACGCAACCACATTTACATGAACCAATCTTGGATGACCGATCTTAAACTTTATGTTCGTTACATTGATGATTTACTTTTTATTTGGAAAGGTTCAAGACAGAATTTGGAAACAGCCCTGATGGACCTAAATTCTAAGGATGACAGAATTGAGTTCACATGGAACATTAGTGACAAACAAATTACATTCCTGGATGTACTCATTGAAATAACAGATAAAGGCTTACAAACAAATTTGTTTCGGAAACCCACAGACCGCAATAATACATTATTATTCAGTAGTTTCCACCAAAACTCTCTGAAAAGACACCTTCCGTTCAGCCAAATGCTCAGAATCAAACGAATTGTATCTGATCCCTTAACATTCGTTGAACAAACCAAAATCATGGCTAACAGATTCTTGAACAGAGGATACCCTGAGGAAATAGTAGATAATGCCATTGAAAGAGCATCAAAAATTTCACGCATAGAAGCCCTCAAAGGATCTACTAAGAAAGAAGACAAAAGAATGGTATTAATATCTAGGCATTCGACATCCAGTAGGAAATTCAAAAACATTGTGATGAAACATTGGCGCCTACTATCCTCTGAACCAGACTTTGGCGACCTTTTTAGAGAACCTCCAATTTTCGCCTACACCCGCTCCAAAAATATCAAAGAAATCATATCAAACCCAACAAAGGAACCCACTAAACATACGGGCACACGCCCCTGTTACCATTGCAATAACTGCAACAATATCATCAGAGGGAATAGCCTCAACCACCCCATGAGAGGCTTTCAAATCAAACTGAATGTAGATGCCACTTGTGACTCTTCGAACCTTGTCTATCTCATCAAATGCCCGTGCGGCATGATATACGTTGGAAAAACCATCAGGAAAATAAAGATCAGGATGAATGAACATAAATCAAATATCCGAACTAACAATATGAAATCCAGCGTGGCTGCCCACTTCAATGAGGCTAAACATAATGTATCGCAAATTAAATTTCTTGTTCTTGAAACAATACCAGACATTGAGGGGAGAGACTCAAATAAAACTCTATTACAAAGAGAAACCGCATGGATCTATAGATTGCAGTCCTTGAAACCGCATGGTCTTAATGACCGGATCGAACTGAGCAGCTACCTGTAATACCCGGCCGGGTATATTATTGATACACTGTGTCCCGATTCTTGCTTGATTATATGTAACTGTATCCATTTTATTTTTCACTTTCAATACCACACACCACACGTACTCCACTCCAAGATGGCCGCCCCTTTAACCTTAGTACAGTCCGTCATCCCTGTCACCCACCCCCCTCTAACTCCGCGTGCACTACGCGAAGTTTCTGACACTCCGCTCCAGATTTCCCCGAGACGCCACTGAGCTGCAATCACCTCCGTAAGTGTAACCGCATTGTATGGCAACCTTTGAGGAACTCCCTGATTCCTCTCGTGCACTTTAAACTTATGATTGCCGATTCTTCTTTCCCGTAGAATCCAGGAGAGTGTCAACTTCAACGCTAAACGTAAGTCTCGTTATATACGAGCAGCATGTTTACTTTGCCACCCACTTTACTGCACTCGCGGTAATGAAACCTGATTTTGACACGTTTGCGCGCACCATGGATTTAAACCCATAACGTGAATGACTAGCTACCATCCCGAGTTCCCACCACTGTTCGCACATCCCTCACTGATCGGCCATCAGTCCCTTACACTTTTTACATGAATGTTATAAAAATACTACCAACACACTGCTTGTCGTTATGAAACAAAGTAGACGTTTTGATGTATCTTATTAACATGGCACTAAGAATGTTTTTTTATGTTCTTTTTCATGTTCTTTATTTGTGAGTATTGATTAGCGCTTTATCCTGTTTCTTCACAGCGCTCCCCGATGAAGGGCCGTTGGGCTCGAAATGCATTGGAGCATTGATTTGCATATTATGTGTTTGAACTGAACTTTTGAAATCTGATACATGAACTTCTAATGGAAAAGTATTTATGAAATAAATAAATCGTCAAACTTATCTGCTATGAACTTATTGGAGTCAGCGAACCTGATTAGTGTGCCCAAATGTAGGGATGCGCCTACATCCCAGTAGCGCACTCAACCTTTCTATATTATCTGGCGCAGTTGGATAGTTGCGCCACCTGCTGGAGCACCTACAACCTATTCAACCTTCCTAAACTTACAAACCAAATTGATTACGCTACAAGCTGTGCGCCGTGCCTAAACTCTTGGCTTACAACCAATCACCATAAGGGTCGTTTGGACTGGTACAATGTGCTCACTAAAATTAGTGGTCATCATATACCAGGCCAACTTATCACAAATGCCCAATTAGGTATGTACCTAAAGTACATGGAGTCCATTTTACAGTGAGAGCAGATAGCCTGGGCCCCTGATTAGCAGGATCCCAGGCCAACTAAGTCAAAAACCAGCTAAACACTAGGCAAAAAGTTGGGGTAACCATATAGTCAGATATCCACCTTCTTACAGTCATGAACTCCCTTTGCATCCAAAGTTGGCCAAAGTCATGCACAACCCTGTAACCATACTGACTATCATTGTATATGGTCACTTTCCAATTTTTCCCAATTTTACAAACTTTTATTAAAGCGATCAATTCAGCTACTTGTGCAGACTTGACTCTGGGTAAATAGGATGCTTCGACTACACCACCCAATGTGCACACAGCATAAGCAGCACTCAATTCTCCTTCCTCATGTCTCATGCATGAGCCATCTACAAATAGCTCATACTCTGAATCCTTTAGTGGCTCTTCCTGTATGTCTGGGCGTGGTTTAGTACAGTATTCTGTGAGGTCTACACAATCATGTTCGGCTTCCTCCCTTACCTCTTCAAAATGTGAATTAGGTAACAGTGTTGCTGGGTTCAGGACAGTACATCTGGCAATGGTCATATTTTCTGCACCTAGAATGACTTGTTCATACTTAGTCAGCCGATTAGGAGTCGGGTATTGAGTGTGTGTTATTGTCAATAAAATCGCAACTGCATGTGGAACATACACAATTACAGGAAATCCCTTTATAATGGACTCATTCTTTTCTAAACTCATGCAGGTTTCAGCTACCGCTTTCAGGCATCCCGGCAAAGCAGATTTATTTTTATTTATTTATTTATTTTTATTTATTTATTTATTTGTGGTTTTTGTAGAGCGCAACACTCATCCCGAGGGATATCACGGCGCTTATACCAGGTAGAAACTACTGATGACTAATACTGAAGAGAGTTTAGAGATTGGGGAAGAGGTGGGTTTTCCGCTTTTTTGTGGTGTGTCTTAAGTCGACGGGAAGCTCATTCCACCTCTTAGCTGCCAAATAAGAAGAGGAACGGCCACCTGTTCTAACTTTATAAATCTGTTTAGTCCTAACCAATAACCAATGCTGATTGGAGTGATCGTAAGTTCCTAGTAGGGACATAAAATTCGATCTTCCCTTGAATAGTGGGACCAGTCTTATGCAGAGCCCTATGGGCATGGCAAAGCAATTTAAAGGCAGCCCTCTGGCGCATCGGGAGCCAATGAAGTTTTTTCAAACAATCCGATGCCGAGTCTAACTTGCCTTTGCTGCAAACAAGTTTGGCCGCCGAATTCTGCAGTACCTGTAGGGTAGAGAACAGATGTTCATTAATTGCTACAAACAGCACATTGCCATAGTCTAAACGACTGACCAATAGGGCTTGTGTGACGGAACGTCTACAGTCCAGGGGTATCCAGGGAAATAACCTGGCGAGAAGTTTTAGGATGGCGAAACCCTCTCCACAGAGGGATCGCACATGATCCTTCATGGACAAGGCGTCATCCATGATGATCCCCAAGTTCCTGGCATGTTGTTTTGGAATGGGGGCCAAACCCAATGAGGGTGGCCACCACGATGCATCCCACACACGTTTGGCACCACCAAACAGAAGAATCTCAGATTTTCCTGCATTCAACTTTAGGCAGTGTGAATGCATCCACTGGGCCATTTCTGGGAGGCAGTCGTGTAATTTGGTTTTAGTGATATCAGGATTCTCATCCAAGGCCACCATCAGCTGCGTGTCATCCGCATAAGAGCAGATGCCAATGCCACACTTCCTTCCAATGTCGGCGAGAGAAGACATATAAACATTGAAAAGAGTGGGGCTCAGCGAGGCACCCTGGGGAACCCCGCAGCCGATGGAGTTGGGTCTGGAATGGAACTGACCCATATGTACTGCCTGAGTGCGGCTGCTGAGGAAAGAGTGCAGCCAGCTCAAAGCAGTGGATTTAACTCCTTTGCTCCGAAGTATATTCAGCAGGCAATTGTGGGATACCGTGTCAAACGCCGCTGACAGGTCAAGCAGTATCAGTGCCACTGTCCCACCTTGATCGGTGGAGGATCTGATACTGTCCGACACTGCCAGCAACGTTGCCTCGGTGCTGTTGTTATCTCTGAAGCCCGTTTGAGAGGGATCCAGGAGGAGGTTGGTTTCCAAGTACCTTGTCAATTGTAGTACATAGCAGATGGCGGAACCTTCATAGAAATGCACCCGATACAAAAATTGCCACTACTGTAATTTACCCCTTATTTAAACACTTAAATGGGGATTCTGTGCACACCGATAAGACACCCGCCATCACAATGACAGTTCTAGCCAGAACTTTTGAACATGTAATGAAAAAAAGCACAGGTGCGCCGTGAATTGTAAATGTGCTAAAACAACACAATTATCGCAAGAGCACAGATAGTGATGTCCAGAGGTCTGATTTGTTTGAATGATTTATTTGTCAATAGTAGAAAAACGAACAGCCGACGTGTTTCGTCCCGGATGGGACTTCTTCAGGGCAAGAATAGTGTGTCAACTCCTTGGCGGTGTATGTAGTCTTATAATGAAAGCCAGAGGGTTACGGTCCGTTTCGCAATCTCAAGACAAAGAATGTGTGAAACTTGTCTTATGTTCTAGAGCAAGAAATGATGTAAGCTCACTCTTGAAATATATGAGCAACCGAAGTCTTTAGGTAATTTCTATCTTGCAGGATGGATAACCAGCTGGGCTAGGAATTAAACTATATCCAGTTAACAACGAAGTTGTAACAATTCGTATTGATCCAAGAGCAAATAAATTAGAATGAGATGCACCAATCATTCAAACAAATCAGACCTCTGGACATCACTATCTGTGCTCTTGCGATAATTGTGTTGTTTTAGCACATTTTCAATTTATGGTGCAACTGTGCTTTTTTTCATTACCTTGTCAATTGTACATTGACCAATTTCTCCAAGACTTTGGAGAGATAGGGAAGCTGGGAGATGGGTCTATAGTTCTCTGGGTTGAGAATGTCAGATCCAGCTTTCTTCAAGAGGGGGATCACCGAAGCATGCTTCCAAGCATCAGGGAAAGTGGCGGTTCTTAGTGATTTATTAAAAAGTTGTGTAATCGGGGGGCAGAGCGTGGACGCAATCTTTGAGAACACACAATGGGGGCAAGGGTCCGAAGGGGAACCGGATTTAACTGTGTTTATAGTTGCTAAGACCTTGTCCACTGAGAATGGTTCAAAGCCAGTTAAAAGGGGTGTAGTTCCCGAGTCTAGCGGGACTGTTGATGCTTCTGTTGTGGTCACAGTGTTGGGGGGTTTATCTGTGTTACTGTAAGCATGCTGGGGGGTAAAGGTAGAATAGACTTTCTTAATTTTCTCTGCAAAGAAGGTGCTAATACGGTCACAGACCTCAGCCGAGGGGGTGAGTGTTTGAGAGATGCTAGATGGTTTGCTAAGCTCCTTCGCTATTTTGAACAGTTCCTTAGCTGAGTTACTGTTTTCTTGGATGCGCTGGGTAAAATAATCTTTCTTTGCATTTTTTTTATAGCAGCGGTATACTGTTTCCGATTAAGGACATAATTTAGTCTGGCTACACTGTCCTTGGACTGTCTCCAAAGATGTTCAAGTTTTTGACATTCCCTTTTAAGACTTTTTAAATGGGTGGTGTACCATTTTTCCGTTATAGCTTTTTTCCTAGATTGCCGCATCTGGGCTAATTTGTCTAATATTTGCAGTATTCCAGCGTCAAGTAAGGTAACATCTGTACAGACAGAGGAATCATCCGGGAATTTGAGATTGGCCTCTTGAAAATATTTATCAAAATCAGAATCATTAACTGACCTCCAGGCTCGTTTTTAGATCTGGGGAACTGCTTTGGATTTCAGAGGCTTGCATGGAAGGTCGAGTGAGAAAGCTATAAGGGAATGGTCCGACCATGATGGGGGCTGGACCTCACGTATATTGGTGGATTCAATGTTGGTAAAAAGTAAGTCCAGTGTATGGCCAGCTATGTGAGTGGGGCCCACTACCCACTGCTTAAGGTTAAGGATCTCCATGTCATATTCCAGTTGGGAAGATCCCAGAGCATCCATTTTCTCATAGTGAATATTAAAATCACCAATAATTAGGTAGTTTTTGTGTTTTAGACAGAGTGGCGGGAATTGATTGAATAATTTGGCGCCAAGATTGGCTTGTTGTCCAGGGGGTTGTATATTACTGCTCCAGCTAAGATGGTAAGACCCTCATGAAGTACTCTGAAAGGTAATGTCTGATGTTCGTTGTGGGCAGTTATTGGTTCCTCAAGGCATGCCAAATCTTCCCTGAAAATCACAGCGACCCCCCCCCCCCCTCCTCTTTTACCAGATCTATCTTGCGTAATAATTTTATAATTAAAGGGGAGGGCGTTTGCTAGATCCGGGGCATTAGTATCAGATAACCAAGTTTCAGTAATGAAAACCAGGTCCCGGGTTTTGGACGAAAGTAAGTCCCAAATATCCAGAGCATGTCGAGGTAGGGATCTGGCGTTGAAGTATAAACAGTTAAAGTTCATGTAATTGTTAACATGGATTGTGCGATGAGCTGATGGAGATTGACCCATGCTAGACAAACGACAAGCGCGGCAGGAAATGGGTCCATAGGATTATCCTCGGCCCGTTTGAATACATAGCTTTTCATTGTTGCCCTTTTTATCAGCATAGGCTAGCAACTCGCTACGGGAGTAGCGGATGGGCGTGGGCAGGTTTCGAATAAAGCCAGCAGGGGGTATGGCCCCTGGTCCCGGTTGGTCGCGGACGGGCGCAGACGGGCTTACCTTAGGCGCACCTTCGGCGCGCCATTGTCGCGCCCGCCCGCTGCGCCCCGGCTAACACATGGAGGTATATAGGGAGGGGAAAACGCGGGCTCGTGGCTCCGCCCTCTGGCTCGCGGTGGATGGCCCCCGATTGGTCTGCCTACCTCCCCTTAGGCTCTCCACGCAATCGGCACTCAGCCGTGGTGGAACGGAGCCCGGAATTTGACAGCCAGAAATGCTGGGGTGAGAGGAGCAGCCTGACTCGCTGTTGTCCTCACAGTGCAATAAGCAATTTTAAAAATAAGGAGGAGCAGCCTAACTCTCTGCCGTCCTCGCAGTGCAAAATAGCCAGTTTTATAAAATGACGAGGAACAGCCTGACTCACTGTTGTCCTCACAGGATCAGTGCAGGTGACAAATAACAATTAGCAGTTTTTTAAAGTGCAAGCAGTGCGAGCGTTTTCTTCAATTGTTAAAATCTAGGCACAGCGCTGGGGCTGCAGCAGCAGTTTCAACAGGGTATGCCCGAGGTAAGGACGACCTCTTCGGTAGCCACGATGCCGCTGACAATGAAATAGCCCAATCAGATCTTGCCCTCCAGAAGGAATCCCAAGAGGGAAAAAACCTGTAGGGGAAAAGTCTGGTGGTTGTGGGAACTCCTGGAATTAAGAGGAAGGAAAGAAACCTCCAGAAGGAGAAAAGGAAGGCCAGGAAGTCGAACCGGAATAGAAGGCCAAATCGGGAACAAGGTAGGCCACAGGAGTCACAGATACACCATGAATGAGCACAGGAAACCAACAGGAGTGAGGACACACCAGCAGGAGCAAAGAGTGTTGCACGGGATCCAGTGTAGCAGAAAAATATGCCACAGGACGTCGCATTAGACCATGTGTTTGGGTCAAAACTGAAAGTGCGCAATTGTCTTGTGCATCGCAGAACAGTTCAAATTCTTTTGAATAATCAGGCATCCCTAATGCTGGAGCTGAATATAAGCAGCTTCGTAATTTTAGAAAAGCAGTTGTACTCTCTTCATCCCATTCTACTGGGTCTCTCGCTCTTTTCTTTGGCATTTGTATCAATTGCTTAGCTAGGACTGCAAATCCCACAAATCCACTGTCTGCAGTAACCTACAACTCCGAGGAACATTCTGATTTCCTTTTGTGTTTGAGGCATGTAGGAAGGTGGATACCTGACTATGGTTACCCCAGATTTTTTGCCTTGTGTTTAGCTGGTTTTCGACTTGGCCTGGTTCCCTGCTAATCAGGGCCCCAGGCTAACTATCTGCTCACTCCTTAAAATGGACTCCATGTACTATAGGTACATAACCAATTTGGTACTGGACACCTTGTCAGCCCCTATACAGTGAACCATAGGTGCCAAGGGCATAGGAGCATCCAAGGCCTACTAGGGGCTGCAGCATAGCTTTTGCCACCCCTGGCTGGTTCTTAAATTGACAAAACTGGCTGATCACTCAGCTGGGGCAAGGTGGTGTAATCACCCCTTGCTTAGGTATAGTATATCTATATCTACACTTAAAAACTGGACACACATAAACCTGTAAGTCACTCCTATGGCAGGCCTTATCAATCCTGGAGGCAGAGTGCTTGGTTTTACGTGAGATGGTGCTCTAGCATGAGCTGAGCCTGTCTGCAGCTGTTGGGAACAACTCCCTTAGCTGTGCCGGGATAATGCCATACCATATAATCTTAAGTGCATTATAATCCATCGCGGTTATGTGCTAACTTTGGTTTGGCTTTATCAAAACATGTTGTGTAAGGTGTCATACGATTTGGAATACTATCCTTCGACAGTCCTGTCGACGGGGATAGCATTCCACCCTTCTAGAGGGAGAAGACATGTTACTTTACTAAAACGCGGTTAATCCTAACCAGAGCCTCCGCATCACAAAATGGATGCTGCTGCCACCGACACAAGTCTGACCTCCTGCTGCTGACCGAAACTTGGCAGAGGAGGCCTGGACAAAGGGTTTCCTGTCGCAGGGAGGTGCTACACCACCCCAGACAGGAGATAGTGTATTGGGGCAGGGAGGGCTGAAAGAAACGAGACAGTGCCTGGGGCGCACAAGGCTTCCCCTTGCATAATCCGGTCAAACCGGTTCTGGGGCACACCAGCCCCAGTCCCAGCGTGACCCTGGACAAAGGGAAAGGGGTGTAACCTCCCCCTTCCTGGGTCCCACCCATAGGAGGGACCTAGCAGGAGATCCAGCCCACTAGATTAGTATAAGAGTGGGAGCAGTGCCAAAGCACTCAGATTATCCTGACTGAAACTTATGAAACTAAACTCTGGAACCTTCGACATCCTACTCGACGTAGAAGACTGAAGAATCTCCCTTGTGGTCAAGGAGTGACCACCCTGTGCAAACAGGCACCATCCATCACCTCGACGTTTGCTTTGTTGCAGTTCCTGCCGGAACTCGAGCGACAGCGTTCAACAAGACCCAGCGTGCCTGCCTTCTAACAGCCCGATCCACAGTCCCTGCAGAGCTGAGACCCGTGGAGGCGACCTGAAGCGTGGGGCCCGCCATCTTGGAAAGACCACGAGACGCTGACCGTGCAGCCCCCGAGTGACCCTCGAAGCTGTGCATTGGGGTTTGAGAAGCCCCAGCCCTGAGCCTCTCTTGCACCGAAGCTCACCCCTCTACACTCACCGAGTGCTGCGTGGGGCCCTTCTGCATCTTTTGGCTCAACGCGTTGGTCCGGTCGCTTGCCCGTTGGCTTGTGGCCCCTGTACCGACGAACTTTGAAATCTAACTTGTGAGTCTGGTTGCTCCAGACTTGCCCTCGCTCCCCTGAAAAGGAGCACCCGCTCTGCCCCTCCTGGTCCGAGTATTAATCGATCTTCGAATCCTGCGTGGGTTGCGCTTGCCAAGGGTTGTTTGCTTCAATCCGGAAGCCGACACCGCCGACAGCGAGAGCCTGTGTGGGACAGCTCGTGATCCACTCCTGGACGCCCTCGGTGCCCCAGAGTCCACGTGGCAGCGGAGACAAGCTTCCCGTCATCGACCTGATTGCGCCCGACATTGCCTGGTTCCTTCCTGGTCACTGCTGAGTGACCCGGACTCTGTCCCCTTTGCTTTCAGATCATCTATATCTTCGATCCACCCTTGGATCACACCGGACACTTCTCTTCACGACGCCTGCAGCATCTTCATCTTCAGGCACCATCAACCTGCGTGACGAAACCCGACACTACTTCGCACCTGTGCACCCGCTTCCTGTGGGTGAGGTGACTCAGCAACGCCAGTGCTCCTGTACTGGTACACACCTCTAGTATATGTCTAAAGTTTCGTCCTTCTAGGTTAAGCGGAAGTCTCCTTAAACAGTAACTTTATAACTTTTACGCACCATTGACATTGCATTGGTGCATGCCCGTGCTTTAAGCGCTGCACCCGAATCCCGCGGGCTTTTCCCGACTTCAGCATTGCTAGTCCCGACTGCTCCCAGCGATTCCCTAGGCCCTAGGCCTAACCACTGTTCGTTTGGTGGTCCTTATACCACTATTTTAATATATGGTTTGCGTGGCCCCTGGGCCTCATCCATAATTGTGCAACTTTTATATGTTTAACTGTGCTTTTGTTTAAACGCTTGTGCCTCTGCACTCATAAAGAGTACAGAGTATTATTCTAGTAATAAATACATATATTTGTATAATATATACTTGTGTGGTGTCCTTTCATTTGATATTACAGGATTGTGATTGGTGAAACAGCTTGCTTAACACGACCTCTTGAGTTAAGCCTTAGAGGCTGCTTATTCCATGCTACCCTTAGGATAGCTTGTCTATAAGGTTGACTTACAACCATCACCATAAGGGATTGTTTGGACTGATACAAGGTGCCCCCAGAATTGGAGACATCATATATCAGGCCAACTTCTCACAAGGCAGATTCAGGTTTCTAATTATTTTGATTCTTTCTGAAGTTACTCTTCTGACACCTCTCTCTGTCTGGTGCCCCAGATATTTCACTGATGTGGTGCAAAATTGTAGCTGTTCAGGTGACACTTTATGTCCTCCTTCAGCCAAATGATTCAGTACTTGAATTTTGTCAACAATGCAGTCATCTCGTGTTTTGGACATGACTAATAGGTCGGTAATATACTTCACCAGAACAGGCTGTCCGAGCAGCACCAAAGATTCAAGAATTTTTTTCAGAATTTGGTTAAAAATCGATGGACTTTCAGTGTACCCTCGAGGAACACGATTCCAGACCTAGACATGCTCGTCAAACTTAAAGGAGAATGAAAATGTACTGTCTGGATGCAGTGGAATGGAGAAAAACGCATGGCATAAATCAATTACAATAAACCATCCTGCTCCCCGCGGTATCTGATACAGAATCACTGTAGGATTTGGCTCAACTGGACAACATGGGACAACTATTTTAATAATTTTTCGAAGGTCTTGCATGACCCTATATTTTCCGCTCTGTTTCTTTATGCCAATTATAGGTGAACTACATGGACTGCTCATTATTTCCTTTAAAATACCTTGCTCAACTAAACGTTCTATTTCTGCTGCAAAACCTGCTATTATTTCTGGGCTCATTTTGTACTGTCGGGTATTTGGATAGACTGCACCTTGTTTCACTGTCACTTTTATCTGGTCTACATTTGTCATTAATCCTACTTCTTTTCCGGTAAAATCCCACACATCAGGATTTATGGTACTCTGCAGCTCTTCTGGTAAATCTTTTATGGTAATCTTTTTAATTTCAGATTCCTGTTTAGTTTACATTAATTTATAGATTCCATCCTCGTCTGGGGTCTGAATTCCAACACCACTAGGGGTGCAAAAGATTGTGCAGTTCATTTTGCCCAACAAGTCCCTACCTAATAAGTTTACTCTACTTGAGTCCCATACGAAAAACGTATGCATTTCTTTAAAGGTTCCAATTTGTACTTTCATGGGTTCTGTAACAGGGGTCCTAATTTGTTTATTAGAAACGCCCACTACTTGGATCGCTTTTCCAGAGAGGGGTAGGTTTGGAACGTCTGCTGTTCTCACAGTAGTACGGTGTGGAGTGGGGGTTAGGGCGGGCCGGAATAACAGGCGTGGAGGCCGTATGAAGTGCGCTATGATTAGCGAGAACTTTGATTGTACAGAAAGTTGGTCTTTGAAGTACAGTTGTCCGGGTGGAAGTCCAGGTAAGGTTGTAGTGATGGGGTTCCGGGGAGGCGTCGTTGGTAGGATGTCCGCTGCTGGGCTGAGGTAGTCTTTCCGTGGTGTAGGTAACGGTGTGCCCCTCGGAGGTAAATAGAAAGAGACACAGGGCGGTTAGTCCGGAGGACAACGAACCTCGTAATACTGTCACCTGCACCGGGCAGTGTGAGGGTTTGAAACGGACGTGAGGGAGGGCGGTAGGGTAGGTAGTGAGAGAGAGAGAGCCAGAAGACGGGTAGCGGGTAGAGAGTGTGGTTTGGGGGGGGGGGAAAGGAAAAATGTGTACAGTTCTATACAGTGTCGGTGTACGTTTTTTACAGTGAGTGCGGTTCGGGAGACTATTTACGCTATGTACACTACTACAAAGGGGAAACACGGAGAAAGGTAACAAGCTACTCACGCGCCCCGCCGTAACTCTCCTCCGAGTTACGGCCGCTCTCCAGCCACCTCCTGAGGACGCCACCAGTCCTCACACCAAACGTCTTCTTCTTCCTCTCGGCTCTTCCTTTCTCCTCCGCTTTCCGCTGCTGGTTCTTTGCGTGCTGCTAACTCCTGCCACAAGTCCGCTGCTGGGAACCCTGAGTCCTCTGAGTCATCGGTTTTTCTACCATCTGGTCGGGATCCAGTAGAATGACTTCCAGGGTCAGGTGTGGTCGCTTCCGGTCCTTCAGTACCCGCCACACATCCGGGGTCACAAAAGGTCACTTCCGGTCCGCCGTGCACCGGTGTTGCCGTCGGCGCCTGTAGGGAGATAGAGAGAGGAGTAGCCTGGGTTGTCTGAGTTGCGGTACGGGTGGTTCCGAAGGTATGGGAGTCCACACTGGTTCGCCGCCCCCTGGAGGTAAGGGTCGGCCCCTTCACATACGGGTAGCACCAGTGTCCAACAAAAAGGTAACATCAGTTCCCTTAACTTTTCCCTCAATGTATGGACCTGACTCATCTACCGGCAAGGATGTGCCAAGTACGCATTCCTTTCCTCTTCCCGCCCCACCCCCTCTCAGGCACAGTCAGTAACTATCTTCTTTGGAAAAACATGTCTTGCAAACAAAATTATTTTGTCACCATGTTTTTCTTGCCACTTCCCTCCCAATTTGTGGTATCCACACTGTATTTAGCTTGACTCCCGAAATCTGGCATAGGGGCAAGGGGTAACTGGTTTTGTATTACCTGTTGCTGCTGTTTCCTTGACACCTCATTCTGCGTCTGAGGATTTAAACTTTCATTTTGGGCATTATTACTTAGTACAGCCTTACATTCGTTCTTCCAATGCCCCAATTTTCCGCACCTGTGACAGGGAAACGTTTTCTTGGCCTCTTTCCTGTTCATTCTTCCCCTTGCTCTGCCCCCATTTCCTTCTCCTTGACCTCCTTTCCCTTGATTATTTCTCTTCTGACTCAACTGAAGTTCCTGTTGCTCTGCTAATTTTACCTGCGCCTACATTACCTTTTCTTCTAAATTCTTTCGTCTATTGTCAATTTCGTACCCACAATATTTTGCATAATTGAGAATCTCGTCAACAGGCTTTGCCTGCCAGCAGATTTTATGATCTTAAATCATTTGCGAATTTTCCGGTCTCAAACCTGATATAAAGCGATAAATAAAATGTGTCATGTCTTTGGTATCCATGTTTTCTAACCCACTGAACTGTTTGAATACCTGTAAAAGGCGTTCATGTTATGCATGCACTGATTCATCCTTATTTTGGGTAGTTCTGTCTATTCTCGTCCAATCTGTCTCTTTTGGGGGTACCTTTACTTTCATATAAATTATTACTTGATGGTACTTTTTCATGACGTCATCTGACGGAGCTCCTGTCTTTGAGTCTCTAGGGTACTCATCAGGCCAATCTACTGTAATTTTACATTCTGTCTACAAGTCTGCAGGAACAACAATGTCAAAGAAACCATCAGGACACATGGGTGAGGATCAAGATTAGGGACGGCTCTAGGTTATCACGCCCAATTCTGACGACAAAAGGCCTAAAACAAGGATGTGTTTTGGCCCCCACCCTTTTCAATTTGTTCCTATCAGACCTTCCTGAAGCCTTAAACAAGGTAAATTCCCACGCTCCTAAAGCAGCTGGCTTCGTTTTGTCAAACCTGCTATATGCCGACGATGTGGTCCTCCTTAGTAAAACAAAGACTGGCATGCAAAGACTATTGTACGCAACCTCCGAATACTCAACCAAGAATGAGCTTCAGATCAACAAGAAGACAAAAATTTTGGCAGTGTGTCCAGGAAGGGCAAAGAAGCTGGTTTGGGTCCTGAACCGGGAAAGCATAGCTGAATCCAGCTGCCATAAGTACCTTGGCGTCTTTTTTAATAACAACGGCAGATATAAAATCCACCTTGAAGAACAAAAAAAGAAGGGAGCAGCACTTGCTTTCGCAATCAGCACCCTACACAAAAAGCTACTTGGCCCAACATTTGCACCAACAATACAGGTCGCGCAGGCTAAAATCATTCCAACATTAACCTATGGTAGGGAGGTGGTAAAAGGATTGGACAGTGGCAATTTGGATAAAATCATCGCAAAAACCTATAGAACAGTGTTCAAGCTATCAAAAATAACATCACCGGCGCAAATCAGGCTGGAACTGGGTATCTATAACCAATCATTGGCCAGAGCCAAGAGCTTCTTAATGTGTTGCCACCAATTGAGGTCATCGAAGGAAGGCAGCCTAGGCCAACACCTATGGGCCAGTCTTAACAAGAACCTATGGCAAGCAGGACATTACTATTGGGAAAAAGGGCTAAGAACCCTAGGCTTGAACGACCTTTGGAACCTGCAAGTAAGCCAAAATGAATTCAAACGATTAGCAAAAATAAGCGCTAAAAAAAATTTCTTTAGTGGAAGACAAAGCTCGGCTAGCAAAAAGAAGTCACGGCTGGATGACCTTGCAATCCTATGTCCAGCTGATCCCACAGCCGTACCTAACCTTAACATTCACTGCACGTACAAAACTAAGCTTCTTAAAATTAAGAATGGGACTCATCAACTTGTCGTGTCACTTGCCAAAATGGAAAAGAGTCAATGGCCACGAACCCTGTCGACTTTGTGGGAAACACAAAGAAGACATCACACACATCCTATGCCTCTGCCCAAACCTGTTGCACGAAAGGCGGTTCCTCTTAACCCCTTCGCTGCTGATGACGAGCTCAGCTCGTCATCAGCTACGGCGCTCGTATGCTGATGACGAGCTGAGCATGTCATGTAACACGGGATTTAGAAATTTGCCGCACACAGCGGTAAATCGTACCGCGGTTAAGGTGTTAAGGAAACTTTGGAACAAAAATATGGTTAGATCATGCAGGCCAGCAGTTTTGGCATGCTTTGATCCCCGGAACACCATACTAAATTGTGCCCTGGTCAGGTTTTTGGATCAAGCAGAAAAAAGAGTTTGTGATGTGATCGATCCAAGTGACCTTCAATCAGCATAATATTTGCTACTTTTATTTATCCTGGACTGGAATTCGCACTCATTTTTTTTACATATGTACACTTTTAAATATTTTGTATCTTCTGTAACTTGCAAAGGTTTTTTAAATCAAGCAATAAAGTCTTTAACTCTGTCAAAGAAACCATCTAAATATTTTAACAATACCATTGAAACCTTTACAAATCTTTCGACTTGCCGGTACCATTCCACAGGTTTCTCTCAAGTTTTGGGAAGTCATTTGTGAATGACAAAATATCTTGTCGGGACATGTACATACCCTCCTCCTGGCACTTCTCTCATTGGGCACAACCTTTCCACTTTCTCTTGTTCTTTCATTAAATACTCAGATGCAGTTCAATTTGCCTGAGCTTCCTCCTTTTTCTTTGTCCATCTAGCTTTCCACCTGTCTACATCTCCTTATTTTTGTAACAACGACAATTCTTTTATTTGCAATTTTCATCCTGACACATTCATGTTTTCTATATCTTTGTCAGAAAATCCAGCTTGGTAAGGTTTCTGTAACACTTTAAATTTACCTATGTCAATTCCCATGTCAGAGGCCAAATTCATTAATTTCTCATGAAACGTTTGTATTTCGAGTGATACTCCTGCATATGAGTAACAACTCTTCTTCACTGAATGTATTTAATCTTTCCAATCCCACATTTCCAGCAATTATTTCTTGTAATTCTACTCTTAATTTAAAAATGTCTAATACTTTTGGCTTTTCTATTTCTCAGGACCACCTCCTATTTCTTCTGGGGTCACTACAGTGGCACTTCACGTTCCTGTGGAGGTTTCCATCTGTGTTGCGTGCTTATCTAGGATCCTGATCGATACTGTGACCTTATGCCCCTATTCGGCTATAAATCCATTTATTCCCTATATTGGCATAACCGTTCAAGTACAATATTCAGAAAGTCATCTCTGGCCTCACACGAACAGAGCCACATTCCAGAATAGTTTTCTCTGCCACTTCCTTTGCAACCAATTAGTGCAATGACAGAGCAGAAGTCACTATCTGAGATTCCTAGATTAAAACTCTGAGTTCTTCAACAAGATAAAAACTCAGCAAACCTGGAAATCCCCGCTTGCTGTGTTTTGATTAGTAATGGAACTCTAATGAGCAACTGATAGCGATCACTTCCTAGTGACATCTTTAATTGACGTCTTATGTCCAGCAAACTTACGTCTAACCAGGCACCTGTCAGGTATAAATACTACCAACGTTGCCTTAAGCAATAGCTGTTGCCCGTCGCCTGAAGCTGCTATATACAAGCTGCTGATACCATTATCGCTGCTAAAGCGCGAACGATGGTGTGGTGAACTTAGGAGCTGAACAGCCGTCCTCTGCGAAGAGCCCAGCAGATGCCAGCTGCCCGCGGACGCTGTCCCCCCTTCTCCTCCTCGACGCGCTGAAGAGAGACGCTGCCTTTCTCCTGCCGAGAAATCCAGCTCCAGCGTTTCTGGTCTACCCTTGCGGGTGACTGGGATACCGAGTTCACCTGAAGGAGATACCAGACCTCCATCATTCTATTCAGAGGTATGGTGTTGACTAAACCCTTAGTGAGAATTCTTGAAGCAAACCTTGGCAAAACCAACTTAACTTAAAGCTACTTACTTACTCACTCCCCTCCCACGTATTAGGCTTAGGTCAGGTACACTGGGGTAGGCGTATTTAGAAGCACCAGTTGAGTATTTTAGCCTAATGTATATATGAATGTATATATGTTTTATTACTTTTAAACCATTGTATGGCTAAGAAACCATATCAATGCTTTTACAGTAGTATTTCGCAATACTTATCTTACTGTATGTACTTTTTATAATAACAAGTCTTGCAATTGTGGCAATACATATCTCTTGTACGAGAAGAAAGACTGTTCAATAAATGTTAACCCTTTATTGACAAACGCCCGTCTCTCTATTCTCTACATATTGTGAAAGTAATCTGCACTAACCTGACTGAGTAAAATAACTGTCTATTGTTTCACACGACCCTAGAGATTGACTCTTATCTGAGGAGCAAAGTTGTCATGTTGCACGGTTGTTGGAAAATTGAATCCCTTCTTGTCTGTGCCAGGGAAGCTGATCACTTCCTATTTCAGTCAAGAAAGTTTCCAGTGACCTCTGAGCTAGTTGGTAACAAACCCAATTAAGTTTAGCATAGTCAGTGGAGGCCTGGAAGATCCGCACTTCTACGTCGATACTACTGTTTGTTATTCCAATGCGCAGGGCCTATTGGGAAAATTGGAACTACACTACATGGCGCCCAAACGTTTGGTAAGGCGATAAACTAACGCAAGACGTTAGAGTAACTCAGTCGTGCATTTTTCACACAGACCCCTTTCTCCCGTAACCGTAAATACTCCAATAGACGTCTGGAGTGGGTGAAAGGTTAAGATCCGCCCGACCTTAGTAGGAAGAGATTCCTATGTAAAGCTCTGGTTTATTCAACGTTGAAGGATACAGTGTTCCAAAATATTGTGCACCTAATCTTTGTCTCCTTGGAGACCTACTCTGCAAACCTTGCATTAATACAATGCCAGGAGAAAACTGAACCACTGGGGCTGTAGTAGATGCGACTCAGCAGGGTCCCGAACACACAGACCCTGATGCAATTATCATCCCGGTCCACTTAAGAAAATCTATAACGTTAAAACTTATAGAGAACGGACTGACACCACAAGGTGGTACAGTAATTTTCGTGATGGAGGCACACGAATATCGGCAGACAGAGGTATTCTATTCATGGATAAACTTTCCAGCGGCAAACGCTACAACAAAAGAGTTTCACTATTACAAAATAGAGAAACCTCCGAAAGAGTACGCTCCTTTCGAGGAGACTGAAATCCCACTAAAATTCCAAGAGCACCTGCTCTGGTTTAATGGCGCCCTGAAACATAATGATCATATTACCAGGCTCGGTCCACTAGGTAGACCAGGAGCAACGTGGCCGGTTCTAGCCAGCTACACACCACATCCGGACATTGGAAAAATGTCTAGAGAAGAGCTGTTAGTACAGCTAAAAACATTAATAAAAATACATAGGCAATTAGTGCAGTATGTAATGGGGACTGCAACAGTCCAACCAGCTGTTAATGTACCACAGCTGACCCCTCATCAGGGGAACACTAATAAAATTACACCACAGAACATACAGTCGTGTCTGGGTAAAACACCCGTAAAACGGGAACAAATTCCTTTCTGGTTAGCACAGAAAATCACTCAAATAGAGGCAGTATTTCCTGATACTACCCCTATAGAGAAACACAGAATCTTGACAATCTGCCTTCCTATGGGAATCGCACCACACATGGAGGACTGTGACACTTGGGGTAAAGTCTTTGCTTCCATTTACACAAAAACACACGGTGTTCCGTCTATGGCGGTAATACCAGAAGTGCTAAAACAGATTCAGAATGAATACGGTCCAGAGCCCGCTTTAACTCTTGGTTTGAAATTACTAAAAGACTTCAAGCAGGTCTCGGCTATATTATTAGCCAATATAAAGGGAGAAGCAGCATCTGTGGCGATCCGCCAGAAGTTGAAGGAAACAGATATAAAAGATCAGCCAGTTGAGCTTGCCAAAATCATAGAAAAATGCTATGAAGAATTAGGTAGAGACAGCTTGGGTGGGAAACCAGTAAAGCCCCAACTGCTCGCAAATCCTGAAAAATTATTTATTAAAAATAAATTAAACACTCCTAAAAAGAGCTGGGATGGAAATAAACAATCCACTCCCAAGGAAAAAGTTTTTCAGTCCAGAGGAAGGTCTCCTCGACGGAGGGAAAGAACTCCGACTCGAGAACACCAATCTCCCCAGAGGGAGCCCTCTGAGAAAAGATATAACCTTAGAAATAGGGATAATCTGAAAAAAACTGATAGATATCAAAGTATTGATACACGTCCCTCTCGATCTTTTTCGCAGAAATCGGAAAGAAGAGGACGGTCAGACCCAGGAGAGCACACCAAGTCCAAAGACAAGGAACCTGCTCAGAGTAAAAAATCTCAATTTCCAAAAAAGAAGGTAGCCAGTATTAGAGTAATCAACCATGCAGAGAATACTGAGGACACAGTTGAAAAACGGGGAGTGGGCATTGACAATGTTGGACAGTGCAGCAGAAATCAGTATAGCCCGCAAGATCCTGATGAGTCACCTGGAGACAGTGGACACGAATGAATACATTCAGGTTGAAACTGCCGACACCAGACTTAGCGAGCCCCATAAAATATACAAAATAACATTGCGTATAGAGGGTGATAAGACTAGGAAAATAAAGGGTCTATTTTGGGATAAACTCTCAAAAGGCTATGATATTCTGTTAGCTGAAAAATATTGGCCCCCAGAGTTTGTCAGGGAGTGCCCTCGTGGCGAAGAAGTGATTATGCCTGCCTTCTCGAATCACATTCCGATTCACAAAAAATATACATATGCAAGGAAATGGGCAGTAGCCCAGGCACCAGCATTATATAAAAATCATGTAGGATGGGATGAGGACTCTCCTCCCCACAAAATCCAGTTAAAAAGTGAACCAACTGCCCAACGGCAATATCCCATCAAGCAAGAAGCTAAAAAACAAGTCAGGGAGATTTTAGATCAACTTGAATACCAGGGGGTGATTGAAACATGCACCTCTCAAATGAACAATCCTTTGTTTCCTGTCTCCAAAACAGACAATTCATATCGTCTAGTTTTGGACTACAGACACCTTAATGCATGGTGCAAAACTTTTGCAGTACAAAACTCGCATAGTGCAGCCCTAATGAATAACATAGTTCGGAAGAAATATAAAACGACATTAGACATATCTAATGGTTTTTTTGTCAAAACATTGCACCAGAAAGCAGATATTTGAACGCTTTCTCAGCATTTGGGTCGCAGAACAAATTCTGTCGACTCCCACAGGGGTTCAAGAACAGCCCAGGACTATTCTCAGCTAGAGTAACAGTTACTACAAATATATGATGATGAGGCATTATCTTACGTAGATGATATTTATCTCACAGACGACGACTTGGATACTCACTTGAAAAGAGTGAACACCATTATACTTGGGTTCGCAGCAGAGGGTTACAAATTCAACTTTAAAAAGTCCCGAATTGCCCATCTGACAGTACTATTTTTTGGGTACGAATTATCAAGTGAAGGAAAAAGTCTAGCGGACAACTTCTTAGAGAAGTGCGCTGTACTCCAAGCTCCAAAAACGCTGAAGAATTTACAATCCATTCTAGGTTTTCTGAATTTCGGAAGAACTTACATTCTAAATTACGCAGAGAGGGTTAAACCTCTCTACGAACTAATTAAACCTGATTTTAAACAAATCAATTGGACTCAAAAACACACAAATTTTGAGATCACTGCAAACAGACATGTTAGCAAAAACAAAATTAGATACACGTGACAACACACGCGGTCTTGTAATCCTAGTCATCCCAGGAAGATGCGGATTCACGTACCTAACCTCTAATGAGGGAGAAAAGGTACCAATTTCAATTAAATCTCACTTGTACACACAAGCAGAAAAAGCATTCAGTCTCACAGAAAGAACTGTGAAAGCAGTGCAAATTGCATTAGCAAATGAAAGAGAACTAGCACACGGCAAACTGATTAATATCCTCACAGCGGAGTCCGCCTTCGAGGCGCTATTCAGCCCAGTAAACCTGCCTACAGTGTCACTGGATCCGAAATGGATACAGTGTGTAGATTCTCTAGGAGCGGAAGATGTGAAATACTATTTCGCCCCGCAATTCGAAGAACTGAATGATTTAGAGTATGAAGAAGAATATCCTCTGCCAATCGAACTTCTGCCTCTCCCACAATACGCCGGTATAATCTATACAGATAGATTTGTACAGCATTTCAACGTAGAGAGTAAATCCTACGATGCAGCCTGTGCGATTGTTAAAGGTCGTTGGCTGTGCGGTAAATTCAGACCGAAAGTAACAAAAACTGAATCTGTAAAACTGTTCGGTTCAGAGAACTGAAATCAGATGTTTGAAGATGGCGCTTGAAAATGCAGAACGTGAATTCCCCACACTGATCGTGTGTGATTCTCATTTATGCGTCAACTCTTACAATAATAAACTGCAGAGTTGGATTGAAAACGATTACAAAGATGACACAGGTGCCACAATAAAGCATAAATTGCTCTGGAAACAGGTAGCTCTTTTACACAAAGAACTACAAAAGACTCACGTGATACACGCACAGAGTCTTCAACGTGATGGCGTTTACGTTGCAGGGAATTCATTGGCTAATACAGCCACAGCGGAAGCAACTAACCCGGCTTCCGTAGCCACAAAAAAGCGTACAGAAAAATACATAGACGGGGAAACCATGCTGGCAGTAAAAACGACCGTAAAAGGCGACTGTGCAGCACTGCCCGTGAACTATCCACTCAATTATGCATACGTAATCGATGCAAACTCCGTTCCTTTTGCTCGAATCCCTGGAGTGGGGATAGGGTAATTCCAAACAGGGACCGGAGGGGCTTCCTCTTACTGGAAGCACACATGGGGTTGGGTCTGAGACATCAAACAATTAAGGATTCTCTGAAAGTATTACAATCAGAGTACTGGTGGCCAGGAATGAGCATATATATTCAATGTTTTGCTCAAAATTGTGAAGACTGCAACAGAGATCGCAGTAATGAACAGGCCAGTGTAGTTTCAGGAACCCTGATAGACAGCATAAGGCGGTCTATCTGCGCAATCAAAGAAGAGAAGCGCGTCCCATTGTACATCCTTAAGGCTAAACACACTTAAAAAATGAGGCCTCCAGCGCTCGGCTGACGCTAGAACTGTTATAAGAGAGATCTGCGAGTCTATATCGGCACATATGCAATTACCACGTTCCATTCTGACCAGGGTCCTGCTTTCAGCTCTCGAGCCTATAAGGAGGCCATGGCCAGCATGGGAATTGGGTTGCGGTATTCTTGTCCGTCGCACCCCGAAGGGAATAGTGTGGTTGAAAGAAAAAACAGGGACATAAAGCGATCTATAACAGCGAAGGTATTAGGTTCAGGCGCTGGGTGGGTCAAACATCTAATAAGTGTCCACACCAGTCTTAATAACTTGCCAAGAAATTCTCTAAAAGGTTTCAGCCCATACAAACTATTGTTCGGAATTAGAATGAACATTCAGGACCTCGATAGTCAGATATCAGTGGTACAAGAAAAAACAACAGACTTTGACATCAAAGATCGTTTGGCTGTTTTACAGGAACTGAATGAAACAAGAAAATCCTTAAGCAACATAAAGTTAAAGCAACAGCCATCTACCACTGACGAGGCACCACAAGCAACAGCCCCAGCAAGGCCTGTCTGGATTCCAAAGATTGGGGATCTAGTCAGAGAAAAAATCGCGGTGAAGAAGGAATTTGGGCCTTCTTACAGAAAAGCAGTACCTGTCTTGGCAGTCACCGGAACAAGATCAGTTGTACTACCGCCCCTTGCTGGTAAAAAGGAGAACAGAGTCGTGTCTATCGACCTGGTAAAACCACAAGCATGTGGCCTATAATCAACAGTAGGCCCAGTGGACTCCCAAGAAACAACAGAATACCCAAACGTGCAACAATCCAAGAGGTTCAAACTGAGACTAATCCCATTCGATCAGCCTGCAGTGCACAGAGAAGGACTGTGCAATAATGCCATGGAACTCGTGCCTCTTGAGACACAGATTGAAACGGTTCGTCAAGAAACACCAGTCTACAATAATGTGGCATCAGAAAATGCTACTGAGAGACAGATTGAAAGAACAATCCCAACAATTGACAGAACTGCCTCTGGTTATTTCATCAACTTCGACAACTTCTCTGAAGATCAAAACGACCCCGAAGTGATGCCAGAAACAAAAAAGACTTTTAAAGAAAAAGCAACGGAACTCTTTCATCAACTGAAGGAAATCTACCTTATTTCACCTTGGTTAGAGTTCTGGTTCGGTCTAGGTGTATTTTTCCTCCTGCTTTGGCTCATCATGGTACTTTGTTTGGGAAAATTCATTGAGGGAAAATATAGTACAATGGACACAGCAAGTCAGAACATCAACCTAGTCCTCAAACCACACAGATCATCCCACGTGAAGAAAAGAGAACTGTCAACCGTAAATGTCACAGCAATTCCAATACCTGGTGGGGTAGTATGGGAGAAAACTGACTATGAGATCTATGGTCCGGTCGAGATCCTGAAGTATCCTCATCAACTGAAGGTTTCCTTAAGTGACTTTGTAAAACATAGTACATTCTCTGATGATTGGGACTTTAACAGTATTAATGACATGATGTCTGATTTAGCAATGTCAGCTAGATTCACAGAACATGATTATTTACAAGGTTCATCTAGTTATGAGCAATTATTCTGCTACACACATTATGGTGATCATTACTTGCATAAATCTGCACAGCCTAGAAATGTTTTTATGTATAATCAATGGGAACATTGTGCTACACCACCTAAAAGCAGTTCTAAAGCATTCTTTGAGAAATTCAAATACTTCTCAGGGTTTAATACCAGTGATGCAGAAACGTTTTATTACAAACTGTTAGATAAAACAGGAATGAAAACAATGCTGATAAACACTAATTTAATATATTCAGAAGCATTTTATGACAAAATGATGACATTTGGTTTTGATTATTGGAAAAATAACATTGAAACGAAAACAATTTGGGGTACAAAAGATTGGCAGGTACAAGGCCTTGAAGCACTATTCAGAACCTGCATGATACCATAAACAAACGATGATTTTAAATGACACAATTCACCAAATATCCTGTCTTGGCCTGGCTAAGATCAAAGACCTTAACAAACCGTCTATTCCAAAGCCAATACCTGAAAATATAACTACAGATATTGAGTTAGACGTCTCACAAATTTTACATTTTAACAGAACACATCCTGATTAACCACTTTTTCCAAGCTGGCCTACTGACACAAACAACTGTCAAGATAGATTCCTGAATAAAACACAGGGGTTAAAAATGACCAGACAAGACCCTAGATACTCCCAGAGACAACATCCAGGGATAGTAACAACATACAGTGTAGGGAAACTCTGCCTCGAATGGCTAGGAACATCCACACTGGCTGAAATTAAGCAACACTTGTCTTTACTAAAAGATGGTGCTGATTTGCGCGATTTCATTCTTGGACCACGCAAACAGCGTCAAAAGCGTTTCATAGCGACCAGTATCTATGCTGCATACAACGAGGCTTGGAAAGTCACACAAATTGAAACTGCAGAGAAAATACGAGAAATTGATCGTATTAATTTGGAAAAATCACTTTCTGTAGTGGACAATGGGTTAATGACTCTGTCCTCCAGAATATATTCGTTGGACAATATTGTATCTTCTGCCTTTGACATAATAGACAGAGACCTGCTAATGTTACAACATGGCCAATCTCAATTACGTTCTATTGTACAATTAGGCTGGACGCTGCAAAATATTCGTTCAGGCTATGTGCCTTGGCGTTTAATAAACACAACGTCATTATTTTCCATTTTTAACCTTACTGATAAACAAATCAGCTTGGCACAGAAAGGAGCAGACTATACAATCCTGAGCATCGAAAAACTTGAGAGATTACCATTGACCATGTCAGAGAGTCCTGTCATTGAATGGATAATACACGGAATTATCACCATTCCGATAACAACTTTCCGATTCAAAAAGTGCCTTGAATACATACCTACTGGCCAGTATGAACGATTGGGTAAAGGATATGTAAAATCTAAATGGAAATTACCCTACACACATTCATGCTATAGTGACAGCGACAAAAATGTATTTCTTAGTGGTGAAAATTGCAAACATACACTAAGCGGTATACTTTTGTGCCAGGGTATTAATTTACACGGAGCTTGTGATGGAAATTCTAACAACCTTTCATGCCACCAGCTTGTCACACCTGCAACTCAGATAGAGCCCTTCTTTATGCAACTTGCAAACGGGAGTTACATTCTTAGAACGGATCACAGATGTTGTGGCCTAGTGCCAGGGAAAAGTTATCTAGTAAGTGTAACATCCATGGTCAAATGTTGTATGCAGGCATTGTTCCCGAGCGGGCTTGCAGACACAGTGACTCCCATCTGGCCTTGTCTGAATCTCTATTCTATACGAATTGATACTTTAAGCAACATGAAGTCTGTGCTTTTGCAGACAACAGTGCCCATAACGTCATCAAAAGAGACGTATGATCCCCTAGTTGCAAGGACAGCTACGGAAGTTCATGAACTTTTATCAACAAATTGCCCCGTGCATTTCGTAGAAATGCTTAGCCAACTCCTTAACATGTCTAGTGCCACAGGCATCCCAGGCATATTTAAGACTATTTTTACGGGACTGCTAACACCATTTCAAGCAATTTTGGGAATCGTTCCAAATTTTGTCCACTCTGTTTTTGGCGGCATACCCTTATTTTTGGGACTTGTAGCAGGGATTTTATTTTTGACCGTCCTGCTTCGTTTTGGCAAGCCAAAGCTCAGACATAGCTCCCATGGGAATGGAAGAGACAATCCTAGCAATCCGCTACCGAGACAGGATAACTAACGTCCTTGGATTGGCCAGGCTGAGAGATCTAAACATGACCTGGTTCCTTTCATTCAGACCTATATGGCAGAACTGTATCTTACCGGTACTTCGATGTATGCTATGCGGAGATGAGTGCGTGTTGGACATCTGTCTTTCACTTCCATCAGCAGTACCAATGGACGTCGATACTTTGCTCAGTCTGATAACGGCTCACGCATTGTGTTGTCTCCAGAGGCTACCAATCCTGATGACGGCATTCGTTGAGACTCCTGTGCTACGACTAGGTGGTAACAGTGGAGCAAGTGACAAAAGCAACATCACCCAGGTACGACCTTCTGTGAGCATTGCCGACTATGATGACAGCAATCATTCTCACACCTGCCAAGTTACAGCACTATCGAATTTGGTTGAACTGTCACCTGATTTTGTAGACCAATTCTTTGAGAGCCTGTCTGATATGATGTTCTCATCCGAACAGAAACAATAACTTTGGAGAAGCTTACCGACACACAGCGTTCTCATGAACTCTGAATTCGGCCTTCAGTTTTGAACAACAAAAACTGCTAAAAGCGTTGGAACTCTATTTCCCCGTTCAAGCATTAATTCTTTTGAATTGAACACTTTTTAATATTGACCCTTTTTGGCACGAACAATTCTTTGCTTAAGGTAAAAACTATTCTTAGAGAACAGAAGCTTCAAACTTCTATTTTCTACACACATCTAGAGACATAACCTTACACCAGCCTCTAGCACATTTATTGCAATGCATTTATATGTGATGATTTATCTCGCCCTTCTTCTGTTTCAGAGATATTTCATGTGTAATTCTTTTTGCATAATCGTTCATTGATTTCATATGCTATAATTTTTGAATGATTTCTATGCTTCACAAACGTACAGTACCTAAATTTTCACGTATTACAAATACGCCTATTTCAAATGCATATATGTATTTTGGGGTGGGCAATGTTACACAGGCATCATATTGCTCTAGTTTTAGTAATTTGATGGACATGAACCTGTGGAGTGGGTGTTGCGTGCTTATCTAGGATCCTGATCGATACTGTGACCTTATGCCCCTATTCGGCTATAAATCCATTTATTCCCTATATTGGCATAACCGTTCAAGTACAATATTCAGAAAGTCAACTCTGGCCTCACACGAACAGAGCCACATTCCAGAATAGTTTTCTCTGCCACTTCCTTTGCAACCAATTAGTGCAATGACAGAGCAGAAGTCACTATCTGAGATTCCTAGATTAAAACTCTGAGTTCTTCAACAAGATAAAAACTCAGCAAACCTGGAAATCCCTGCTTGTCTGTGTTTTGATTAGGAATGGAACTCTAATGAGCAACTGATAGCGATCACTTCCTAGTGACATCTTTAATTGACGTCTTATGTCCAGCAAACTTACGTCAAACCAGGCACCTGTCGGGTATAAATACTACCAACGTTGCCTTAAGCAATAGCTGTTGCCCGTCGCCTGAAGCTGCTATATACAAGCTGCTGATACCATTATCGCTGCTAAAGCGCGAACGATGGTGTGGTGAACTTAGGAGCTGAACAGCCGTCCTCTGCGAAGAGCCCAGCAGATGCCAGCTGCCCGCGGATGCTGTCCCCCCTCCTCCTCCTCGACACGCTGAAGAGAGACGCTGCCTTTCTCCTGCCGAGAAATCCAGCTCCAGCGTTTCTGGTCTACCCTTGCGGGTGACTGGGATACCGAGTTCCCCTGAAGGAGATACCAGACCTCCATCATTCTATTCAGAGGTATGGTGTTGACTAAACCCTTAGTGAGAATTCTTGAAGCAAACCTTGGCAAAACCAACTTAACTTAAAGCTACTTACTTACTCCCCTCCCACGTATTAGGCTTAGGTCAGGTACACTGGGGTAGGCGTAGTTAGAAGCACCAGTTGAGTATTTTAGCCTAATGTATATGTGAATGTATATATGTTTTATTACTTTTAAACCATTGTATGGCTAAGAAACCATATCAATGCTTTTACAGTAGTATTTCGCAATACTTATCTTACTGTACGTACTTTTTATAATAAGTCTTGCAATTGTGGCAATACATTTCTCTTGTACGAGAAGAAAGACTGTTCAATAAATGTTAACCCTTTATTGACAAACGCCCGTCTCTCTATTCTCTACATATTGTGAAAGTAATCTGCACTAACCTGACTGAGTAAAATAACTGTCTATTGTTTCACACGGCCCTAGAGATTGACTCTTATCTGAGGAGCAAAGTTGTCATGTTGCACGGTTGTTGGAAAACTGAATCCCTTCTTGTCTGTGCCAGGGAAGCTGATCACTTCCTATTTCAGTCAAGAAAGTTTCCAGTGACCTCTGAGCTAGTTGGTAACAAACCCAATTAAGTTTAGCATAGTCAGTGGAGGCCTGGAAGATCCGCACTTCTACGTCGATACTACTGTTTGTTATTCCAATGCGCAGGGCCTATTGGGAAAATAGGAACTACACTACATCTGTACTTCTCTAGAGCCCCCAGCAGTGTTTTTCCTGATTGAACCACCCACAGGTACCCTTATAGGTAAATCCATCAAGGAAATCACTGATTCACACTCACTTGCCTAGTCCTCTCTTATTAAGTTTTCCTTTCTTGGTTGTACTACAGGCGTAGTCAAATCAGGAATTTTAGGACAGGGCTGTTTATCCCCATACATGGGAACAACAGGACCTATAGTTATCGGTATTGTTAAGGCTTCAGGACTCGTGCTTAACTGGGTAATTCTCAGAATTAACTCACTTCTCTGTTTATTTATTGCTTCTCTTTCTTTTTCTTGTAGTACCCTTTCTAAAGTGGTCTCATGTATAACCTGAGGAATCAAAGGTGGCTTTAACCCCTTCGACGCTCATGACGGAGCGGTTCCGTCATGAGCGTCGGCTGGGCTGTGCTCATGACGGAACCGTTCCGTCATCACCACACCCGTTTTTTAGAACGTTCAGCACAGCGGGAAAATTCGCGCCACGCTGAACGGGTTAAGAATGGAGCACTAGGGTCAATTCTATTTGTTTCTTCATGATAAGGTGGTGGATTTTTCTTTAATAAATCTACAAGGTAATCCTCTTCTGAATCACCACTAGTCATTACATTTTTCGTTTTCTCTGTACTCTTGCTTCCTGATGGTTCTTCTAAGGTTAATACAGGATACAATCCCTCCACTAACATGGTTTGTCTCCATTTCTTCATTTGCTTGTCTCTTGTCTCTCTGGGAAATCTGGGATAGAATTTACTCCAATTTCTGTCACTTCTGGTACTGTCTCGCTCAAAAGTCTCTGTTTACCATTCTTCTAATGCTTCATACTGTGTTAATCTAAGTCTGGGATCGAACTCATTCATGCGAGTTCTTAAATTATACAAAATCCTACCATTAAAGGTACCATTTTCTGGAAATGCCAATATACCGTCTTCCTTAGTGTACTCTATCCAGATTTCTAACCACATACAGGTGTTGTAGCCCCTTTCTATCATCATGTATGATGCTGGCATATTTGGTGGTGGAATGATAATCCGTTTTCTTGTTTTAATGACTTTATCTTTTTTGAAATAATTCTTTATTTTCTGGAAAAACGAATTGTTTCTCTTTTCTCCATACATGATATAAGGCCTTCCTCTTATGTACTGTTAACGTGCAAACCCTAAGTACCTCCTATCAGGTCGATTTCCTATAACTGCTGGATCTAAATGCCACATATAATTTGAACAGATAGATTTAATTTGCAGTTATACTCAATTGTTTACTTAAATGCGTTTCCAATACCAGCGCATCTCTTATTTTCGACAACCAATCAACAATTAGATTTCAAGTAAATTCAACCAATAGTTGCGAGGCTTTTCCTGTGAGATGCGTTCTCACGCTCCTGCACTCACCACTCCTTTACAATTTTACCTCTGCTACACACACCCGCGGTTTCAACCAATACCAGCACGGCTCCCTGTGACATCAGCGCAGCGCAGCACCGCGCCCGACTCCCTCCTTTGCAAGGTAATACGAAAACTTAATTCTTTTTACTTTTGAATGCAAAATTCATTATTGAACAACATAGAACATTCGCTACTGTGCCCGATTGACTAAATTCAAAGGAAAGACAATTTCTTTTATTGCGATTAAATCCCTTCCGTTTACCATACGCTCACTACAAGTAAATCTCTTCCGCTTACTCTTCATTCAAGCATCAAAGAATCTGTTACTGCTTCAGGCTTACCCTTTCTAGGTGATATAAGGCCAAAGTTTCACCAGCGAACTCTTTTGCTGTCACTTATTCACACTTTTATACAAGAAATCTCTATTTAGTGCTTTAAGTTCTACCTAACTTTACGCACGCACTTTATCAGGCAAGTAACCTCACTGCAGTGTGGCTTCCATTTGCCACCCGCTATTCCAGATCCCCGGGGCTTCCAGACAACACTTAAGAATACGAACAGGTTTTGGTTAATACATGAAATGAATAAAAAATCAATATAATCAATACGCAACTACCTACCTATCTTAACTAAACCCTAACCACTACTCTGCTACCAAAGTAATACTGATAGCGCGCGGAGTTAACTGCTCAATTATCATACTCACCTGGGCCCATAAACATACACACTTTAAACAGGTAATCCTGTTTTACCTTTTGCCTATCAGGATTTTATTCACTTTAAAACTTGTACCTATACACATTGACTTACTAATCCTTGTCACCTGTATTTAAAGTCCTAAGGGATTGAAAAGGGTGTTAGAATAATAAGTAGAATATAAACATTTACCTTCATAAATAACCACAGACTCTGGGAAAGTTTAAACACTTTATCTATGCAAACTCTTAAGTGTCAGAGTCCATACAAGAGCAGTTGAAGCCTTTTCAATTAGGAAAATAATAACTAACGCAATGATATGTAGAAATATTACTAGATTTATTTTAAACATTGATACCTGGGAAGGGTGAGAAAGGGAAACAATACTATGACATACCACACAGATTATATTTACCTAGAATGGTGTGAAGACCAACCCTGACAACGGGCTGGGGCAAAGAAACAGGGCTCCCAAAAAATCTGGTATGAGCAGGACCGGACAGGTGTAGTTTAGGACAGGACCTCAGCTAAGTGCAACGCCAGAGTTGCACCCCTCTCTCTCTGCGTCTAACACTCGGACCCTGACTGGGTCATCGATTCTTCTCCCTCAGCAATTCCCAATTCTTCTGACAGAGTGCTCGACTAGCACCTCTGCTCTCGATCTCCTTCAGCATACGTTGGGTCAGTGACAGGTCTATGACAAGTCGGACAATCTAACTGGCTAAGCCTACCTTAGTTATACCATTTCCAGGGCAATGTACCAACCCCCCAGTGTTCTGAATTTGTGTATTCCCTTGATTTGAAAATTCAGAAAGGCGAGGAGAGGTCATCACACCATACCAGTATGAGAGAATTTCCATTCAATAATTTAGATCAATGTTCCCGCCCATAATTTTACTTTCCCATGTACTTTTATTCCACCCAGCAATAAATGCTTCAATGTCGTATACAATGTATTCGATCAGTTCATATTATCTTCCTTTTTGAGAGGTCAGGCGGTCATCTTCCCAGGAATATTACAAATTCAGTCAGGACTTGGCTGCTTGTCAATGTCCGCGTCTTCAAGGATTTTAAGGCCCACATACGAGCTAACAATAAAGTCAAAGAGAACACATTAGAATGCGAAAATAAATGATGCGCTGTATACCACTTATCTCTACTCTATTCCCATTAACTTATTTTAACTATAGCATTAATAATTAAGCAAAACAAACAAGGTTTAGTTGGAGCAGGTGCTTTAGTATGTGAGATATGAAGCGGCCATCTTTAATACTATTGCGCAGCTGCAAGAAATTCCCACCAAAAGCGATAGACGTCACACCATGTAGATGTGGCAGACACATGCGCAGAAGAGTTCCCTCATTTTCTGCGGCCATATTTGATAACTCGAGTTACTGTTAGTTAAAGCACATAGGCGAGCTTCCCCTAGATACTATAAATGTTGTGTGGTGCAATTATTAGTAATACAGAACATGTTGATTAATAGGTTACATATTATTTCGAGAGGATTGAATCCGAGCAAGTCTCTTTACGTATCAAACCTTGCTCCATCAATGACCTACTCCACCACAAACATGATATCATGAACTCCTTGTACACTAGAATTAATTAAAACTTAATTTTATTAGTACAATTTCATTTAATGGTATAGAAAATAGATAAATAATTCCAGACATAAAAAATGAAAACAGTAATATTACAATGTGTTTCCTACAATAGCACAACACGCATAGGTACAATGAACAAACATAAAAAAATTTACAAAACTTGAAAATAAATAACTATTTTGATACAGGTGTAATGGGAAAATGAACAGGAACACTTTAATGCACCAGGTTTTAAATAAGTGGCTGAATGATTAATTTTCTTGTTTTCTACGCGCGTTTTGGCGTACTTAACGCCTTCTTCAGGAAAGCCACAATGATTCAATGGGGAACCAAGATGAGGACCAAAACCGATGAGGATGTAGGAGTATAGATGCTATAAATAGCAATATGTGTAGGTTCTTCACAAGTTTAACAAGGCACTTGAGCCCAAGTTGTTGCAGGATAAATTTGGAGGTGAGTTTTGGACGGATGCCCCTATCTACTATGTATTCTTGTACTGGATATGCTAAGGATGTATGTAGACTTCTTTAAGATTAAATAGTTGGTTCTTACAAAGAACGACCTCACGTCACTGTAGTTCTGGTGGACGGTTGTTAGGGTTTCATTAACTACACATCTTGCTATACAGGTAGCAGAGTTCCAGGCCGTCAGAATAAACATGTGCTGTGGGATTCAGAGTTGTGTTGGTCCTGGGCCTTGCTTTTGAGCAGGAATTTGAGGAATTTGGTTGCGATTTCGCTGGCGCAGAGACCAGTGCGCCCCCTCGTTCTGGTGCGCCCCCTCGTTCTGGTGCACCCCCTCATTCTGTTGCACCATGTTTTTCAGCAAATCATTGGAATTCTCTGTAAAACTACATGCTGCAGATCCTCCCTAACCAGGGAAGCGACCTGTAGCCAGAGTATCAAAAGTCGCCCAAGTCTACAGGGTGAGGAGATTCCTAAGCAGCTGTGAGCAATTGTTTGTGGGGTTGCAGCTTTCAATCTGGATACACAGAACCCAAGACACTTTATTTATTTGGATGAACTGGTTACCTGACGTTCATCAGCAAGAGCGGAAATGCTGTGGGACGCATATTTAATTGGTACGAGTCGCACAATACTGGCTCGATTCAAAGAACTTTAACAAATATGTATAAACAACCATAAAAGCAGATAAAGTGGTAAAAGCAGTTACGAGCAATTCAAAGCTATAAAAATGGTCCGAAAAAAGCATACATAGAAATAAAGCATAAATAGATACCTTCAACCATATTCCAAAGAAGCAGTTATTAAACGTCATATCTATTAATGAAGCTTCAGAATTTCATCATTTTAAAAAATAAAACTTTTTTGTACATTAATTGCTTTTAAAATAAAAAATGCAACGTTAAAACAGACCCCACTATACTTCAAGTCATGCATAAATTTCAGGTCAACAATATGCGATCTAATATTTCGAGCTACCAAAGGGGGTTTTTAAATAATAATGTCTTAAATTAGAATAAAAATCACAAAATAGCATAAAGTGAATTGTGCTTTGCCTGCTCAGCTCATCACAAGGACAGGTAATCTTACCGGGGGGACACGATTTCATAGTAGCGGAAAGTCACCAAATGGTGGACAATTCCAAATCTGGTTAATACGAAACGGTGCAATGGATTTGTGACCCCAGTTAAATAGCTTGGGCAGCCCTTCTCCAAAGAAAGTGACAGATAAAATGTGACATTTGACTCCCTCCCCCCCCCCCCCCCCCCCACCCTCCTTAGGCCTGATTTGGGACACCCTTTTGTTGTTCATGAAGGTATCTGTAATAGACCTTTTAGTAAGTGTGGTCACATGGGCGGGCTTAGACCGATTAACATTTTAGACTACTATAGATAAAATTATTATAGCCTAGCCAAAGGCTACACATTGCTTTGTCCAGGAACAAACAATCTAAAATAATTGACTTGGAAAAACTTGTCTCGTCTTTAATCCATATGGAGCAGCAGGGCATGTAGTGTAATCAGGTCAACTAAATCCTGTAGCCCTACCTCCCTATGGACCATCTCTGTAGAAGCAGAGGTGGGCAGGCATAATAGACGCTTGAGGAACCATTTTCGTCTACCTGCAGTGCACTGCTATTACATAAAATTTCGTGGTGCATTCGCTCTGAGGGCCAAAACGTACTTTACTGGATATGTTCTCGTACAGCCTTGCAAGAAAGCCAATAATAGGTCTTGGGGCGCTAAGGGTGAGCAAGGTTGGCCAGAGAATAGGAATGATCAACTAAATCAAAAGCACTACTCAGGTCTGCAAAGCAAAGGCACAGTCTACCACCTTTTAGCACAAGTGTATCTACCCATTAGAAAATCTAGATTCACACATTGCTCTAGGGTCCCTACACCTTGTCTAAAGCCAAACTGTGCCGGAGAAAGTATCGAGTATTCACATGCCCATCCTTCTAGTCACTTTAATAATATCTTACTCCTCACTTTTGCAGAAGAATCTAGATGCGATATTGGGCCATCATTTTTTGGTTCAGATTCATTGCCCCTTTTAGGCCTCACGCCTAGTGTTGCAGTGTGCAGCGCGAGACCTCTTGTATGGGGTTCTGAAAGCTGACCACACGCTCGTGTGTGTGATCAGGCTTTCGCCAGCCGCCATTGGCTTTAGCGTTTTTTGTTTACTAAAATAAGGCACGCAATTGGGCAAAGGCGGGCACATGTCCCGCCTTTGCTCCGCCCATTCCCACCGGTGTCTAGCATGCGCATCAGCGCAGCACAGACACCCGGCTCCCTCGCCCCTTCTCCTCTGTGGTGTGCGCGCACCACTAGTTCATTGTAGAGTGGCTCAAAAATTGCTGCTTTTCAAAAAGATGCACACAACCGTTTTAATTACTGCTGACTTGGAACAACATAAGCAACTGCAATGCAGTGTTCTAGTCCAGATCCTTTTTGGCTGGAATGAATAATAATGCAGTATACAAGTCTGTAGCCAGTATATTAACCAGTGCTTTCATGCACTCTATCATATTAATAGCGGACTATCACTTGAGAGACGGGGCTCCTTGGGGACAGGCGAAGATTCGCTTAACTTCAAAGGCATCCTGCTTGCAAGGCTCCAGAACTGCTGACTTCCCAGGCGCTGCCGCTGTTGCTTGATTCCACGACTAATCCTAATGTCTGTACGCTCTCAGCCGTGCTTGGCGTCAATGCGCCTTGTACTTGTAGGCTGCAGGTATTGGGGCAGAGTAAGGCTGCTGCCTCCATTATTTTACTTCACCTTAAAGGCGACGTCGGCAGAGTGAGTAGTTTAACACGTTTCGTTTCATGCTAAAATTGCTTGGCACCGTTCAGGGATAAATCAAGTGATTAGCGCTCTAATATTTACACACTGTGCCGCTTGAGTGGAAATGGATGCTGCCGCCACCAGCGCTAAGTAATTAGCCTCGGCCACGTTCTGACAGCAGCACAGTTAACACTGAGTGATTTCGCATTAAACGCAAGGCGTATACAATATGGAGATATTTTTGGGGTAAATATGCCACGGAGTTGCTTTATTAAATCAAATTATTTTTTAACTGGAGATCCCAAAAAAAACCTCTTCTGGAGATAAGGTATGCAAACAGAACAGGAGGCAGAAAAAATGCATTTTCCATCCCAGTTAATCAGGGTGTAGCCTCTGGCTGACAAAGAACAAGGGCCCCATACAGGACTTCACTCATGCTGGACAAATGGCTATTCTGTTGACTAATCGTAACTGGGAAAAGGAAAGCAACGTCTGAGACAAAGGACCCGGGGCTTGTGCGTGGCATCCAGTCATTCGCTTGTTCGTTATGCACTAGAGATTTTCCAACGCATAAATGCCAGCCTTGAAGAGCCCCACCATGGCCTGCAGCACAAGGGTGCTGACTTTTCAGTCTGTACTTGGCTAAACTACAAGGCTGAAGAATGCCATCAGGTAAAGCTGAGGGGCACATCACTCTAGTTTACCCATCAACATTAGTCAGTGAATCAAGAGGGACAGTGACACCATTTCGGCCAGCATCAAGTCTTCAAGGGCCATCGCGGAAGTGTACTGAAGCTCCATCCACCAGAGTGTCACTTTAAGGACTGAGACAGCTGTGGAAACCGGGCCACCTTGCTTCTGTTTGACTTTTTTTGAGCTGCCTTCTTACTTCCCAAATGGTTTCTGAGAGGCTAGAGTATGCACAGGTGTCAGGAGCGTGGCTTGGTCAGTAAGATTGGGGTGGGGTGAGCTTCATATTTTTCAAAAACCACGCTGGCATATCATGCTAAAATATGTTATGCGACAAGCAGGGTGCACGGAAGGGGCTTAAGGGCCATTGGAAAAGGAAAGAACTGAGGATTGGTAGGAGTACTAAGTGGGGGACAACATAATATTTCTGCAAAATAACCAGGGGCGGTTGGCAAGTACATGGATCGGTGGGGCAGGCAACTGAGTGGTGGGTGGGTGTGTGAATACAGGCAAGGCTAGTGACAATTAAAAACTAGCAGTGAAAATGCAATAGGTCTCGTTGAAAATGTTGTTTGTTACTTTGTTCAACTTTATAGTCTTTTTTAGGGCTCGGCCTTCATCACCACGAAGTGGGGCGGAGCTTCGAGCTCTTATGTTAAAGAAAAAAAAAAAAGTTTCTTTAGGGCTCCGGCCAGAAACATTCCTTAGTGTTTTATGGCATCTGCATAGTGATTCGTCTTCGCTGTGCTGTCTTTTTAGTAGCCTTGACGCGATAGGCTATACGTGATTATCGGCCGCCATTTTTGGCATTTTCTCTGTGGTTACGCGCACAGCAGTCCATTAATTTAAATTAGGAGCTGTCAGGGTGCCGCGTTCCCTGCGGAGATAATTGAAAGCATATGCCTGCAGTGGCGCGCGCGCGCGAGGCCGAGAGCTGAGCACGATGACTCCATGCCACAGTGTAAGAAAGTGTCCGCATCAAAGGAAAGTAAAACCTTTAAAAAAAAAAAAGTGAAAAAGCGAGAAGTTTCCTGTAGCTTCAAGGCCAGTCACAGTACTTTTTAAGATACCTTGCAGATTCTTGAAGGTAAGACAAGCACCCTTGCCTCGCCAATCCGCGTGTCTTCTAAAATAAAAGTGCGCAGGCTTTCAAGATTTCTGAAAAGATATTTCTAGGGTTGCACGAACATTTGCCTCTTGTCTGCGAGGAGTGATTTCCGTTGCTGTTTTCTCCTCCCTTCAATATGTTAGAGTTTAACAGAGATTTTCGCAATACACAAAAACACCTATGTAGATTGCGGCGTGTGTTATTTACCATCGCCTTGGTTGATTTTTACGTACGTATTTCTCACACACGTTCTTCCAGGTTTGAGTACATATATTTTTTTTTACCCCCATAATAACGCTTTATCGCTTTGCTTCCGCACCACAGACCTCGTCTTCTCACAGTTTTTAAATATATTTAATTTGAAGTGAAACGTGTTCCTGCAAAAGCCTTTTCTGGTCCTTAAGGTTCGTGTTTAATAGAAGTGTATAAAAGGGGACTCTTTTGCGTCTTTATTTGGAGTAATTCCGCCAGTTATGTAGCATGATGCGCTATTCATTTCATGTGTAAAGCGCTTACGGGAAGCTGCGTTGAAGCGCTCTACTAAGTCATGTTAGTACTTGCAAGTGCTAGCCAATGACATATAAAAACAATATGACAATAGTCACCATTTGCAGCGGTACCACATTTAATATTTTCAATATTAGGATTACTGCCTAAACTCGGTGCTTACATTGTCAATGTCTTGTGTATTTGGGTCGGAGTGTGGTGAGCCTGGACTCAGGAGTAAATATAATATTTTTCAAAAACTGATGTAGATGACACTGCGCGGTGCTTATGGCGCTTTACTGCCCGTTGTTGGTATTCCCACCAAAAGGATTCTCCTTTTATCCACATCAAAAGGATGAAATGCTGAGCCAGTCCCGCTTTCATTCAAACCGGCGAAGTGAAGCTATCAGGCAGCACTCACAACCTGCCACACGCGACTGCAGCAGGCGCACGCTGCCACTGAGCTATACGAGGAGCGCGGGAAATTAAAGGAGGCGCTTCAGGGGGTTCTGGCAAAACAGAAAATTCGTGCAGTCTGCACTGCTCTGGGTGAGGTGAGAGGACGGACGGAAAACAGAGAGAGAAGAGGCCCGTGTCAATATGAGAAGAACAGCACGGCACATGGAAGTAAAGAAAACATGGCATGTGTGCCGCAGAAAGAGGAAAGTGATTAGATGCTAAATTTTGAGGAAAACAGAGGACTTAAGGTAATAGAAGTGGGAGAAAGGTGTAAAAAAAGGAAAAACACAATGCCAAAATAAGCGTTGCACGTGGTCGGAGGTAGATCAACAACTGGTAAAACAGAGAAAGAAATAAAAATTGAAGCAAAAAGGAATTTAACAGGAAGAAGAAACGGCACCCAAAATAAACTAAAAACGGCAGAAATAAATCACAAAAGGCAAAGGTGAAACAAAGGACAAAACAGAGCGAAGGTCATGGAGGCAGAAATTGTTGTTAAGGGAAACGGAGGGATGAAAGAACAGACAGAGAACAGAGCAATGTAGGAGAGAACATGAACAAATGCAAACCAACCTTAAATAGAGAGGCAGGGAAAGATGGGAACCGCAAGTGTGACAGAAAAAGACAGGCACATTTGAATCTGGAGTTTATGTATTTATTATAATAATTGTGACCTAATTGTGTCGTAGGTGGTAAAAGGGATGCACCAGGCGCGCAACACCCATTGAACTCACCGGGTTTCAATCAATCAATCAATCAATCATAGGCATTTGTAGAGCGCACTACTTACCCGGAGGGTCTCAAGGCGCTGGGGGGGGGTGCTGCTACTGCTCGAACAGCCAGGTCTTGAGCTTCTTCCTGAAGGCGAGGTGGTCTTGGGTCAAGCGCAGGTCGGTCGGGAGGGAGTTCCAGGTCTTGGCGGCCAGGTAGGAGAAGGACCTTCCTCCTGTCGTCGCTCTTCGGATGCGGGGGACGGCTGCGAGGGCGTGACTGGCTGATCGGAGGTGTCGTTTGGGAGCGTAGAAGTTGATGCGGTTGTTGAGGTAGCTCTGGCCTTGGTCGTGAAGGGCTTTGTGTGCGTGGGTGAGGAGACGGAAGGTGATTCTCTTGTTGACCGGGAGCCAGTGCAGGTCTCTCAGGTGTCCGGAGATGTGGCTGTGTCGTGGGACGTCGAGGATGAGTCTGGCTGAGGCGTTCTGGATCCGTTGGAGTCTCTTCTGGAGCTTGGCGGTGGTTCCGGCGTAGAGGGCGTTGCCGTAGTCCAGTCGGCTGGTGACGAGGGCCTGGGTGACCGTCTTCCTGGTCTCGGTGGGGATCCACCGGAAGATCTTCCGTAGCATGCGCAGGATTTTGAAGCACGACGAGGAGACGGCGTTGACTTGCCTGGTCATGGAGAGGGAGGAGTCCAGGATGAAGCCCAGGTTGCGTGCATGGTCTGTCCGTTTGGGTGCGGTGCCCAGGGCAGGGGGCCACCAGGAGTCGTCCCAGGCGGAGGGCGAGGATCCCAGGATGAGGACTTCCGTCTTGTCCGAGTTCAGCTTCAGGCGGCTGGTCGACATCCACTCGGCTACCTCTTTCATCCCTTCGTGAAGGTTGGCTCTGGCGGCGGCGGGGTCGTTGGTCAGGGAGAGGATCAGCTGGGTGTCGTCGGCGTAGGAGATGATGTTTAGGTTGTGTTGGCGTGCGATGGCCGCGAGGGGGCTCATGTAGACGTTGAAGAGGGTTGGGCTCAGTGATGATCCTTGGGGTACGCCGCAGATGACTTCGGTGGCCTCTGACTTGTACGGTGGTAGGCGTACTCTCTGTGTCCTTCCGTCGAGGAAGGAGATGATCCATTCCAGTGCCTTCTCCTGGATTCCGACGTTGTTGAGGCGCTGCACTAGGGTGCGGTGGCAGACGGTGTCTAAGGCCGCGGAGAGGTCTAGGAGGATGAGGGCCGCTGTTTCTCCGTTGTCCATCAGGGCTCGAATGTCATCGGTGGCAGCGATGAGGGCGGTCTCGGTGCTGTGGTTGGCCCGGAAGCCAGACTGCGAGGGGTCGAGGGAACCATTCGTCTCGAGGAAGGCGGCCAGCTGCTTGTTGACGGTCTTCTCGATGACTTTGGCCGGAAACGGGAGCAGCGAGATGGGGCGGTAATTCTTGAGTTCGGTGGGGTCCGCTGTTGGTTTCTTGAGTAGAGCGCTGAGTTCGGCATGCTTCCAGCTCTCAGGGAAGATGGCGGTGGTGAAGGAGGTGTTGATGATGTCCCGTAGGTGGGGTGCGATGACAACGTCGGTCTTGTTGAAGATGTGGTGAGGGCAAGGGTCGGTCGGAGATCCGGAGTGGATGGAGTTCCTCATGCGGACGGTGTCTTCGGTGCTGATCGGGGTCCAGGTGCGGAGGGTGGTGGTGGGGGGCGTTGGTTCGGTCGTGGTGTTCGTCGGTTGGGTGCTGAAGCTGTTGTGTATGTCCGCGATCTTGTTGTGGAAGGAGGAGGCGAGGGAGTTGCAGAGTTCTTGCGATGGCGTGATGTCGTTGTTTCCGGCGTTGGGGTTGGAGAGCTCTTTCACGATGTTGAAGAGTTCCTTGCTGTTGTGTGCGTTGTTGTCCAGCCGGTCCTTGAATGCAGTTTTCTTGGTGGCGCGGATCAGTTGGTGGTGCTTCCGGGTGGCGAGCTTGAGGGTGGTCATGTTGTCCGGTATTGGCTCCCTTCTCCAGGCTTTCTCGAGGGCTCGGCAGTTCTTCTTGGAGCTCTTGAGTTCGTCGGTGAACCATGGGGCCTTCTTGCTGCCGGGTCTGCTGGGCGGGGTCCTCAGTGGGGCGAGTTCGTCCGCGCAGTTGCTGATCCACTTCGTGAGGTTGTCGGCGGCCTGGCTGGGGTTCGCTGAGCTGGCCGGAGGGTGCTGGCTCAGGGAAGCGGTGAGCTGGTCGGCTGTGATCTTGTTCCAGCTTCTATGGGCAACCTGTTGCTGGTGGTGGTGGATCGTCGTTCTTCTGAAGGTGAAGTGGACGCAGCTGTGGTCCGTCCAGTGGAGTCCAGTGGCGTGGGTGAAGGCGATGTCTTTGCTGGATGAGAAGACGGCGTCGAGTGTGTGACCGGCGAGGTGGGTGGGGGTGGTCACCAGTTGCTTGAGTCCGAGGTTGTCGAGCAGGGTGGTGGTGTTGCGGTCGTTGTTGTTCTCCAGGTGGAAGTTGATGTCTCCCAGGAGGATGTAGTCAGCGGAGGGGAGGGCATGCGGGCTGACTAAGTCGGCGATGTCCTAGCTGAATTGTGTGCGTGGTCCCGGGGGTCGGTAGATCAGGGTGCCTCTGAGGGTGGTCTTCGGGTCAGTGTGGATCTGGAAGTGCAGGTGTTCGGCGGTAGTCAGGATGTCGTCGGTGTTGGTCGTGATGCGGATGGTGTCCCTGTGGATGATGGCGATGCCTCCTCCCGTTTGGTTGGCGGTGCGGTCCCACCGGGTGATCTTGTAGCCTTCTGGGATGGCGATGGCGATGTCAGGTGCGGAGGAGGCGTTCATCCAGGTCTCCGATAGGAAGGCAACGTCAGGAGCTGTGGTGTCGATGAGGTTCCAGAGTTCGATGGCGTGTCTGTGGACGGAGCGGGTGTTGAGCAGGATGCACTTGAGGTGGTTGCTGCTGGTGTTCGTCTTGGCGGGTGCTGGTGCGAGGCAGGTCCGGATGCAGGTGAACTTGCAGGCGGTGCAGCAGAAGGGTCCGTGGGTGCGTCTCGGGGTGGCTCGGTAGCATCCCGGGATTCGGCCGTCGTTGAGGGTGGCGGCGTCGTATGTCCGGCGGGTGGGCTGGGATCTGCGGGGGCCAGGGGTCCTGGCGCTGGGCGCGGTCCGGTCGCGGACGGGCGCAGACGGGCTTACCTTTGGCGCGCCTTCGGCGCACAATCGGCGCACCCGCTGCGCGTGACCGCTGCACGTTCGCACGGTCGCCATATATGGCGAAGTGCGAGGGAGGGCGGAGCAGCTGGGAGGCGGGAGCGGGGAGGGTACAGAAGGAAAAAAGGGGCGGGGTTTAGTGGCGGGAAGCGGGGAGCGGGGAGGGAAGAGACGGGGGCAACAGAAAAAACAGGCAAACGGGCACAAATGATAATCAGATTTACAATACAGTATAATGAATACAGGGGCACAGGGCAAGATAGCGGGGCACAGGAGCCTGGAGGTCAGGCGAGCACAGACCACGCCGCTCGATGGCAGGGGGCGTGGTCACGCGGCGGCAGCCGGGGCAGCGAGTCAGGCAGGCGGGAGGCACACGCAGCAGCTGGTGGCCGTGCGGCGCGGGGGGTGTCCTAAACTAGGTCACACTCACCTGCGTCGCACGGTCGCCATATATGGCCAAGTGCGAGGGAGGGCGGAGCAGCTGGGAGGCGGGAGCGGGGAGGGTACAGAAGGAAAAAAGGGGCGGGGTTTGGCGGTGGCGGGAAGCGGGAGCGGGGAGGGAAGAGACGGGGGCAACAGAAAAAACAGGCAAACAGGCACAAATAATAATCAGATTTACAATACAGTATAATGAATACAGGGGCACAGGGCAAGATAGCAGGGCACAGGAGCCTGGAGGTCAGGCGAGCACAGACCACGCCGCTCGATGGCAGGGGGCGTGGTCACGCGGCGGCAGCCGGGGCAGCGAGTCAGGCAGGCGGGAGGCACACGCAGCAGTTGGTGGCCGTGCGGCGCGGGGGGTGTCCTAAACTAGGTCACACTCACCTGCGTCGCACGGTCGCCATATATGGCCAAGTGCGAGGGAGGGCGGAGCAGCTGGGAGGCGGGAGCGGGGAGGGTACAGAAGGAAAAAGGGCCGGGGTTTAGCAGCGGTGGCGGGGAGCGGAGAGGGAAGAGACGGGGCAACAGAAAAAACAGGCAAACAGGAGAAAAAAACAGCCCCTCCCGTCGTGTGTGGCAGCCCGGGAGTGGTAGTGGAGAGTGGTAGTGGAGAGTGGTAGTGGAGAGTGCAGAGTGGTAGTGGAGAGTGCAGAGTGGTAGTGGAGAGTGCAGAGTGGTAGTGCAGAGTGGTAGTGCAGAGTGGTAGTGCAGAGTGCAGAGTGGTAGTGCAGAGTGCCTAAAACACATTTCCATTTACAATGCCATTATCTCTAACTTAAAACAAACCCGAGCCCTAATGCATTCCTAATGCTTGTTTTGATAAGTAAGGGTTGGATTCCTCTATTTCGTATGGATGAATACCCCCAGGCACCAAACTGTGTTTGGAGATTTTTCTATTGGGTGAGGCTGTTCTGATTGGCTGTTCGTTTTATTTGGCCTCTTTTACAAAAAGAGGTGGATATGCTAAAAAACTAGATGAGGCCTAGGCCTGATTCTTTTTTTGTACCTATTTCTATGGATATTTTGTATATACCGGGGACTCCCATCTCGACCACGGGGAAATAATGCAAGCAATGGGAATCTATGAAAGTTACCAATACTGGAGAACCAAAGTTACAGATAAGTAACTTGTTTTCATGCATGTTGTGGGCTGGATGCATGCAAGTGGGGCTGTTTGCTTCTGTTTTGCTGTGTGCACATGTATAGTCTGTACCAGGGCTTTAAGTGGGCTGGGTCCTGCCTGTGCTCAGCACCGGCAGTTCTAAAAGCAGATGCTGAGACGGGTTCCTTATCGGGCTCTCCATTTTTGCCCTCACCCTCAGGATAAAAAACAAATCTTAACTCTGCAGAAGTACCACTCTTCACAGCCTTTGATGTACCTTCAAGGAGACTTGTTATACTTCTTTCACACACTCATCATTTCAGAATTATAGCATGTTCGGATATTCTATACAACAAAGCCATAGTTGTTGCTTATTTATCTTATGCAACAAACGACCATTGGCAAAGTCAATACTCCTGGCTTGTTACTGCCCGACTCTCCGCCCTCTGACTCACAGCCTCCTACCGAGAGTCTCACTACTATCACTGAGAGCATCTTATTTCTCCTGCTCAGCCGGTCTGGGACAGTGAGACAGTAACACATTTTTGTTGGAAGAACCAATAGAGCAATCTGCGAGGGGAAAAAAAACTATTATTTCAAAAACTGCACAGCTCTAGAAGTAAATCTGAAACCGGGAGCTTCACTATACACTCCATAACACATGGTTAAAAGACATTGTCATTTACAACGCGATTTACAGCGTCAATAGCTCTAAATTAAGCTAATGCGAGACCTATTGCATTTCCAATGCTTGTTTTATAAATGGGTATGATAATAGACATATCCCATGATGATCAAATCTTATCAGTTGCGGCTATATTAAACACCCTGGTTAAAATTGGGCCTCACAAATTTGTGGCTGCTTTTATAAACATCCCCATTGGGTCCTGGGCTTTTCCTCCTACACTTTCTTTCAGCGCTAACAAGATTTCTTCAATCGTAATATTCAATGGTAGGGGAGACCAACAACATTGTATCTCACTATGTATACACCCTCTCGTCGCATCAGGCAATGTGAAAATGTCTGAAAAATGGCCATTCTGGTATCGTATGTAACTTGAGATAACTTCTCTGGGAAAGAGTTGCTCTTTAGGAATGGTGAATTGACTATGTCCCAGAAAAGTTTATTGTCTGAGGTATCTGTGGCCTGAAACAATTTAAACTATGTAGCCTCTTGTAGCTCTTTTTTTTGTGGCACAAAGAACCTTTTTAAACTTAAATGGAACCAACATATTGTCCCTAGGTAGACTGTGGAAGGGCAGTTTCAGTTGTTGGTAGTGATGGAGCGAGATTACTAGCTTGGATTCGTTTTAAACACCATACTCACCTGGGCCCATAAACATTCATACAATAAGCTGGCAATCCTGTGGTGAAACGATCAGCTATTTTATCTGACTTGAATTATAATTTACCTGTACACCTTTTTCTTACCAAACCTTAATACTTCATTTCGTCTGGTCGATAGATCAGGTTGTTTGCATAATAGGCACAAAATAACATTTACCTTATTTTATTGAATGGCCACATACTCTGGAGAGTTTTTAAACCTTAACCTATGCAATAGTTTGTGAGTCAAGTACCAATACATGTCAATCACCAACTTCTTAAGAAGGAAAATAATGATCAAAACAAAAATCTTTAAAGACTTGTTAAAATCTCTAGACATTGGTACCTGGGAAGGGTGAGAAAGGGATACGGTACAAGGACATACCACACAGATTTATATTTACCTAGAATGGTGTGAGGACCAACCCCTGGCCAAGGGCTGGATGACAGGTAACCTCTTCTAAGTGCAACGCCATCGTGGCACCCCTCTATGGTGCTACGCTTGTTTCTAGATGGACAGATTCGTCTCATTCAACAATCTCCCGATTCTTCTTTCAGAGTGCTCGACCAGCCCTCTGTGCTCCGTGGCATCCACGATCTCCTTCAGCAACGTTGGGTCAGTGACAGGTCTGTGAAAAGTCAGACAATCTAATTGTCTAAGCCTACCTTAGTTATACTGTTCTCAGTGTATGTACCACCCCCCCAATGTTTCTAAATTTGTGTATTCCATTCATTCGATTGGTCAGTGAGACGGGTAGAGATCCTCACACCATACTAATATGAAGTCATCTGCTTTGGTTTAATTTTTCTAAGTTCCTGCCCTTAATTTTACTTTCCCATGCTTTAATCCTCCCAGCAACATTCACATTATTTCTTGTACAATGTATACAATATTTGTTAACATTTACTTCCTTTCTCTGGGTCAAGAGGTGAAGTTCTCGGGCACATCTCTGGTAAGATGGGATTTGGCAGCTCTTCAATGTCATCGCTCTAGGTCTTTCAATGTCCCCGACGCATGCGTACAAATTTTCAAGATGGAGATTTCAGTCACCCTCCAGGCCCAAATACAAACGAATAATAAAGTAAAAGAAGAACATGTTAGAATACGAAAATAAATGAATGTGCTGTATACCACTTATTTGTACTCTAATCCCATAATTAAAATAATCGCATTAGCAGATTAGCAAAACGTGCAAGGTTTAATTTAAGCGTAGCCATATGCATTAGCATGTGAGGGTCAAAGCGACCATTTTGATTACTACTGCGCAGCTGCAAAGGATTCCCACTAAAAGTAAAAGACGTCATACTACGTAGATGCAGTAGACTCATGCGCAGTAGAGTTCCTGCGTTTTCAGCAGCCATTTTTAGACACTTGGACTACTTGTTAGTAAAGCACATGTAAAAGCTTCCCCTAGATAAATAAAATGTTGTGTGGTTATAAAGGGGCAGGTACGTGCAACCCCGAGGAAGAGGGGTCAGGACTCAGGGAAGTATGGTCTAACGAGGCAGAGTCAGGGAAAAGTGCTCTTAAAGAAGGTTTTATTTTTAAGTAAGCTTTACGCCTCTTAGAAGTCACACGTAATTTGGCAAAGTCCGAGGTCTCCGTCCTGACACCTCTCGTGAATCCGGAATACTCCAGAATGCTGTCCTTTATCTCGACCCTTGCGTTGGTTCGGAAGGCAGGAGGAGTCGTCAAGGTAGCGTGGACTCGTCCGGAGGCGTCCCAGAAAAGAAAGAGAAGAAAGGCACAATCACTGGTACGTCCGTACACGATTTGCCAGGGCCCGGGGAGTGAGGGAAACCAAGTGCTCTTTTAACTACAGCCGTTCGAAGTGCTCGTGAGGGGGGAGGGAATCTATAGACTGTACACTATTTTACACTGGGTCTCTCGGCTTGCTCGGGTCGCTCCTCCCCACCCAGCCAGCCACAGAACCCCGTACCTTGTCCAGCCACGTTCTTCCCGTGGGACCGTGGCAGGGCGAAGCGCCAAATCGGTGGCCTCCTGGCTTGTCGCTCTCAGCTGGGCTCCTTCCTCGCTCTCTTCCTCCTCCTTCGCAACTCGACTCCGCTTCTCTCCGTCTCCACTCCAACACTCCTGCCGCCTCCAGGGAAACGCCGTCCGTCGTCTCCTTCTCCCTTCCGGCATTTGACTCCTCGACGCTTGCAGGGGGCGTGGTTACGCCGGCTCGCAGTCCACAGTTAAAGGGACCGTGTTCTTCTATCGGAGCATAGTGCCATACACTATCGGTCTCCTTCGTGCCCCAGTCCTGCAGACCGGCTTCTTCAGACAGTGCAGGCATGGCAGGGGGGGTCCGCGGGACAGCCGACCACCAATCCTCAGGTCCCGCAGCGGTGGCATCAGTCTGTATGAGGACGACAGAAAGGGGGGTCAACGGTAGAGCAGACCATCCGTCTGCGCGTATAACATCACTGTCATCCTCCTGACCCGCCTCCCCGTCACAGTGGTGCAATTATTAGTAATCACAAAGCATGTTGGTTAATTCATTACATGTTATTTCGAGAGGATTGAGTCCAAGCAAGTTTCTTACGTACAAAACCTTGCTCCATCAGTAGGCTATGGTATATGCATAATCGAACCAACCTCTACGTTGTTCATGTACTGGATTACAAGTGCGGGTCAACAGATAGTTAATAATACAGATGATTAGATGTGACTTCATCATTGAGGCCAATAAAAAATATCTGCAAGGCTCTTAAATAGAATATCATGCAGGACTCTGAGGCCGTTGACTCCAGCACACTTGATAACGTACTCCATTTGGCCTAATAGGGGTGATAGTAGCAATAGTACTAAATGGGACTTAGCTCTTCCTACCCCAAAAGAAGATTGTCAATATAATACAGTTCTGGTCGCTCAATGACAACTGGGCAACAATGGTTGTACTACACAAGTTGCTAGCATTGGCGGAAACCAAAATATGATCAATGACAGTTGAAGCATTTCTTCCTGCCAAAGTTATCAGGACTCCATTGTTGTCACATTCATATTTAAGTAACTGTACGTCAAACTTACTGATCATTGAGTTCAGTGTACCCTTGTAGTCATTGAGATGAAAATGTGTATATCCAGCTAGTCCTCATTAATTACCCCACAAACGTGTGTGCCAGACAAGGGACAAGTTTCAATATTAAAATCTCCTACCCATAGAAGTACGAAACTATTATGAATAGAACATAACAATTTGTCCATGCCACAATCGAGTGCAGAAACCACTTTGCTACGAGTGGAATCAAATACATTATTGTAGAAGTTGACCAATATCAAATCCTGTTCCCCTTTAAAAGTTAGCCACAATATTTGTGGGTGTGGCACAATTGCTTTAGTTTTCGTACGATAGATTTACAGAGAGCTTATTCGAAATAAGGGTCATAAACCCCCTGTGACCCTACCAGTGGGGGAGGGCTCAGCCTCAAGCCAGTGCAATTAAAAACCCTCAAAGTAAATGGGAGGTGCACACCATGTTTCTTGTATGCAAATGCCATCAAAATCACTGATTAAAATGTTACCATTCAGGAAAGCCCTGCTTATTTGCTAATCCTAGGACCACACTAGCCCCAGACTTTGCTGGGGAAGGGAACTAGAGGTAAACAGGGCATTAGGAGCCGGCCAGCCTCCAACATAAACTGTTCTACACAAATGAAGCTGCTCCCACTAAAATGACCTAAATAGTGCTCAGGGGTGTTATGTGTATGTGAGTGTAGGCATCTCACAAAAAGTTTAGGACTGGCCTCACACACCGCCTGGTGTCATGCTTCATCATCGGCCGTCCTCGCCCTCTAAAACTTGGTTTGATAGAGGGCGGGCATACAACTGACAGGGATGCACTTCTAAGCTAAGTGGGGGCCCAAAGTGATGAAGGAAATTAAAAACCATTGCAGTCGCCTCCCTAAATTTTAATGGATTAGGTAACTGTTTGGTATCTAAAAACAAGTGAACGGCGGTATGGGGAAGGTTATTAATCCCTCGCCGTGTAGATTTGGGTCGACCTGTTTCTGCCTAGTGTCAGCAGTGGTACATGGCATTCATCAGGACCTATCTTTATATTTATAAAGTGCTCCACTCTTATCAACAATGTGGTTAGGAAATCAAATGTGGGGTGACCATTGTCACTCTCCACTACCTGGGGATCCTCTGTACCTTGTCAAGGAAAAAGGGAGAAATGCACAAAACAACCATCAGGATATTTAGGTCATTTACTTTAAAAGTAGGAACGACTCCACACATTTTAAGCGTGCATGGTTAGGTGTGTAAGATGTCTGTCATACGTGAAAACACAAGTGATAAAAACAAGGGGGAGAGAACTCCCATGTCTCACCCACAGACTTCACCCTACGTACTTCATGGGAGGGGGAATAAAGGGAAAGCCCCTGTAGTCAAACCCTGGAAAAATCAAGCACAAATAGCTATGTTTAAGTAACAAGAGGCTTTAAGGTTTGTCCAAAGAACAAAAGGTGTTCCCTCCTAAACATGCATCCATCAGCCATTCTCACACAGTTGCCTTACTTCAAGGTGTGCTTTCCGCTGCATCACCTAGTAATCTCCATCTCTCCTCCCCGGTGATGAATGAACCTGGTGGAGCGAGCGGTATAAGTAGTGTGTATAATTGGCGGGAGGGGCGTGCAGTAATTGCTAATTGGAACCTCCTGAATGATTTCCGGTGTCTCTGCGTGTGCCAATATTAGTTAGTTAAAAAATAGCCTGACCTGCGCCCAAGCTGTCGATCCGGAGCGCGTAGATATCCGCTGTCACAAGTGGCGTTTGTATAGATCGCCTGGTGTGCGCCTGATTGTAGGCGAGCCCCACTGGTCATGAATATATCTGACCAGGAAGTAGGCACCTCTTCAGAATGCGTGCGTATCCGGTGTCCCAACCGGAAGTCAGGCAAGAATCTCACCCTTAATTTGGAGAAGTGCTCTGGGTGAGTGCACATGCTCCAAGGCGATTCTAATTCTATTTCAGGACAGGAGGCTCCGATTATGCTTATACTCATTTCTTTACTGACAAATAGCAGCCAATCACAGAACAGTAAAGAAAAAACAAAACTACGTTACCCATGAACCCAGGGTAACCATAGAGTACACCAATAGTATATAAACTGTCTCAGAGGTAACCACTTCCTCTTTCTTTGCTGCTCCGCAGCCAGTTAAGTGCATATTTGTTATTACATTGTTCTTTAACTTGTATTTTGCATGTAATTCATACCGCTTTGTATGCGCTGTGTGCTGTTTGCTTCGGCGCTTATCTCGCGCTCTTGCTGCCGTTTTGGTCGTTCGTTAATTTCTCGACCGGCGCGCGCGGTGGGAGCGTGTGTCACCTCCCTGGGTCGGGCACTTGCTGCCGTTTGTCCCGTTTCTGGTGGAGGGAGTTTGGGACGGTCCTGCCTCGCGCGCGTTAAGCGCGAGCAGGTTCCTTGGCTGTCGGGCGAGCCGGGTGACTGCGCATGCGCGACCTTTGTCACGCAGGGCTTTCCTCGCGCAGCTGCGTTTATTGACATCGCAGCGCCGGCTCCTGACCGCGTCTGAAGACGACAACGCCCACTGCCTGTCAGCTGGTCCCGTTTTGACACCGGAGCTTGCAAAAACGGTCCCGGTTGATAATTAGCATAGGCTTTGCCTAGAGTGGTTGTGTTTTTGGTCGGCAAGCCTCCCTCCACGCTCTAACTATTGTTTATTACGCAGTTTTTTCTGCTTAAACTTGCTGACTGTGAGGTTTTTCACTCCCTCAGACTGTGTCACTGACATACCTGATTCCTTGTCACCTGGTGGGCTATATTCACACGCTTCCTGTGTATCATGAGTGGCTGCTATTATTATGAGGAGGAAGGTGACTATGAGGAGGAGGGGTCCGAATTTTTTGAGCAGGACCTCGTTGAGGCACTGGACAAAGGGGTTCAGCACTCTATGAACAAGGCGATGGCTCGCGCCATTACACCCCTGAAGCGCCATTTGACGCAATATGCGCAACAGCAAGGTTGGCTTCCTTCCAAGAAGTCCTCATCTCCTGGTAATCCCCATTCTTCTGATTTTCGAAGACTAGCTCGGTCATTGGCCTCCAAGTCTAAGGCTGTCCCTGTAATTGTTGAGAGCGGCGACCATGATGCTTCCTCCTCCTCCTCGGAGGTTTTGCCTCCTCCTCCCAAAAAACGTAAATGTAAAGAACATTTTGTTGACGCCTGCTCTCAGCCTCCTGTCTTGACTTTTGAGCCTGAGGATATTGTGCACCCTAATTCTTCTGCCTGGCTTCCCTCCCCGGCTGTGGCGGAGTATGTTCAGCAGTATATCCGACACCCTTTTGATAAGGACGTTTGTGCACGCCTTCGCTCGGAGTGTCCGCGGCCAGATTTAGCGGATAACCTGGCGGACACGCCTGAGGTCGACCCTACAATGCTGACATACATGAAGAAATTTTCTAAGGACCCCAAGAAGGGTCTGGACCGTTCCTGGCGGGCTTGCCAGGATAAGGTCTTGGACCTCCTTGGTCCTATCACTAAAATGTTAGATGTGGGCTTCCGTGCCAAGGAAGCATCTTCCACTGTTGATCCTGACAAGCTCATTCAGTGGGCACAGCGGGCCGTCTGCTTTTTAGGGAACGCCAACTGTGCCCTCTCAAGTGAACGTCGGCGTTCAATTCTGCTGAAACTGGACCCTAAATTGTCCGCACTTTCTTCTTCTGAGGCAGGGGCTGCTGCTCAGGGTCTTCTTTTCGGCCAGCCCTTCTTAAAGGAGCTCACGCATTTTGTCAATACTTTTCCATGCGTCCGGTTTTCAGCAAGGCCGGACGAAACAGGGGACGCTCGTCCGGCCGTGGTCAATACCAACCCAATCAACGTGGGTACCAGTCCCCTAATGGAGGCCAGCAGGATTCCGGTTATGCCCAGCGGTCTAACTTCTACCCTTCCAGGAAAGGACGTGGGCAGTACAGGAAAGGAGGTTCAGGCGGCAACTCCGGCGGATATCAAGATTCCGCCACTTCAGGTGAGGCTTCTTCCTGCATGCAGTGTTGTTCTGGGGGGCAGGATCCGCCATTTTCTAGCCAATTGGCGCGCAATCTCAGGCGATGCTTGGGTGCTGGAAACGGTTCAGGGATTCAAAATCGAATTCTATCATCCCATCCACCAGTCTCGTCCTCCCTTCCCTCTTCACTTTTCGAGGCAAAGTCAGGAGTTCATCACAGAGGAACTCAAGTCTCTGGTATTGAAGGGGGCCATTGTGCCGACAGTGCGCCATCCTCAGGGATTTGCCAGTTCGATTTTTCTGGTGGAGAAGAAGGGAGGGGGATCACGGTTGGTCCTCAATCTGAAGGATTTCAATGCGGGGGTAGTGTACAGACACTTCAAGATGGAGGGCATCCATCTGTTGCGAGATCTCTTGTGGGAGCGGGATTGGATGGTTCGTCTGGACCTCAAAGATGCTTATCTCTCGGTCCCGGTCTTCCGTCCCCATCGCCGTTTTCTGCAGTTTCAATGGCTGGGGACTTGGTATCAGTATCAGGTCCTACCCTTCGGCCTTTCGTCAGCACCGTGGTGCTTCACGAAACTGTTACGTCCTGTAGTGGAATCTCTCCGCAGTCGCGGGGTTCGTTTGATCATTTATTTGGACGACATCCTCCTTCTGGCGGATTGTCCGGTCAAACTAATGACTCATCTAGACTGGACCATAGACCTTCTTCAGTCACTCGGGTTTCTGGTGAATGTTCCCAAATCTGTTCTTCATCCTTCTCAGGTGATCGATTTCTTGGGGTTCAGAGTCAACTCCATCACTTGTCAGCTTCTGCTTCCCCAACAGAAGATTCGATATATCAAGAGGGAATTGAATTCCATTATCTCGAGTCCGACTGTGTCTTTGAGGTTGTTAGCACGAGTAGTCGGTCTTTTGGTGTCTTCCCTGCAAGCGATATTTCCAGCCCCGCTACATTATCGGGCCCTTCAACGTCTGAAAATTCAACATCTTCAGCGAGGCCTACGGTATTCCGATTTGATTCCTCTCTCGGAGGAGGCCAGAGTGGAGATGCAATGGTGGTTAGATCACATGGAGGCCTGGAACGGCAGGGCTCTTTTCGGCTCCTCTCCGGAGATTGTGATCGAATCGGATGCCAGTCATTGGGGCTGGGGAGCTCGTTGCGGTCCAATCTCGACGGGGGGACGGTGGTCTCCACAGGAACTTTCACTCCACATCAACTGTTTGGAGTTGCTGGCGGGGTCGTTTGCGATCAAATGCCTGTCGCCTCTTCAGTCCCACTGCTGCATCCTTCTCCGGATGGACAATGTCTCCGCAGTGCGTTACATCAACAAACTGGGGGGGACTCGGTCGAGGTTGTTGGCGGAGATTGCCAAGGAATTCTGGCATTATTGCCTTCAGCACAAGATCACAGTTATTGCAGAGTACCTCCCCGGGTCTCGCAATCTTGTGGCGGACTGGAACTCCAGATATCTGAAGGACTTCAGCGACTGGAGACTCCATCCTCGGGTGTTTCGACAACTACTTCGCAGTTGGGGTCCGTGTCGGATCGACCTCTTTGCGTCCCGTCTCAATACCCAACTTCCCCAGTTTTTCAGTTGGAGACCGGACCCGGAAGCTCTGGCCACCGATGCTTTCCTCCTTTCATGATGCTCCCGAGAGTTCTGGCCTATGTGACGCGCTTTCAGGCGGAATTGATTCTGATTGCCCCTCTCTGGAGGGCTCAGCCGTGGTTCCCTGTTCTTCTGGAGATGGCATGCGACCTGCCCTGTCTTCTTCCTCAGAAGGCGAATCTCCTTCTAGATCCACTGCAGAATCCGCATCCCCTGGTTCAATCCGGATCCCTCCTTCTCCTGGCGTGGCGAATTTCGGGGAACGTTGGACGGTGCCAGGCCTTTCTGCGGACGCTACCAGATTCCTCAGCAACGCCTGGGCCCCTAACACTCACAAGCGTTACCGAAGCTCCTGGAAACGTTGGAGTGATTGGTGTACTCAACGGCAAGTTGATCCCACATCGGCTGATATCTCTTTGATATGCAATTTTTTGTCTTCTCTGTCCTCTTCTTCGGGTTTGGCTTACTGCACAATCAACAATTTCCGTTCCGCCATTTCGGCGGGTCATCTTCCTGTAGATGGGAAACCTGTTGGTTAACATCCTCTCGTGGCCAAGATTCTGAAAGGTATTCGTATGGCTACTCCTCCTCGGCCTAAATATGTTTCCTTATGGGACGTTTCAGTGGTCTTACGTTTTCTGGAAGCCTGGCCGGTTAATTCCTTATTGACTCGTAAACAACTTTCAGCCAAGCTTACTATGTTATTGTGTTTGCTTTCTTGCAAGCGAATCTCAGACGTCCGCGCTTTAGATCTCGCGGGTCGTAGCTTCACGCCTGAGGGTGTTTCCTTTCGCCTTTCTCGGCGCACTAAAACTAACACGGAGGTCATCTCTTACCCTTCTTTTGTGGCTCGACCTAACCTTTGTGTGGTTCAATGTCTTAAAGATTATGAGGTGAGTACTTCTCTTCATCGGTCTGACATGCAGGGCCAATTGTTGATTGCCTTGCAAAAACCCTTTCGCCCCGTTGCTCCAGCCACTTTGGCTCGTTGGGTACGATGGCTCATGGGTGAAGCGGGCATTGATGTTTCTGTCTTTGGTGCTCACTCGGCTCGGGGAGCCATGGCCTCTAAGGCTTTTTCGTTGGGTGTCACTTTATGTGACATTATGAAAGCTGCTGACTGGTCCTCAGATTCTGTGTTTAAGACATTTTACTTCAAGCCTGTTCCTACTGTGGCTTCTGTTGTGGTGGAGTAGCTTTGAACAAGCATAATCGGAGCCTCCTGTCCTGAAATAGAATTCAAAATTTGCTAACATTCGTGACAAGAATTTTCAATTCTATTAAGGACAAGGAGGCGAGGATTATCCCACCCATTGTATATGCATGTATCTATTTATATTTTACTATGCAATGATTCATGGATCTTTTCCTAATGTACTGTGATGATTACCTTGTTTTCTCTACCCACCCTTTATTTGCTCATGATTACACGGAATGTGTATTACGGCTTTGTGTCTCTTTTCAGGCTCTGATCCCAAGTGAGGTTCCTCTGGCTTCGCCCTTGTGGAAGATATGCTGCGAATTTCTTCTCCTCGTTGGCCTGCTTCTGTTCCTGTGGCTTTTGGAAGTTCCTCCGCCTCCTCGTTCGGATTTTGGTCCTTTCGGATGATGTTCTTCTTGGATTTCTGATGTTTAACTTGTTCTGTCTAATGGATTTTGGACAAAGAAAGAGGAAGTGGTTACCTCTGAGACAGTTTATATACTATTGGTGTACTCTATGGTTACCCTGGGTTCATGGGTAACGTAGTTTTGTTTTTTCTTTACTGTTCTGTGATTGGCTGCTATTTGTCAGTAAAGAAATGAGTATAAGCATAATCCTCGCCTCCTTGTCCTTAATAGAATTGAAAATTCTTGTCACGAATGTTAGCAAATTTTGAAGTATATCCCTGATATTAATGGGACCTATAATTGTATATATGTGTTGTGGTGCTTTGTTAACGCCTGTGTGTACCCGGCTAAAAGAATTGTATTTGAGCCCATTGCCTGTCTCATGTTCAAATATTATGAACGGTGTCCCGTTTCTATGTGCGGTGCTTAAATAAAGTGATAGTCACACGGAATACCCTCCCAAAAAATGTATTTGCGGAATGGGTAAATCAAGGGTTGTATCAACACGCACATAAATTGTAAAACACCAGTGTTGGCAAAATTGTCTCATGATCCATGGGCACAACCCCATGATGGACACTGGGCAGTCCTCGTAAACAGGCTGCTTATTCCCTTAATTTAAATTGTGTTCTGGTGCATGTTACTCCTATAGTTATTTTACAGGAGCAGCTCAGTGTCCACAATTCTGCCAGAACAGAGGAGACTAAAACAAGGTGGTTGTTTTTACCACCCCATTTGTAGCCAGGGGATTTCGTCATTAAGCCCAATATCCCATGAGCGTATACGAACACCCAACGTTGCTCTTACACAAACAGAGCTTTCCCTATGTCAGGTTTGTGTTTGTTCATAACCTCCAGGACCACCCATCTCAGGTCAGTGTCTTTAAAGTTTGCTTCCAGGCAGAGTTTTGGTAACTTGGTGTTGGATTTCTTACAACTAATAGCGCTACAATGTTAGTTTATACGAGTCTTTATTTTTTTTGTGGTCCTGCCCACATATTTGAGGTCACATGGGCATGTCAGGTGGTGTGTGAGGCCAGTCCTAAACTTTTTGTGAGATGCCCACACTCACATACACATAACACCCCATGGCACTATTTAGGTCATTTTAGTGGGAGCGGCCTCATTTGTGTAGAACATATTTGCTAATCCTCCCACCTTCCATGATGCAATTTTATATTTTATGTCTAACCGGAGTTACCAAAGGATGACATATTATGCTGTATACTGCTCAAACAGGTATTATCCACAGTATTGTTCCCTTGTCGTAAACATTTGGTAGTAAAACGATTGCCAGGCTCTTCTGTAGGATAAGTATCTATAGTGACCGTAACAGTATCCACTTTCTCCCCCCCCCCCCTCCCCCCACGAAGTAATAACATAATTTGGATACGCTCAGAGGCAAACAAAATGGGGAAGCCTGTATCCTTAGGCACATTACAAACATCCCTATCTAAAGACTGGGTGTTACGTAAGTGCCTGTAAAAGAAACCCTGGGGCTGGAGTGACATAATCAAATCCATCTGAAATGGGTATATTGCCCTAGCTAGAACTTCCCTCGTTCAATCAAGATCCCTGAAAATTGATAACGATAGTCGCCTTTAAAGCTCTTCTTCAAGGGGACCTACCCATCTCACTCTCCAGGTTAATCATTTCTTTTGCACTCTCCCCACAGATTATTGGCAGTTCCTATGGAGCCAGTGTATCACTCTATTTTTCAAAGATTTATGGGTTTCTATTTGGCGTGACCTTGGGGAGGGGACATTAACTAGGACAGCCACATAAGGGCAGCATGCAGGGGGCAGATTTATCGTAATGTGATTCCCTGCACAATTTACACTATTATCACCCATTGGTTTTAGGTTTATAGACTATTACTCAGAATTGGGTATATGGCTTTGTGTTGAATGTGCCTCGCTTACTGGGGCTAATTGCGGGATAGACTGAATGTTGTCCATAGGAACAGGTGCACGTTCAGAGTCCCTGTGGGTTGGCCCAGTGACAGAGCCAACCTCAGGGAGCCTCTCTGCATGATGTTTGGTTGCCCCAGTATTAGATTCTAACATGGAGAGTGCTATGGCTTGTGGTGATGACTTATCAGTGCTGTCAATCCTCATATTACCTAAGAGAGAATTTTGCCAAAACGATCTAAGCTGATCAACTTCAGTGATCAAACTCTCCAACTTTTCTCTAATTGGAGTTAAACGATCTTCCATTCTGATTATTCTGCCCATAAGTGGTGCCCAATGTGTCTCCACAAAGGAAACTGAGCCATTATTGCGAGGGCAGACACATAAACACGTGTTCCACTGGGGCCTTCATACGCTTTCTTTTTCTCTTTGGTGTGGGATGGTGGCCAATGGAAATGGGGTCCTCTGATGGAGGGTGGAGAGCTGTATAAATATCCAAGCCCTCAACAGTGCTAGAACAGTAGGACTCCCCTTGTTGCAACTCACATGCTGGGGACAAAACCACATCAGTCATGGATTCCTAAACTTCCCCTGCACTGAGAGACGTTGTTCCGCCATGTCTATTTCTTTGGAAATGACATTGACCACCCACACTAAGAAAGAGTTGATTGTTATGCAGGGGTTATCCAATGCAGAGGGAATATTGGGGTCCTAGTGCTTGCCCATATTGCTCATGTAGACCAGAATGACCAAAATGAAGTCATATGATACTGCTCAGCAGTCAAATAACCAAGTAACCAACAGAGCCCCAGTGCAATTCAATTCAATAAGTAACGGTCAAACAATACGATCTTGTCAGTCATGGGCCTGGCAGCTCCTATAACTAAATCGATATCAGAGCATGACTTTTATTGGGATCTAAAGAAAGGTCTTAAAAAATAAAACCATGTCCATTACCAGTTTGTATCCAGGTACGGCTATCTGGTGTAACAGTCACTTCTATAGGATGCACAATACCTTCCGCTCTTGTTTACCTGGGCCAACTGTTTGCGGGGTGGCCTGGCCCCGCCTCTTCGGAGCAAGGACTGGCCCGTCCTTATATCGGATGTGGCCCGCGTGCTTCTGGCACGGCGGGTGTGGAAGAGGCACTTTATATCGCAAAACTACACAGGTGAAGGCTGTTGCAGGGCCGCCTCCTGGGGCCCTGAAATTTTTGGGAGTTGGAGTCCACCTACAAGAACCGACTAATTGATTTTCTGAGCATGCGGCCCATTTGGAATAAGTTATTGGGATACGTGCGCCAAATCTGGAGTGATTGACACACCAAACTGATTTCACATTACCTACTGGCGACCTAGTTTCGATAGGAAAAGCATTTTTTGATTTGCCAATAACTTTGGCGTCATTTGACTAATCTTCCCGTAATTCTCTAAAGAAAGGTCTATCCAGGTTGGCTCCTATCCTGAAAGTTTGTGGGTGGTTCGTCAAGCGGGGCTGAGAAAAAAGGTGGGGGGGTCCCAAAAAGTGTTTTCTCCATGTTAATTCCCATAGGAAATTTTATTACAGGCTGCAGCCGGAAGTGTTGAACGAAATTACACCAAATTTGGCAAAAAGGTAGAGCTTAGTTCAGAAAGCGGCGACCTTCTAATTCTTTTTTTTTTTTTTTTCTTTTTAATGCTGTAAATCCGTTCAGTAGATGCTGAGAAATAAAAAAAAAAGGTAGTGCTTGATTGAGAAAGCATTTTTTTTTAATGGTATAAATCTATTCAGTAGTTTCTGCGAAATTTTTAAAAAAAAGTTTCGATATCTGGGGCAGCGGTGATTTTGCGCACATTCCCGAGCACGCGCTTGACTGTGATAGGCTGTCACGACCACAAGTTTTGCTGTAATTGGCTGCCAACTCTAAACCAGGAAGTGTTTGTTCTACTGAGTCCCAAGATGGCTGCAGAGTTACAAGAAAACAGTCAAAAAAAGATTCAAAGAGAAGTAAAGGGGGCAGAGTAGAAACACCCTGACCTCCTAGTCCTACTCACGGGGGTCCCACAAGGATCCGCAGGCCTAAAAAGTTTTTTTTTTTTTTTTTAGTTAAGAAAATCAGAATGCGCACTGGGTGCGTGATTCCGGATGATAAAAATGAAAAAGAAGCTGGGTCTCACCCCTTCATTTAAATGAGCCCCCAGGTGGGCCAGGTTCCGGGGCCAATCCTATAATTATATTTCCGGGGCTTCTGCATCACTGGGGACCGCCACATCCCATGTAAATTAGGTGCGGGAGGACACACAGACCTCCCGCAGTCCAGGGGATCGTCTTGTTTTGTAATTGTTCAGGGGGCTTCAAGGCCACCCCATGTCCCGGGGATCGCCACCCTCCGGGGCTTTAATTAAATATGCAGGGTGGGTCTCGCCGGCCTCCGAAGCCTCGGGGACCACCTTCTCCACGGGGCTGTGAAAATAGAGGGAGGGGGCCATGCGGTCCCCGTCCTGGAGCGCTAGATGGCCTTAGGGACCGCCACCCCCCAGGTCCGGATCCTGCAATGTCCCGGGGTGTGCATTACCGGGACATTTCCGTTTGCTATGACAAGGCTTCCACCCTGTGATTGCAAACCCTGGTTTGCTTCTTTGAAGCGAGAGGAGGAAAACTTTGTCTCGCTTCAACAAAGCGAATCGTGATGGTAAAATTGAAAAATAAAAAAAGAAGCTGGGTCTCACCCCTTCATTTAAATGAGCCCCCGGGTGGGCCAGGTTCTGGGTGCAATCCTATATTTATATTTCGGGGGCTTTTGGGCCTCCACATCACTGGGGACCACCACCCCCCATGTAAATTAGGTCGAGAGGGCACACGGACCTCCCATAGTCCAGGGATCGCCACCTCTCCGGGGAATGTTTTGTAATTGTTCGGGGGCTTCGAGGCCACCCTAAATCCCCGGAATCGGCTCCCTCCGGGGCTTTAATTAAATATGCAGTGTCTGCTTCGCAGGCCCCCGAAACCTCGGGGACCACCTCCTCCCCGGGGCTTTGAAAATAGAGGGAGGGGGGCCATGCGGTCCCCGTCCTGGAGCGCTAGATGGCCTTAGGGACCGCCACCCCCCCCCCAGGGCCGGCTCCTACAATATCCCAGGTGTAGTAGCAAGCCCCAGCCAGGCCTACTAGTGCAAGGGATTTGCCCTTCTCTGCTTAGATTCCTTAGACCAATAGAAGATGGCACAGAAACTGGAATAGAAAAGACAGAGTTTATTAAACCTCATGAGGTGGAACTACATTCGCACAACACTCTTCGGTATAGTATGAGGTAGCACACTGGTAGCACACTTACTAAAAGGAGCTTTGTCCCTTTATACCCACACAGGGGCTGAAATGAAGGTGGTACAAGGTACAGAGTATTGGTTTCAGACACATATATGGTCATACATAGAGTGTGCTAGCAACAAGTGGGAAGGGATGACAGCTAATATTGTTGGGCACATCTTGACAGTTACAAGTTGGAGACCGCTGTATGCTCTTCTGGGCATGTGCAAAGTAGAGGAGACTAAACATATCTTGTCTCTAGGCAGATTTCAAGAGCAGTTGACAGAAAGGTAGGACAGAGCACATGGCATACAAAATGGCCGACAGAAATACAAAATGGATTCCGTAAAACAGGCAAGATAGCCTCGAAATGCCGAATGTCTTCTGCCAATGCTTAATCTAATTGCTGATAAATTACCGCAGACGACCCTTTCAGCATTTTCTGAAGACATTAGTCTGTCTAGGGTAATCTAGATCTACATCCTGTATATTAATTTTCATCATCTCAGTAACTTAACTATTTAGCATTTGTTGTTCTTTTTTTTAATACTAATTTTCACAGGTGTACAAGCAGTGATGCACATACAGCAAATCATGGGACCACATTGGATACAAGTACAGCATGTAAATAGTATCACCAGTAGTATACATAGAAAAGTCAGTAGTTTCCAGCCCCAAGTAACAAAGAGGGTCAATATCCAGTTTGAAAATGTCCATGTACCAGTCTCTGGGTGAATGTCTGCAGCAATCTTATGCAGTTTAGCGATTGCGTCATAAACTGAAGGCGAATGGTCCGGTATAAAGATGCAGCAGCTGCTTCCGGTGATGTGGCATGCACCACCACGATCAGCCAAGATCACATCGAGCACCATCCGATTTTGGAGTGCTACAATTCTTGCAATTTGCAGTTCTTCTGTAATGTTCCCAAGTGCCATAGCTGTCTGATTGGTGACAGCTTACACTACACGAGTCAATCGCATGATCTTTCTACTATTTCATGCAGCACCCACAAAGAAAAACAAACCCAAATTAAAATCAACATATTGTTGCAGAGCGGTGTCTGTTTGATCAATCTCATCAGTACTTGTTGTCAATTTATATCTATTCCTTGAAATGTCATTATACAGTTTCAAGTCAAGATGATATGATGCAGGTGCTAAAAACACAGGGGGTAACATCAATTATATGTAGCATACCCCTGACCATCCAACAGGTAATTGGTAATATCCTTTATTACCACACACAAAATAGGTGTTATGTGACGCTACAAAGCTGCTATTGTTAACACCCTCAATGTTTAATACAGTAGTACATTCGCTTTGTCCTACGGGAATTCTCCCAACACTGCCAATACATAATCTGCTTTTGCTCTGGTTACAGAAATCACAAAGGGTCCAATGTTCTTCATATTCCTCACATTTGTGAAGACATATGGTGTTGAAATATTGTTTGGTTGGTATTCATTCAGTTCCCATTTAGTCCCTTTAGTTTGGGGATAGCCATCTTTATCTTGGTAACATTCTTTCTTCAATCGAAAAATAATTCCACCTATTGAAGGTTTCCCATAAGCAAACAAAAGGGCATACCAAGCTTGACATGAACCATTATGAGAAAACGGTAGAGGAATGAAAAGCGTTCCTCCTTTCTTCTGGTGTGCAGGTATCATCCCACACACCCAACAATTGGTAGTATTTGTAGCATTTTGGGTATGATGCAACATCTGAATGAATGTGTTATTCATATAGGACTGTCGATGTTTCTGCTCATAAGGAAGAGTGTAGTAGTGATGCTCCAGTGGAGCTGGAGTGGTTGCAACGAAAAGCTGTCGAGCAGGAACTGCTTTCTCAATTAACCAAGTGGTTATCGCCATAACCACCAGGGCAACAACAAACCCTACAGCACAAATCAATTTCCTATTCGTTTTAATTGACAACAATGCTCGATCTTTCTAAGAACCTGTTGAAAACAATCTTTGGAGCTCTTATCCCTTCGGTAGCTGCTGATTTCTTCACCACGGGCCAAGACGGATGTCACTACACTAATGCAGGGCTGATCCCCCCCCTTGCCTCATTGGCTCTCCGTTTCACAAACCCAGAGCGGTAGCTCAACCAGTCTAGTTCAAAACTGCAGATTCTTTCCTCGGTCTCAAATTATATCGCACTGTTCCAGGAATCGCGTGGTCCGGGAAGACTTCCGTAGACTCGGCAGATGAGATAGATTCTGGAAACGGAGAAGGGTCAAGCTATCGATGGTCGATCAGCACAGCAGGTTCCACCAAGGCGGGCGATACACGCTTGCAATGCGTGGTACGGAGCCAGTTCTTTATGTTCGTCACTCGAACTGCTGTCCTTGTAGCCAACAGCACCTGCTCCGGACCTCCCCACCTCGGCTCCAAGCTGTTTGAACTGTCGAATGCTTTGATCATCACCTGGTCACCAGGACGGAGGTCATGGGTCTCACCTGTAGATCTGTCTGGAAGAGCTTCTCGAACCTGTTGATGAATAGAGGTCAAACTGTCAGTTAATTGTGCCAAATAATCATACAATAGAACACAAGGTACATCATGTATAGGGCGTGGCTTAGGAACTCCCCAAATGGTCATCGGTCTTCCAAATACCACCTCATACGGTGTGGGACCTGATCGTGAGTGTGGTACTGATCTTCTGGACAGCAGTGCCAAAGACAATGCATCTGGCCACTTGAGGGACGTGGAAGCCACTATTTTCGCCACCTTTAATTTTAAGGTAGCATTATACTTTTCCACCAATCCTGCTGATTGTGGGTGGAAGACTGCATGGAATTTCTGTTTGATCCCTAATCCTTTCATGACATAAGCAACAACTTGCCCAATAAAATGAGGTCCGTTGTCACTCCACAAAATTTTACAAACACCATACCTAGGAAAGAATTCCTTCAGAAGCACCTTTGCTGTGGTAAGAGCAGTATTATCGTTTGTAGGGTACGCCTCTATCCATTTACTGAAGGCACATACCACCACTAGCACATATTTTAGATTATTACAGCGTTCAAGTTGGATGTAATCCATCTGCAAAACTTCAAAAGGTGCGGTTGGTGTAGCAAATCCTCCTGTAGAAGTTTGTGTCCCTTTTCCAGGATTGTACTGCCAACAGATCAAACAGGACTGTACTACTCTCTTAGCTGTGCTGGCAATCTCAGGATGCTCCCGAACTCGTGTAAGTAGTTTCGTTATCGCTAGAGCTCCAACATGTGCGAGCCCATGTGCCATTTGAACCATAGGTTGTAAATAGGCTGCAGGCAACTTCCACTTATCCATGTCTTTGTTGCGCCAACAACCCTCATCGTCCAATATTCCTTCTTTGGACCATTACTCGAATTCTGCTACAGAAGCAGATCTTTGTACATCTAGTACCTCTTCTCTAACATCATGCTATCGCTCAGCTTGAGATTTCACTACATACATGGAAGTAGTGCTTCGTTGCATCGCAGTTTCATGAGCTCCATGATCTGCAAAGGCATTTCCTTGTCCTATTTTGTCAGTGATCTTCTTGTGTGCGCTACACTTCACAATCGCTATCTTTTTTGGATATGTCAGTGCAGTCAAAAGGTTATGTACTAGTTCTCCATGCATTATCTGCATCCCGTGGGATGTAAGAAAGCCTCTTTCCTTTCAAAGTAGGTCGAAATCATGGGCCACTCCAAAAGCATAGCGCTGTCCGTGTAAATGTTCACACACAAGTCAGTGCTAAGTTCACACGCTCACGTCAAAGCTATTAGTTCAGCTGCTTGAGCCAACTTCTGAGGTATGCGAGCTGTTTACACTACTGTTTCAAGTGTCGTGATTGCATATGCAGCTGAGGTTGTGCCATCTGGTAACTTCAAACAGGACCCATCAACCCACAGTTCCCCATCTACATCTGGAAGGGGCGTATCTTGCAAATCGATGCAACCCTTTGTCTGTTCCTCAGTCAGGAATATACAATCATGAGGTTCCTTTGACTGGGACTGAGTCACAGGATATGGCAACAAAGTGTCTGGGTTTAGTGTAGCACACCTCTTCAATGTAATATGAGGTGCTAACAGTGTCAATTCGTATCCTGTCAAGCGAGCACTAGTTAAATGTTGCGTTCTAGTCTGATTCAAAAGGGCATCTACTGCATGGGGTACTAGCACCAACAGTTTGTGTGACAAAACTATCCTTTCACTCTGACGTATAGACACAGCTGTCGCTGCAACTGAACGAAAACAACCAGGCAACGCACGAGCAACAGGATCAATAACTGCAGAAAAATATGCACAGGGACGCTGCTTGTCACCGTGTCTGTACTAAAACTGACAATGAACATCCATCTTTATTGTGTACATAGAGTGTAAAAGCTTTCGTGTAGTCTGGTGTGCCTAACACTGGTGCAGAGCAAAGAGCTTGTCTTAACTGACGAAAAGCATTTCGGCATTCTTCTGTCCATGGAAGGGGGATCGGAGTTTTTTTAGTCAAAGCGCTAGCAGAGGTTTAACAATGTGTGAAAAGCCCAATATCCATTGCCTACAAAACTAAGTCAAACCAATAAATGCACGGACATCTTTCTGTGTGGAAGGTACTGGAGTGTCTACAATTGCTTGAATGCGATCTGGTATTAATGCACGTCCCTCCTTAGACAGAAGATGACCTAAGTAGGTCACCTTCGGTCTACAATATTGCAATTTCATACGTGATACTTTGATTGTGTGTAGCAAGGAAAGAAAGTAAAGACAAAGTACACTTTTCACACTGCTCAGGCGTATAGGCTGCCAACAAGATGTCATCGACATATTGTATGAGAGCCACTCTTTCAGACAAAGTAAATGAATAGAGTTGTCTTTTTAAGGCTTGACTATAGATACTCGGACTCTCAGTGTACCCTTGAGGAACTCTCCAAAATCGGTATGATCTGTTATTTAAAGTGAAACTGAACAAATATCGGCTTTCAGGATGAATAGGAATCGAGAAGATGGCGTTCTTCAAATCCACTACTGAAAATGTAGTTGCTGTTGGAGGGACTGAGGTAAGTAATGTTGTTATGTTAGATACTACAGGATACTGTGGTACTACAATCTTGTTGACCTCTCTTAAATCAATGATAAATCTATAAATCTTAGTGTCCGTATCTTTTTTCAAAATGGGGAGAATCGGACTATTGCAGACATTATAAGGAACTTCTTCCACCCCCCACTCCAATCGGGTCTTGTGCAATATATGCAAGTGCTTCTTCTTCTCGAGAAATCTTATACTGAGGCAATCTCTGCAATAGAGCACCCTCCTTGACACTAATATGCACTGGTGGAATAACCATTTGTCCTACATCGGTATCTGAAGTAGCCCACAAAGTACTAGGAAGTGAAGCTAGGGCAATGTCCTCTTTAACAATACAAGATCTCTCAATCATGGAGTGGTTGTCATTTAAAATAACCTGTACTCCTTCCGGAGAACATCGTATCGTGGCCCTGAAATATTTGAGCCACAATATTGTCTGGTGTATTTGGAGAAAGCAAAAATGGACATGGAGCAGTAAACTTATCAACATGAAGTGCAAGTGGTTGTGACAGTGGGCTAAGGGAAGGTGTTCCATCGAAACCTATCGATGTAATAGTTAAGCCAGACAGGGGAGCCCTAGGAATCAAGTGTTTAGACAAGGCGCTATGAGTAGCTCCTGTATCAACCAGATACTGATCAGTAGAACCCAAAACATGTGCTGTAACCTAGGGACCTTTCTGATCTACTGGAACTTCAACTGATTCCTTACCCCATCCTAGGTAATTCTATGCATAAGCAGAATCTTGCAAATTAGACGGCTCATAGTCGGACATTTGGTATTGATTCCGTCTATCAAAAGTATTAGCCCCCTCTTGTCCACGTGTATTAGCATCAAACCTAGCACGATCATTTGTGTTTCCTCTAGGCCCTGAATATCCTGAACTATTTCTCATTTGTCCCCGACCACGTGAACCCTGCTGAGCAGGTAGCACTGGACAATTAGAAATCCAATGTCCAAATTGTCTACAATACGCACACTGATCAACAGACAAATCTACACGAGGATAGGGAGGAAAAGACTAACCATAAGTTCCACGTCCACCTCTATTATTACCTCTAGAAGGTGGGCCATAAGCTTGAACCATCATAACCTTTGTTTTTAACTCTTTAGATTTTTTATCCTCTTTACTTTTTGCTTCTAATTCCTGTCGTTCATAATACTGAGCCATAGTTAGGAGAGAAGCCGGAGAGGAGGTAGTCCATGAACTTTCGCTGGCCTTTAGGCAACTAGCTATTTCTGGCAAAAGGTTTGTGACATATTTATCGCCAAACAGATGCCTACCCGTGTCATCTGTCACTGACTGGCCACTAAAATCGTGGAATGCTTCTTCAAAGCGTGTGGAAAAAATCTGAAACTGATTCATCTATTTTTTGCTTGCAAGACGCTAACATAGTCCAATCTATCTTTTTAGGGGGAATAATTGTCTTTAATTTAACCAATATACTGCTGGAAGATCTAAAATTTGTTGACACGGTTTTTGTGCAGGTTCTCTATCTTTATCTAATTGTTCTATATCTGACCACAATGCTCCAAATATCGCACGATCGTCAACTTTACGCACAGTTCTCTACATATCAGGCGGCAATATTAATCCAAAAAAAAATCAATGTCCGACAAAGTCATAGTACAAGAGCTAATGGCACCCTCAATTGCTTCATAAAAAGCTGTTGGCTTCTTTCGTGGATCAGGCTATGCATTTTTAAGAGCCATGACATCTGCTCTATTCCAAGGAGTGTAAACCCAATTATAAATAAAATACCCTTTCGCGTCAATAGAAGTCTTCTCATCACTTGTGCCTGTTCCTTTAGGAGGAACATATAAAGGTGCAGCTTCCCGCATAGGTTTCACATTTACAACATTCTTATCTGTTTCGAGCGTCGGAGCTAGTGCCATGTTGATTCTTAATGTTTGTGCAGCTGCGTCTGCTGCCTTTTTCTCCTCCCACAAACTGACTGCTTCATCACGTAGTTTAACCAAGCGTCTGATTGTGTCAAGCACCTGGGAGAAAACAAAAGAACCTTCACGTAATTGCTTACAATCAGCTGCTATATCATCTGGCTCTACTTCCACTGAATATTTCCTAAATCGCTCAAGAACCTCTCCAGCAAATATATCGGTGAAATATTTTTGTTCCTTTTCCGACCAATTCTTAATAGTATCTAGAAGTTCAGAAGCAATGATAGTACCAAGGGCTGCTACTGATCGAAAAGCCAGGTCTTGAGATGTCTTCTGAAGGCCAGCAGGTCCTGGGTCCGTCGTAGGTCGGTAGGGAGAGTGTTCCAGGTCTTGGCGGTGAGGCAGGAGAAGGATCTGCCGCCGCCGGTGGTTTCCAGATGCGTGGGACTGTGGCGAGGGAGAGGTTGGCGGAGCGGAGGCTGCGGGTGGGGGTGTAGAAGCGGAGCCGGTCGTTAAGGTATGCTGGTCCGGCGTTGTGTAGGGCCTTGTGTGCGTGGATGAGGAGTTTGAAGGTGATCCGCTTGTCGACGGGGAGCCAATGCAGGCCTCTATGTTGGGTGTGATGTGGTTGTCTCAGGAGCTTGGTTGTTGTTCCCGCGTAGAGGGCGTTCCCGTAGTCCAATCTGCTGGTGACGAGGGCCTGGGTGACGGTTTTTCTTGTTTTGGAGGAGATCCATTTGAAGATCATGCGGAGCATTCGGAGGGTGTTGAAGCATGACGCGGAGACTGCATTGACTTGCTTGCTCATGGAGAGGGCGGAGTTGAGGATGACTCCCAGGTTGCGTGCGTGGTCGGCGGGTTCTGGGGTTGTTCCTAGCGCTGTAGGCCACCAGGAGTCGTCCCAGGCTGATGGGGTGTGGCCGAGGATGAGGACCTCCGTCTTGTCTGAGTTATGCTTCAGCCTGTTGTCCTTCATCCATTCGGCGATTGCCTTCATTCCTCTGTGGAGGTTGGCTTTGGTGGTGTGGGGGTCTTCGGTGAGGGATATGAACAGCTGGATGTCGTCGGCGTAGGAGATTATGTTGAGGCTGTGTTGTCGTGCGACGTGGGCGGGTGGTGCCATGTAGATATTGAACAGCGTCGGGCTGAGGGAGGATCCCTGTGGCACGCCGCAGATTATCTCGGTGGTCTTGGAGCGGAAGGGTGGGAGGCGGATGCTCTGGGTTCTGCCGGAGAGGAAGGACGTGGTCCAGGCCAGGGCCTTCTCTTGGATACTGGAGTCCCAGAGGCTTGCTGTTAGGGTGCAGTGGCAGACCGTTTCGAAGGCTGCTGATAGAACCATAAGGGGGCGGCTGTTTCATCTTTGTCCAAAAGGATCCTGATGTCGTCGGTGGCGGCAATGAGGGCGATCTCGGTGCTGTGGTTGCTGCGGAAGCCAGACTGAGATGGGTCCAGGATGTTGTTGTCTTCGAGGTAGCGGGTCACCTGTCTGTTGACTATCTTCTCCGTGACTTTCGCCAGGAAAGGGAGCAAGGAGATAGGCCGGAAGTTCTTGAGGTCCTTGGGGTCCCCTTGGGTTTCTTCAATAGGGCGTTGATCTCGGCGTGTTTCCAGCTCGCCGGGAAGGTTGCTGTCTCGAAGGAGATGTTGATTGTTTTCCGGAGTTGGGGTGCGATGGCTGTGCAGGCTTTGTTGAAGACGTGGTGAGGGCATGGGTGGGATAGGGATCCGGAGTGGATGGAGTTCATGGTCTTGATGGTGTCTTCGTCGCTGACGTTGGACCAGGTGGTAATGTGACTAGTGCGGGCGGAGGTCGCAGGGGTGTTGGTCTCGGCGTTGGAAGTTGGGGTGTCGGTTTTGAAGCTGTTGTGAATGTCGGTGATCTTGCGGTGAAAGAAGGTGGCAAGTGAGTCGCACAGGTCTTGTGATGGTGGAATGTCGTTGGTGTTGGAGCTGGGGTTTGAGAGTTCTTTCACGATGTTGAAGAGCTCTTTGCTTATGTATGTGTTGTTGTCAAGGCGGTCCTTGAAGGCAGTCCTCTTGGCGGTCCTGATGAGTTGATGGTGTATGCGGGTGGCGTTCTTGTGGGCTGTGTAGCTGTCTGGTGTTCGGTCGCAGAGCCAGTTCTTCTCCATCTTCCGACAGGTGTGCTTGGAGGTCCGGAGGTCTTCGATGAACCATGTGTCTTTCTTGTTGGTGTGATAGGTTGCGGAAGTCTTGAGTGGGGCGAGGGTGTTGGCGCAGTCGCTGATCCACTGTTTGAGGTTGGTGGTGTCGGGGGTCGGTTGGTAGTTTCAGGGCGAGGGTGGTGGTTAGTTGGTCCTTGGTGACCTTGCCCCAGCAGCGGCGTGGCAGCTGTTGGGTGCGGTGGTGTGTGATGGGTTTCCTGAAGGTGAAGTGGACGCATCTGTGGTCTGTCCAGTGGGGTTTGGTGGTGTGGTTGAAGGAGACATGGGGACTTGCGGAGAAGATAGAGTCCAGTGTGTGTCCAGCGGCGTGGGTGGGTGTCGACACGAGCTGTTTAGGTCCAAGGTTGTCGATCAGGGCGGTGGAGTTAGCGTCGTCGTTGTTGTTCTCGAGGTGGAAGTTCATGTCCCCGAGGAGGATGTAGTTTGTGGAGTCGAGGGCATGGGTGCTGATGAGGTCGGCAATAGTGTCGGTAAACTGTGGTCGGGGTCCGGGTGGTCTGTAGACGAGTGTTCCTCTGAGGGTGGTGTTGGGGTCGGTGTGGATCTGGAAGTGCATGTCCTCGGTGGTGGCAAGGGTCTCGTCAGTGTTGGTCGAGACTCTGAGGGTGTCCTTGTGGATGATGGTGATTCCCACTCCGTTTGTGCGGTCCCTGCGGGAGATCTTGTAGCCCTCTGGGATGGCTATGTCGATGTCTGGTGCCGAGGTGGCGTCCAGCCAGGTCTCCGTCAGGAAGGCGACGTCGGGGGTGGTTGAGTCTAGGAGGTCCCAGAGTTCGACGGCGTCCTTGCGAGCCGAGCGGGTGTTGAGGAGGATGCATCGGAGGTGGTTGGGTTCTCTGGTAGATGGTTTGGCGGGCCGGAAGCTGGTGAAGCTGCAGTTCCGGCAGGTGAAGGGCCCTTGGGTGTGCCTAGGGGTGGCTCGGTAGCAGGAGTGGTCTCGTCCGGGGTTGAGTGCCTGGAGGGTGCTGGAGTCGTAGTGCAGTCTGGTGTTGTGGCGGCTTCGGGGTCCAGGGGTTTGGGCGCGGTCTAGGCGCGGACAGGCATGCCTTTGGCGCGCAATCGGCGTGCCTGCTGTGTTCGTCCGCTGTGCGTCCGGGCAGCGGTTGCCATTTAAGGTGGGGAGGGAGGGAGGAGCAGCTAGGTGGCGGGAGCGGGGCGGCGAGGGGCCGTGGCCTTAGAAGGAGGCAGCAGGAAGCCGGGGATACAGAAGAAATAGGGGGTGGTGGGCTGGCGGCTAAGGCGGGAGTAACACGAGCACCAAATACAATAATAACACAGAGGCAACTTACGAAAGGGAGCAAGCACAAACAGGTACAGTCAGAACACTTACAGGAGGCAGGGGCAGCGGTCACAGTGGCCGCAAACTCGCGCTGGGGGCAGCGGCGAGGCCTCAGCAGGAGGAGCTGGTAGAGGGGCGATCCGGCCTGCAGGCAGGTCAGGAGTCACCCCCGCCGTCCGGCTGCGGTCACCTTTTCAGGCGGGGAGGGAGGGAGGAGCAGCTGGGAGGCGGGAGCGGGGTGGCGAGGGGGCGTGACCTTAGAAAGAGGCGGCAGGAAGCCGGGGATACAGAAGAAATAGGGGGTGGCGGGCTGGCGGCTAAGGCGGGAGCAACACGAGCACAAAATACAATAATAAAACGGAGGCAATCTACGAAAGGGAGCAAGCACAAACAGGCACAGTCAGAACACTTGTAGGAGGCAGGGGCAGCGGTCACAGCGGCCGCGAACTCGCGTTGGGGGCAGCGGCGAGGCCTCAGCAGGAGGAGCTGGTAGGGGGGGCGATCCGGCCTGTAGGCAATCAAATGGTGTCTAGGTTCCTACTGCCAAGTTCTCAAATCAACCAAACAGTCACTACACAGCGAATCAACAGAAGAGATCTCAGTCGAGGACCGGCGCCTCCTGGATGGTCAGATCAGAAAGAAAGGGAAAACGCCATGGATGCCAAGACTCTGGTCTCATCCGGCAGTTATCACGTCCAAAGAGAGATTCCAATCCTTCATCTCGACCAGTCCTTCAGGCATCCGAGTCGCCGATGAGCCCCACGTTGGACGTGCCAATTTGTAGTAGCAAGCCCCAGCCAGGCCTACTATCTTATCTTATCTTATCTTAATGTTTTGGTGAAGCGCTACAGCTGCCCCGGCAATGAGGCGTCCCGGCGCTGAAACCTAGATCCGATCCTGAGCTAGAAGGTCCAAGGACAGAGGAAAGTTTACAGGCAAGGGATTCGCCCTTCTCTGCTTAGTCCTTAGACCAATAGTAAGAAGTTGGCACAGAAACTGACAGTTTATTAAACCTCATGAGGTGGAACTACATTCACACAACACCCTTCGGTATAGTATGAGGTAGCACACTGACTAGAAGGAGCTTGGTCCTTTTATACCCTCACAGGGGCTGAAATGAAGGCGGTACAAGGTACAGAATATTGGTTTCAGACACAAATAAGGTCATACAGAGAGTGTGCTAGCAACAAGTGGGAAGGGCTGACAGTTAGCTAATTTTGGTGGGCACATCTTGACAGTTACAAGTTGGAGACAGCTGTATGCTCTTGGAGACAGCTGTATGCTCTTCTGAGCATGTGCAAAGTAGAGGAGACTAAACATATCTTGTCTCTAGGCTGATTTCAAGAGCGGTTGACAGAAAGGTAGGACAGAGCACATGGCTTACAAAATGGCGGACAAATACAAAATGGATTCCGTAAAACAGGCAAGATAGTCTCGAAATACCGAATGTCTTCTGTTAATGCTTAATCTAATTGCTGTTAAATTACCACACAGGGTGTGCATCCCCGGGACATTTCCGTTTGCTATGACAGAGCGGGAGCATGCTTCCACTCTATGATAGCAAACTATGGTTTGCTTTGTTGAAGCGAGAGGAGGAAAACTTAATCTCAATTCAATAAAAGAAGGAGAATTGCTTTTGGGTCAGGGAAGCTGCATGTAAGCAGCTCCCATTGCCCAAGAGCAGTGCCAGTTTCTGTAGGAGTTGGGGAGCCGGCGGGACTGTAGGGACATTGGGGCTGACCCCACGGTCCCCAACATAGAAGGCAGGCCCTGGGGGATGGGTCCCTGGGGCCAGAGGTTGCCTGGAAGGGAGGTAACTTGGCCCCCTTTCCCCTTTTTAAAAAAAGTTTACTGAAAATGAACGTCTAAATAAAATGTAAAAAAAATTGGGAGTGGTGACCCCCACCCTCCACAAATAAATGTGATATCAAGCTTTTCAAAATGCGTAAGGTAGCAAAATCGGCTGATGTAGTACAATTCTAAAATTCAAGATGCATGTGAGGTTGGACAAATGAGAATCGCAGTCCTCTATGGATTTACATAAAAAAACAATTTATTTACACAAAACAGCAAAATAAAAGTAGGTGCAGCCATGGCGTGTAATCATCCCTTGCCAATCTGTAAATCACATCCTGGAAGACGAAAAGTAAGATAAGATTGTGTGTTATGCGCCCATCAAAAGAGAGAGAGAGAGAGAGAGGAAGAGAGAGAAAGAAAGAGAGAGTGTGAGAGGAAGAGAGAGAGAGAAAGGAAGAGATGTAGAGGGAGAGTAAGTTTTGACACTGCGGACAAAACCCTCAGAGCTCACCTATCCACCACAGGTGTGTCTCCAACCACGTGCCAGGACATACTTCCGCCCTCCAGCTCACTAATCTGAAACAGTAGAGAATCAGTAATGGCAGAGAACATACGACTGCACACGCTTGTATCGCTGTCCCGCCCCTGCGCACCCAGGCTGCTGCACACCATCCACTCCCACCGCCCAGAGGTAACTGCCTGCCCTTCACACCCAGGCCTCACTGCTCACCTTTCGTCACCGCTGTGTGTCAAAGAGGGTCCACCACGTGACAAAGCTACCTCCTCAGCCATGGTGTACACGCGGTCTAGCCGATCACACAATTCAAATGGAGTCTTGATTGCTAGGATGGTGTATCGAGTCTACGCATCATCGCAGCCTGCACACCCGCTGAGCTCTTGCGGTGGCACTCTGTGACCAGCGAGGCCACGCCACCTGGCGGTAGGCCCCTGTTGTTTGATGGCTTAGGCCTACACTGCCGTCCAGCAGGGCACACAAAAGCTGACCTGTCCGTACCGCCAGGACTGGGCATCATCGCAGGCTGCTCAGCACTTACGGTGCCCCTACCTCAGTGGGCCGAAAGTCACCATCCTGTGGTGGTGTGCCTTGGCCGGCCGCAGTGCATCCGGTGCCAGCAAGTCTGAAATGGCGTAGAGCACATGCTCCCTGTCTTTTTTATTGGCAGGGTCACGTGTCCTGTGACGCCTGTGCTGGATGGGTGTGGTGTGGGTGTATACCAGCCGTGAGGGGGGTGACTGTGGCGTACTGACAACTAGGCCTGTGACCAGCAAGTCACTGCAATGAAAACATGGGCCATGTAGCGTTGTCGTCCCTCCCTGTAAGCGGAGTGGGCTGGCTCTGGCTTATGCCAGTGCTGCGTGAGTCTGTGAAGAATGACTCCGGAGCTATGGGCGTGGTTCCGTCATGGGTTGTATGAGGAATAAACTGATACGGGTGTCTCTGTTGTAATGCTGCTGTCACCCGGGTCGCAAGCGCCCACAACGTGGCCAACATGGAAGGGACGGGGAATCACTGATCCTACATTCATCCATAATTCCACACATGCAAGATAGGCGACATGACACATCTGTGTGGATATGAATGTGTTCGAGGCATGTGGGCTGCTGAATTCATATCTGTGCATAGATCGCCGCCTAGTGTTGGGTCCGGATGATTTCACATTGTTGTCCTGGAAGAGTCTTCAAAGTATCACGAGATAGGTGGCTCCTCCTTCGGACTACAGTGCGCATGGGCATCCTCTCCATCCTCAGATTGTTTTTTTTCCACCATTGGGTTCGGATGTACTTTCCTACACTCCAAGTTCAGAATTAACTAACTCTACTCTAAAGGCCTTCGGATCCGTCGGTATTGTTTAGCGCTCGGTACCGATACACTTTCGAAACATCTATTGCACTCCGGTCGTCGAATCGGGCCGTGAGGCCTTCTCGACACCACATGGACCGACAGTCAATGGAACGAAGTCCATTCAAATATTGCCCACAGTGCAACTCCAAGTTCCTGCACACAGATAAGCATCCCGTGTGCAACAAATGCCTATCTCCGGATCACAAGGAAGATAGTTGCCTAGCCTGTGCCCAGTTCCGGTCGAAAAAAAACTATCCGGAATCGACTGGCATTCGAGGCAAGAGATGCAGAGGTCGGCGCCAGAACCCGATAACCTCTTCGACGATGAGGAAGAACTAGCTAGCGCCGAAGAATCGGATCGAGACGAAGAACAATACTCCGAGCACGACTCCAAATATTACTTTGAAGAGGAGGAACAAATCGTCTATCTCGAGGAATACGATCAAGACATCGTAGCTGTTGAGGACGACTCCGATGACGACGAGGGGCGAACCGTGAGTACACCTCCCCATATAGACACTGCACCGATATCAGAGACTCCGGTCGAGGCATCGCCAGTAGGCCTTAGCCAAGATCAACATTCTCGTTCTACAGGCCCGCCGTACCGCCCGGCTAAGAACATATTTAAAGAGCTCTCTGAGACACGCCATACGACACCGGATCCATTGAAACCGAAACTCGTCGACAACACCGTCTTCGGACCAAAGGTCGTCGATCCAAAAGTAATTAAGCCAAAGGTCCTCGAGCTGAAGGCCGTAGTCCCAACACAACCTACGAAGCCAAAAGCCGTCGAGTCAACCTCGCGGCCCAAAAACGTTGAGTCGACGCCAAAGCAAAAGCACGTCGACTCCACCCCTAAAACAAAGCTCGTCGAATCGAGCAAAGAAGCCTCCAATATCGACAAAGGGATAAAAACTGTCGACGAAAGTAAAAGGCCTACGCCCAAAACTAACGTCGAACCGAAAGTGAAACATTCTGTGGAAAAAAACAAATCGGTGGAGTCGAAGCCCCTCGAACCGAAAAAAGGCATCGAGCCAAAACCATATACACTTAAAACACCTAAAGAGACTGTCGAACCGACCAAACCGCTCGGTCCGAAAAAGGTGGTGAAGCCAGCTAAAGAGATCCAGCCGACAAAAAGGGTCGACAAACCTCAAAAACCGATCCAACCACCAAAAGCGGTTGAACCCACTAAACCTACGGAGCAAAAATCTGGCAAACCAAAGGCTACGGCACCAAAGCCAAAGACTGTGGAGGACGAGCTTATTCACCCAGACTCCTCCACAGAGGACCAGTCAAAGCTGTATATTGACCCAGTAACTGGCAAAGTGACTGTCTACACAAAAAAGAAAAGGCCTCTGCCAATAGCAGACTTTCCTAGAATACCACTTAAAAGAAACGAGACTGTGCTACCTCTCCTATCCTTTTTTTAACCTATCACTCCAGCTATGCCTACAACCCCATATGCCCCAACATCACCTGACTACAACCCGGATGAAGATCAGGATGCAGATGTGGGCTTTGGTTATCCACAAAACCCGACTGGAGACCCCAACCTACAGCCATGGTGTGCAGGAGGAGAACCAGACAATGAAGGGACTCTGCCCATTACAGAACCAACAGTTTACCCAACTAAGACATCACCCACAGAAGATACAGTGGCCTTTAATTCTTTACTTGATAGAGCAGCTACCTACCATAACGTAGATATGCACTCTGATGCTATTGAAGACTTTCTCTTTGATACACTGACAACATCTGAGAGACATGTAAAAACACTCCCCATGTTGAAGGGAGTCTTAAAACATGCACATGAAATTTTTATTTTTAAGGACCCTGCTAGGGCACGGGTCATTAACCCTAGATTTGAAAAGAAATATAGGGCTGCACCTATCGATCCTACATACATCAAAGGGCAGCTACCCATAGACTCCCTAGTGGTGTCCAACGCACGTAAGAGGGCTAACTCCCAAACTACCGGAGAGGCTGCTCCTCCAGACAAAGAGTCAAAAATCTTTGAGGCGTCGGGTAAAAGAGTAGCAGCTCAGGCAGCAAACTCATGGAGAATTGCCAATACACAGGCCTTGCTGGCCAGATATGACAGGGCGCACTATGACAGCTTGGAAGAAATTCTCCAACACTTACCTGATCCTTACAAACAGCAGGCAGATGAACTGATACAGGAGGGGAAGCTCATCACCAATGCCTCAATTAAATGTGCCCTAGACGCGGCTGATACAGCTGCTAGATCCATCAATACAAGCGTGCTGCTAAGGCGCCATGCATGGCTTCGCATATCAGGTTTTAAGAATGAAGTGCAATCCACTATTCTTAATCAACCCATCAACCCAGACTTTTTATTTGGTCCAGCAGTTGACTCAATTCTGCACAAAATGAAAGAGGATGCGGAAACAGCGAAGTCTATGGGAGCTCTCCAGTCCCAACAACACCGGGGCTCCTTTCGTCGCTCCAATTATAGAGGAGGAGCGAGAAGTAATACATCACAGCAGTCCTCCACCTACAAAAGTAACACGCAATCCACATACAACAAAAACACCAACATGGGTAGATACAGGGGCAATAACACCAAAGGAAGGGGTCGTGGAGGCAATGCAAATAGATCCTCCACTAACACCAAACAGTGACTTCTTGGCACTACCCCCAGACCATATAACACCGGTCGGGGGAAGACTACAACAATTTCTGCCTGTCTGGTTAAATATCACTACAGACAAGTGGGTCAGGCAAATTATCCAACATGGCTATTGCCTCGAACTCACCTCAACACCACCCAACATACCACCCGTGCACCATCCAATGTCACAGGAACATATAACGTTACTACAGCAAGAAGTCATCAGTATGCTGCAAAAGGGGGTCATAGAACCAGTCCCACTACAACATCAAGGAACAGGAGTATACTCCCTATACTTCCTTATTCCAAAGAAGGACGGGTCTCTAAGACCAATATTGGACCTCAGGCCCCTCAACCTGTACATTTTGTCAGAGCATTTTCATATGCTCACTCTCCAACAAGTCTTACCATTGCTTCGCCAGGGAGACTTCCTAACAACTCTAGACCTCAAGGACGCATACTTTCATATACCAATACACCCTGCTCACAGAAAGTATCTAAGGTTCACCATTCAAGGACAGCACTACCAGTTCAAAGTCCTACCATTTGGTGTCACAACAGCTCCACGAGTGTTCACCAAATGCCTAGCTACAGTGGTGGCACATCTCAGGAGGCAACACATCCATGTGTACCCATATCTGGACGATTGGCTAATACACGTGCCATCAGCCCAGCAATGTGCCAACCACATGTCAAAGACCATCCATCTCCTGCACAGTTTAGGCTTCTCGCTGAACTACCCAAAATCGCATTTGCAACCCTCCCACGTCCAACAGTACCTGAATGAATGAATGAAAGCGTTTTTGTAATGCGCAAACTTAGCCCCGAAGGGCGTCAAGGCGCGGAGACAAACAAACAGAATGTCCAGGCTACCAACTGCATAACCATAGAGCACTGGGAACATAATCACTAATATGCCTGAGAGAAAAGCCAAGTCTTCAGGTGTTTTCTAAAAACTGCCAAAGAAGATTGACTTGAGAGCTTCAAAGGGAGGGAATTCCAAAGTTTTGGAGCTAGGGTGGAAAAAGCTCTACCTCCCCATCTTGCCTTCGTAAATCTGGGGACAGAGCATGTTCCTGGATGCTGAACGGAGGGTTCTTTTTGGAGTGTAGACACATTGAAGGGACCTTATACCCTCTGAGCCTGAGCCATGTATAGCGCTGTGGGCCAGACAGAGAAATTTAAAAGAGATCCTAGAGGAAATCGGAAGCCAGTGAAGATCCCTTCTGGCCATGGTTACAGAAGCTAGCCTAGGAAGATTCAAAACCATCCTGGCCGCGGCGTTCTGTACCATTTTGAAGACGGTGGATGGAACACTTGTTTATGCCACTGTAGAGGGCATTACAGTAATCTAGCATAGATGACACTAAGGCAACCGTTGCTTGTTTCCGAGCTGCCTGGGATAGATATGGTTCAGAAAAGGGGGTGGTGATGAACAGAGTGTCTGAATTAAGCAGACCACTCTTACCCAGTCCAAAGATCAGGGCTTGATCCATCACCGTTATTTATCTCACTGCACCATCCCAGCTCAGAGCCTGGCTATATGCAAATCAGTCTGTCCCTGGCCCAGTGCATCATGGGAACAGGGCAGACTAAACTACCAAACCAATTCTTCACCAGAAAGGAGACAAGCTACCGGGGACCGGTTTCTGGCATTTCAGCCGTCTTCGGCCCGGCTGTAATGCCAGAAACCGGTCCCCGGGAGCTTGTTTCCTTCCCAGTGTAAGAATTGGCTTCTGTAGTTTGGTTTGCCCTGTTCCCATCATGCACTGGGACAGGAACAGACTAATTTGCATACAGCCAGGTTCTGAAACTGGGATGGTGCAGTGAGCTAAAAAACGGTGTTGGATCTAGCCCTGATCTCTTGACTGGGTGAGAGCTTTCTGCTTAATTCAGAGACTCTGTCCCTCACCACCCCTTGTTGTAACTATTTTTGTCCACTCTAAGCGTGGAAGGGTATTCTCAGATGTGAGACCCTTGCTCATTGCACCATCAGGATTCAAGCAAACCGGGCCGAAGACGGCTGTAATGCCAGAAACCGGTGCCCGGGAGCTTGTTTCCTTCCCAGTGTAAGAATTGGCTTCTGTAGTTTGGTTTGCCCTGTTCCCATCATGCACTGGGACAGGAACAGACTAATTTGCATACAGCCAGGTTCTGAAACTGGGATGGTGCAGTGAGCTAAAAAACGGTGTTGGATCTAGCCCTGATCTCTTGACTGGGTGAGAGCTTTCTGCTTAATTCAGAGACTCTGTCCCTCACCACCCCTTGTTGTAAATATAGGATAGATATGGGGCGATCTTCCTCAGTGTTCTAATAGTGGCACAGCAAGTGGACACCGTTCGGCTCACCTGTGTGTCGAATGAGAGAGCCGGATCAATTAGGACACCAAGGTTTCTAGCCGAAAGGGTGGGGAGGGGGCAGTCCCCCAGGGAGGGTGGCCACCAATCCTTTGGCTGCCTCCAAAGACCATAATTTCGGTTTTATCCCGTTCAATTTCAAATAGTTGCGCACCATCCACTGGGAGACCGCCTCCATACAAGCTCTAAATTTGGGAGCCGAGTCACTTACCGACTGAGTGATAGATACCAAGATCTGGGTGTCGTCGGCGTACGATAACACCTCCAGACCGAAGGATCCCACCACTTTGGCAAGTGGGGTGATATATATGTTAAAAAGTAAGGGGCTCAACGAAGAGCCCTGTGGTACCCCACATTGCACTTCTTGAGGGGCAGAGAGAAAATTGCCCATTTTGACTCTTTGCTCTCTATGATATAGAAAGGAGGAGAGTAAGCTAAGGGCAGTGCCCTCTACTCCAATATCCAAAAGCCTGGAGATCAGGATTGACGGGGACAGGGTATCAAACGCTGCTGTGAGATCTAATAACACTAGCAGCGTAGGGTGTCCCTTATCCACCTCCGTATGGATATTGTTGATCACCACTGTAAGGGCAGATTCGGTGCTATGAGCTGCCCGAAACCCATGTTGGGACTGCCCAATGATCGGACCAGGAGAGAGGGATTGGAGTACCAGTTGAAATTCTGGCGTCGTTTGTGAAGATGCCATCCAACGTGTGGCCAGCAGAGTGCGTAGGGTCCTTGACCAATTGGCCCAGACCACAAGCAGCTAGACTATCTGTTAGTGCCACCGTATCCTTGTTATCTATGGCCTCCAGATGGAAATTAAAATCACCCAGAATGCTAAAATGGGGCTTATCAACAAAGGGCTCTATTAGTTTAAGTATATCCTGGGGAAAGGTAGTTCTGGGACCAGGAGATCTATAGCAGAGGATGCCAGCGAAGGCGGCTGAGGGAAGAAAATTTAAAGAGAAATACAGTGCCTCGAAGCTATCAGAAGGCGAGGAAAGAGGCTCAATACGACATGTGAAAGTGTCTCTGAAAAGAATTCCTAGCCCACCACCCCTACGCCTGGTCCTGTCCATTCTGGACAGAGTGTAGCCTTCGGGAACTGCCTCCACCAGATCCGGGCCTGAAGAATCACAGCCCCATGTTTCAGTGATAAATACCCAGGGGGGCTTTTTTTGGGAAACAAAATCCCTAAATGCTACGTTGTTTCGAACTAAGGACCTGGCATTAATAAGCAGACCAGCCTCATTTAAAAAGTTAAAATCAGGCGGTGTGCTCCTATGTTTAGCCTGATTTTTAAGGTGGTAACGAGAGCGTATTGATCTAGCAGCCCCTTTACAACATTTAATCTCAGCCAAGTTATCAGGAGATAGAGTAGAATGACAAGGCCTAAACGAAGGTTTGAGTGAATAAAGCATTGCATAGGAATACAACTCACAATTTGCTTGGAGTGGACTGGGGGCAACAATAGATACACTGGCAGCAAAAGCATATCCCAATGCAGCACGGATCAACAGAATGCAAACATTGATCCAAAGGTTCAGACCTCAACACTCATTACCAGCTCGAGTGTTTATGCAACTAATAGGCATGATGGCCTCGTGCATATTCATAGTCCCTCATGCCAGGCTACATATGCGTCCGCTCCAAGAGTGCCTAGCAAGGCAGTGGAACCAGGCTCAGGGGCGATTACAGGACCTAGTGTTGGTGAACAGTCGTGCATACAACTCTCTGCATTGGTGGAATCCACAAAAACTTTGCAAAGGGCGACTGTTCCAAGAGCCTGTCCCACAAATAGTGTTAACCGCGGACGCATCCCTACTAGGGTGGGGAGCCCATGTCTTAAATTACACAGTCCAGGGACTCTGGACTGTACAACAAAAGAAGATGCACATCAACCTTCTGGAGTTGATGGCAATCTTTCTAGCCCTAAAAGTGTTCAAAACACACTTCTGCAACAAAGCTGTGTTGATCCGGACGGACAACATGACAGCTATGTATTATATTCATAAACAGGGAGGAACACACCCACCACAGCTGTCGCACCTAGCTCAAACAATGTGGAAATGGGCCATTCATAGGAACATGTTTCTCATGGCAGAGCACCTCCCCGGCAAGGACAATCAAGTAGCCGACCTGCTCAGCAGGCACAGCCAGCAGATGCACAAATGGGAAATTCACCCCAAAGTGCTACAACCATTCTTCCGGAAGTGGGGACACTCTGAGATAGATCTGTTTGCCACAAGCGAAAACGCAAAATGCCAGTACTTTGCCGCCAGGTTCCCACACCCACAGTCGCAAGGCAATGCGATATGGATGAACTGGTCAGGCAAATTTGCGTACGTTTTCCCCCAGCTCCATTAATACCGCTAGTGGCACGCAAAATGCGCCAACATTCGCTGACGCTAATCCTAGTTGCTCCCACATGGGCGAGGCAACCATGGTACACAACGTTCCTAGAACTGTCAGTGGTGCCTCATCAAAGACTGCGACTCACACCCAATCTTCTAACTCAGAGCCATGGAGAAATCCAACACCCAGATCCGCAACAGCTGAACCTAGCGATCTGGCTCCTGAAATCCTAGAGTTTGGATACCTAAACTTGCCCCCAGACTGTATGAATATTATCAAAGAGGCAAGAAAACCCACTACCAGAGCATGTTATGCAGCTAAGTGGAAACGTTTCGTCATTTACTGCAGTAACAATGATATAAACCCACTAGATGCTTCTACTAAAAACATCATTTGTTATCTCTTGCACCTACAACGTTGCAATCTAGCCTACTCATCCATCAGGATACATTTGGCTGCGTTAGCAGCAGATCTTCAAAACAGGCAACACCTTTCACTATTTAGGGTGCCAGCAATTAAAGCGTTCATGGAAGGACTTAAACGCGTAATTCCTCCAAGACACCCACCTTCACCATTCTGGATTCTAAACATTGTTTTAACCAGACTTATGGGACCGCCTTTTGAACCACTACACTCATGCGAACTACAATTTCTTACTTGGAAGGTGGCTTTCCTTATTGCCATTACTTCACTTCGAAGAGTTAGCGAGCTGCAAGCCCTAACTATTCAAGAGCCATTCATTCAAGTACATTCAAATAGAGTAGCTCTCAGAACAAACCCTAAATTCATGCCGAAGGTGGTATCCCATTTCCATATAAATCAAACCATAGAACTGCCAGTGTTCTTTCAAAACCCACAGACAGTAGCTGAAAGGGCCTTGCATACTCTAGATGTCAAGAGAGCTCTGCTATACTACATAGATAGAACCAAGGCATTTCGAAAGACAAAACAGTTGTTTGTTGCTTTCGCACCGCAACACAAAGGCAACCCTATTTCAAAATCGGGTATAGCCAGATGGATCGTTAAGTGCATCCAGATATGTTATTTAAAAGCAAAACGCACCTTAGCTGTTCCCCCTAGGGCACATTCCACATGCAAGCTAGGGGCATCCATGGCTTTCCTGGGTAATATTCCTTTACACGAAATTTGTAGAGCAGCCCCATGGACAACCACACATACATTTACAAAACACTATTGCGTAGATGTACATTCAAAACAGCAAGCTGCTTAGGACCGGCTGTTCTCAAAACTCTTTTTCAGACTGCTGCAGCTGACACAGGTAGCCACCGCTAAGGGAGATACTGCTATACATTCTATGCACAGATATGAATTCAGCAGCCCACATGCCTCGAACGGAATATGCTACTTACCAGTATGCATCTGTTCTTTGCATGTAGGGCTGCTGACATTCATATCGCTCACTCACCTCCCCGGTGCCTGTCGCAGCTGTAGCATTCATTCTTTGCATGGCCATCTCTTACTGTACTATACTCCATCTCTGCCACAATGGAGAAAAACAATTTGAGGATGCCCATGCGCACTGTAGTCCGAAGGAGGAGCCACCTATCTCGTGATACTTCGAAGACTCTTCCAGGACAACAATGTGCAATCATCCGGACCCAACACTAGGCGGCGATCTATGCACAGATATGAATGTCAGCAGCCCTACATGCCAAGAACAGATGCATACTGGTAAGTAGCATATTCCTTATTGCATATTCAGTGGAGTGTTGCAGCTGTAGCAATACAGGGCCGTGCAAAGTTGAATCTTCAGTTTTTGTACATGGAGGGCAGACAATTGGAGCCAAGCTCATGCTCGGGGGTTAGGCTGCGCCAACATATGTACTTATACAATCACTCCGCCAATCCCCAAGCACTTATAAATTCACTATACACTTTCGTTGCAGTACTCTAATGATCAAGTCTCTACATACGTACTTGAACAATGACCGAGACAAATTTAAATAACCAAAGTTTTCCTCACTGCCAGAGGTAACATGGTTGCATATGCTATCCACAGCACAATGTAATGTGGTAGGGCCCAGGGGCAGCATCATGCATACATAATTAACACACAGACACAGTTAGATAGTGGAACTGGGTACGGGCGCGTGCGATCAACTCCTTTTTATTACCAGGGTCACATATCCAGTGACGTCTGTGCTGGATGCCTGTGGTGTGAGTGTAAGCTAGCCCTCAGGGAATGGTTGGGGCTGGTAACAAGTACAACAGTAATCATCGGATCACAAACAGTGATTCAATCATAATGGGTCTATGACTTGTGCTGCACTAAGGTTGGAGCACCAGATGTGAAATAACACAGAAAAGATTCTATTGTAACTGGTCCATGACTTGTGGTGCACTGAGGTAGGGACAGCAGATCTGAAATCATACACAAAAGATTGTATTATAAAGGGTCCATGAGTTGTGGTGCACTGAGGTACGAGCATCAGAAGCATTCAGTGTGTGCGCAGCCAGCGATGATGCGTGGTGCGGGCGGGCCGCACTGGGAGCAATGTCTCTTGCCTACTGGACTGCTTCATCTGCAATCGCGACTCGATCTGAATTGTGAGCCCTGCTGTCTGCAGTGTAGATCGAAGGCAGTAGTCAGCACAGACATCAAGGAAGGCTTTTTGTCACTTCCTCTTGAGAAAATCCAATGACCTAGAGTACAGTTCACTCTGCAATAAATAAATCAAAACTGAATTGGAACTGTGAGCTCTGCTGTCCACGTCGTAGACTGCCATTCAGTGTTCGTTTGGACTTGCAAGATGAATTTGGTCATTGTAGTAAAGCTATAACTGATACACGTTCTTGAAGCAAGGATACTAAACGGATATTATGTAGGTTTTATGGACGTTCTACTTAGATGCCTACTAGACTCTGCAATTAATGAATTAAGACTCAATTTTTAGATTTGGAATATAGACTTGCAGATGATAAGCGATCTTAGCATTCATACGCTCCGATTTCTCGATGAGATAACATCTTCAAACTGTAACTGTATAATTTCTTACTTAGACTCTTCTCGTAGGAAATCTCTTCCCACATTTCCTTCAATTCAGTCTTTTCTGATTTTGTTATGTAGGCTGTTACATATCGAGCAACCGCAATGGAATTGTCTGCAACTTATTGAATATCTCCAGAGGTACCCCCTGATGACAGTAGTGTAGGCAGGTGGCAGCGGTCAGCAAGGGCCCAAAGCCGCATGGCATTGAGTTGAGCTGCACAGTTAGTGGCACCTGGAACAGCCAGCCTGTGCAGAGCCTGCGATGATGCGTGGTCCGTGCGGGCCGCACTGGTAGCAATGTCTTTTGCCTACTGGACTGCGTCTTCGGAAATCGCGACTCGATCTGAATTGTGAGCCCTGCTGTCCAAAGTGTACATCGAAGGCAGTAGTCTGTACAGACCTAACTCTGCGGTGCTGTGCCACTGGGTTCGCAGGGGGCCAGCGGTCACGGCGGTGGACTTGTGGCAGGGTGAGATCCGCCGCTCTGGCAGACTCGTTGGCCTTTCCAGAAGAGAACACCCAGAGCCCCGGCCTATTTATGCACACTCCTACGGTGGAGTGGTGTACGTTGGACCAGCCCACTTCACTTCCGCTTGCCAGGGGGCGGGGTGTTTTGGGGAGGGGGGGGACACACAGCTACATGATCGAGATCTTCCCCACTGCCTGAGGTAGCATGGCGGCATCCACTGTCAACAACACTACAAGCACACATGGAGAGGTCTGTGCTCTGCATAGTGAGGTCTGTCCAGCACATCACTGCTACACTTGGGATTGTGTGCATTGTTATTGATGGGTGACTTGCGTCCTTCACACATACTTGGTTCCCACAGCTCCCAACATTCAGCTATTGTGCGGCTGAGGGGCCTTGTTTTGGGAAGGTCCCCTGTCCTGCACTGCCTCGGTGGTAGTAGGGGGTTGTGGTCCGGGGGGCATGTCCTGGGGGCGGTGGCGGTGAGTGTTGTGGCCTTCTTGGGTGTCGAAGTTGCATGATCAGTAGCTCTATGACGTGTTGGTCTTTAGATGTGGCTCTGGGCTGGGCTACCTTTCATACTGTAGGTCTTCGTCCTGCTTTACACCAGTAAAAGGCAGATGTTAAATTCTTACTGCTAACACAGCTTTTCGCCTGGTTTTGGATTGTATCGCAGATTTGACTGGTCGTTGAAAATATCGGGAAGTGGTGTTTTCGTGTTATTTTTGCACGAAAACACCTACTCTGCTTATCATTAGCGATAGTTGTCGCTCTCATTTGTGGGGATTTTTTTCGCGGAAGCTATCGATGGAAAACTGGCGATATTGGCAGTTTTCACTAGGTTAGGAATGGAATGATAATTTAAAATCACTGAAAAAAATATAGGTTTAATGAACATTATAATTCGAAATTAGTATTTAAAAAAACCTTAGAAATTCACTGAAAAAAACATACGTTTCAGGGACGTTATAGTTATTTGGTCATTTCACTCATCCAAAACTAGAGAAATTCGAACGTTAGTTAGTGGAGCCAACTATAACTCGCGCCCCCGCAATGCACTGCTGATGACGTCACGTATTACAATCCTCATGACATGGTCAGAGACATCACTGATGACATCACTGATGACATCATCCACGTGATAATCTGATGCACCTCCTCACACCCTAATATAACCTTTGATACACCCACTCTAAAATACAGTCTACCATTTTTGAAAACATAGAGAAACCAATAGCAGTTACTATATACCCATTGACTAATTCATAGCTATTCATTCATTCACCCATACAGTTACTCATACATGCAGTCACTCAAAAAATACAGCACTATTATATGTACTCCTACACCTATACCAACACTCCTACACAGTCACTCATCCATACAATTATTGACACACCTAGCTAGTCATGTAAAGAATCAATAACACTGCCATTTACTCACCTATACAGTTATACATTCACTATCTAATCTATTCATACAGATACTAACATATACTTACTGTCGTATAGTCACTGACACAAGCACACACTCATTTATACAGCCACTCTCACAATTACTCACTCTCCCATATAGTCAGTTATATACTCCAACACTCGCATGTACTGCCTTTCACATATGTAGTTACTCACACATCTACCACTAAGACATAAATTCACTGACCAACACACTGATACACTCACTCACTTATACAGCTATTTCCACATGCACTATTGAACCCACTCACCCAGTAAATTATCCACTCACACATTTAGGCAGAAATTCACTCGTCCACCCACACACACACAAACACTGAGGCACACATACAGATACTCATGCAACCAATAAGTAACCCATATAGACAGTCATGTACCTACTCATCAACTCATGCAGCAGCTTAGACAACAACAGAGTGACTGATACAGACATTTATACAGTATAGTCACTAACCCATGCATTCAGTAAGACACAATTAATCACTTCCTAATAGTCAGTCACACACCTATTAAATCCTCCACCCAGACACTTCTACTCCAACTCATTCTTCAATACACCTTGGCATTAACATATATACAATCTATTTAAACTTTACAGAAACACACATTCACTGGATGATGTCATCAGTGATGTTATTTGAGATGTCATCAGTGATGTCACTGACCATGTCATGAGTGATGTAATATGTGACGTCATCAACAGTTGTAGCGATTTCACTCAGCCATCACCGGTACAGGGCAGGGCGCTGTAAAAACTGCTGCTGCACTACATCTCCCAGAATGCCCTGGGTCCTTGCGATCCGGAACTCGCGAGCAGGTACTGAGATATAAGCACCTCCCAGGATGAGCTGGGTGCTTGTCAATCCTTCCTGATTTGTTGGTAGAGCCTGTTCTTCGTGAGTACGCCGAAGTCTGGTTTCCGCGGACGCTTTCCTTCCCGCTTTGGAGGACGCCGCTGCAGGTTTCTGCGGACGCTTTCCTTCCCGCTTTGGAGGACGCCGCTGCAGGTTTCTGCGGACGCTTTCCTTCCCACTTTGGAGGACGCCGCTGCAGGTTTCCGCGGACGCTTTCCTTCCCGCTTCGGAGGTAGGATCTCAAACGATAGCACGGCCGTGCTATCTAAACTGTTTTGTTTGTGGCTACGTTGTATTGCTCGTCCCGCACTTAGAACCCGTGTTTATGACTCTATTCACTACCGTTTGGCTCACGAAACCTTGCCTCTCCAGTAGTTACAGTAACTACCCCGTTATCCCAGAGGCCTCACGCTTCGCCCAGACTTAATTGTCTTCCTTTCTGTTGGTGCTGTGACTTAACAGCTGAAACTCGAGAGAAGCATTTTACCCACTGATATTGACAACAGCTGTGACTGTTCTAGACAATTACAGAGTGGGCGTCTTGTGAGTATTCCCCGAGTTTACCTATTAGCGACAGAACAGGTGAGCCTACAGTCCAGGATAACCAGCTTTCCTTTTTGTCTTTGTAGCTACGTTGTGCCAAGAAGAATCCCCTACGTTAGACCAGACCTAGATGGGTACCTTCTCAACAACTTATTTCTTATTTTGTCCCCTTCCCTTTTCCCCAGAGTGCGACCTGTCCTAAGTGTGTGTCTCACATTGGGAGAGTTGGCGCTTGAGGGAACTGGGAGGACTCTCCTCTAGCTGTGGTCCCCGCTGGCTAGAAGCCAAAGGTTAGTGGCATGTGCGTTATCCTTTTGGGCTACTAATCGTCTGCTATCTGTGACACAGTGCATTGCGGGGGCGCAAGTTAGTTAGCTCTACTAACTATAACGTTCGAATTTCTCTGGTTTTGTACGAGTGAAATGTCCAACTAACTAGAACGTCCCTGAAACCTATGTATTTTTCAGTGAATTTAGAACGAAGATGTCTCGGTGAGGAACTTTTAAAGTTCAATGCCAGGTGGAAGATGATTTTGAGAGTGTATGTTCTGACTGGCATATCGATAACATGAATTTTCAGTAATTATTTTATGCGACTCTCAGCAGTCTGATTTATTTTCCCTGAAACGATTTCCCTTGTCGTTTCAACTGGTGTGTTTTCGGGGACTGAAACGCTATGGGGAGCACATACAATTTTAATTACTGTTGTTTTTAGTGCTACTGTGTAAAATCTTGACATTTTCAGAAATTATGTACTCCTTTTGGTGGGAGAGTGTTTGTTTTGCCATGTTAAACTCGATTCATTATGGCAAATACTCCAGCATTGCGTAAGGGGTATTACCTTTTTATTGTGCAGTGTTGGAGGTTTACTGGTGAGGATCCAACACTGGTCCAAGGTAGTATACCAGAGGTCCTCTCTATATAAAATGTCAACAGGAAGGTTATCAGACTTATTGTACTTACAAAAAATGTTAGCTGTCTAACAATAACAATTGAGTTTTACAGACATTGTGTGTATTATACGCGTTTAGGGTAGCAGCACTGGAAGAAACTTTTTTATGTTTATGTATCATGTGCACCGCTTTAGTATGTATAAGTAGTCAAAGCAATATGGCGTCCCCTAGGTTGACAAAGGCCGGTTTTGTGGCCGAAATGTCCTAGTATGACTAACCTCGTCTGACTAAGATGAACATGCACGAAAATTGCATAGGTACATGGAACTGCAAACTGCGATTCGCAGGAAAAAATGCTTTAAAAATATTCTTTTTTTTTTCTTCAAACAAACTCCCTTTGCCTGCAATAAAATTATGTCAAAATTGCAATCCTATTAACTTTTAAGTGAAACTGTAATATACAGCTGTGCGATGGAGCACCATTTCAACTGCCTAATATTGCTTGGATTGATGGCCGTTTTTTTTCTCCATCACAGCACCTAAAAACCCTGCGGCACCCTTGTCTGCTGCGCTTCCTGTCCTGCACAGTTGAGGAGGATGGGATTCACTTAGTCACAGAGCGAGTTCAACCCTTAGAAATGGTATTGGACAGCCTCTCGTCTGATGAGTTCTGTGCAGGGATCTATGACATCCTGCAGGCCCTTGTGTTCCTCCATGAAACGGTAAGATAGCACTTCAGTTCAAATACATTTATTAAACAAGCATTTACAATGCAATGGTTTCGCCTTTGGAAAAGTTCGAGTTATTGGCATTGCTCATGACATTTCTTTTTTTTTTTTTACTTATAAATAAATGGCATTGTTATTTACATTGCCAACAGCTCTCACAGCCCACACAGCTCTCCGCCCACACAGCCCACACAGCTCTCTCAGCCCACACAGCCCACACAGCTCTCACAGCCCGCACAGCCCACACAGCTCTCACAGCCCACACAGCTCTCACAGCCCACACAGCTCTCACAGCTCTCACAGGCCTCACAGCTCTCACAGGCCTCACAGCCCTCACACCCCACACAGCCCACACAGCTCTCACAGCCCACACAGCCATCCGCCCACACAGCTCTCACAGCCCACACAGCCCTCCCAGCCCACACAGCCCTCACAGCTCTCACAGCCCACACAGCTCTCACAGCCATCCGCCCACACAGCTCTCACAGCACAGCAGTTGCTCTCAGTGCAAGTGTGCACTGAAGCAGGTACTGTAGTAGAATTGGCCTATACCATGTACTGCACTGTGACATTTACACAGCGCTTCATCCCCGGGCTGTGGAGCGCTCTGGTTTGCACGGAGACCCTAGGTGCAAAGGTTTAAGATGGCGTGGGTTCGAGCGTGACCAGTGCCTGTGATGCTGGGTGACGCGTGTGAGGTCTGGAGATGGGGACTCTGCGCAAGCGCAGATCGGCCCTCTTACGTGGCTGGTTATAATATACTACTTTGGCTGCACAGCCAAGTTTTAATGTGCTCCAGTTTTTTTTGCTGTTTGCAAAGTCCTCTTATTCCTGCTGGCACGGAGTGGCGCATCTTCGGCGTTTCACCCTGTGCGAGATTTGTTGAAGGAAGGAACAGAACCTAAAAAGGGGATTATTTAAAAGAGAAGCAATTACGTGTCTTGGAAACTGTAATACTGTATATGGCTTGCAGAAGCGCCTCATAGTCGCAGGCTCTGCTCTGCTTCTAAGCACTGTACTGCAGCCGAATACTCGGGTACATGTTGAACAGAGCCTGTGCACACAACGGTCCTGGGCGCTGTCCTGCAGAGCTACTGTACTGCAGCCGAATACTCGGGTACATGTTGAACAGAGCCTGTGCACACAACGGTCCTGGGCGCTGTCCTGCAGAGCTGCGGGTTTCTTCGTTGTCCACACTCATCTTCGCCGACCATCTTGTCTCCTAAGTGGTGCACAGTGGCACGGATGACAAATTACACTATGGACTGAGCCGTCCCACACGGTGACTCAGGTCGCTATTTCTGCAAAGTTGCAGGCTTTATTCAGAACTGAGCTGTGCGGACCGCTGTTGTCCTGGTTTGCTTCTAAGCGCTGTACAGTTTGACAGGTGTACCTAAGCGCACTGTGCACAGGTGCCCGCGGGAGTGATTGATGTAGCTGTTTGAGCAGTTCTCCTCCTCACAGCGCACCCGGAACTCAAAATATTTAGTGAAAGGGGGAGGGGATTCACTTACCCCTTCTAAAGAAGGAAGAGAGGAGAAGGGGTAAGACCAGCACGGGGACGTCTGATAAAACCCCGGCCCCCTCCTCCACCTCCCAGCTGAACCGCCGGTCAATGCTAGCTCCCTGGCAGGGGGCCTTGGCCATGGAAAAGGTCCGGCCTGGAAGGACCCCACCCGCAGCCACTCGAGGTGCGAACATCTGCATATGAAGGGCTCGAGGAAATGGCCCCTGAGCGCGGGGTGTCAGAGTCCTGGGGGTGGAGGGACTGGGAAAGGATAACAATAACAGAACCCCTGCACCGGGCCTTTGAGAGTGGAGCTCAACGCCATGGGCTTTAATTACAGACCATAGCACAGGAAGAGGACCCTGGGATTGATGGGGGGCATCTACAGGGGGGCCCAAGGCCGTACGTTTCTCGCATCCCTGGGCGGGGCTTTGCTGGGCGGATTACAAGGGCCTGCATTAAGGTCATGAGCATTTAGAAGTGTCTACCACAAAAGGCTGTTTGTGTGCAGTGGAAAAACAACAATAAACACAAGCGCTTAAGCTCAGTTTTGCCGTTAAAGCGCTGCAAACTGGTGGAACTACTACCACCGGTTTATCGACTCTGACGGCGTAAGTGCGGAGTTACCCTTCGTGAGATTCAAACGTCTGTCACGTTGGTCACAGCTTGTCAACCTCGCGCTCATTCCTTGCCGAAAAATCTGGTCGTAACAAAGAAAGTTCTAATACCGATAAAACACCACCTGCAAGCAGCCAGTAAACATGACTAGACATCATAACCGCTCAAGATGCGAAGGGGTCTTCCGGAAATTACCTCATTTCCGAAGAGCAATTTTCTGTCCACAGCATCCAGCGAAGGCCATTTCTAACTGGTGAAGGGGATGAGCCTCATAATATGGAGAAAATACAACGTGCATCCAGTATCTGCGCTGTACAGATATACTTTGAATCATATATGGAGTCGGATGCTGCCCAAGGAGGGATTATTGATTAGGAAAAAAAAAACTGTGGCTGTCTTTTTTCTTGAACACGTACAGTGTTTGAGTTGCCAGATTGGAATTATCAGGGGGAGACTGGTATCGTCAATAGGCACGGTTTATTTCGTTTCTAGTTTCTGTCATCCTGCATTTATAGGTAGAAAACACGTCTGCGGGGTTCCAGATGGTGCAACGAGGAAATAAAACAACAGGGCTGCGCGAGCTTCTCACGCCTGGCGTAGAACCGGCCCTTTTGTCCGGCACTCGGCGGTACAAGGAGATCGTGTCTCATATGTCTCATAACATAGGTATATATTTCCGGTGAAGATTAGTGCCCTCCACAGAGTGCCTTCATATTCTCTCAGTGGTGCATGTCCGAAGGGCGAGTGACCCTGTCCGGGTGGCACCGGCCTGACCTCCGTAGCCGGGAGTTGTCGGGTGCAGGACACTGCAACAACCGAGACACCTAGATTGGTGACAGTTGCGTGATTTTGTGATGCTTTAAAACCGGCACTAGAACTCCGCTCTCTCGCACCAAGAGCAAATTTGTCCCTCTCAAAATTATTCCACAGGCTGGCACCCAATATTACACCAATTAGAGTAATTTCGCTGCGCTTATTTTAAATAACATTTCTGTGGGTTATTAAAATAACAATAGCTTTTACTTCACAAGGTTTGTGGGCGAACGCATCACACACTCCATCATTTCAACTTGTATTTTCTCTCATACACACGACAGTGCTTTGTCCGAGATGCGCATGCGCTACAGTCTGTAAATATGACATTCCCGGGTCGTAGACGCAGAGGCAGTTTGAGACAACGGCTCTGTATGTCGCCTTTCACCTCCTTATTCGAACGGGTTAAACATTCCCTAAATGGGTTGTGCACTATGTGCGCCACTGTATGAAACTGAGTTGGTCTTGCTTACAGTTTCACCTAGCTAGATAGTTTTCACTGCACCCGTTTCACGTGTCTGCGTTATGGGAAACGCGGAATCAACGTGCAGCTGAGTTTTCAAGGGGAATACTACTGGTGAAATGACATTTCAAAATTTCGTTGTTAGTCACAAATGCCAAATCCAAAATATTACATGAATCAATTGTAATTTTCGCCATAGTAAATTATTAGATGTCCCCAATGTTCTATGCAGACAGTTACTTACATCGACACCAATGGGGAACCCTCTACTCTGACCCTCGACTTCGTGCCACTCCACTCTGCTCCACAACAGTCTATGCTCCTCTACTCAACTCCACTCTACGCCCCTCCACGCCAATCTATGTACCTCTACTCTACGCCTCTCCATTCTACACGCCCTCACTCTACATTACTCCCCTCTACACCATTCCACTGTAATCCACGACACTCTGCTATAATCCACAACACTCCACTCTACGATACTTCAGGCCCCTCCGCAACACTACATTCCATGCCATGTACATCAGTGCACTCGCCACTCTCCTCTCCACCACTAACTTTTAGCCATGCTGAACAGCAGCCACGCTGCTGGACAACATGGCTGAAGTACATTGCCAAAGACAATAGCTCTTCCGCTGGCAAGACCTATTGGCTTTTGCCAATGATTGTTGTTTACTAGATCTTACTCAGAACCCCATGGTAAAAAAACATGTATTCACTGTTATCCATATATAATTCTGTATCTTATCGTTGCTAGACCCATTTGGAGTTCAATTCCCTATGATGGCAGTCTGGGATGGGGTTTAATAAATAAAGAGGCACTGGCACCTGTCAGAGCTTGTGTGTGCTGCTGGGTCTGTTTACCTTCATCCCGTTTCACTGACGTCCTTAGACACAGCAGCCTGCAGTTGTGCAGGGTCTCAGCGGGGCAGGCTGAGGTCAGAGGCCCATTATCCTCGCGCTGACACACTAATGCCGAGAGACGCGCATTGTCTGCTGGGTCAGAATGTGCTGAATGCAGGGTTTTCCCAGAGAGTGATGCCAGGCCCGGGGCTGATAATGCGGGGGAACGATATTGTGCCAATATTTTATATTAATAGAAGCGCCGATGAAGGCCGCGTCGCCCTGCAGAATCAGGACGGAGCGCAGCTGTTGCGCTGTAAAGCATTAGGACGGCGGCAGGAATTAGAATATATCGCCGCGCGCTGCTGCCGGCTGGTGAATTATTCACCGAGGGGCCGGTCCTCGCGCGCTTTAGCTGGTCTATTTCAGGTGGCCTCGCGCTTCCTTCCCGTGGCTAAATATGGTCGATCGATCGCCTTTATGGATCCTATCAATACAGCTGTCTGTTAATTTAGGAGGCTTATGCTTCCAGTCTGGAAACAGAGTACTCGGATATTGTCTCGTCTTCCAATCCTCGTGAGCTCCAGGTTGTTTACTTTTTACAGCAGGATCTCTTAAGGCCGCGGCCGCCGTCTTCCTTCTTCCCCTGGGCGGCGGGGGGGCGGGCACTTCCGGCCGGCCGCGCTAGGATTGGCCGGCCGGCCGGCTGAAGAAAAAACCTCGGAGAGGACGAGGGGGGCGGGCGGGAGAGGACGAGGGGGGCGGGAGAGGACGAGGGGGGCGGGAAAGGACACGGACGTCGGGAGGGAGGAGGGAAACGTGGGGACGGCGGGAGGAGGGACACAAGGCAGGACAGCAGCAAACACGGCCCGGCCGGACCAGACACGGGGGCGTTCCCGGCGTCGCGTGACGTCGGCAAAAGCCAAAGAATCTCGGGAACGCCCCCGTGTCTGGTCCGGCATTGACGGACGCCTCTCTGTTCCAATGGCTAGCCTCCATTTATGGAGCTAGCCAATGAAGCAGAGAGGCGTGTTCAAGTCACCCATACTAGAAACTACAGATTTCTCTGGAGGAGGAGCCTAACGGCTCCGCCCCCCAGCAAAACCTAAAAAGGATGCAAGACATGTGCAGGTACCATAATGTCAAACATCTTCATCTTTAATCCAGACGTAAACCCTGATGCGTTCTGTCAACTACCATTCATCAGTCCACTCATAAACATTTTGCACAATTCCTTTAACAGTTTCACTACACTCTACCCGTGCAGCTCCATCACTAAGTGCTGCACCCTGAGGCCCTGATCTCACAGTTGCAGAGTGTTTGAGGCCCTCCTCCACATGTAGGCTCCTGCCTGCGCCTCATCCCTGGTGGTCCATTGGGAGAGCACTCTGCTCTTCTGCTGTTCTGCCTCTGCCTCTCTTGCCTGTTTTCTTCTGTGCTCTCTTTTTCTCTTACCTTTCATTTCCTTCTCTTTTTTCCTCTTTCCTTCATTTGCCCTTATGTCACTTTTCTTTCTTTTCACTCTTTCCTTTGTTTTTCCCTCGTTATCTCCCCGCTGCTACTCCCCTCCCCCGTGGTCCTTCTCCCCCTCCAGTGTGTTCTCCCAGCTGACCCGCTCTCCTACTTAATGGGGGCCGTGCGCAGCGGGTGCGCCAAAGGCAAGCCTGACTGCGAGCAGCGCCAGGGACCCTGGCCCTCCGACCCGCCACTGCTACAACTTCAGCACCCTCCACGATCTCAACCTGGTACTCAACAACTGCCAGCCCTCGACCCCCAAAAACACCCACGGCCCCCTCTCCTGTCTACACTGCGGCCGCACCTTCACCCACCTCTGTACCCCAGCAGCATCTCGCGACCTACCGATGTCAACGCTCACATACCGCTCAACTGCATTCTCCTCAAAATACGTTCCCTACACATACACGCCATAGGAATCTGGGACTTCCTTAACACCTACTTGTCTGACGTTGCCACCCTCACGGAAACCTGGACCAAATGCCAACTCTGCACCCGACATCGCCGCCACATTCCAGACAGATACAAGATCTTGTTCAAGGACCGCCCCATCCGTCCAGGAGGCGGCATCCCTTTCGTCCACAAAAACACCCTCCGCATGACCACCCACCTGGACGACACAACAACCCTCATGGTGCACCTCTACTTCCAGATCCAAACCAACCCCAAAAACGTCTCTCCACGGATCCCTCATGTGCAGGCCGCCTGGCCCCTGCGCCCCCTTTACTGACAGTCATCGACCTCATTGCACACCACACCCTCGCATCCAGAGACTGCATCCTACTCTGAGACCTAGACAACCACAACGACTCAAACACCACCTCCCTCCTAGGGAAACTCGCCAACATAGGACTGAAACAACTAGTCACCGCCCCCACGCTCACAGCAGGGCATACACTCAACCGAGTCTTCACCGGAGGAAACCGCATCTCCTACAGCCACACCCCAGAACTCCTCTGGACAGGTCACCACTGCATCCACTTCTCTTTCAAAAAACCCACTGTACACAAGCACGCCCACTGCCTCCCAGCAGAAGCTGGACCAAAATCACCGAAGACCAGCTCAACTCTGCCCTCGTCAGTATCCCACCACTGACTATGTCAGACGCAAACACCATAGCATGCAACCTCCAACACTGGAGCACTCACCCCCCTCAAAGCCACCACGAGACACAGCAAGAAAGCAAGCTGGTACACTCCTGCAGTCCAAGCATCCAGGCGCTCCTGCAGACGACTCAAAGACATGGAGGAACAACACAACCCCAGAAACATGCGCCGCCTACAAAGTAGCCACTACAGCACATCACCAACTCTTCAAATCCACAAGGAAGAAATCCCTCCAAGACAGGATCCTAACCAACGCACACACCATCAAACTGTCTTCTCCATCATCAAGGCATTTGCCAAACCTTGCAGTGAAACAACCAATGTCCCCCCCCGCCCAAGATCTCTGCAACAGACTCCGCACCATCTTCCACCACAAGATCATGATGATTTACAGCAACTATGACAACCAAGATCACCTCACCGCTCCAGCTCCCAACTCCTGCAACGTCACTCAACAGACCCTGCTTAAATGGATCCCGCTCAGGACAGAAAACACCTTGAAGACCATGGAAAGCGTCAACTCTGGAACACCATCAGACCCCTGCAGGCACCACATCCATCTTCCACAGAGCCGCCTCGTCCATCGAACCCAAACTATGTTGGACGAGCAACTGCTCCTTCGAGACCGCCATCTTCACCGACGACTGGAAACACGCCGAAGTTAAGCCCCTCCTGAAGAAACTTTCGACGGACCTCCTGAATGCCAGGTCTATCTCCCTGCTTCCTTTCGCAACCAAGGCAAATGAAAAGGCTGTCAACACCCAGCTTACAAACTTCATTGACGCTAACAACTCCTGGACATCTCCCAATCCAGATTCCGAAGCAACCACAGCACTGAGGCCGCCCTACTCGCCTCACCGACTACATCCGCTCCCTCCTTGACCAGGGCGAAACAGCCGTCCTCCTTCTCCTGGGCCTCTCTGCTACATTTAACACAGTCTCCCACCGCACCATAGCCCCCAGACTCCACAACGCCAGCATCCGTGGCAAGGTCCTCGACTGGATCCGCTCCTTCCTCACCAGCAGAACTCAGCGGGTCTGACTCCCTCCCTGCCTCTCGGAACCGACAGAGACCACCTGTGAAGTGCCCCAGGGCTCCTCCCTCAGCCCCACTCTCTTCAACGTCTACATGGCCCCCCTTATAACCATTGACAAAATCCATGGGCTCAACATCCTCTCCTTCACCAACAAACTCAAGATCACCAGGCACACCTTCCAAGAAGGGATGAAAGCCGTCGCCACCTGGATGAAGAACAGCTGCCTGAAACTCAACTCGTAAAAGCCAGATATCCTCATCCTTGGCACCACCCCTCCCTTGGAACGACTCCTGGTGGCTCCCCGCCCTCAGAAATCCCCCAACCCTGACGGTCCATGCACGAAACGTCGGCATCATACTTGACTCATCGCTCACAATGAACTGCCAGATTAACGCATCCTCCTCTACCTGGTTCAACACGATCCACATGCTTCAGAAGACTTTCAGATGAATCCCAAACGAAACAAGAAAAATTGTCATGCATGTACTCATCAGCAGCAGACTGGACTACAGCAATGCTCTCTACACCGAAATCAACCAGAAACTACTCCGCAAACTCCAGACTGTCCAGAATGCCGCTGCCAGACTGATCCTCGATGTGAGAAGTTGGCCTGGTATATGCTGTCCACTAGTTATAGTGGGCACCTTGCACCTGTACAAACAATCCTTATTGATGAATAGGTTTAAGACCACCTTTATTGAAAGCTATCCTTGTGGTAGCTATGGAGAGCAGCCTTCCGGCTAAGTCTTCAAAGAGTGTAAAGCAGCTTGGCTTACCAGCTTATAACCTTTTGAATGACCAAATGAAAACAGAACCACACAAGGTATATATAAAACATATGTATTTATTACTAACCACTCTCTACTAACCTCTTTATGAGATAGAGTGCAAGATACACAATATCGACACACTAGAACGTAAGTATATAGCACAATATACCATGGGCCCCAGGGGGAGACCAAACTATATATTAAGAAAGTGGTATAAGAACCACGACTTGACTCAACAGTGCCTTGAGCACGTAGAATCGGTGGGACCCCAAGGAACCACCCAAGGTAGTGGCACAGGGGACCCACGGGGGACACGTGAAGTGTGAGAATACAGCAGCGAGCTCCGTACAATCCTATGGGAAAGTAGCGGTTAGAATTTTGAAGATTAGGGACATTTCGGAAAGGAACAATAACGCACAAAGAATCATCCAGATCCAGGGTGTATGTCTCTTGACTAGGTTTTCTCTCTATTTTTGACAAACAGATTTTTTTCTTTAAAATTCCATATATCGTAGCCAACGTGATCCGTCTCCCAAGAGACTTCTTTTTTTTTTTTTTACTTTATTCTTTTTCAGTTTCATAGAATACAAAAACACGTCCCCCCTCCCCCCCACTCCCCTCAGGCATCTTAAAAAACAACAGTTGCTTACAGGGCGACTGACTCATTACAGCACATTTCGGATTAGGATAGTCTCTGGATCATAAGAGAGATAAAACAAAAAGTCACGGGTCAGCATCACCTAAAACAATTAACAAAGACATTGTGAGTGAGATTCAGGCCAGGCCCCACATCGGGTATACACCCAGTATACCCCCCTCAGTTGTCCTCCTCCCCCTCCCCTCTGGACTCCGCTCGGGTGTTGCAAATAACTTGGCACTAGTCCCCTCAGAGTCACTATGTGACGAGTGACCCTCTGTGCTCAGACCCTCCGCACACATAACCCGCCAAGCCAGCAAGTCATCCTGTAACTCCTCATCCTTTCTAGAGAGCTGCATATACGTTTCCTCCGCAAGTGTCCATTCCCTCACATCTCTAAGCCACACAACCACCTCAGGGGCCCTTTGTCCCATCCACGTAATGGCAACCCTCCGCCTGGCCAGGACTAGCATTAATTGTAACAATTTAAACAGGAGCTTCTGCCCCTTGGGCCTGGGTATCAGCCCTAACTTGCAGTGCAAGGGGGAGAGCGCAACACGGAGACCAGTAGTGGTCCGAATACGGACCACCATGTCCGCCCAGAAATTTGCAACCAGCGGACACTCCCAGGCCAGATGCAGGAACCGGGCTCCCCTCACGCCACACCTAGGGCAATTTGCTCTGCTATTGTCGGAAAAGCGACTAAGTGAGAACGTGATGAGGTATGTGCGGTGTAAAAAGTTAAAGTGAATAAGCTTAAAGCGGGCATTGCAAGACACTCAGTGCATTAACACCCTCAAACGCCTGCGCTGTCCTTGGTCCAGAGGGACTCCCAAGTCCGACTCCTAAGCCGCCCAGGAGGGCGGCACCGGGGGAACCGAGTCGCATTTCATCGCAGCGTAGAGCAAGGCGATCAGCCTTCGGCCTCTTCCACAGGACAATAAAATATGTAAAGTGAGGGTTATCGGGGGAATCTCCGGGCACTGCGGCCAGACCGAACGGACTACGGAACGCAGGCCCTGGTAATGCAAATAATGTCCACCACTCAAGCCAAACGACTCCTCCGCCTGTTCGTAGGAGAGAAAGACCTCCGAGGGGTATAGATCCGCGAGGACCTCACATCCTCCCTCTCTCCATTTACGGAAAGATAAATGGTGCTCCAATTGGATTATGGGTGCAAATATCCAGACCGGCAATTCTCTATGAAAGGGCGCCGTGCGGAGGATCCGTTCAACAAAGCGTTGCCACACCGCAGCCGTGTGTCTGACCACATAGGGGAGGCTGGGACTAGCCCCAGAGCCCTGCATCAGAGCTATCTGGAGCTCCTGCACTGTGGCCCTACATGCTAGCAACTGAGTCTCCCAGACCTCCACACCCGCGAACCTCCGCGCGGCCGGGAGGAGCTGCGCGGCGTAATAATAAAGATCAAACCGCGGGGCCTCCAAACCCCCCTCCTCACAAGAGTGTACCACTGTACTCAAGGCAACTCTACTACGACGTCCCGCCCAGAGCAGGGACGTGAGCAATGTGTTGAGTCCTAAAGACCCTAGGCGGTAGGGGACACATCGAGTTTTGGAGGACATACAATGTCCTTGGGAGTATCACCATTTTTGCGCCTGCCAGACGCCCCATGAGGGACAGCGGCAGGGTATTCCAGAATGTGATGGATGACCGGAGAGACTCAAGCACCCTATCATTTCGGGCGAGGGACTGCATCTCCTGCGAGGTGACGTGAATGCCAAAATATCGGAAGCTAGTCTGCTCCCAGCGGAGCCCAAGTTCCGGCAGGGCCTCTAAGGGCACCGCGTTGAAGCCCGACAATGGAAAGATCAGGGACTTACTGCGGTTTAGGCGCAGGCCTGACACCTCCCTGAAACCATGCGGAGCAACTGCGGGAGCGCCTCCCTGGGTGCTCTCAGGTAAAATAATGCGTCGTCCGCATATAAGGAGATGACATTACACGTATCCCCCACCTGAATGCCCCATTGTCGCAACTCCGTGCGTACTCTGACAGCAAACGGCTCTATAGCAAGAGCAAAGAGTAGAGGCGACAGAGGGCATCCCTGTCGCGTGCCCCTGCCCAACTTCCACTCCTCCGACCTAGCGCCTCCCAGACGGACACGAGCAGTCGGGGAGGTATAGAGGATCTGCAGCCAGTGGGAGAAGTGCGGTGCAAAGCCCAATAGACGAAGCACCGCCCGGAGGTAGCCCCAGTCCACAGTGTCAAACGCCTTGGCCAAATCTATGGAGACCAAGACCATCTGTTCCTCCATGCCTTGTACCTCATGCTGGATGTGGTTCAACCGCCGCAAATTCAGGGCCGTATTACGGCCGGGGATGAAACCACATTGGTCCTGATGAACCAAATGCGTCATATGGGGGGGCTAGTCGAATGGCGAATAATAAGGATCTTGATATCCGTGTTAATCATAGTGATCGGTCGGTAGGAGAAAGTGTTGTGCCTGTCTCCCCCGGGTTTGAGGATCATGCAGATCTCACCCTGATCCATGCTCGGGGGGGGCTCCCCGTGTTCGAACGCCTCGAGGAAGACCTGCAGGAGAAGCGGTGCCAGCATATCCCGAAACTCATGGTGAAACTCCGGGGGGAACCCGTCACTACCCGGCGACTTCGCTCGCGGCAGGCATGACAACGCCCGTGAACCTCGAGCAGCGTCAGGCCGATATCCAGTTCCTCCCGGTCCGAGTCCGCAAGGGTCGAGACGGGCAGTCCCTGCAAATAGGGGAGGTAAGAGGCCTCCGTGATATCCGGGTCTGCCGTGTACACGTGCCGCAGATGGGAATGCAGGACCCCCAGAAGGGCCTGCTCCGAGTACACCAACTCGCCGCGAGAGTCCCGAAGGGTCACTATGCGCTCAGGGGTCTGTTCCGGCCTCAAAATCCAAGCTAGTAGCCTCCCTGTCTTATCTCCCTCCCTGTGGAGATGCTGCCTATATTGGATCAACGTATATTTGTCGAGTCTGTCCAGTGTATCATAAAGCTGTGCTCTGGCTACCTGTTCCTCCGCCCCTTGAGACCCACCAGGGCCCACCAGTTGCTGGGCCTGCAGGAGGGTATCTTCCGCATCCTGGAGGTCCCTCAGGAGCTGCTTCCTGACACCATATGTAAGACCCATGCAGGCGCCTCTCACTACCGCCTTCAAGGCCTCCCACTTAGTGGCCACGGACATGCCCCCAGCCCCCCAATTGAGGTCAACATAATCTTCAATAGCTGTCCCCACATGTTCCCTCCCTACCTGATCACGGAGGACGTCAACAGGGAGCCGCCATGTACGGTGCCGAACAGCGGGGGCCCCCCACTGCACCACGCAGGTCACTGGGGAGTGGTCCGACAAGAACCGGGCCTGGTGTGTCACCTCCACCGTCATATGAAGGTCAGTATTTGCAATCAAGACCCTGTCTAGGCGACTATGTGTGTTATGTGTAAGGGAATAGCATGTGTACACCTGCTGTGTTGGGTGCCTAAGACGCCAAAATCCACTGCCCCCACATTATCCATGACCGCCATGAGCTGCGCCGTCATGTGGGGCTTTGTGCCCGCCCGAGGCGGGGACCTATCGAGATAGGGGTCGAGTACACAATTAAAGTCTTCAACTTCGAACAGCGGAGTCCCCAGGTCGGCTATTAGGGTGTCCTGCAGAGTCCCGAAGAATGCCGGGTCATCAATGTTTGGCGCGTAGGAGTTCAAAATGACTATGTCTTCGCCATCAAGCTTAGCCTTGAGCAATAAATAACGCCCCTGAAGATCTGCTTCCATATACTGGAGAGCGAACGGAACTCCGGGCGCCACCCAGACCAGGACGAGCATACGTGGAGAAGGACGCGTGAAACAGTTGACCCCTCCATTTCTTTGCCAACTTCTGCGCTCCATCATGGGTCTCCTGCAGGCAAGCTATAGACACCTTGTGCCTACGGAGGAAGGAGAGAACCCTGTACCTTTTTGTGCATGTGCCCAATACCCTCACGTTCCAAGTCAAAAACGTATACCCCATGACTGCCAATAGAACCCACTCCGCCGTGCCCGGCTATATACAGAGCACGCCACTTCTGGTGCCCGACCTGTAATACAAATGATGCCATAAACGTTTCCCCACAACGCCTAAGAGACTTCTTAAGGGCTCCAACGTATGGCATACAATGTATTCCTTAAATGGTCGCAAAGTTTCAGATCCAGTAGTCATGGGGTGTCTAAGTGTCAAGCGCTCAGCAGCGGTATAATAACTGTCCGCATGTGTAGTTAGCATTGATTTTTTGTATGCCATACGTTGAAGCCCTGAAGAAGTTTTTGGGGAGATGAAATGCGTTGGCTATGATCTATGGAATTTTAAAGAAAAAATCTGTTTGTGAAAAAAAAAAAAAGAGAAAACCTCATCAAGAAACATACACCCTGGATCTGGACGTTTCTTCATGCGTTATTGTTTCTGAACTCTGATATGACACGCTAATATTATCGTATATAGTGCTGAAACTTATTGCATTGGATGTTGTTGTAGGATTTGTTCCTGTTTTTTGGGGGAGTATAGAGGGGAGTACTCCCTGGTTTCGTGCACTATCTAATACTTAGAAACACTATTCATTTGTTGAGTGCAGATTCAATCAGCCTCTACCCCTCAGCTTTTTGGTTTTTACACTTCGGAGAGGACTTGGAGCAAACCCTTTTAGTCTTAGAAGTTTCTAAGGCCAGCACCCATGTGAACACCGGAGTAATCGTGTTACCTCACCCAGGGAAGCCAGCTGCATAGTTGCCAAATGGTGTTGGGAATCGTCGTTGTCTTCAATGGCGAGTTGCTGCAAAGTGCTGCTGCTGCTGTGGAAAGGAAAAGTGTCCAGTGTGATCCAAGCCTGGATCTGAGCTGTGAAGAACCTGAAAGCAGAGGTGACAGTCTGGGTCGGGTCAGGGTGACCAGGGGCACGGTAGACCAATGCCCACCAATGTCGGATGTTTCAGGTGCGATGAGATGAAGCTTGACTCCGCTGCCACGGGGACTAGGAGATGTCAACGAATACCAGAGACCGCAGGCGAGCTGTCCCACGAAGGATGTCGAATGCTGGGGTGTCGGTGTCCGGATCGGAGACCAACAAGCCTTGGCAACAGCAACCCACGCAGTGAGAGTAAATAGGCTTCGGTGTGGACCACCAAGGTCCTGGTGACTCCCTAATCAATGGAGAGTCGGGGCACGTCTGGAGCAACCAGGTAAGCCTTTTCAAAGTTACAGTACCCTTTTCAGGGACCCATAAGTCGACGGACAAGGGATCACGAAGGGACCTCGAGAGGAATCACTAAATACCAACCCACGGGTCACTCGTGGAGTGTAGGCCAGCAATCTTCGGTGGAATCCCTGCTCGGGGTCTGGATTACAAGTAGCCCAAAGCACAGCCTCGGGGATCGCTGAGAAACATATGCTGCTGCAAATGTGCATGGTGTCCAGGGGTTCGGGTTGCACGGTCCCCACGAGGGCTTTGGATCTAAGGTTTGCTTAGAGTACGGTTCGCCTCGGGGAAGCTTGGAAACCCACCTCCTGTGTTGCAAAGTCTTCGGAGTCCTTCAGGGGCTGTGTAGTTGCAAACCGACCAGATGCGTCTTTGGTGCCTACCTTGCAGGGGTGGAGCAACTCCTTTACTCCAAGGGAGATTCTTCGGTCATCCAACGAAGTGTAGATAGTTGAAGTTCTGGGATTCTCTTGCAGATTTTCATCCTGGTAAATCTAAAGTCCTGTAGTCAGGGGTTCCTACTTTATATCCAAGGAAGGGGTGGGACAAACTCTGGGGACCCACCTATGGGAAGGTCAGGACAGAGGGGTGGTTACACCCATGTCCTTTGTTGAGTTTCGTGCCAGAGCAGGGGCTGAGTGCCTGTGAAAGGAAACCTATTGTTCAGCCTCCCCTGCCGGAGTTTCGTCCAGCAGCAGGAGAGTAAACGCGTGTCTGTGGCTGGCAGCACCCATTTTGTGATGCAAGGGTTCTGTGAAGCTGGTACCAGGTGTACCAGTGTAGTCCTATTCCTCCCTCTAGGAGGGTGGAATCGTATCTCCCCTGCCAGGACTGGCGGGGAGGTATGATTCCAAGATGTTTGACACCAAACACGACCTGTTTCCTTTCAGCCATCTTAAAAATAGCATTTACTGTGAGGTCATAATGCACTTAAGAGTATATGGTTGGCTGCTTCACAGAATAATCCCGGAGAATAGATTCCGAAGGCTGCAGAGGGGTCCTACTCATGCATGGGCACCCTCTCACACAAAACCCAGCACCCTGCCTTCAGGATAAATAAGGCCTGCCATAGGGGTGATTGATAGGTTTATATGTGCAGTGATATAAGCTAGAAATAGGGAACCTATATCTAAGTAAGGGGTGCATACACCACCTTACACAGGCTGCTGTAGCAAACCGGTTGTGCATTTTGAATGGTCTCTCAGTGGTGGCATAATACATGCTGCAGCCCTGAGAGTACCTATGCTCTGGGTATATAGTATACCATATACTAGGGACTTATAAGGGAATCCAATCTGTGGTGTACCTACAGTACATGCAATAATTTTAGAGAGCAAGCAGCTAGGCTAGGGCCCTGGATGGGAGGGTCCTAGCCAGACTAAAGTCCAAAAACAGTGAAACTTCAGCAAAAAGTGGGGGGTAACTATACGAAGCAGATCCTACTCTCCTACACTCGACGACCTCCCTCTCAGCCACATCACTCAACACATCTGCGATCCCCGCCTTCCATTCGAAAGAAGAATAACATTCAAACTCCTCACCCACGCATACAAGGCCCTTCACAACTTCTGACCGGCATACCTGAACAGCTGCTTCTCCTTCCACGCACCCAAAAGACACCTCCAATCAGCCCAGCTCTCTCTGGCCACCGTCTCATATATCAGCAAGACTAGAACGAGAGGAAAGTCCATCTTCTACCTCGCAGCCGAAGTCTGGAACACCCTCCCCCTCCACATCTGAGAATCTCCCACGCTGCCCCAGTTCAGGAATGACCTCAAGACCTGGCTTTTCGGATGACCCCCAGCCCTCAACGGAGCTGCCCCCCTCACCCCCCAGCGCCTTGAGACCCTCACATGTGAGTAGTTGTGCTTTACCAACCCCTGGTTGATTGATTGATTCTCAACTCCTATCTCTCGTCTACCAGTCCCCCCTAGCCAGGGCAATGAGGAGGTCTTGTCCATCTATGCACTCGGAATGTGTAACCACATCCCCGTATCCATCAGGTCCGTCCCAACCTTGCTGCAGTTTAAGACGCACCTCTTCTTCAAAGAATACTAGAAGTAACAGTAACAGCTAACTCTCTCAAATAACATGTTGACTGTATACTTGCCCCACACCATGTATAGCAGTTATATGCCTTTGTCTAGGTTTGCATTTTGTAAATATCACATATATACTTGAAAAGTACCAATGCAAATTTTTCCGTTTGATATTGATGCCAAGTTTGAAGGAGGGATGCATAATTCCTTCTTCTGAATTATAAGGTCATGGTCAGATGTGATTAGACCACCATAATTTTTTTGTATTGTAAAGCGCTCTGATATCCCTCAGTATCAAGTTTGCGCTATATAAAAATGTATAAATAAATAAATTGTGCTGTTTTGCAAAATGTATAAAGTGCTTACTACTATGTGGGGCGCCACAGCGCTTACCTACATGGCTATTGTTAATTCTTGAAATGATGATGAATGAGGACAGTTGTTTTTGATGTAGTAAAAGTGCATGTAGGGTACTAGCATTGATTTTTACATATTTGCCCTCTACATTGGAGGTACATCTGAATGTTAGATCTGGTTGATGCTATGTTTAATGATCGTATACAAAAACGCAAACCTGTAAAATGAGTTGTGCACTTGCTCAAATTTGGAGATAGGTGCGTGTGCAATAAAATGTGAGGGAAAAAATCATTGATACTTTGGGAGCAATAGGTCAACTAATTTAAATATTGGTGATGGATATGTTCCAATACAACTGTATCTACTAATGTTGTCGCCTGATTCTTGCACTTCAAGTGTGTGTTTATTTTGAACTGCAGGGAAACTCGGCACATAACAACGTCTGTTTATCGTCCATCTTTGTCAGCGAGGATGGTCATTGGAAGCTTGGAGGGATGGAAATGGTCTCTAAGCTCAATGAAGCGGCACCAGAGGTGAGACTTGACGCAGTGATTTTCAAGGTGGAAAACTAATGTTGGTTTGTTGTACTGTAGGATACGGGTACAATCTAACGACTGTGTACACATGTTTCTCAATTTGCTTGAACAGTTGTAATATTGGCCTTCAATTTCAGATGCATTTACTTTTTATTCAATTATCTAAGTTTAATTTTCCGTCTTTAAAAAAATAAGCCCTTTTTAGGTTGAGCCTGGTCAGCTCACGTGCTGCTCTGCGAGGCATGTTGTTTCTCTAATATGGGTACTAAGCACTCCACATGTTTTCAATTGGCTTCTCTTATTGTCCTTTGTAGATACCCGCTTTTTATTGGTGGAAAGTCTTACTAGTCCCTTCTGTTGGGCTTTTGTATCCTCCCATGAGGACTTTCTCTTTTACATGTGCTAATACGCTTCACGGTATTTTCCAAAATTTAAGTGCACTTTTTTATTTATTTTTTTGGTTACGCTGCCTCTGCTCTGGTTCCTGTTATGAAACCTTCATTTTTCAGCTTGGCCCATCGCTTAATTTTTTAATTTGTGCCGTTCCCTACCCCACCTCACTCTTCCACGCCCGCCCTCACACCCCTCGGAGGTCGCTGCTTCTTCTGTCCCATCCATCGCAAAAGTAAAACATTTCCATTATTTAACAAGCATTGGCATATCCAATAGGTCTCGCCTTTAGAACCTTATAAGTGTTTAGCCATGCAACAGTCGATGTTGTTGCACCAAGGATATTGTGCTGCATAACTAAATACTTGTATGTTCTGAAAGTCGAGACGTATTGGCTATGGTAATGTTTTTATAGCATAACTATGTTTCTAAACACTACTACAAAGTAATGAATTGTGTGCTACTGAAAAATGTATTTCTATTTTCTTTGCTTAAAAAGCAAATGTGGAACAGCTTTACAATTAGTTTTAATGCTAAAGTAGCCTGAAGGCTAAAAATACAAAATTTACCTTCTGAGCAATGTGCAGTAATATTTTTTAGCATACATAAAACACCCTATTGGCATTGCTAATGTGTTGGTTTATTGGCACCTTATAGGTGTGTAACCAAAGATATTGGCAGTGGTTTGTCCAGGAATAACTGATGTTGGACAGGCCTCGTGAAGGGCTCGCTCCCCCCCCCCGCCTGACAGAGCCCGGACACCGGCCCTCCCGGTGCCACCAGAAGAACAACCCCGACGACCCACAGGAGCAACCCGCAGCCCGTCCCCTACGGGACGCCTGCTCCCGGACATCTCTGTATCACTGGCCGGGCCACCGTCAGCACCATTGCCCGGCCCAGCCGCCATCTTGGACACTGCACCACGAGGCCGCATGGCCTCAGCTCGACCCCAACCCTGGGCCTGGCCAGGCCCCGACATCCCGGCACCACCATCCACCCAGGAGGTGAACGGACTACTTGGCAGGTCAATGGGAGAGAGGAGTGTCGATGGCTCTCCCCCGCCAGGTGCCGATCGCCCCCAGCCTCCCCGGCGCTGGCTCCACCCCCCTGCTGGGTGTCTGGACTCCCTCATCCCGGACCTCCCGACCTCCAAGTGCGAGGGTCCGGACATCAAAGGGCGCCAGACCTATAACTGGGGCAGCTCCAGAGCAGGAAGGCAGTTGTATCCTGGAGTCGAGAGACACCTAGAAGAACTCATCCTTGACGGACTGCTGGCGCTGCCGCAGCCCTGCCTTGTGAACCATCGTCCTGCCTGCTGGCGCTGCCGCGGCCTTCTGCAACCTTCCTCCTCGTCGGGACCTGCTGGCGCTGCCGCGGCCCTCTGCAACCTACGTCGTCTTCGGGACCTGCTGGCGCTGCCGCGGCCCTCCGCAACCTACATCATCGTTGGGACCTGCTGGCGCTGCCGCGGCCCGACCTTCCAGAACTCCGAGCTCGAGGATTGTGAGCTATCCAGCAGACCACCTCAATACCAGAAAGGTATCAAGACTGTCCCGCTACCCCCTTTCCCTTCCAGTGGGGTCTCGAAGGCGATTTGGGGCTTGCACACTTGCCTGCTCACTGGGGGAGACGCTGGGCTGGTTCCTGGGCTGCACGCCCGCCGCTCGACCACCACGCGGCAGGGAACTACAGCCCCCAGCATCCTCGGCGGTGACACGCCCAACACAACGCACAGAGGCGCATAAAGACCGGAGGTCCCTGCAGGAGAGCGGGGGTCTCGAAGGCGATTTGGGGCTTGCACACTTGCCTGCTCACTTGGGGAGACGCTGGGCTGGTTCCTGGGCTGCACGCCCGCCGCTCGACCACCACGCGGCAGGGAACTACAGCCCCCAGCATCCTCGGCGGTGACACGCCCAACACAACGCACGGAGGTGCATAAAGACCGGAGGTCCCTGCAGGAGAGCGGGGGTCTCGAAGGCGATTTGGGGCTTGCACACTTGCCTGCTCACTGGGGAAGACGCTGGGCTGGTTCCTGGGCTGCACGCCCGCCGCTCGACCACCACGCGGCAGGGAACTACAGCCCCCAGCATCCTCGGCGGTGACACACCCAACACAACGCACGGAGGCGCATAAAGACCGGAGGTCCCTGCAGGAGAGCGGGGGTCTCGAAGGCGATTTGGGGCTTGCACACTTGCCTGCTCACTAGGGGAGACGCTGGGCTGGTTCCTGGGCTGCACGCCCGCCGCTCGACCACCACGCGGCAGGGAACTACAGCCCCCTGCATCCTCGGCGGTGACACGTCCAACACAACGCACGGAGGCGCATAAAGACCGGAAGTCCCTCCCGCCTCGCGGGACGCGCGCGGGCGACGCCGGGCGGAGCCCGGGCAGAGGGCGGGCCGTCTGTGGCCGTCTAGTGACGAAGAGGGACGGGACGGTCACCCCCCTAAAGCCTTTAACTTCAACATGGGTAAGCGCAAACTCCAAACATCTATTACCGGTGGTGCAGGTAAATCTAAGGTTCCACGGAATGCTCCGACCTCAGCTAGCATTATGTCCTATCTAACCTCTGCTGTGGGGAAACTGAATCAGGAGATTGCAGCAACTGAACGTGAACTGGGGCTAGACACACCCTTATTGGATAACCTGGTGCCCCCACTGACTGGAAGACAAGCTATACCGTTAGAGCCCTCTGTTCAGATCATTACTGCTAAAGATCTGACATCACAACCCCTATGTACTGCAATAATTCCTGATGAACCTAATTTGTTGGGCACAGATGATTACCAAAGTCGCGCACAAGATCCTGTAATCCCAGTCATTAAGCGTACCAAAAGGCGTCTAAAGAGAACAAAAAGGAACTCCACACAGCATGTTGCTACATCCCGTTATGTGTCTAAGAGATTTGAAAAAGGCATAAGGGACATGGTGGAAAAAATGTTTACAGATAAAATTGAAAGTACCCTTGTTCAGATTGCTAATGATATTGTGGGGACTTTAAAAGATTGTGTCTCGGAAATAGTGGGGAAATGTGATAGGTTAAATATGTTGTTATGCCCTAAAGTGCTTGAATGTCCAACCTTGACTTCTACGGCTATACCTGCTCCCATTGTCCAACATGAAACACCAATGGAGGGGATAGGGAGTGTTACTCCATTTGTTCCAACTGTCCCAATTCTCCCCCCATTTCCCCCTGTTCCAGCATGTTCAAAACCCACCATCAACTTGGCTGGGCCCACCAACCCCTTGGTGTTGACCCAAGTTGGGGATAAGGTCAACAATGTAGCTGGGAACACCATCGTACATAAAAATGAACAGTTACAGATGGAAAGAAGGCCGCGGGGGAAGCCCCGTACTAATTTACCACCTGAGGCAACCCCCTTTGTCGCTGTCTTAGTAAATATTCCACACCTGAATCCAGGGGAGGGGGAGTCCCAGTGTTCCCTATTAGCAAATATAAAAGCGTGGTGTGATGAAAATTGCTCAGGGCCAAGGGATATATCCACCCATATTACTATGGGGAGACGAGTTGACTGGTTGGGGTATACGGCAAAAAACCTTCCCGGTGATTGCATCATTGTTAATTTTAACAGTCCCCATGAGGCTGCCCGTCTATTTTGGGATGCGACGGATGTGAAGGTTGGAAGGATTCGAGCTGTACCACTTGGTTATTTTTACCCACCGCCACCTATTCCCAAATTACCCCTAGGCAAGGATAAGCAGCAAGGGGCCAGCAGAGGGGGTACTGGGCTGTCATCTTGGGCATTGCAAACACCTAATTTTACCCCTAGTCACATTGACCCTATTAGACCTACAAACCGGGCTACCTTAGCACTAACAGTGGCGGCTGGTGGAATTTGAAACTGGTGGGGCGTATGCAGATTGAATAAAAGTATGTGAGCGAGCCTGATGGTTATAAGGGGGGCTCGGGGGAATTTTTTTTGTAAATTGGCATCTGTTTGGTGAGATTGTCAGCACTATTTCTGTGATAAATGGACTAAAAATTCAGTATTTCTAGGCATTCATAAATGAAAACTTACACATTATATCAGAGAATTTCTGGGTTGCCAAGTCACAAACACCGACAGACCCTGCACATTTGTTAACTTGCAGAGGCGTTGAGACAGACGCACTGACACACACCACTGTCAGACCACTAACACATGCAGGCTTGTGTAAGGAGAATTACACAAATCAACATTCAGACACACAGGTTCAGAAGATACAGAAAAATTGTGCAAGTACAGAAGAGGAAAATAAAATATAAGAAACACCAACCTGAAGGAATCACAGTCTTGCAAACATTACACCACAGGGATATCCTAGCGACAACTACCTGTTTGACATGCAGAGCTCCTTTAAAACACATTTGCGTCAAGCACATGCAGAAGCAAAACAAGCACTGGCGTCTCGCAAAGCCAATATGCCTGGCATGCATTTTGAGCCTCAAATAATACATAAAACCCTGCTGCAGTGTAAAATCAAACAAAACGATCTGTATGCAGTGTATCTAGGAGATAAAACATCATTAGTAACGATTCAGAATAGTTTTTGAGAAAATCTTGCAATTGAAAGCGATAATATCTTCCTGAAACACATACAAGCACTAGTGAGACACTGTTTTGCCCCGCGACTCACCAGCCTCTTGGAGACCAGCTGAGCTGGGGTGCTCGCAATTCAGCTAAAGAAAATGGGGAACCCACTCACCACAAGAAGTTCGAGCCAGGGACTTGGCCACAGGGGTCATTGAGTCCAGGGTCAAGAAGGTGGAGAGGCCGAAGAGCTACAGGTGCGAAGGTAGCCCGAGGGTCAAATGGGGTCTGGGGGTCCGGGGATACACCGGTGTGCAGGTCTGTAAGACACTGCTCAGGCATGACGCACCAGTTTTCCAAGGAAGCCACTCGCTGCGTCAGAGCAGAAACATGTCAAATATTCATCTGATGTACACACTAGAAGAGATGTAGCTGGCCAACTCTTAAAGCAACACCACAGCCTGTAATTCACAACCAAGGGGTTCTGCACTTTTCAAAGTCACGAATCTGTTTCAAAATGCTTAGCAATTGCGCATATTTCCTCCTGAAATACTTGGCATGTACCATGTTGTGTTTCTCCAAAATCCCCCGGCCTCTCCCCCAAAAAATAATATTTTATTGCACTCTGTACAACGTAGTTCAATGCGTTTTCTGAGCTATATCCTGAAAATAAATCTGAAATCCTTTAGAAATTTAGCGCTGAAACAGCAAACTTTCGACGGAGTACAATGATTCTTATGAGTGTCGAACACATGCTTTTATACACAACTAACTCCAAAAAAAGTCACTCTGGCCACAACACAGGCTTTTCTTTTTAAACTTAGCAGAGGCCAAACATTGAATGGGTATGAATTCGGACCTCTACTCTCACCATTAGGGCCAGTTAGGTACACTTTGCAAGAATGTCAGAGATACTTAAGAGTGCTCAACGTCCGCACCCTCAGCACTTTGCATGCAAACCAAAATTCACGCACTACATTGTACCTAGTACATAAAGCAAATGCAATCTGTAGAGGGCACCGTGTAGGAAACCCACACCCTTCCTTGCAGTGGTGCCGTTCACTCCAGGCCGGCAGCTATGGAATGGGCTCTGAAACCAAACGATACTCATCCCTACGCCTTCATACTCGTGACCCTGTGAAGAAGCAAGGATATCGCTGGGTCTCTCGCCCATATAGCAGGGGCTTGGGGTGATTTTAGAACAACCTCCACTGCTTGGCTGAAACAGGAGCGCTGCAAAGCCGAGCTCCTGAGCCATCCCATTTTCCAGGTTATCGACTGCGTGCACAGTGCAATCAAGAATTCTAGGAAATGCAGAGAGTAATAAATCTTGAGGGGCCCTTGGAGCACACATGCAGCTGAAAAACCGGGCTCACATTCTACAAAATCACCGACATCGCGCAATTTTCACATGCCAGGAAATGAGAACTATCCAAGTGCGTTTGTCTTTGCAAGTTGTTTTCGGAAAGCCTTATATTAAAACACCACTACTAATATAGAGCACTTAGAAGACACACCAGGAAAGCAGTGCACGCCGCTTTCTACTGACCACATTGTTAATTTACCCCGATGTCAGCCTCGTTGTAAAGTGTCACGGAAGAGTCCTTTATTGTTTGCTTTAAGGAGTTACTAGCAAAAGCCACCCGAACTATACATGTGAGTGCAGCATTACTTTAATAATGTGTATTACATGAATACCATCCTTCCCGACCCGCGACTTCCTGTTCACTGCATTTCCACACCATGTCAGCCACCCCAGAATTCATAGGGGGGGCACGGGTTTGATGAACCCCGAGTTCTCACAAACTGCGCTTCAAAGATTAAATTAAAAAATCACAGCCCGCTCTCCTGCAGCGACAACGTGGACACCAGCCCCCCCCCCCCCCCACCGCAGGGCCCGGACCACGCCATCGGTCTGCACGTCTTCAGTGCACAGCCCAAATCTACGATTTTCCCTCTAACTTTGCAGTATGCTATCATCCCACATTTTCTTTTAAATTAATGTTCTTGTAGTCACTATGATGTGTTGCAGCGTCTACTCTCAATGACGTTTTCTTTGACAGATTTCATTATTGTAGGTTGTCATTTGCTATATGTGTCACCAAATGGAAATTGCTTCTCCAGTGTTTTTATCACTTTTAAGAACGCGGTTATGGTTCCCAGACTACTTGACCGGTGGACAGTTGCGGCCGGCATGACTTGGAGCCTGGAGGTACGTGGGGGGAGGTATTAAATTAACCAGGTTAATTTAATTAATAAAACTTACCAGGCCAGGCATCTCCTCCGGTCCCGCGTCGCATCACGTCGGCTCTGCAATGGTGGAACTAACTTCTCCCCGCTCTTTTCTTTTGCCGCTCAACAGGAAACTAACTGCCAATAGAGCACGCACGGCGGTAACTCAGCCAATCCTGGCGCAGCATAACATTGCCACTGCGCCAGGATTAGTTAAAGTGCAGGGCTAATTCTCCCCCGGGTCTCTGCCTGTGTTCGTGATAGAGGAGGAGGAGGAGGGAAGGGGCTACTGCGTGTGTGCGCATGCGTGGGCAAGTCCAAAAAATGACTTGTCCTAAATGCGCACACACTGCTGCTGCCCTCCCTGCCACGCTGTGCTATGCTATCTGCCACTGCCAGCCGCCTGCCACTCACTGCTACAGGCCCGCCCCCCACCCTTCCGCGATCGCATGACTACAGAGTGATGACTCACTCACTCCGATTCTCCGAAAAAAAACTATGACTGCTGCGCTCGTAATTTTAATTATTGCCGGTATGCGCAGACAGTGATGTGATGACGGTCGTCCATGGCTAGTGGGGCAACGCCCCAACGCCCCCAATGGACGAACCGCCACTGACTAACAAACAGATTTACTGCCTTGTCTCATTTAGATGAAAATGACTGACTGTCTGGTAATGTTGCTGATACAGACCAGACTCAATCCATTACATCATTGATAGGGAAGGTGGGGAGACTGTTAAAATCGCGAGCTGGAATATTGCAGGTCTCCGTTCCAAGAGAGATGACGTTATATGGTTGTAACAATTAAGGGGCTATGAGGTGGTGACGCTCCAGGAGACTTGGGATAAAGAATGTAACTTCTGGCTGGATGGGTATTCTTCTTATTTTAAAGCTGCCCAAGGTTCCAGTTCAGGGAGAAATCGAGGTGGGCTCATGTTTCTAATCTCTGTTAAACACAGGGGAGTCGTGCAAATTGTAAGCACCACATCTCATTACCTTTTAGCCTGTGAAATAACTTTACCTAACAATGTCAAAATCCTTTATGTTAACTTTTATAATGCCCCAAATGGTACGCATTGTAATGAAAATATTAACGCATTAGCGAAAATTTTAACTACCTATAAGGAGAGTCAAACCACTTTTGTTCATTTAATTTTGCTTGGGGATTTTAATATACATTTGTGCCAGCTAAATTGTCAATATAGGGGGTACACAGATATGGATTGTCTTCCCCACTCTCATTTTGAACACTCTATATAGAAGAATTACTGTCAGATGTCGATTTATCTGAGCCAGAGTTTATCGACCATAATGATCGGGTAGCCACATACAGTGCAAGGGATTCAAATTCTATTATAGACTTCATATTTGTGTCACCAGGCTTGCTACAAAATGTAATTTTTTATAATGCTGTACAAACTACTTTTAGTGACCATAACCTAGTAGTTATGGAATTAAGTAATAAAAATCTAGCAATACTTGCTGCAAATACAAAGACTGCGCCCAACATGGACTTAGTTGTGCAAGACCAGGGGAGGCGGGTCAAGTGGAGTAAAATTATCCCAGAGGATTTTTTCTTTGAACTTACTGAGAAGGTAGGAGATGAAATTAACACCTGTTTGGACTCTCTTAGGTTTGGAGGTGACATTATTACTTCCTTCGAAATTATTTGTAAACAAGTAACTTCGAATTTAACATCTAAGACGAAATACAAGGAGCAAAAACTGCATGGGTGGTTCGATGCAAAATGCTCTAAGGCCCATAGAGATTTATTGGCAGCATTAAAAAAGTCACCCCGGGACATACAAGTAGTGGCTAGATTAAGGAAAAATTATAAATCTATTGTAGAGACACGTAAGAAGGAGATTAAGGAAAATGCTTGGGACTCACTTTATGATAGGGCCACCCTGAGGGATAGTTCCAAATTTTGGGAAATTGTAAATACACCTTTGTTCAGTGATAAAGAAAATTCCCCGCTGGAACTTAACATACCTGAAAAAGAATGGCTGAACCACTTTGAAAAGATATATGGGAGTAACCTCCCGATAGATCCATTTGTACCAATAGTAAGTGAACAATTGGGGCCACCTTTGAGATTCACTATTAAAGAAGTCCTAAAGGCTATCGAGGACACAACTGCTCATAAGGCCCCGGGCCCAGATGGGGTCCCTGCAGACATGTATAAATCCAACCCCTCCATATGGTCAATTGTCCTCACAAACATCTTCAATATAGCCAGCATTGATAAAAGCAGATTGCCTACAACCTGGTCACGGTCTATTATAGTCCCAATTTTTAAGAAGGGCCAGAGGGGGGACGCAAGATGTTATAGGCCGATATCATTGTTGGATTCGTCCTTTAAAATACTAGGGAAGGTTATTTTAGCTAAAATCTCAACATGGGCAACCAACAATGACATCTTGTGTGACGCACAGTATGGTTTTAGATCTGGCAGAGGCACTGAGGATCAGTGCCTCAACTTACATCTAATAGTCAGTAAATACACTGTGGCCTCAGGGGGGTCAATCTATTTGGCGTTTATGGACTTGTCCACAGCTTTTGACCTAGTTAATAGGTCAAAGCTGTGGACCATGCTTTTGGATATGGGTCTAGACCAGGCTTTGGTGTACTTCCTGGCTGAATTACATAGGGACCTGACAGCGGCCATACGCATGTCACAAGAAGGGAAGTGTACGGCTGATTTTAAGTCTGGGAGGGGAGTACGCCAGGGCTGTATTTTGGCCCCAATGTTATTTTCTTTATATATTAATTCACTGAGTGCAAATCTGACGGCAGCGTCTGAGATGTCCCGTGCTGGGGGGTACCAAATTGCCAGTATTATTATATGCTGACGATACAGTGCTGCTATCGAGGACTCCCATAGGTTTACAACGTCTCTTAAACTCCTTTGGGAATTTTATGCGAAACTTGGACCTTGTAATAAATGTAGAGAAATCGCATGTGATGTTTGTTGGGAAAGGCAGGAATAACACCAAGACCCTCTCGTGTAATGGCTCAGTAATAACAAAAGTAAAAATCTTCACATACCTTGGTGTAGTGTTTGATGATCTGGGCAGCTGGGCCCCCCAAGTTGCCAATAAAAGAGTGGCAGTGAAAAGGTCATCGGCTGCTATACTTGGCTTTGCAAAAAGATTGGGTGGGAAACCTCCTGAGGCAATTTTGGCGATTTATAGAGCCAAAACTATGGCCATAGCCAGGTATGGGGCAGCAATTTGGGGCTATAAAGATCTATCTTTGATACAGAGAGAGGAAAATAAATTTTTGCGATCCCTCTTGGGTCTCCTCCAATCCACTTCATCTTTTGCGGTCCATGCAGAGTTGGGTATGGGTTATATTGCGGACATGTTAAACATGGCACCGCTTTTACTTTGGATTAGAACTTGGCTTAACCCCAAACTTACATTGAATCATAAAATTAATAATGATTGTTTGGGGTGGGACAGAGTGGCTGATATTAAATGGTTGGCATATATTAAAACAACCGCAGTACTTCTGGGCCGACCAGAACTATATTTAAATCTGGAAAATTTGAATAAAGACGATATCAACTGGGTAAAACTTAATTTTATTAGGACCCGAGAAATGGAAAGAGTCGATTGAAATCTCTAAACCTACAGTAAGGTCACATTTTATGCTGATTAATTCAATGTCAGTGCAACCCTATCGGACTATTGTTACATGTCCATATCATCGCTGGTTGCTAACCAAATTTAGATTTAATCAGGCACACTTTCTGTTGGGTACTTATGAGAAATGGTGTACCCCAATGGAAAACGTACCATGTGAATGTGATAATTGCTCTGATCAGGATTTGATACATTTTATATTTTTCTGTCCCTTCTTTTTGGAAGGCAGGGTAAAATATATTAAACCTCTCCTGAGGGAAATGGGGTTCTTACAGTTGAAACCAGCACTGTTGTTTCTTCAATTAATGGAAAATCATCGGGTGATGTTCTGTGTAGCCAATTTTTTGATTGCATCAATCCGTGCTAGACGGAAGAGACTCCAGACGAGTTTAGTTGGGGTCAATGTAAATGTTTGCCCTATACCTGATAGTACGAACTAATTTCCAGGCTCTGGTTCATTTTACATATATTCTTTTAATGAAATATGAATTATTACTGATAACTGTGTAATTCCTGTGTGCTAGGTCAATCCATATGTATTTGCCAATGAATTTTAAATGTACAGTAATTAACAGCTCTGTATGATGTTTTTATGTATTTGTATGTATTTGTATAGTATACTTTTATGATTTTAATTTAATCGAATAAAGTGCTTTTGACTTGACCCCTTCCAGAGACTAGAATTGAGAGGACCCTCGTGTCCCGATCCTACTGTACCGTAATACTTTGCTTCGAGAACTGCATATAAAAAGCCTTAACCTTATCCCTGTGTGGTGTCCATCTGTGGGGGGGGAAGGTACTTGTCTGTACGATCGCTGGAGACGGCCCTCACCGGAGGCCTCTCCCCTTGTCCTCGGCCGACCCTCCAGGTCCCCGTCTAACATTGGTGGCCAGCGGCGCGATCCGAACCAACGCGTAATCGTACAGAGAGTAACTCACCCCACGACTCAACCACAATGACAACAAAAGAGAGCGGATCCGCAGAGAAATTCCAGATGGAGAAACTAGAAGAGTACAACCATCGAGAGCTAAAGCAATTTTGCATGGAACTAGGCATTGCTACCACCGGGCTGAGCACGAAAGACGACTTCAAACACGCCCTAGAATCTTGGGCAGAAACGGGTACGGCTGTACCCCGGAACCAAAACAGCGAGACACCAGAAACAAACACCAATCAGACGGAAGAAAGGAGAGCAGGTCTCTCCATGGAAGAGATCCAAGAACGAGAGAAAAGCAGACTCCATGAATTGGAGTTGGTACGGCTCCGGTTGGACGGAGAGCTGAAACTGGCGGAACAAAAGATAAACTTAGAACACTTACGGCTCCGAGAGGAGCGAGAAGAGAAACAAAGGCAGAGAGAACTCGAAGAGAAAAAACTGGCATACGAATACGAGCGCAAGCCAGCAGAAATAGAAATGCGGAAACAGAATAAAGATCTAGGGGTGCCCGAGCGCCCGCACACCCCGGGCACTACCGAACCAAAAGTCCACATCCCCAAGGATGTCGTCAGAGAATATTATCGGACCAACGACATCCAGCAGTGGTTCAAGGCCTACGAGATCGCCATAACCTCCCACCGGATTGATCGAAGTGACTGGGGAGCCGGGCTATGGGGGAGGTTCGTCAATGAAGGCCGCGATGCCCTGCTACAGCTCCCGGACCATCAGATGACCTCCTATGACCACATGAAGGCTGCCCTCCTCACTCGATACGGACTCACGCCCGAGATGTACCGGCAGAGGTTCCGCGACTGCAAACGGATCCCGGGTACAACTTGGGTAGAGTATGTGAACTATTTCAGCCGAGCCTTCGAGGGATGGATCAAGGGCAGCCACGTAACCACCTACGAGCAACTCTTTAACCTCATAGTGTGGGAGCACCTCTCCAACAATTGCTTCGTCGAGCTCAGGCAGCACCTTCTAGACAGTAAATTGACTGAGCCTCGGCAGCTCGCCGCTGAAGCTGACCGTTGGGAAAGCACTCGAGTGGCCCGGAGTGGGCCAAGTGAACAAAATAGAAAATACCAAGGTCTCCATCGCCCCCGAGGAGGAGGAGGAGGCCAGGGCCGGGGCAGAGATGCCGTCCCGGCAGCTCCCGCCAGCAGCACCCCGCCCCGGCCGGTCGGGGAAACCCCCCGATGCGCCCAGGGTTCCGAGCCAACGTTACTTGCCACCGGTGCCAGCGGACCGGCCACTATGCCAGCGACCCGAGCTGCCCGAAGAACCAGACTCCCGTGCCCCGCCAGGTCGCTGCCGCCGCGCTAGGAGAGGAGCAAACCTCCGAAGAGTATGAAGAGTACGAGCAGGAACAACCCGAGTGGGAACCTGCCGCCATGATCCTGGCTTGCCTGGGGGAAAGAGACATGATCCCGCGGGCTCCCCTACCCGCCAACACCAGAAAATACAGCCAGTGGGTGAACATAAATGGGCGCAAGGCCGAAGCCCTGCGCGACACCGGGGCCAGTGTGACGGCGGTCCGCTGTCACCTGGTGACCCCGGAACAAATCCTGCCAAACGTTCTTTGCCCCGTCCGAACAGCCGACAATGCAGAGAGCCTGTGTCGGATGGCCTGCGTCCCCTTCGAATGGGGAGGAGTGTCCGGTATGCTGAAAGTGACGGTCCACAATGATGCCCCCGTGGACTGCCTCCTGGGAAACGACCTCGAGAGTTCCCCGTGGGCGGCCGTTGAGAGAAGAGAGCACCTGGGGATGTTGGGCCTCCCGGACTGGGCGTGCGTAACAACCCGGTCCATGGCCGCCCGTGCCATCCCTAGACCCGAAGAACCCGAATGGCCAGCACCTCCTCCCCCGATCACCACAGAGGAAGACGCCCTCAGTACTGATCCCCCAGAGCAAACCCCGGAGGGGCCCACTCCGCTCCAAGATCTTCCAGAACTGGCTCAGTGGCGTCAAGAGGGTGGACCCACCCAGGAACAATTCCGGCAGGAGCAGAAGACCTGTCCTTCCCTCGAGGGACTCCGACAGCAAGCACTCGCCCAGAGCGCGGGAGACACCGCAGGGGCCCACTGGATCTATTGGGACAATGACCTACTATATAGCGAGCAAAGAATTGCCGAATTGGGGGCCAGTCGAGTGCTGGTGGTGCCCCTCCGCTTTAGAGACTTCCATCTGAACTTGGCACACGATGTCCCCCTTGCTGGGCACTTAGGGCAAGACAAAACGTATAACCGCCTGGTAACACACTTTTACTGGCCCAAAATGCGAAATGACGTCTCCAACCACTGCCGGGCATGCCCCACCTGCCAGGCCAGCGGGAAGAACGGCCGAAAAATCAAGGCACCCCTGCAACCATTCCCCGTCGTAACCACCCCGTTCGAACGGGTGGGAATAGACATTGTGGGGCCCCTGGTCCCCCGAACAGCACAAGGGCATCGATTCATCCTGGTCCTGGTGGACCACACCACCCGCTATCCCGAGGCCATTCCTCTTCGGACGGTAACAGCACCAGTGGTAGGCCGAGCCCTGATGGGGATCTTCTCCCGAGTAGGATTCCCCCGGGAAGTCGTCAGCGACAGGGGCACAAACTTTATCTCCAAATATATGAAGTCTCTCTGGCAGCAGTGCGGGGTCACGTACCGGTTCACGACCCCCTATCACCCGCAAGGAAACGGACTGGTCGAGCGGTTTAACCGCACTCTCAAGGGGATGATCATGGGGCTAGAGGAACCCCTACGTCGCCAGTGGGACGTGCTGCTCCCGTGCCTCCTCTTCGCCTACCGAGAAGTCCCCCAGAAATCCCTCGGTTTCAGCCCCTTCGAGCTCCTGTACGGACACCCTGTCCGGGGGCCCCTCAGCCTGGTTAAAGAAGGATGGGAAAGGGCCCCCCAGAAGACCCCTCCGGACGTGTATAAGTACCTCCTGGCCCTCCGCAACCCGACCCGGCGATTCAGGGAACTCGCCAAAGCCAATCTCGAGGCCAGTCAGGAGGACATGAAGAAATGGTACGATCAACATGCCTCCTCCATCGAGTTCGAGCCTGGTCAACAAGTATGGGTGATGTCTCCCATCGAACCCTGTGCCTTGCAGGACAAATGGACAGGACCCTTCAAGGTGGTCGAGCGCAAGGGCCCTGTCACCTATCTCATCGACATGGAGTCCCCCCGGAACCCCCTCCGGGTCCTTCACGCCAGCAGACTCAAACCACATTTCGTACCCTCGGAGCTCAGCCTACTGATGGCCACAGATAGTGGGGTAGAGGAAGACTCCGAGCCCCTCCCTGACCTACTGAAGACCCGCGAGAAAGATGGCTCGGTGGACGGGGTCCGGCTCTCCGATGCCCTGACCCCGGAGCAGCGCCAAGACTGTCGGGCTCTCCTGCTGCAATTTGCAAACCTGTTCTCCCTCACCCCGGGGGTCACCCCCTGGTGCCTTCACGACGTGGACACTGGAGACAGTCCCCCTATCCGTCACCGGGCGTACCGAGTGCCAGATCGGGTGCGCGCCTGCATCCAAGACGAAGTCTCCAAAATGCTCACCCTCGGACTCATCGAGCCATCCGACAGCCCCTGGGCCAGCCCAGTCGTACTGGTCCCCAAAGCTGCTGCCCCGGGCACCACCCCCGAGCTCCGATTTTTGCATCGACTATCGGGGCCTAAACGCTGTCACCCGAACCGACGCTCACCCCATTCCCCGAGCAGATGAACTGGTTGACCGTATGGGGGCTGCCCGCTACCTGAGCATCTTTGATCTGACAGCGGGCTACTGGCAGATCGGCCTCACCCCCAGAGCCCAAGAACGATCCGCTTTCTCCACCCCGGATGGTCACTACCATTTCAAAGTGATGCCATTCGGCATGAAAAACGCTCCCGCCACTTTTCAACGACTTGTGAACCAGGTATTGGCGGGCCTCGAAGAATTCAGCGCCGCCTACCTGGACGATATCGCTGTGTACAGCCGCCACTGGACAGACCACCTTCACCACCTCCGAGAGGTCCTGCACGCCCTCCAACGGGCCGGCCTCACCATCAAGGCCAGCAAGTGCCAAATTGGCCAGGGGTCCGTGACCTACCTCGGGCACCAAGTGGGGAGCGGTCTGGTGGCCCCCCTCCAGCTCAAGATCGCTGCCATCCAGTCCTGGCAGCCACCCGTCACCCAAACCGAGGTCCGAGTCTTCTTGGGGCTCACCGGATACTACAGGCGGTTTGTGAAGGACTATGGCAGCATTGTGGGGCCCCTCACGGAACTCACATCCAAGAAACACCCAAAAACAGTCAACTGGACCCCAGACTGTCAAGCGGCCTTCGAGAAGCTGAAGGCCGCCATGTGCACCGCCCCTGTGCTCCAGGCCCCCGACTACAGCCGGGAGTTCATCGTCCAGACTGACGCCTCAGACCATGGCATTGGGGCAGTCCTCTCCCAGCTAAACCCCGAGGGAGTCGACCAGCCAGTGGCCTTCATCAGCCGACGCCTGCTGGCCCGAGAGCAGCGCTGGAGCACCATCGAGCGGGAGGCCTTTGCAGTAGTGTGGGCCCTTAAGAAGCTCCGGCCCTACCTCTTCGGTACCCACTTCCGGGTACAAACAGATCATCGACCCCTGCAATGGTTGATGCAGATGCGGGGGGAGAATCCCAAACTGTTGCGATGGTCCATCTCCCTGCAGGGGATGGACTTCACTGTGGAGCATCGTCCAGGCCAGGACCACGCCAACACGGACGGCCTGTCACGCTTTTTCCGCCTCGACGAGGAGAGTCCCCAAGAGGATGGGTGACTCTCCCCGCCTTCAGCTGGGGGGGACGCATGTTGGACAGGCCTCGTGAAGGGCTCGCTCCCCCCCCCCGCCTGACAGAGCCCGGACACCGGCCCTCCCGGTGCCACCAGAAGAACAACCCCGACGACCCACAGGAGCAACCCGCAGCCCGTCCCCTACGGGACGCCTGCTCCCGGACATCTCTGTATCACTGGCCCGGGCCACCGTCAGCACCATTGCCCGGCCCAGCCGCCATCTTGGACACTGCACCACGAGGCCGCGTGGCCTCAGCTCGACCCCAACCCTGGGCCTGGCCAGGCCCCGACATCCCGGCACCACCATCCACCCAGGAGGTGAACGGACTACTTGGCAGGTCAATGGGAGAAAGGAGTGTCGATGGCTCTCCCCCGCCAGGTGCCGATCGCCCCCAGCCTCCCCGGGCGCTGGCTCCACCCCCCTGCTGGGTGTCTGGACTCCCTCATCCCGGACCTCCCGACCTCCAAGTGCGAGGATCCGGACATCAAAGGGCGCCAGACCTATAACTGGGGCAGCTCCAGAGCAGGAAGGCAGTTGTATCCTGGAGTCGAGAGACACCTAGAAGAACTCATCCTTGACGGACTGCTGGCGCTGCCGCAGCCCTGCCTTGTGAACCATCGTCCTGCCTGCTGGCGCTGCCGCGGCCTTCTGCAACCTTCATCCTCGTCTGGACCTGCTGGCGCTGCCGCGGCCCTCTGCAATCTACGTCGTCTTCGGGACCTGCTGGCGCTGCCGCGGCCCTCCGCAACCTACATCATCGTCGGGACCTGCTGGCGCTGCCACGGCCCGACCCTCCAGAACTCCGAGCTCGAGGATTGTGAGCTATCCAGCAGACCACCTCAATACCAGAAAGGTATCAAGACTGTCCCGCTACCCCCTTTCCCTTCCAGAGACTAGAATTGAGAGGACCCTCGTGTCCCGATCCTACTGTACCGTGATACTTTGCTTCGAGAACTGCATATAAAAAGCCTTAACCTTATCCCTGTGTGGTGTCCATCTGTGGGGGGGGGGGGGGGGGTACTTGTCTGTACGATCGCTGGAGACGGCCCTCACCGGAGGCCTCTCCCCTTGTCCTCGGCCGACCCTCCAGGTCCCCGTCTAACAACTGACAAATGTTTGCTAGTTTAAATTTTATTGCAAGAATTTTGTTAACATTTTTAGTACTTTAAAGTAAGTTGAGTGGACAAAGAATAATTATGATGTACCAGGGTAGTCACGGGGAGATTAAGTGATTGTTATTGGCAGTGATCAACAAGCCTCAAACATGGTTAGATGGAAACTGTTAAGAAGGGAGGGCGAGGGTGAGACAGGCAGAGTGCTAGGGAGTGCAGAGTGACTGCAGAGTGCTATGGAGTGCTAGGAAGTGCTAGGGACTGCAGAGTGACTGCAGAGTGACTGCAGAGTGCTAGGGAATGCAGAGTGACTGCAGAGTGCTATGGAGTGCAGAGTGACTGCAGAATGCTAGGGAGTGCAAAGGAGTGCAGGATGACTGCAGAGTGCTAGGGAGTTCTAGGAAGTGCTAGGGAGTGCAGAGTGCTAGGGAGTGCTAGGGAGTGCAGAGTGACTGCAGAGTGACTAGGGAGTGCAGAGTGACTAGGGAGTGCAGAGTGACTAGGGAGTGCAGAGTGACTAGGGAGTGCAGAGTGACTAGGGAGTGCAGAGTGCTAGGGAGTGCAGAGTGACTGCAGAGTGCTAGGGAGTGTTAGTAAGTGCTAGGGACTGCAGAGTGACTGCAGATTGCTAGGGAATGCAGAATGACTGCAGAGTGCTAGGGAGTGCAGAGTGCTAGGGAGTGCCGAGTGACTGCAGAGTGCTAGGTAGTGCTAGGGAGTGCTAGGGAGTGCAGAGTGCTAGGTAGTGCTAGGGACTGCCGAGTGCTAGGTAGTGCTAGGGACTGCAGAGGTACTGCAGAGGTAATGCAGAGTGCTAGAGTGCTAGGGACTGCAAGGGACTGCAGAGGTACTGCAGAGGTACTGCAGAGTGCTAGGGATTGCAGAGTGACTGCAGAGTGACTGCAGAGTGCTAGAGATTGCAGAGTGACTGCAAAGTGACTGCAGAGTGCTAGGGAGTGCAGAGTGCTAGGGAGTGCAGAGTGACTGCAGAGTGCTAGGAAGTGCTAGGGACTGCAGAGTGACTGCAGAGTGACTGCAGATTGCTAGGGAGTGCAAAATGACTGCAGGGTGCTAGGGAGTGCAGAGTGACTGCAGAGTGCTAGGGAGTGCAGAGTGACTGCAGAGTGCTAGGGAGTGCTAGGAAGTGCTAGGGACTGCAGAGTGACTGCAGAGTGACTGCAGATTGCTAGGGAGTGCAGAGTGACTGCAGAGTGCTAGGGAGTGCTAGGGAGTGCAGAGTGCTAGGGAGTGCTAGGGAGTGCAGAGTGACTGCAGAGTGCCTGCAGATTGCTAGGGAGTGCAGAATGACTGCAGAGTGCCTGCAGATTGCTAGGGAGTGCAGAATGACTGCAGAGTGCTAGGGAGTGCAGAGTGACTGCGGAGTGCTAGGGAGTGCTAGGGAGTGCTAGGGAGTGCTAGAGAGTGCTAGGGAGTGCAGAGTGCTAGGGAGTGCAGAGTGACTGCAGAGTGCTAGGTAGTGCTAGGGAGTGCAGAGTGCTAGGTAGTGCTAGTGACTGCAGAGTGACTGCAGAGTGACTGCAGAGTGACTGCAGAGTGACTGCAGAGTGCTAGGGAGTGCGAGTGACTGCATAGTGCGAGTGACTGCATAGTGCGAGTGACTGCAGAGTGACTGCAGAGTGACTGCAGAGTGACTGCAGAGTGACTGCAGAGTGACTGCAGAGTGACTGCAGAGGGCTAGGGAGTGCAGAGTGACTGCAGAGGGCTAGGGAGTGCAGAGTGACTGCTGAGGGCTAGGGAGTGCAGAGTGACTGCTGAGGGCTAGGGAGTGCAGAGTGACTGCTGAGGGCTAGGGAGTGCAGAGTGACTGCAGTGTATGAGTGTGCAGGGTGAACACATGGATAAAACACATTGCCATTTACAATGCCATTACCTCTAACTCAATAAAATCCGAGACCTATTGCATTTCCAATGCTTGTTTTTAAGTACAGCTGCTAGATATGTAGCACAGTAATGGGCAGAGATCAAAAAGCCACTAAGTTGTTTAAAAGGAACCGGTTGACAAATGAGGGCGAGGATGAGGCAGGCAGTGGAAGGGAAAGTAAAGAAATATAAACAAGCGTCCGCAGCCACTTTAATTGCAAACAGATGGCTCCTGTGCGCAGCTGCTTGCTCCCGCAAGGTGGATGCCACCATAAGCACGAGTGCTTGAAAAGTGCAGATCGATTTTTAAAGGTCATCTCCTAGATGCGCGCTGCACTAGGCTCGCCCTAAAAACCTGCAACACCCATTTCATTGCAAATGCTTTTTTTACATTTATTTGCTTTTGAGCAAATCTAGTAAATGCGTAACTGTTGCAGGATAGCCATTATGCTCATCAGGACTCACCCGTATTTCTCCTGTGACAGGAGAGACAGGGAGCGAACAGCAGTGAATCTACCTTGTATTGTTTATTTGCATTGTAGCACTTTTCTCCTGTGCGTACAGTTGTGAAATCCTGTCCGCACACATGCGGTAGGGGCAGTATACAATAATTTAACCCATTTGAGGTATCCTTCTGGTATTCCATAGTGTTTCAGGGTTGCAAACATATACGCCCAGTTGAGAGTATTGAACGCTTGTTGGAGATCTAGAGAAATACACCCCGCATCACGAGAAAGTTCGGTTGCTGCTTCTAATATATGTTATTATTGAGGGAAGTATTTCGACCGGGTACAACACCACATTGATCAAGGTGAACCAAATTTGGGACGATAAGAAAGGCGGTGTCTTGCCAGTACCTTGATGAGTATTTTATATTCAGTGGGCAATAAGGAAAGAGGGCGATAAAACGACATGTCTCGGGGATCCCTATTGGGTTTGGGGAGGGACGTGACTAGTGCCTGCATGGTAGTCCGCAGGAGAGAGCGTCTCTCTTAGGGTGCTTTGTATAATTTTTCCAATCTTGGAACTAATTTGTCCACATATGTGGAGTAGAAAACAGATGGTAATCCATCTAGTCCTGTCGTTTTATTATTCGGGAGCTCTTTAATGGCTGCTTTGATTTCGGATCTAGTGATAGGATTTTGCATTTCTTTTTGAGCTTCCCGTGGTAGTTTAGGGAATGGGAGACCCCGTAAAAAATCAGTATGTGGCTCAGTGGTGTGGTATTAGGAGCAGTATACAGTGTTTTATAATAAGTACTGAATGTCGGGTTGATCTCCACCTGAGTGCGAACAGTGGTGCTGTCCATAAGTTGTATTTCTGGTATCGGGACGGGGGGGGGGGGGGGGGGGGGGAGTGTGTGTCTCGTGTGATACGTGACAGTAGGGCACCAGATTTTTCCGCCTCAACATGACTGTACTGAGTATATGTCTTGTAATCTATTAAGCAAAGTTGTTGTAAAGGGGGGTCAGGAATGGACTGGACACGGTGCCTTGGTAAAGAGGGTTTTATTGTAACATAAAGTTTTTTTTTACGCAAAGTCAGTCTCTCATTTGCAAACCCGGCAGGATCCGTGATGTCGACCAGGGAGGGCGTTCTTTCCTCTAGAGCGGGTCGGGTCAGGCTGGCGCTTCTTCCCAATGGACCTCTCGCATCGGATATACCGGAAACAAAACAACAGAAAAGGACCAATTACTGTCACGTCCTATAACTCTTCCTTTCCAGGGTACCAGGGAGTGAGGGTCACCTACAAGTGCTTCAGGCGTTACCGAGTGCTAAGTGACAGGCGTGAGGGAGGGTACTTTTACGGGGAAGGGTAGTGCAGGAATTCTAAGGGGTTGAGAGCCTTTTTACTGCGGGTGAATGTCCCCGCCGTCCCACCCAGTTCGAGATCCTGTCCCGTACCTGTCGTAGCCACACTCCTCCCTCGGGAGTGTGGCACGGCGCTGCGCGGTCTCGTTGGCCTCCTGGCACGTCTTCTTCGGACAGGGCTTCACCTTTCCCAGCCTCGTCTGCTTCTCGTCCTGGCGTGGCGTTTTCTTCGTCTCTCCGGCGTCCTTCCTCCACGCTTTCCTCACCGCGGCTCTCTCCCCTGGTGGTGATGTCACACGCCGACCTCCAAGGTTCCGGGGCTTTATCCAATGAAAGGAAGGATACGTCACGATGGGCAGTCCCGGCGTCCTGTTCCGTCTGCCAGTTAAAGGGGCCGGGTTGTATTTCTTGCGACGGAGTTCCCCACGCAAAAGGCTCGTCCTGTGAAGAAGGAGCAACCATTTCTTCAACATTAACAGACCACCAGGTAACTTCTTTGTTGCTGCCCTGACTATCAGTCATTGTCCCGGTCACCTGGTTACAGTTGTTCAAGGAGTTCAGCATGTTTAATTCTTGCTTTCTGTAAATATTTTTGTTTAGCTGGGTTGGTGTTAGCCTCTTGCTCTAGTCACGGAGTCCTCAACCGAAGTAAGGGAATTATGTACTTCGTTTCGGGCTCCCACAGTTGCCTCTAAGGCTGTATCCCTAATTATGGTTTTAAAGGCATCCCACTCAATTAGACGGGACGGTGCAGAACCCTCGTTCTCGGCAAAGTAATTAGTGATAGCAGTGCCCTTCGTATTCCGAAACACTTCATCTTCCAAAGTCTGTGGTCACAGTCTGCACGTCGGGACTGGGGTAGATACCTTTCCCCATTCCAATACAATATCAAGTGGGTTGTGATCTGATCGTGTTTTCCCTAGATATGTAAACCGGGAAATCTGGGATATCAGAGATGTGGAGCAAAGTATCCTATCCAATCTAGTATGTAACTGATGTGGTGGAGAGTAAAAGGAGCATTCCATACTAGTTAGATTTTGAAAACGCCATATGTCATGTACTGTCCAACCCGCAGTCCAGGATTTTAGGAATTCTGCTAGCTTAATGGTGGCTGCACCTCGGACCGGGTGATGGGAGCGATCTAGGTACACATCTAATACAGAATTATAGTCACCACCCAGCATCCGTGGAAAAGCACCCCAGTCCCGACAGCACTGTATTTAAGCCAGTGAGCTAAGTCTGCTGTTCATAATTTGGAGCATATACACTACCTATTACAATTGGTACCCCGTCTAGCATACCTTGGGCTGATATATAACGGCCTGCTACATCTATACCCTGTTACCCCAGCAAGAAGGGTACTCCATGTCGATCCCATTTAAGTGCCCCTCTCGCAAATGCTGAGTAGGGCGTGTTATATATTTGGCCTTTCCATGTTTTGTGCATCTTAAGTTCCTCAGAATTGGTTAGGTGGGTTTCCTGAAGCAGGGCTATATGTACTTTTTGTTTGTTTAATTGAGCATATATCCGGTGGCGTTTTGTGAACTGAACCCATTCCTCGCACATTCCAAGTAATAACCTTGTAGCTACTCAACATACCAAATCAATAGGCGGACAAATGCAACGATACGTCCCAGGAGAGCACAAGAAAGGAGTTGTGTAACAGTAGGCAGGAGGAGCCAGAGACCCAATACAACTCTTTTAAATACTAAATCCAATACTAGGGCCAACAAGAAAACTAAGTTGGTCCAATTATATACATTACAAACGGCAGCACTTCTCTTCTTGCCATTACTGTAGCAACGTAGGTGATGGCCACACATGTAGCTATAGGGTGTATTGTTTTCATTGACTAAATATTGTTTTATTGCTAATCTTTAATTATTTGTAAACGTCAGAGATAGCATGGCCTGTGTCTGTGGTTTCCCAAGTACGTCCGGTAGGGTCTGATACAAGCTGATTTTTAGGTTAGCCACATAAAAGAAATGTACATACAATGTAATGTAAGTGTCACTCATTTACTTAATCAACGGTACCCTGAAATTGTGGCATAGATTCTGCTCTCTTTAACCTGTGTTGGAATTGTATTAATTAATATTCTGTAGCATATGTACTGACGTTTGCACAATGCGCATTGAATACGCCTCTTGGTTTCCTCTTTTGCACTTGTCCCAACAGTGCTTCTTAGCCTTTGAATCTTGCATAGTCACATGCGTCATTCAGTAAACTGTCGATCAGCTACGCTTTTTGGAACTCTTTACCTTTATAGTCTATAGCCGACTCTGCAGCACGACCTCCACATAAATCCCAGATGCCCCCAGGCGTCTTGGAATGATACTTGCCCTTGATCACTCAAGTCTTCGTGTTTGCTACACAATAACTGATAACTGCACAGTTGCCGGTACAATTACAGTAACACACCTTTGAGTAGAAACTATGATAGGTAAGTGATTTTTTCACATAGATAAAAGTATTCTTTATTCATAATAAAACTGAATGCACAACTTTCTAAAAATTTTGCAGTACAACATAAGAGGAGACATGTCACTATTGAAAAGACTCAGTCTTCCTGTCTATTATATAGCAGCTGATTTGAATCCTTCCAAGAGCTTATTCACTTGAAAAGTCTCTCGTTCATATTGCTATTGGATGCAAAATGTATCCTTCTGTTGAACTACTACAGTTTCATCACATGACTGCGCGACAGGCTGCATGGTGTTCTCAACACGTTGTCAGTCTGTCAGTGTGCATCTGTGAATACAATGTTGTATGCAGGACGATTCAGAAACACCCGAGTGCTGCCACATCTGTTCTGATTCATGTGTGCACTGACTGAATTCAAATTCAAATTAGCTTTATTCGATTTGTAAAAAACAGAATCATAAAAGCATTCATTAAAAAAGACATAAGAAATACCAATACATGTCAGATAAAATGCATTTACAAGATGACTTAATGTAATAGAGTACAATACGTAAGAGGCTAACAATGTGTCAAAGGCACTCCACTCAATACAAGTTTGTATATTAGAAATTAAAGCTACGAACATTATTGTTAAAAAAGCAATAGTTGCAGTTTCTTGGGAGACTATATACAAGTTATTCCAGAATTGATCAAAGCAATTAAATACAGATACTTCATTTCTTACCTCAAATTCCTAAGCCTTACAACAAGTTTTAAGTAGGAAGTTATGGCTTTGATGACATGTGCGTCTTCTAAAGTTTTCAGTTTGTTATAGGCCACTCTGCAGGTTTGTAGGCCCCAAGCCCTTAGTAGGGGTTTCAAAAATCTTTCCCTCGGGATCAGATAAAACCTGCAGAATAATATGCAATGAATATTGGACTGATGTGAGATGTTGTCACACTGGCAGATAGCTCTATCCCCTGTCCAGTCATTGCATTGCGGAAAAGTGATTAATCTGAAAAAACTATCGGTACAAAAACGGGTCAACAGCATGCGTGTAAAGGGGGAATGTTTCTTAAAGTAAATACTGCTGGACCCCGCCTTCAGTGGTGGTCAATTGATTCTCTATGACTGTGCTTTTGCCCTTTTCTACGAACCATCTTTTGCTGTCTTAAGTGCTTGAGGACCAGCTTTTTTAGGGTAGTTCTGGGCCAAGCCTCCATGTTTGCGGGGTTTAAAAAGTATTCCGGGTGCCCAATATCTTTAAGCAAGTCTCTTACGTATTTAAACCATTTGATATTAGCGGCACCGTCTAAGCTGAGACCATCTTTAATGACCTCTCTGTTCAGGCTTGTCTCTGGTTTTACCCAGACATTATGCCACAATAGGATGGGTGAAGATTTTATAATGTCCGAGATATATGGGAGGCCTAATTCATTATGGACAACATATGTAGCTGTGCCCTTGGGAGTTGCTAATAAGTAGCGAAGAAAAAAGTTCTCAGAACGTTGGATATGTTCTCCATGCTCAATCCCCCAGAGGCCAGCTCCATATGTGCCGGTAGATAGGACCGCTTCTACAAATTTATAAAGCCAAATGCCTATCGGTCTCCTCCCCCCCCTCCTCCCCCCCCCCAGTTTTTTGGCAAAATTGGTCAATGCACCCATAGCCCTAGTAAACGCTAGACACCTTGCTGTTGCAGCTGCCTGCCATGTACCCCTTCTATCAAAATAATGCTAAGGTAAGAGAACCTATCTGTGCTCTCGACTTTTCTCCCATCCAGGAAGATTGTGCATGGAGTACTTCTTGTCCCGGATCCACAGGACATAGTGTAAGTTTTGGAGACGTTTACTCGTAGATCTCTCATTTTCATACAATCAGTACATTTTCCTATTGCCCTTTGCAATCCTATCCTTGTCCGAGACAATATTGCGGCATCGTCCGCATACAGGAGTATAGGTATTGGGGACCGGTTTATTGTAGGATAGTCATGGAATGATTCGGTAAGATGTTGACCGACCGCATTGATATATAGGGTAAAAAGCAGTGGTGCTAAAATGCACCCCTGCCTTACCCCTCTGCGTATCTCTAACTTATCGGAACACTCGCCCCTCCGCCCATATCTAACTCTGGCGCCTGCCCCCCTATAAAGTTCTTTAATAAACTGAAGGATTTGTTTGTCTAGGCCAATCTCAGAGAGTATCACCCAGAGCATCTCATGGTCCACACAGTCAAATGGGGAGCTTAAGTCCACGAACGTCACAAAAAGATTTCCTTTTTTGGCCTGGGTGTATTTGGCTATTATTAATGCCAGGTTAAGGCCTTGTTCTATGGTGCCTTTACCTGCTCTAAAACCATATTGTAGGTTTGAAATAACATCATGCTCCTCTGTCCAATCCTGGATCCTATTTAAGATGATCCTCCCGGCAACTTTCATCAGGGCATCGAGTAACGAGATCGGGCGGTAACAGGCGGGGTCGTTCCTGTTGCCTTTCTTAAAGATCAGTACCACGATAGCCTCTGGCCAGGTTGAGATGAATCCGGAAATATTTAAAGAATTGAGCATGTTAGTGAGCAGGGGCGCCCATAGATCAATCTCAGATTTATATACATCTATAGGGACGCAATCTGGGCTGGGTGCCTTCCCTGAAGGGCTTTCTTTCAATGCCCTGATGACTTCCTCGCATTCAAACGTAATACCCAAAGGGAAAGCACTTGGTAGATTGTGCCCCAGCGATGCACAGAGGTCGTCTCCCTGTGGAGATCTAGATTCCACGGCCTCTGTTTTATCGTATAGGCCTTTAAAATATGTGACCCAAGTTTCGCCTGGAATTGCTAGATCTATTTGGGCCAACTGCTTGTTTTGCAGAAAAGGGGCATTTACTGCCTTCCAAAAGGCTGTGTTATCCCTCCTCTCGGATGCTTCCTGGAGTGCCAGCCATGCATCCTTTCTAGGTCTCGCCTGGAATTAGCATCCGAAGGATGCGTCCAGGTTGGAGACTTATAGCTAGCTGACTCGGGGGAATGAGGACAAGAAAGTGCCACACGCTTCCCCTCGCTGGATTTGACTGCGTGCACGCGCTTTTCCTTCAGTTTCCTTCAGCATGTTTCTTTGTCTGTGTGGGCGTGCCTTCGGTTTCGTTTCTTAGAGCGTCATTGCTTTCCCGCGCCGCTCCGTCCACATCCCTCCGATTTCTTCACGTTGCCACACATGCGCGCGCATATACAAACACAGCCAGACAGACACTCGCTCACACACACCATCCCCCCCACCACAGTCATCGGCCTCTTTTAAACACACGCATACACACAGACTCCAAGACACACGCACGCACGCTCACACACATACACAGCCCCCTGCCGCCGCACGCACACACACACATGCCCCACCCCCGCCCTTGCAGCTCAACAACAAGGCGAAGCCCCACTCACATGCTTTCTTGGTGCGGTGGCTCTCCTCTCATCGGCAGCTGCAGGGCCCGGCAGCAGGACTCTTCCTCCCTCCTTCGGCACCGGAGCGCAGGGTAGGCTCCTGCCTGCTCCGGTGCTCCAAACAGCCGCGGCTCTTCTGTGGGAGGCGGGGCAGGCTCCCGCCCTCCTACTTCCTGTTTCCGGTTGTCCTGCCCGGCCTGTCTGACTTCCTGGTCGCAGGCCGGCGGCGATGTTCGGTTTGTCTAATTTCTTGTTTGTTAAGGACCTACCACTGTGCACCAACACATATTGCTGCGTTTTTAGTAACTTTTGGGCATTTACCCTACAAACCAAATGTTTTTGTTAAAATGTTCATATTATGCAGCATGTGATGGATTATGAAGATTATCAGAAATTGATCCAGGCTTGAGATAAATTCATACCAAAGGTACTGCTGGTATTTATATCACGGAGTACTATTTTTCAAAGAACACAGTCTCCATAATGCAGAGTATAGCAGTTTTCTACATAATGAGTTCCGTCCGCCCACCTTATCGCCTTACAGAATCTGTTTGTAAGGTCGGCCATAATCAACAATGCAGCCATTCAAGATGGCGGACATCGTAGGATTAAACACACCACAAATGATTTAGGCACAATCTGAAAGCATACAGAAGAGAACATGAAATAAGTATCGGGTTCAGGGTTTTTGCTTCTGTAGAATTTTATGAATGCTCAGAATCGTCAGGACAAAACTGCTTTATTGTCGCGTGGAAATAGTAGTTCTGGCTGAGAAAAAGGCAGACTGGAGTAATCAATTTGGATTCTGAGTGTTATTGACCTAATACTTCCGCCACGCGGTGGGTGTGCTGCTGCTTGGATATGGGACTCAGCGCTGAGTCATGGCGTCTCAAAGAAACATCAAAGCCACCTCCGTAATCACCTGAGAACAGGAGGGCCTCCCGCGGTCACCTCATCCCACGGACAGCGGCTCAGACACTCGAACACAGGCCCACTAGCAGGGTTTCCGCGTTTACATGCACAGAGCAGCTGTCATTTGTTCAAACCCCTGGTGTAAATGATAACGACGTCAACGCTACGCAGAGGCGAGCGAATGCTCACGTAGCGTTCAAGGCGCTAAAAAACGATATACTTTACAGCTATCGTCCTGCACAAATCATATCCGTTCTGAAGAAAACGTATAGTATTGGAGACTATTTGTAAGACTCCATTCCCCTGTCGAGGTAGCCAAGCACTGCTTTATATTTCTTGTGTAGTTAACTTCAAAGCTGAGTCCAGCAGGTGGGACTAGGGGGGCGTGGGGCTGGAAGAATTGAGGACAGCCCCCGGTTAGACCAGTACTGCAAGGAAGTTGAATGGGGGACATATGAAGTCTTCCATGTCTACCAAGCAGCGTTTTAGGCGTTTTTCTATACCATTTGATTTTACTAAAATTGTATATAGAATATACTTAAGAGTTTTGAGCCAGCCCTCATCATCCATTGGTCTGTTCTGTCATTTCTGATGTTCTTTCCAGCGTTCTGGACCCGTCGTCATACGCCCGTCTGCGGCTCCCTCTGTGCACTAGTGCCGCTAAGGAAGGGGCGCGTTCGGTTCGCACCTGCCTTTGTGGGCGAATAATGCCCGCGCTCGGCTCGGTCCATTCGGTGCTCCGTTTGATAAATGCTTCCTAGCCTCGGCACGGCTGGCACCTCGGCTGGCCGTGTCCTTTTCCACTCATTCACGGCATGTGTGAGGTTTGCCCAAGTCCGAGCCTCGTTTTCTCAAAGGATTTGACGTTCACACCCAGTTTCGGTCTGTTCGAGTAAGTGGATTCCAGTATATTACAAAAATAACAAATACAGTCCAGTGTTTAGAAAACAACACAATCTGCGCTAGTTTGTTGACCTCGTTTTTGGCCATGCACACTATTTGAACAATAACTGCCCCCGACAACACACGAAGAAACGTGTGGATAAGACTTCTCCGGAACAGCTCCACTCTTATGCTCTTCTTGCAATGTGATTGGGGGAAGCAGGCAAGAGTCTGAGCAGTTGGTAATCCATAGGAAGGTTATGTTTTTGCAGGAGCACGATTCAGTAGGTTGTGAGGATAGGAAAAGGTTAAGGCTTTCCAACGTGGAGGGTGTATGTCCCCTCTGGATAAACGACATGCAGGTTACAATTTATTTTCCATCAAAGCCAAGTGGTCTTTCATCCTTCCTATGTCGCTAATTTGAGTAGCTATGGTCTAGTGATTTTAACCTATGTTCTTACCAGCACTTACAAACAGTGACATGGTGTGCTACATAACAGACAATTATTATTAGAGTTGGTATGCATGATTTATACTGTAACGCAATACAAAGTCAATAGGCCAGTCCTTGATAGTCCTACCTTTTTTTTAAAATCTATTTTTACAAACATATTCAATAGGCATTAAAAATGTAAAAGTAATAAAAAGTAAAAATACTACCATCTAAAGGTGGCAAATATGTTTGCCGAAAAAGAAAGTCAAAAGTGAACTGTAGGAAGAAGGGATTTAAAAATTTGAAATAAAAGTAAAAATGGGCCTATCAACCCTGGAAAGTAGTGGACTACATTGTCCGCACATGTGCTAGAGCAAAATGCTGTCACAATGAAGAGAGCAAATGGCTGAAGTGGGCTGACACGTCACCATATGCGGTAGGTTGTAGTGGGCAGAAGCAAAATGTGATGGCACATGAACTGACCAATTAACAAGTAGGGCTGTCCGAAAGGCGCTCTATGTATACATAAATGTTGTATTTTTTTCACTTTTTTTTTAACAATTAGGAGCGCTAGACTGTTAATACTATTTCTAGACTAGACACAAAACAAACAAGCATTTGCAATGCAATAGGTCTCGCATTTACACAAGTTTAAGCTATTGGCATTGTAAATGACAATGCCTTTTATTTATGTTTTTAAAACGAAAATAAAAATAAAAGGCCTTGTTATTTCCAACGTAAATAGCTCAAAGTCGCGTAAATGCAAGACCTATTGCATTGGAAATGCTTGTGTTTTTTTTGGTTTTTGAGCTCTGTGCGGTCTGGCTCTGAACTATCTGCAATGTGTTTTGCAGCACCACTCTGTGATGCCTGTACTGAGGGTTGCTGCATAGTTCTGGTATATACACATCAAGTAGGTGAAGATTAGTGTGCAAGGGTTTTGGTTGTGCAGTTGTATTGATTTTATGTGTGTGTGGTCTTCAACACTTCGTCTTCACACCTCTTAGATCCTTTATTCTCTTCTGTCATAGCTCCTCACACACACTGCACCCTCACACACACTGCACCCTCACACACACTGCACCCTTGCACGCACTGCACCCTTGCACACACTGCACCCTTGCACACACTGCACCCTCACCCACACACTGCACCCTCACACACACTTCACCCTCACACACACTGCCTACATTGCACCATCACACACTGCACCCTCGCACACACTGCACCCTCGCACACACTGCACCCTCGCACACACTGCACCCTCACACACACTGCACCCTCACACACACTGCACCCTCACACACTGCACCATCACACACACTGCAACCTCACACACACTGCGCACCCTCACACACACTGCGCACCCTCACACACACTGCGCACCCTCACACACACTGCGCACCCTCACACACACTGCGCACCCTCACACACTGCGCACCCTCACACACTGCGCACCCTCACACACTGCGCACCCTCACACACTGCGCACCCTCACACACACTGCGCACCCTCACACACACTGCGCACCCTCACACACACTGTGCACCCTCACACCCTGCGCGCCCTCACACACACTGCGCACCCTCACACCCTGCGCGCCCTCACACCCTGCGCACCCTCACACCCTGCGCGCCCTCACACCCTGCGCTCCCTCACACCCTGCGCGCCCTCACACCCTGCGCGCCCTCACACCCTGCGCGCCCTCACACCCTGCGCGCCCTCACACCCTCTTCGCCCTCACACCCTCTTCGCCCTCACACCCTCTTCGCCCTCACACACTCTGCGCCCTCACACACTCTGCACCCTCACACACTCTGCACCCTCACACACTCTGCACCCTCACACACTCTGCACCCTCACACACTCTGCACCCTCACACACTCTGCACCCTCACACACTCTGCACCCTCACACACTCTGCACCCTCACACACTCTGCACCCTCACACACTCTGCACCCTCACACACTCTGCACCCTCACACACACTGCAACCTCACACACTCTGCAATGGAACATACACTCCAAATACCGCTCAATGCCACATAACACTCTATATATCTGTCGCCCTCCCTCTATCTATCACCCTCACTCTATCTATCTATCGCATCACCATAGCATCACTCAGTTCCACCACAGCATCACTCAGGGGCACCACAACATCACTATGCGCTACCAAAGCATCACTGAACGCCACAGCATCACTCGTCGCCACCACAATATCAGTCAGCGCCACCACAGCATCAATATGTGCAACCATTCAACAACAACTGGTTCTTTTGTGTAGTGTTGTCCACTTTTGGGTCAAAAGCTTTGGAACCTCTCACATTCACATTTGATTATAAGTTTTTCACTTGTACAATATAACACACATGCAAGACACATACTTAGGTGCACTGAACAAGGTATTAGCTGCCGGATTCACAAGCTACATTTTGAGGGAGTTTACATTTTTTAATTAAGTTTACTACTTTTCAGTATTCACAAACTACACTTTTGCAGTAACTTACCCTTTTAGGTTGAGCCAAGCAGCAGCACGCATGCACTGCTTGTTATAGATCGCCTTTGTGTTTGATTTGGAAAGGGTTAAAAATGATGCAGTGCACATCTGTGTATCCTCTTACATTAGTTGTACTTTCAGGTACCCTTTCTGGTGCACATGTTGTTAAAGATCTTTTAGCAGCACTACACCTAGAGAGTCAGAAACCTTTGGCCTACCCAGCAGTGGAGACATGTTAAGGCATGGGCAAAGAGCCTTTCAGGAGGCCTCCTTATAAAGCTAGCTCTGTTCTGCAGCTGAGTATTGCCCTGATTAACTTGACTAATTCGTTTTTTAAACAGATTGTTTTAAATACTGTTTTTCCTTTTTAATGTGGGTGATATCTGAGAGTCTATAATGGACATTTTGGAGAGACATGCTGTTTTTATATTTCATGTAACTTCTATAAAAAAGTTTCTTTTAGACCAAAACGGTACCTCTCAAACATCACAGAGATTATTTGCATCAGTATTACTATGCTGCTGCTGTGTTAAATGTTGGAAACATGAGTCATAATCCTTCAATATTAGATGTAAACACATTTAAAATTTGGACGAATGTTCCCTGATCACATCACTTGCCTATCCCTGAGGCCTGCACTACTGGGCATTCATTGTCCACAAAAAATGCATTTGCCAAAGGTTTGAAGCACTGGACTAATATCAGCTGGCTATTTAATATGAATTAGCCAAAGGCATGTGTTAGTCTGCAAATATCAGCTGGCCATATGATGTGCATAGGCTTTCACAACTTGCCGCATATAATATACTAACCAAACAGAAGCCTGCACAAGTCGTAAATTTCTGGCTCGGGCATGTGACATTTGCAGACCCCTAGTATATGCACTGTAATGCTTAAGGCAAAAACATAAATAAAAGGCATTGCCATTTACAATGCCAATAGCTCTAACTTTAATAATGGGAGACCTATTGCATTGCAAATGCTTGTTTAGTTCTTTTTTCCTGCTTATTATGGCGGCACAGTAGATGTGCCTGACTCTCTGGAATTTGGTACTGGTATCTCGGGTGGTGTGTAAGGCTTTCTTTAAGGCAGTAAGTGCCTTGGTACAATTCTCGTCAAACCAACCTTGAATATTTTTCGGGGCGTGACGAGGCACCCTAGTTGAGTCTTTTTATTTCCACTAAAATTTTAGTGAAAGAATCCATAACTATATGAGGCTCATCTTTAATGGAGAGACAGATATGACTATCCTCAAAAGTATTTTTAACTAGGCTGTGAAGGAAATCCACAGGCTCCACCTTGTCCCATTTAATGCAGTGCCCGTTGGTCCTGGCTAACCTTAGTGGTGGTTTGTATAAAGGGTTATTCACAGTGTTTTGCACATTACCATTAGATTTGATGGTGATGGAAATGGGATAATGATTACTAAGGATGATATCGAGTGTGTCCCAGTTAAGTATTGACTCTGAATATCTTAGAGATAGAAGGGTAAAATCGATGGTTGAGTTACGTCCTCTCCCGTTAAAGGTGGGCCGGAAGGGTTTGGTGGGAGAACATAGTTCATTGACGAATGACAAGGTAAAGTGAGAAGTCACAGTATTCAGAAGGTCCCCCAGCTTGGAATGATTAAAGTGAGTGGGGGCGTCTTCCTTGCTATCGCCCAGGCCGCAAACACCCACCTCACCCCGAGGGCATAGGGTACAGTTAAAATCACCTACCCATAGCAGGGCCATATCTCCATCCATTTGTCCCTCTATGTTTAGTAGATTGGACATAGGTTGTTTACAACAGTTTCCATCAGTAGTGTTGGAATATTGTTATAAAAATTGACCAGTGTCATGTTTTTAGGTCACCCCAGGGGGTTACTATGATTTGGTAACACTTGATAAAAACTGAACAGCTGTGGATCTCGCAGTAGACGAGATATATGTACATAACCCCCCCTTATGTCTACCATGTGGGCTAGGGGTGGCTGGGGTGTGGAAAGTATGGTAGCCCAAGATGTGTAGCTTGTTGATGGTCCACGTTTCCTGTGTACAAATAATACTATGCTTAGTTACTATTTCCAGCCAAAAAGGATCGATGATTTTTTCAGACAGACCTGCGACATTCCAGCATATGATATTAGTAGGTTCTATCTCTGTAATAGGGATACTGTTATCAACCTCTGTTCTTGGGCCCTCTAGAATTCTCGGCACTAACGAAGGGCTTATGTTCAGTGAAGGTTCTGTATTATATATTAGCGCCTTAGTTGTGGGCGTCTTATCTACAGACAGTGTAGTCCAGTCTGAAGACTCAGTAGTTGCAGGTAATGTATTAACCTCGATCTTTGAATGCAGGATGCTTGCATGGCCCTTTCCCTGTTGTTTATGTAGTTTAATCGGGGGAAGGCTGGGCAACTTGTGATGTTGTACCCCCTTTCTGATCTTCCTATGTCAGTCCTGTTCGTCCATGCCCGACAGGGCCTCGTAAGGATTATGTAATGGTATGCTCCACCTTTGTGTACGGGTGATCTTAGGTGTTTTACCTAATTGGTGTACAGGAGTCATACCTGTATGTTGGTGTGGAGGGTAGAAAGCCCCCAACGGATTAATGCTTATGGAATTATGATAAAAGGAAAAATGTCTGGAACGGAGTAGGATTTCGTGGACCAATCTAGGATTACTAAAAGATACAGTCGCCGGGGGAGATCTTGTTTAGCCTTGCCACCCTTCTTGCCATTTTGAAGCAGCTAAACAAATCGCTGCTTAATCCAGTTTGTTTACCCAGCCAATGAAGGGATTTATTTCTGAGTTCTTGCCAGGTTTCATACTTCCTCTGAGCCAAAGTTGCCACATTGGACAGAACCACCACATATGGGGTAGCTGCAAGGAGGTAGGTCTAGACGGTTCCTTTCATGAGTGGTATTCTGGTTGGTTTGACCATCTGGCCCAAATTCACCTCTAGTATTTTTATGTTGAGCCAATCCTGCAGTAGGTCAAGTGGTTGGGTCAATAAATAGTGGATATGCATCTTTGTTACCCCTAGGAATAATATGTGTTTGTATTTGAACAGAGTCAGGCAGAGATTGTATTCAATTTCCCATAAGTGACTCAGGGGTTGGGTGTAGGTCAGATATATGAATCCTAGGTGCACCTGCCTGAGCCTGCTTAACTTTGTCTATGTGTCGTGCATTTACTTGCGTTGACCATTTCCTCCAGGCTAGCTACTCTAGTGGTCAGTGCTTGCAATGCATCAACAAGTGTATTACGTAAGCAGCTTATTTCCTTAGTAATGTTTTCAATTGCTAAGGTGCCTTGCTCTGTTTGTGTGACCGGTCTGGTTTTTACAGGGCCTCTGTTGTTCCTACGAGGGGCCCATTTGTACTGCAGTTTTTTTTTATTTTGGGCCTTTTGTTTTTAGAATTCATCTTATGGGGGCTTATGCAGATGGTACTCGTATCGATGAGCTGGTTATTAATATGTACCCCCTCTATGTTCAATGGGTTCTTAGGGCGTTTGTTCGGAGGTTGTGACAATATTTCATCCTCAGAGGTGCTTGCATCAATCTCCAGGGATAGGTCTTTTATGCATCCATTTTTTAATTTGTCCTGCGAGCTGCTACCACTTAGGAGAATGGGCTGGGGTGTGATGTACAAAGAAGCCTCTGCACTACAGTTTACTTGCTCTTTCCCTATTGTCTCCTCCACATTTGTGACCTGTTTTTCCAGTACCCCCATAGCTCCCACCAAATATGAGAGTAGTGTAGATTGATCCCCACGTTGCAAATCATGTGAGTTTTTGCCTTCAGTGTGGCATTTTTTTCTTTTACTCATAATTTCAAATTAGTTCCAAACCGTGATTGCCCAATTAGTCCAGTGTTCGTTGCCTCAGTCCAACCACCCCCTGGGCGCCAAAAGGTATCAAAAAAGTTTTTTTAAGCAGGTTAAATACAATACAGTACCGGATCCGATGGTGAATGTTAGGGGATAAGCCCGGCCCCCTTTGGGCTCCGACGGGCGCGGACGGGTCCGCCCTTGGCCCGGGCTTTGCCTTAGCAGCACGCGCGCGCATCCCACGCCGTGGGAGGCTCCCTGGTCTTTTAAGCGCCTCTGGGCGCTTATCGGTGACGTCCGGTGTGTGCGTGGCCCCAGTGCGCCTTGGGAACTGTAGTCCTGTGCTCCTCGATGCTGTATGCTACGTGGCCAGCAGCGACCTCTCCCGCCACACGCCCGGTCCTATGGCGCAGCTCCCGGCAGTTCACAGCAGACTCTGGCAGTCTCTGATACAAGGTAAGGGCGGGCAAGGATTCAAAAGAAGCATTTAGAAAGGTCTCCCGCACCACGGGAGGCGCCCTGGTCTTTTAAGCGCCTGGGGCGCTTATCGGTGACGTCAGGTGTGTGCGCGACCCCAGTGCGCCTTTGGAACTGTAGTCCTGTGCCCCTCGATGCTGTATGCTGCATTGCCATCAGCGACCTCTCCCGCCACACGCCCGGTCCTATGGCGCAGCTCACGGCAGTTCACAGCAGACTCTGGCAGTCTGATACAAGGTAAGGGCGGGCAAGGATTCAAAAGAAGCGTTTAGAAAGGTCTCCCTGTGCACTGACTGGCTTATCCCTGCCTGGACGCTGTGGCTAATGTATTTGCTTATGAACAAAAGTCATGAATTCTGCTGGCAATGCTTGCAAAATTCAGGAATTGGGACAAGGTAGTTTAGAATATATTCTTATTTCTTTTCTGTTTTGGACAATGAGCACCAAGGTCTGAGCTGCCTGCTTGGCTAATCCGGAAGCTGTATGGTAATAGTCAAGCTGTTTTGTGTGACCGTTAGAAAAACGTGTAAATTTTTTAAAGAAAGCTACCGAAAGAGTTAATGAAGGATTCCTTGACAATGTTGTATAACCTTTGTCATTACTTGTAGCATCTAATGTTCAGGTATTTCCGCCTTCAGTGCTACATATCCAATTGCTGTCTTATAATTATGAACACAATTCCTTAATTTGTTACATTTTGGTCTTTATTATGTTGGACACTTATTTATTCATTTGTTTGCATGTATGTATATGGTAGTTCTATAGCGCAAACCTAGCAAAAAGGCACCAGAGCTTTATACATTGTCAAAGGCAAGCTTAATGTCTGCAAGTAATAGGTGATGAAGTGAAATTGAGGACAATTAATACATTGTGTTTTAGTTGTCTTTTAAAAAGTAGGATCCACTCAACTCTTCTAAATTTGAGCAGGGTTGGGGTGGTCCTTATGGATGCAGGAAGTTGTTCCATATCCTGGGTGCATAACCTGGAAGCGGCCTGTTAAATTTGTTTTTTCTTTTTTTACACTTTTTAGTCTGCAGTCTGTTGCTGTCCTGGCTGTGGATGTATCGAGGACAACCAGAGATGGTGAGCCTCTATGCAAGATGAGCTGGGAAGCTTAGTCGTGTAGGATGCCCTATGGTGTACCAGTGTAGAGTTTTTTTGCAGGCCAATGAAGTAGAGCATTGCCACCATCGAGATACAAGAGTACAAGGGCTTGAACAGCAGTTCTGTAGTTACTTCCTGGAAGAAACAGTTTGACTTTGTTTAGAAGAGAGAGCTGATACCAGGCCATCTTTGTTCTTGTGGTAATGTGTTCCTTTAGGGAGAGGTTGGTGTCCAGGGTGAATCCAAGTGATTTGCCATTGGGTGAGGGTTGGGGGTTCAAAACAGTCATGGTTAATGTCATTGAGCTAGGGTTGCAGTGTGTTTTGTTTGCTGCTCTTGGCAAATAGGAATTCTGTGGACATGTAAAAATCTGATTCTTTCGTTTTTTAATTAAGCTGTGCCTCATTCATTTTTTAACCCCTTCCCTGTTTTCAGCCTGGCTCTATCCTTGACACCGCACCTGTATAAACATTGGTAGAGAATCTAGATTGGGACATTATAGGCTGCGTAAACATGCAAAGTCAGAACAAAAGAACAGCTGATGTCTGCACTGGGTTTTTAAAACCATGGTAAAGCCTTAGATAAAGTTGGTTCAGATAGCCTATCTTGTTGTGCAGCTTCAGGACACGACAGTTATACAAGACACCAAGGTTGTTGATTCTTACCTATTTGTGTGTTCTTCCCAGGGCTCTATTTACCTCTGGGTGTCTCTTGCTTGTGATCTTTTCTATAAAAACCCATGTAACCATTGTCTGTGTGCTCTCTCTTTGAGTATCTCTAGGGTGCTCGTTCAACGGAGAGTCCCATTCATGAATGCTTAATAAATTACCTATGGTTTGAACTTCACTGCAGTGTTGATTCCTCTTTACTTGTTAAGAACCTGTGGCAAAGTGGTGGCCCTGCACCAGCAGATTAACAACAAACTGCTCCACAATTCTGTCGTGGATAGGTTGACCTTCATGTATGCTCTGGACATTCCTGTCTGGATGATGTGAAGGCAATGTTTGAGGCATTGGAAGTGTGAAGCAGAGGACATTCTCAAGTAGAGGTGTGTATCATATGCTTATGGGTGAATCTTGATTCTGTTATCTATGAGTAGAGCACCAAGCTGCTCCATGTGAAGAATGAAGATGACCGGAGACACTAAGTAACTCTGAGGGGCTCCACATGTTATAGGGATCTTTTTTGACCTGGAGGTTCCCGTATGAACAAACTAGTGGTGTTGGTTTGAAAAGTAGGAGGACAACCATTGAAGGGCATTGCTGATGAATCCTATTTGCGACGCTGGGACTCTGGGTGCATACGAGGGTGAGGGTGGAATGGTTGTGTTGAAGCCAGAAGTCCAAAAAGTAACTTTTAGATACATTTAAAATTGTATTAACTTCATAGTACACATTACTGGTATTTTCCACTTTAGAAAAAATATTTAGTCAACGTTTAAAAATGTACCTGTAGAACTGGTCTAATCAGCAGGGTCTCAGCATTAGGTATGGAGCTAGTACAGAACTTTAGCTTCCCAAATCTTTGTATGGCTAAGGGTTTTGATATAGTTAAGGAGTGGAACTTCGTTGGACACCCTTTGTGGTGATCACACTCCCCTGATCCACCAGGTTAATTTGATTCTCTGCAAGCTTATCCGCTCCACAAATCGGACAGACCAGGTTATTATTAGAATTGCGATCAAAATCTTTTTATTTCTTTACTTACTGCTTACATATACCTAACCTACATCTAGTGGATGGCGAAGGATGTCATAACTCAAAATGGCTTAATAATACCCTCTATCCCCAGCCCATTGGAATGGATTTCAGTAGTTCTTGAAAGCTATCATTCTCTGCTGGTTTCATTCACTTCCCCTCCTGTTCTTAAGTAGTTTGGTTTGGGGATTTCTACAAATTCCTTGGACAAGAAATCTAAGAATAAGGACCTCTTTCTCATAAGTTAATAGTTCTCTCAGAAATTGCATATGAGATTTTCTCCATTTTATTATATCCTATTTCTTGTGTAACCACTCCCTGTATTCTTGTGCTCTTTCTTTTTCTCCATTTCACTGATATACCTTGTTTAGCTGCCAATAGCACTAATATATTTGTCTGCATCTTCTGGCGTGGAACAAATATGCCTGTTTATTTCCTAGGCCCATGATAATGAATGTAGAGAATCTTGGGATAGAAGTAGAGAACATCACTTCTTTAGTGTTTAGTGCTTCTTTCCAGTACGACTGTAGCTTAAGGCACTGTCAAAGTATCTGTAGCAGCCTGCCCCTTCCCCCACAGCCCCTCCATAATTCTTTAGGTCTCTTCTGAGTTAGTGTGTGAGCTGTTGCTTCTGAGACATTTTGTAAACTAAAAAGGGCTTGGAGCCCGCTCAAAGCTGACCATTCATTGAATTAATGGTCATTCTTATGTGTTGCCTCCTGATAGGTCAGCATGTCTGGTTTCACGTGCTCTTGGTTCGTTTCTCTCATCTACGGAGCACAGACCAAGTAATTATGGCTTCTTTATGATTTGTGTTCTTCCGATACTTGTGCTGCAACCAGGTAATTGTGTTCTTGTCTTCCCCATTTCCCTTTTTAGGTCTCGCCTGTCGATGCGCATGCGCATCGAGCTTGCGAGACTATGGGGGCTTAAACACTCTTTAACCAACTTGCAAGGAATCGTGGCGATTCCTTGCAGTGCCCGTGAAATTTAAGCTCAATGCGCATGCGCATTGAGCTTAAAAGCGCGTGCACATGCCCCCAGCCGCCTGCCTTGCCCACTCTCTCTCTCACAGCCTCCCCCAGCTCCGCCCCCTCACTTCTTGGTTGCACGGCCGCTAGGCCGTGCCTCCCCTACTCTCCTCCCCCCTCCTCCTCCTACTCTCCTCCCCCCTCCTCCTCCTACTCTCCTCCCCCTCCTCCTCCTACTCTCCTCCCCTGCCTGCCGTGTCGCACCTCTCCCCGCTCCGCCCCCTCCCCTGCCCGCCGTGTAAGCTTGCCTGTTAATTCACTTGTTGAACTTGCATCTATTCCAACAACAACGAAACTTGGATATTGGCATCAGTATACTAGAAGGCATTAAGGCAGCAGATAAGTCTTGAAAGCGGCTGTAGCCAAGCCATTATTACATTTCAGTTTAAGTGCTCTCTCCCTGTTACGCAGGCCGCTAGGCCGTGCCTCCCCTACTCTCCTCCCCCCTCCTCCTCCTACTCTCCTCCCCCCTCCTCCTCCTACTCTCCTCCCCTGCCTGCCGTGTCGCACCTCTCCCCGCTCCGCCCCCTCCCCTGCCCGCCGTGTAAGCTTGCCTGTTAATTCACTTGTTGAACTTGCATCTATTCCAACAACAACGAAACTTGGATATTGGCATCAGTATACTAGAAGGCATTAAGGCAGCAGATAAGTCTTGAAAGCGGCTGTAGCCAAGCCATTATTACATTTCAGTTTAAGTGCGCTCTCCCTGTTACGCAAACTAACAAAAGAATTATAGAGTACGAAGCTGCTGCCTGATCACAACACTGGCACTTCCTTTGTTCCAAATTAAGCACTAGTAGGGCGGCTGTCACTCCGTGTTTGCAGCTATACACTAATAGAATTAGCAGTGTAGCTCCACTTTAGGTCATATTTATTTTTGGTGTGTATAAGAATATGTCCACAATCACAGGCTATTAAGCACAATCGGACATTAAAACCTAGTTTCCAAACTCGTTCATTGGCAGTTTTCCCCTTTAAACAACATCGCCTCCCCCATTTGAACAACTTATGTGCTCTGTGTACGTCTCCTTCGCCCTCCCCCCACTCACCCTCTCTTCCCACCCTCGCCCTCTCTTCCCACCCTCACCCTATCTCTAATTTTACTTTTAACTTCTCTCTGACCCCTCGACTCCTCTTCCCGTGCCCCTCGTGCATGTCTGCCTCGCCGCCCCGCTCCAGGCGCTCATGCCTCCCTCGACTCCTCCTTTCTACCCTCCTCCCTCTTTCCTTCTGTTTCCCGGCATCTTTTCTCGCACGCATCTCTCTAACCCCACCCCCCCCATCTTCCGTTTTTAATTTGCGTAACAGAGAGCACATAAACCGAATTTTACTAGTAATTTGGCTACAGCCACTTGAAAGCGGCTGTAGCCAAGTCATTATTAAATTTCCGTTTATGTGCGCTCTCCCTGTTACGCAAACTAACAAAAGAATTATAGAGTATGAAGCTGCTGCCTGATCACAACACCGGCACTTCCTTTGTTACAAATTAAGCACTAGTACAGCGGCTGTCACTGCGTGTTTGCAGCTATACACAAATAAAATTAGTAGCGTAGCTCCACTTTAGGTCCTATTTATTTTTGGTGTGTATAAGAAGACGTCCACAATCACAGGCTATTAAGCACAATCAGACATTAAAATCTAGTTTTCAAACTCGTTCATTGGCAGTTTTCCCCTTTAAACAACATCACCTCCCCCATTTGAACACCTTATATGCTCTGTGTTAGGAAGGCTAAAAAAAAACATGCTCTGTAAAGCTGATGCCTGCTGAGAGCCCAGGCAAGAAGCCGGGGTGCTTTTCAAGAATCCATCTAATAATGTTACGCATGTCACCCTTTCTTTTCAACAGAATTTGTTTGAACCTGTTTCCCACAGCTCCCACCAGGGCGCATAGTCTCTTTCTTTCTTTCTCTCTGTCTCTCCTACTCTTTCTCTCTCTCCCCCTCTCTCTCTCACTCTTCCCCTTTCTATCTCTCTCTTTCTCTACCTCCCTCTCTCTCTCTTTATCTCTCCTCACACTTTCTGTCTCTCCCGCTCTCTTTCTCTTTGGCTCTCTCTCCCCCTCTCTGGCTCTCTCTACTCTCTCGCTCTCCCTCCCCACTCTTTCTCAGTCTTTCCCTTTCTCTCCCTCCCTCTCTCTCTTTATCTCTCCTCACTCTCTTTCTGTCTCTCTCCTATCTCTTTCTCTTTCTCCCACTCTCTCTTCCCCCTCCTATTTCCCTCCATCCCTTTATACCTCTCCTCTCACTCCCCCCTTTTCTCTCTCTCTCTCTCTCTCTCTTTCTCGCTCTCTCCTTTCTCATCTGTTGATCGTCCACCCCCACACACAACCCCACACACAGAAACCCCCCTGCACACACCCCCACACACAGACCCCACACACAGAACCCCCACACCCCCCCACACACACACAACCCCACACACACACAACCCCACACACACACAACCCCCCACACACACAACCCCCCCACACACACAACCCCACACACACACAACCCCCTCCACATACATCCCCCCACACACACAACCCCCCCCACACAACCATCTATCGATCTATCTATCACCCTCACTCTATCTATCTATCGCCCTCACTCTATCGCCCTCCCTTCAACAACTGGTTCAAATATGTTCTCTCAATGTTTCAAGCTTTATTACAAATGTCACAAAAAGATGTTCTGTTCTTGTTTTTTTAACGGCCTACACCCAGTGACTGCGACACTTTTAATGTTGGGCCAGGCTACATATTTTCCCAAGTTTACTGACAACGTGGCCTCTGTTTACAGTAGATGCTTGGCCACAGTTACTTCCAACACTTCGCACTGGCACTTCTTGTCCTACAGCTAAATTCAAACTGTTCTGAACTAGAGTCTCATAATTTTCAAAATTTTGCAGTAAAACGATCAAAGAGGTACTAACTTAATTTCGACATCATTATCGAAGTGCAGTTTATCTTGTCTTCATCAGTACTTCGTACATCTCTCTAGAGATGTGGCCTAACGACCAGAGCTGCCATCTAAGTCACGTAAATACAAAACATGTTGCATTACAAAGGCTATAGGTGTGACATTCGCAAAAGTTAGAACTATTGGCATTGTAAATGACAAAGCTATCAATTTAGCTATTTTAAAAACCAACACATAAATAAAATATTTGTCATTTACAAGACCAACAGCTCCAACTTTTCTAATGCGAGACCTATTGCATTTCCAATGCTTGTTGTTGCTTACACCCCGCATCAATATGTGTACCACCACTCCTACCGCACCATCCTGCCACCGCCACACACCACTCTACCACCAACTCACTAAACACCACCATCACCAACCCTACCACCACCACCACGGCCATCACCTTCACCATCTCCCTAACACCACCTTACCACCACCAGCACTCAAACTACCACCACCGTAAACGCCACCCTACCACTGCCACCCTACCACTCCAGTCCACAACCACCACCACCTTTCCCCCAACATTCTACCCTTACAGACACAACCCTACTAACCACCACCATAACCAGGGCCGGACTGGGAACCACAACCGGCTCTGGCAAAGTGCTTGGCCGGCTCTCCCACCCCACTCGGGGGGTTGGAGGTGCCGCCGAGCTCTTTGCCAGGGCCGGTTTTCAGCTGATTTTGGTACACGGCCGAAAACGACCCTGTAACAAAAACGGCCCCCAGGGGCCCAAAACCGACCCCCACCCGTACAGCGCACCGTGGGATTGCCTGGTGCCCGCTATGGCCAGTCCGGCCCTGACCATAACACTAACCCCCACCACCCTAACAACCACCACCCTCACTGTTGCCATCGCCTCACTAACACCCCACCACCACCTCAAAACCAACCTCGCCATCACCATCTCTAGCCATCAACACCACCCTAACCACCAGCACCCTGCCCTAACCACCACCACTACCGTATCTTCATAACCACAACCACTTTACCCTAACCACTACCACAGCCTAAACACAACCCTAACCACCCTCCTACCCTAACCACCTCCACCATCCTACCCATCACCACACCCATCACAACTTACCCATCACCACCCTAACCACTACCAACACCCTAACCACCAGCATCTTAGCCACCTTTACCACCCATACCACCATCCTAGCACCCCCACCCACCACCCTCTACCACCACTCTCATCACTTCTGTACCACCACTCTAACCAACTTCAGCACCGTAGCACCACACGTACCCCACAAACAAAACCATCCTATCCACCACCATGACCCTCCCCACTACCTCCCTCACCACCACTCAACTCTAACTACCACAGACCTACCTTAACCACCATCCTAACGACCACCACCCTAACAACCACCACTCTATCCTAACTACTACCACCCAACCATCAACATCACCCTAAACCCCACCATTCTAAGCACCACATACCTAACCACCACCTTAACCTAAGCACCATCACCGCCAGCGTAATGCTAATGGCCACCACACTCACCATCACCACCACATCCTACCCATCACCACCCTGACCACCTCTACAACTCTAAACCACCACCCCCCACCCTGGTCACCACCACTATCACCTCCCTAACTACTACCACCACCCTTGCCATTCTAACCACCACCATCCTAAACGGCACCACTCTCTGCACCACCCCAACCATCGCCACCTGAGAATCTGAGGGGTTTGAACGATTTCAGAAAACAACGCAAAGTGGTAATGGTTTCTTAAACGACATCAAGTTGACATTGCATTGATCCAAGAAACGCATTTAACCACTTATAGTAATATGCTTACACATAGGCGACTGAAGGACAACTTCAGTGTGGCAGGATTCACTTTGCATGCTAGGGGAGTCTTCGCGTGGGTGAATACCTTACAAGAGTTAAGTCGACCTGAGCGGTAGATTTGCTATCTCTTGATGCTATAAAGAGGAGCTGAATGATAAACAAGTTGACGCTCATGGCCTGATCTGCTATCATTTGCCGCTGGCATCATCAGAGGGCCTGATCTCCCATGGATATAGGGCAGCGATTTTAATTGTGTTCTTCATCTGATCCGTGATCGCTCTAGAGGCCCACCTCGGAGGCCTTCCGCTGCAGCCGTGGCGATAATCGACATCACAGGACAAATAAGCTTGCTAGATGTATGGTGCTGGCGATCGTCTGACACCCCTGGATTATCTCATTATACTGCTACTGATGACATACACACCTTGTTGGTTCCTAGGTCACTTGGATCTAATGTCAGAGCCTGTGAACCACTCCACCGCAAGTATTCAGATTATTCCCCAATACTTTTAGATATCAGATTGCCCCCCCTAGAGCTGTGCGGCCTTCACTTAAAGGTTCCCCCCATACTCCCCGCTAGACCCTGTATTTGATGCAGATTTCACCTCCTCTATTAAAGAGTTTTCTTAGCTTAATATAGGCTCAGTCTCCAACTTCTCCACAGTATGGGTAACGTTTAAGGCATTTATCAGAGGGGTTGCCATATCAAAACACGCTGGGGTCTTTTGCTCACTCTGAAATAGACTTCCTGCCCTGGAAAAGAAATTGGTGAGTTTAGAGCAAGCTCATCAACTTAGAGGTGAGCCACAATTGCTTGAGGATATCAAACCCACATTAGAAGAATACCCGGAAGCTGCGGACAGTGAAGTGAAACATTTGGGCAAGTATGCCATTGCTAGATCGTATGGCAAGGCAGAAGGTCCTGGTGCAGTTCGGGCTGCTCTGCAGCATCGTAAAAGGGAATTTAGCATTATAGTTGAGATCATCGGGGAGGATGGTAGCCAGATACATGAGGCGTCACTGATAGCCAAGAGAGTTGGCAAACACTACATGCAATTGTATAGCTCCCGGATGACCCAGAATGAGGAAAGCATGAAGGATTATTTGGAGCATATACAGATGCCATCGCTCCCCAATTTGCATAGAGAATATCTTTTGTCAACCCTAGAACCCAGTGAGATTCGTCAGGCACTTCAGTCAATGCGTGACAGTAGTGTACCAGGCTCAGATGGCCTAACTATGACCTTTTATAAGGCATTCATGGATCTACTTATACCATACTTAGTCACACTTTACGAAGAAATGGTGGAAGCCGAGCAGATGCCACCATCCAAATAGGGAAGCCCTGATAGTTACTATACTTAAACCAGGAAAGCCAGCAAATATATGCTTCTCCTTTGGGACCCTTATCATTCCTGAATGTTCACACCAAGGTGTTTGCTAAAATATTGGGTTACCGCCTAGCTCCTTTGGTTCTGCTACGGTCTGCCCGGAGCAGGCTGGCTTTGTCCCAGGGCCATGTTTAACGTATATTCTCAGAACTGTATTTGGCACTATTCAGAATACTAACCTTGAGGTCCAAGCCGCTGCTGTCTTTTTGGACGCAGAAAAGGCGTTTGACTCTGTGGAGTGGGCTTTTATGAAAGCAGTGCTTAGACGTTTCGGGGTGGGGATATTTTTCTATGACTCGTGATGGTCCTATATACCGCTCCAGTAGCCAGGGTTAGAATTGGTAATATGATCACTTCTCCCATTACTATATCTAGGGGTACCTGACAGGGTTGCCCGCTGTTGCCTCTACTCTATGCCCTTGTTGCGGAGCCATTGGCCTGCGCACCAAGGGAATATCACGAAAATAAGGGGCTGCGCTTTCCCAGATATTATCTCTGCTTATCAGACAATATGGTTTTATACATTCGGGACCCGGGGAAATATCTCCCTCCGGTACTTACGGAGGTCACAAATTTCGGGGATGTATCAGGCCTGAAGATCAATTGGTCCAAATCTACTATTTTTCCACAGACTCCAGCTATGACTCCCGTGAAGCTGGACTTTCCATTACAATGGCCCACAGACTGTCCGATATTTGGGAATACTAGTGCACACTGACCCTAACATAGTATTTTCTGAGAACTATGGGAGGGCAACCTCTAAACTGGAGGAGGGTGTGATACGGTGGATTTGGCTTCCTCTCTCGTTGGTTGGACGTATTTCTTTAATGAAAATGCTGGTCCTCCCCAGAAGCTAGTTCCTGTTTCAGAATTTTCCGATGCTCCTCCCTGGTCGTACACTTGCTTGGGCTGGGAAACAGCCAATTTTTAAGTGGGACACCCTGACCCTGCCCTACTCAATAGGCGGTCTTAATGCCCCTAATCTCAATCTGTATTATAGAGCGGCTCAGTGCTCGCATGCTCACTACTGGATCCTTGAGCCACAGAACTTGCTACATCTATACATCGAGAAAGTTGCTGCTAACCTCTGCACTCTCCCTCAGATGCTATTCCGATCTCCTGGTACATGACGGGTGTGCTTGATTCTATCAACACCACTGTTCATGCTTGACGTAACCTGCTAAATTGACAGGCGGGCGCCCTGCTATATTCCCCTCTGATACCAATTGATTGGTGCTATTTGTTTTTGACTGGATGAGAAAAGGAAGTGGCCTCAGCATTAAAACAATTAGGCATCCTACAGATGCGTGATCTATTCCAGGACGAGGTTGCACGCAGGTGGTAGGATGTATTAGCAGGGGAGCAAGATTCCTCCCTCTAAACACAGAATCAATTCATAGTCAGGCATGTGTTTCATGATCTCCTGGGGAGGATATGCAGGAAACCATGGAGACCCCATTGCTCGTCTTTATTTTACGCTACACTTCTCCCACTAAGACCATCACTATCATTTATAACTTGACGCCAGGAGACCAATACAGACAAAGGCCAGGCAGGACTGGCAGAGAGATCTGAACATGGTACTAGACCGCGCATGGCACTACTGCTGGGAAATGACTAAACGCATCTCACTTAATGGTAAACCCAGCCTAATTCACTTCAAATATCTCAATAGAGTTTACACGAGAGAGGCTAGTACGATATGGCTTGCAAGAGTCTGCTGCATTCCCATAGGGAGGATGAGGCGGGTTTCTACATATCTCCTGGTTATGCACCAGGATTGCTGGCTTCTGGGACAAGGTCTTCCAAACGCTAAACACAAAATGACGGGCCTTTTTTTTAACACAGACACATTACTGGAAAGGGGCGACCATTCGGTCCCCCCGAACGTATGGCGGAGTACCACGATCCCCCCGGGAAGCCATCTTGGGCGGGAGGCGAGTCTCGGCTGGTATGCCCGAAGCGGCGTAGCCGGGGCGCGCCTTTTCCCGCCCTGGAGTGGGCTGGCCTAGACACTGACGCGGCCGGGCCACGCCCTCGGGGCAGGCCGGGGCGGGTTTACGCCCGCCCTGAAGACGGATAAAAGGAGCAACAAGCCAAGGAAGCATCCTCTTGTTCCTGTGCTCTGAAGCTGCACCACCTCGCTGCACGTGAGCTCGAGACGGAACGAAGAGCCAATTTTGATCATGGGGTATTCAGTATCTCACGAGGGCAATCATTGGTTTTGTTACGACAATATTTCAGAAAGGCGAAAGAGCATGATAAAAACTTGACTTGGGATTGTTATGATTCTGTGTCCTGGTCCAAAATGGAGGATTCTGGTATGTTGAAGGTGCCTTTGGTAGGGAGTAACATTGGTGAATCTTCCCGCCAATATGCGGGGACGCCCTTTCGATCAGGTACGAGTAACGACAATCACTCGAGGCCAATCGGCAACGCAGGTAAAAGGGGGGTTTGTTGGAACTTTAACAGGGGGAAATGTACGAGGCCCCAGGGGTCATGCAAATTTAGGCACGAATGTGGGGGGTGTGGGCAATCATCCCATCCTGAGTCCATGTGCAGAGCCAAAACGGGTGATAACGGGGGTAGAGGAGGCGCCAAACAGGTCTGACATAGTCCGAGGGGCGCCTTTACCTACTCCGATTGATACCATGGCAATGATTCCCTGGCTCAGCGAATACCCGGATCACGCTTCCGCTGGGGTGTTGCGGAATGGATTTTCATATGGTTTCCGCATCCCAGTGGGGGAGTTTCAGGGTATAGCAAAATGTAAAAACCAGATATCAGTCTTACAGCATACGACTGTGGTACAGGAAAAGATCGGGAAGGAGGTGGCTCGAGGTCGAGTCGCCGGTCCATTTAAGGTGCCACCAGTTGCTAACTTTGTTTGTTCCCCTTTAGGGGTGGTCCCCAAGAAGGACCCGGGTGAGTTTCGGCTGATACATAATTTATCAGCCCCACGTGGTCTTTCCGTAAACTATGCGATAGACCCGGAAGTGTGTTCGGTGCGGTACGCATCCTTCGATGAGGCCGTAGCCATATTGAATCGCCTGGGGCCCGGGGCGCTGATGGCAAAATCAGATATCGAGTCAGCGTTCCGGTTGCTCCCGGTACATCCAGACGATCAGCGTCTCCTTGGTTTCATGTTTCAGGGTCACTATTACATGGATAGGTGTATGCCGATGGGGTGCTCTATATCGTGTGCATATTTCGAAAAGTTCAGTTCCTTCCTGCAATGGGTCTTCACAAAGAAGACGGGGTTTCAACATGTTATGCATTATCTCGATGACTTTTTGTTGCTGGGGGCAGCCCGGGATCCTGAATGTGGACAGGCTTTGACTGCATTTTGTGTCTTGATGAATCAGTTTGGCGTGCCATTGGCACCAGGTAAGACTGTGGGTCCCTCGACTTGCCTCGAGTTTCTGGGGATCGAGCTCGATTCCAAAGAAGGTTGTTTTCGTTTACCAGGTGACAAAGTGTTAAGATTCAGGGCATCCCTTTAAATGTGTATAAGTGAGTCTAAGGTTAAGCTACATCAATTACAGCAATTGGTGGGACAGTTGAATTTTGCCCTAAGAGTTATACCGATGGCCCGCCCCTTTTCTCGCTCGATCGCTCAAGCCATGGTCGGCCTGAAGGAGGGTCATCATCGCACAAGGCTCTCGGCTGAGGTTCGCCAGGACATGCGCATTTGGTTGGCATTTCTGGCGGATTTCAATGGTCGAATTGTCTGGAACAAACCGGCCGTGTCCTCTGAGAAGCTGGGGCTGTGGACAGATTCGGCAGGGAGCATTGGTTTTGGTGCCATATTCGGCACTCAGTGGTCGGCACAAAAATGGCCGTCATGGTGGCATGATAGTGGTCTGACAAGTAACATTGCCTTCCTAGAACTTTTTCCCATTCTGGTGGCCCTGAGAACTTGGCCCGAGGGGTTCAGAGATCACTCTGTGGTATTCTGGTCTGATAACATGACCGTTGTTGAGTGTATCAATAGCCAGGCAGCACGATGCAAATGGATTCTGAGATTGCTCAAGGAGATTGTGTTATTGTGTATGCAATTGAATGTCCTATTTAAGGCAAGACATGTCCCGGGGGTGATGAACCAGGCGGCTGATGCGCTTTCTCGTTTTCGTATGCAGGCCTTCTGGGGTTATCTGCCCGCAGCGGACCCGGTGGCAGCACCCTTCCCCGAAGCTCTCTGGTCTCTCGGTGCCCCGAACTACAGAACCTCGTGGGAGAGAGTTTAGCACCCAGGACGAGGAAGGCATATGAAGGGGCGTTCCGTTCCTATTGGGCCTTTTTGGGGGCGGCTAGAGGGGAGCTTTGGGGCCAGGAGGAGTTGGTAGTGAAATTCCTGCTGTCTTTACGTCAGGCAGGCAAATCAGTGGCTACGGCCCAGAGGCATCGGGCCGCCATTTCCTTTGTGGCTAGGGCTCATGGGATCCAGGACCCGACAGCGTCTTTCGTTGTGCAAAAAGCGCTACGTGGGTGGCAACGCCTTGAGGGTCGCAGAGTAGATGAAAGGCGCCCGATAGGTTTGGATAGGTTGGCCCTGTTATTATCTAGACTCCCTGCAACATGTTCATCCCAGTATGAAACAGTGTTATTCCGAGCCGCTTTTACGCTGGCATTCCATGGGGCTATGCGGGTAAGCGAACTAGTGGCGAGGAACAAGCAGGATGTGATGGGGGGGACTGTGCCAAGAGCACGTTCAGATCAGAGGGGAGACAATGACGGTCTCGTTCGTCAGGTCCAAGACCGATCAGGGTGCGATGAGTGATTGCATAATCATACAAAGGATCCCCGGGTCCTCCATGTGCCCGGTGAGTTGTGTAGAGGAATATTTAGCACAAAGGGTGGCATCATGAGGGGGGACCTTGTTGAGACACGCTGACGCCACCCCACTGACGAGGTTTCAGTTTCAGCGGGTGCTTGCGATGTCGATTACTGCTGCGGGCTTGAACCCGGGCGAGTTTGGGACCCTTTCCTTTCGGATAGGGGCTGCTACAGAGGCTACAGCCAGGGGTCTGAATGTTGACCAAGTTAAACGTGTGGGGCGTTGGTCCTCCAATTGTTATAAGAGGTATGTGCGGTTGCACATGTTGTGAAGCTGTAATGATGTACTCACGCTTCTTGTTTTTGTTTGGTTTCAGTTGCGCAAGCCTACGAGGCGGGGCGGACTATGCAGTCGACCCAACACCGGGCCAGCGGTCAGACTTCACCGGCTGTGAAAAAGGAGGTGTGGGTCGTGGGCCACTCATACGTGAGGCGTGCCGCGGACGTATTCAAAGCAGGTGACATGATTCACGTGGCTGGGGAATACGGGTACAGTGTGTCCTTCTACGGAAAGGGCGGACTCTGTATTGACCAGTTTCAATCATTTTTTGAGGGTTTGCTAGGGCGGACGAGGTCACCGCCGTCTATAGTCATAGTACATCTTGGGGGCAATGATTTGGTCACCACTGGTAGACGACTTCTTCTTGAGGCGATGCTTTCCACTGTAAGTTGGTTGGCGAGGAGAGTTCCAGGGTGCACGATTGCATGGTCACATATGATCCCACGAAAAGTATGGCGGGGGGCTATTTCTGTTTCTGCTCTGAATCATTCAGTAAGAAAAATTAATAACAAAGTGAGTAGATTGTTCCGTTCCAATACACTGCATTCTATTTCGCATGGTTGTATTACTGGTGACAGTATGTATTTGGGGGATGGTGTTCATTTGTCCCGGGTGGGGAACGAGTTACTCATAGGAGACTGTATAGCTTGGCTAAAGACTTTAAGACATGACCTTTAGGTAGGAGTGTTGTGGGGGGTCCGGATAGCCGGTCAACTATCCGGCCTGTGGCGGTAAGGTCATGATCGGTGAGCACTAATTGGAAGATCCCTATGAGTGGGCGTCACCCATTACGGATGGGAGCGCTCGAGGGAGGTGGCCATTGGCCCCTCCACGGGGAAGGCGGTCCCTTCTAAGGATGGGCCGCCGAAAGGAAAGGAAAGGCGGTCAAGGCCCCTTCCTGGGTAGGAGGGGCTACAGCCCCCTCCTGGAGAATTTCCCGGGGCCAGGACATCTGCGACGGCAGATGTGGTAAGTTGTGTGGGGTTTGGGGGGGGGTCTACGCTACCTTCTAGATTCCTCACACGAGTCCTCGAACGACCTTTAAGTGGCGTCGAGTTTATTGGGGCCCCCGTCAAGTCAAGGGAAATTGGTAGTTGCACTCGAGGTACACCTCTGTGCGGTCGCCCCTCACAAGTGAGGGGGATATTTCTGGTTAGGGATCTTGACACCGGTTACGACCTTGCCGTTGGCCCTTAAACGTTAGGATGTACAATTTCAAAATTTCAAGTTAGATGTTTTGTAGGATGTTAGTTCGGCTAGGAGAACCTTTGTATTAGAGAATATGTTAAGGTTAGCCAAACATCGCAATGTGGTAATGAAATTGTACATAATATGAAACTGTTATTTTAATGTTTTAATTTTGTTTCATATTTTAATAAATACGGCCGGGAGGGTCACTCCCTCCCGTCTTCCAAAAGTTCAGAACTGTTTCCGGTTTCCCATCCTTGGGGATTGTGTTGAGAGGGGGTGGCGGGTATCTCAGCCATATGGAAAGGGGCGACCATTCGGTCCCCCCGAACGTATGGCGGAGTACCACGATCCCCCCGGGAAGCCATCTTGGGCGGGAGGCGAGTCTCGGCTGGTATGCCCGAAGCGGCGTAGCCGGGGCGCGCCTTTTCCCGCCCTGGAGTGGGCTGGCCTAGACACTGACGCGGCCGGGCCACGCCCTCGGGGCAGGCCGGGGCGGGTTTACGCCCGCCCTGAAGACGGATAAAAGGAGCAACAAGCCAAGGAAGCATCCTCTTGTTCCTGTGCTCTGAAGCTGCACCACCTCGCTGCACGTGAGCTCGAGACGGAACGAAGAGCCAATTTTGACCCACCCACCAGCCCCTGAGGACAGCAAGTGGTTTTGAATAAAGTTTGATGTAGTAACTCTTTTGTTTGCAGGTCCGGATTATTATCGTGATGACTTTGAATATGCAATAAAGAAATAGTCACTTTGTGGTATGTTTTGCAAATAAAGTAATCCTGCTCTAGTGTTGATCAGTAGCATGTTTTAATAAAGTGTTGCTTTTAACTGTCTTTTAAGTAATTTAGTCATTTAGTTTAGAAACTGTCGTATTTATTTTGGTCGGGCGGTAAGGTCATGATCGGTGAGCACTAATTGGAAGATCCCTATGAGTGGGCGTCACCCATTACGGATGGGAGCGCTCGAGGGAGGTGGCCATTGGCCCCTCCACGGGGAAGGCGGTCCCTTCTAAGGATGGGCCGCCGAAAGGAAAGGAAAGGCGGTCAAGGCCCCTTCCTGGGTAGGAGGGGCTACAGCCCCCTCCTGGAGAATTTCCCGGGGCCAGGACATCTGCGACGGCAGATGTGGTAAGTTGTGTGGGGTTTGGGGGGGGGTCTACGCTACCTTCTAGATTCCTCACACGAGTCCTCGAACGACCTTTAAGTGGCGTCGAGTTTATTGGGGCCCCCGTCAAGTCAAGGGAAATTGGTAGTTGCACTCGAGGTACACCTCTGTGCGGTCGCCCCTCACAAGTGAGGGGGATATTTCTGGTTAGGGATCTTGACACCGGTTACGACCTTGCCGTTGGCCCTTAAACGTTAGGATGTACAATTTCAAAATTTCAAGTTAGATGTTTTGTAGGATGTTAGTTCGGCTAGGAGAACCTTTGTATTAGAGAATATGTTAAGGTTAGCCAAACATCGCAATGTGGTAATGAAATTGTACATAATATGAAACTGTTATTTTAATGTTTTAATTTTGTTTCATATTTTAATAAATACGGCCGGGAGGGTCACTCCCTCCCGTCTTCCAAAAGTTCAGAACTGTTTCCGGTTTCCCATCCTTGGGGATTGTGTTGAGAGGGGGTGGCGGGTATCTCAGCCATATTGCATTATTGGGCTAAAGTAAGAGTATAGGCAAAGAGGGCAGATGCTTGGTGGATATGGGACTACTTCTCGCCAAGCTTAGGGTAGCCCTGCGCTGGGCCATAGGCCCTGTCCCGACTATAGTTGACTGGGAAAAGGATATGCTTTATTGTAACACACAATCGGTTGCTTCCGCCACAAGTCGACTGAAAGGTTTCTGGGGATTATATCAGCAATATCTGGTGGGGAAAGAAACTGGGGAGCCGGAGGGAAGCTAGGATCACTGAGAGCCAGACAATATTTTTCTCTGCTGTGCCCGAACAGGTAACATTTACTGTGTATAAAAGGTATATATGCATGTCTATCATATGTGTATATGTTTAGAATATGCATTTGGTTTCCTGCGTGTTGTCATCTACCACTGTCGATGATTATCTACTCTGTATGACATGTACGAATTTATTCTGTGAGATCACTGCTGATCTGTTCTGCCTCCGGCCACAGTAATGAAGTACTGTACTGGGTTTATGTTTAACTGTAAAAGCCTTAACCCCTTCTGTGCTCATAAAGGAATGGTTCCGTCATGAGCTCAAGTGCAAGTGTGTGCATGACGGAACCATTCCGTCATGAGCACACTTGCAAAAAATCCGTCTGCTGTAAACAGCAGAGGGATGTCCTATTTTTTGCCTTTGGAGGTGGGGAAGAGCTTCCCTAACCTCCCAAGGCATATTTAGTGTTTTCCTTGCAATGCCGATTGCGCGCATAGCGCGCTGTTATCATTACCACGAAATCAACACTGAAACTTAGTTTCAGTTTCACCGTTTTGGTGCTCGTGGGGCTCTCTCAGCCACGCAAGCACCGAAACACATGGGAGAGGTATTGTTGGGAAGGGGAGAATCTCCCCTTTCCAATGGGACCCTTCCCTAGTCGATCCCTGCTTTGGTATCGCCCCAGGAGGGCCATCCCCAAGCAGAGATTCACCCACTAGCCACCAGGGAGGACGTTAGCTGCCCCTTGGGCAAGGGCCTTTGCTGCCACTTGGGCAAGGGCCACAGACAGTCCTTCTGTGCCCCCTCCCCCACCCCCCAGGAAGCAGATGGTGCAGTAGCCCCCAATTAACCCCCCACCCAGGGGGGCAGAAAGCACTCTAGACGCCATGGATAACTTTATTCTAGGACATGGGTTGGGGCTTCCTCTCTAAAAAAGGCAAAATACTTTCTGCCCCCCACCTGCGGAGGCAGATAGGGCAAAAGCAGAGAGCAAACAAGGAACCAGGTTCTTTTTTTTAATTTATTTTTTATACCCCCCCAAAAATGCTACAGTCTTTATGCCCCCGGGAGACAGATGGGGCTATAGCCCCTTATCTGCCTCTTGGGGGTGGAGGGGCAGGCAGAAAACCCGCTAGGCACCAGGGTTTCCTTTTTTTATACGTAGGGGTGGGGCTGCTCCCACCCAAAAAAAATTGCCACGGTTTGTCTTCTCCCCCCCCCCCCCAAGAGGCAGATGGGGGCAGTAGCCCCTGATCTGACCCCCTAGGGGGCAGGAAACCCACTAGGCACCCCCGATTATTATTTTTTTTATAATACATAGGGGGCATGCCAATGCCCCAACCCCCAAAAAATTGCCACAGCCTTTCTGCCACCCTCGGTCGGCAGATGGGGGCAATAGCTCCTTATCAGCGCCCCCGGGGGGGGCAGAAAGCCCACTAGGCACCAGGGATTCGTTTTTTGCACAGTTCAGTGGTGGAGGCCCCCCCCCATAAAAAAAACGTTCTTGGATGAGTCGTGCCGAGGCGTTCTGAATCCGCTGGAGTCTCTTCTGGAGTTTGGCGGTGGATCCGGCGTAGAGGGAGTTGCCGTAGTCCAGACGGCTGGTGACTAGGTCCTGGGTGACCGTCATCCTGGTCTCGGTGTTTAGCCAGAGATATTGACTTAGCATGCGGCTTTAAGCTGTGCTGTACAGAAGTCTGCAGAATGCTGTAAAGTTATAATAAAGAAGTGTCAGAAGCATTATTGTTACCGTATATGTACACCCAAGAAAGCATTATGTACAGCTGAACGACCATATTAAAAAAGAATTAACAATAAATAATGTCTTGAGTATTTTTTGTCCTTTCAATGCTGGTATCTTCTGTCTGCCTGTCTCAGTGGTTGCTTGTTATGGGTTTTTTTCTCATGGGGTGGGCATAAATTATAGTCAGTCAGTGAGCGAGATTGAGAGAGTGAGTTAGTCAGTCAGTGAGAGAGTCGGTGAGAGAGAGAGTTAGTCGGTCAGTCAGTGAGAGAGTCACTCAGTCAGTGAGAGATTGAGAGAGAGTCAGTGAGAGTCAGTCAGTCAGTGAGAGAGAGTGAGGGAGTTGGTCAGCTAGTGAGTCAGTCAGTCAGTGAGAGAGGGAGAGAGAGTAAGAGAGTCAGTCAGTGAGAGAGGGAGTCAGTCAGTGAGAGAGATTGAGATAGTCAGTCAGAGAATCAATCAATCAGTCAGTTAGAGGGAGTCAGTCAGTTAGTCAGTCAGTGAGAGAGTCAGTCAGAGAGTGAGAGTCAGCCAGTCAGTGAGCGAGATTGAGAGAGTGTCAGTCAGTCAGTCAGTCAGTGAGAGAGTTAGTCCGTCAGTGAGAGAGAGTCGGTCAGTCAGTCAGTGAGAGAGATTGAGAGGGTCGGTCGGTCAGTCAGTGAGAGAGAGTGAGATAGTCAGTCAGAGAATCAATCGGTCAGTGAGAGGGAGTCAGTGAGAGAGTCAGTCAGTGAGAGAGAGAGTCAGTCAGTCAGTGAGAGAGAGTCAGTCAGTGAGAGAGAGTCAGTCAGTGAGAGAGAGAGTCAGTCAGTGAGAGAGAGTCAGTCAGTGAGAGTCAGTCAGTGAGAGAGAGTGTCAGTCAGTGAGAGAGAGTGTCAGTCAGTGAGAGAGAGTGTCAGTCAGTCACTGAGAGAGAGTGTCAGTCAGTCACTGAGAGAAAGTGTCAGTCAGTCACTGAGAGAGAGTGCCAGTCAGTGAGAGCGGAAGAGAGAGAGAGAGTGTGAGTAGAGTCAGTGTCAGTCAGTAAGCGCATGTGGTGGAGGGCACAGAGAGGAGGTGGTGGAGTGCACAGAGAGGAGGTGGTGGAGGGCACATAGCACACAGGTGGTGGAGGGCACATAGCACACAGGTGGTGGAGAGCACATAGCACGTAGGTGGTGGAGGGTACAGAGCACGCAGGTGGTGGAGGGTACAGAGCACGCAGGTGGTGGAGGGCACAGAGCACGCAGGTGGTGGAGGGCACAGAGCACGCAGGTGGTGGAGGGCACAGAGCACGCAGGTGGTGGAGGGCACAGAGCATGCAGGTGGTGGCCACAAGCCAACGGACCAACGCGTTGAGCCAAAAAGTGCAGAAGGGCCCCAAGCAGCACTCGGTGAGTGTAGAGGGGTGAGCTTCGGTGCAGGAGTGGCTCAGGGCTGGGCCTTCTCAAACCCCAATGCACAGCTTCGAGGGAGCTGCACGGTCAGCGCCTCGTGGTCTTTCCAAGATGGCCGGCCCCACGCTTCAGGCCGCCTCCACGGGTCTCAGCTCTTCAGGGACTGTGGATCGGGCTGTTAGAAGGCAGGAACGCTGGGTCTTGTCGAACTCTGTCGCTCGAGTTCCGGCGGGAACTGCAACAAAGCAAACGTTGAGGTGCTGGTTGGTGCCTGTTTGCACAGGGTGGTCACTCCTTGACCACAAGGGAGATTCTTCAGTCTTCTACGTCAAATAGGATGTCAAAGGGTCCAGAGTTTCGTTTCATAAGTTTCAGTCAGGATAATCTGAATGCTTGGGCATTGCTCCCACTCTTATACCAATCTGGTGGGCTGGATCACCTGCTAGGTCCCTCCTATGGGTGGGACCCAGGAAGGGGGTGGATACACCCCTTTCCTTTTGTCCAGGGTCGCGCTGGGACTGGGGCTGGTCTGCCCCAGAACCGGTTTGACCGGATTATGCAAGGGGAAACCTTGTGCGCCCCTGTCTGGTTTCTTTCAAACCTCCCTGCTACAATTCACTATCTCCTGTCTGGGGTGGTGTGACACCTCCCCGCTACAGGAAAGCCTTTGTCCAGGCCTCCTCGGCTGAATTTCGGTCAGCAGCAGGAGGTCAGACCCGTGTCTGTGGCAGAAGCGGCCATTTTGTGATGCTGAGGCTCTTTTAAAATCAACCGCGTTTTAGCAAAGTAACATGTCTTCTCCCTCTAGAGGGGTGGAATGCTATCTCCGTCGACAGGACTGTCGAGGGAATAATATTCCAAATCGTATGACACCTTACACGACATGTGTTGATAAAGCCAAACCAAAGTTAACATATAACCGCGATGGATTATAATGCACTTAATAGTATATGGTATGGCAATATCCTGGAACAGCTAAGGGAATTGGTCCCGACAGCTGCAGATAGGCTCAGCTCATGCTAGAGCACCATCTCACATAAAACCAAGCACTCTGCCTCCAGGATTGTTCAGACCTGCCATAGGAGTGACTTATAGGTATATATGTGTCCAGTTAGGTTTAGATATAGGCATACTATATCTAAGCAAGGGGTGATTACACCACCTTGCCCCAGCTGAGTTATCAGCCAGTTGTGTCAATTTTGGATAGCCAGCCAGGGGTGGCAAAAGACATGCTGCAGCCCCTGGTAGGCCTTGGATGCACCTATGCCCTGGGCACCTATAGTGCACTGTACAGGGGCTGATATGGTGACCCAAGCCAATTTAGTTATGCACCTAGGGTACATGGAATCCATTTTACAGAGAGAGCAGATAGCCTGGGGCCATTATTAGCAGGGAACCTGGCCAACTAAGTCGAAAACCAGCTAAACACAAGGCAAAAAATCTGGGGTATCCATAGTCGGGTATCCACCTTCCTACACATGTGTATTAGGTACACTCCGGATTGGTTACTGGGTTACCCTTGTGATTCCCTAGTATATGGTACCTTAGGTACCAAGTGCATAGGTTCCCCAGAGGCCTACCAGGGGCTGAAGCATGTAGTATTCCAAATGTAAATGTAAATGTACAGGAATTTATATAGCGCAAATCACCGAGCGGTTTCTAAGCGCTTGCTTAGGGAACCTGTCCTGGTATTCCCCTGTGAGATAACCCCAGCAGGGTATCCGCAAGGTGAAAGCCAGGCATCCCGCCGCGAGGGACCGTTGTGGAGATTAAGCAAGCTATTGCCCAGAGTCACAGAGTGTGAACCAGTGAATCGAGTAGGCACCGGAGCGAGAATTGTCGAGTCCATGGACATTTTAGGACTCGAGCCGGGAATTGAACCCTGGTCCTGGGCTGACCTCTGCTTCCAGGTCTGCCTCCTCTAACCAGTGAGCCACACTTCCACCCCTGGGAAGCCTTCCAAAATGGCACCACAGGTCTGCCACTGCAGCCTGGGTAAGGTGGTACTTGTACCCCTTACTTAAATATAGTATACCTATATCTTCCTATACATTCAGACACATATAAACCTATAAGTCACTCCTGTGGCATGCCCAAGCATGAGCTGAGCCCCTTTGCAGCTTTCAGAAATCCTTCCTTATGGCTGTTCTGTGATACAGCCATACCATATACTCTTAAGTGCATTATAACCTCGCCGTTAATGCCAACTTTGGAATGGCTGCATCAAAACATGTCGTGTTTGATGTCAAACACTTTGGAATACTACCCCCCCCCCCCGCCAGTTCTGGGGCAGGGGTAGCATTTCACCCTTCTAGCGGGAGAAGACATGTACACACTGGTCTAACCGGTAGAAGATAAATAGAGCCCCAGCATCACAAAATGGATGCTGCTGCCACAGACACGAGTCTGACCTCCGGCTGCTGGACGAAACTCCAGCAGGGGAGGCTTGGACAATAGATTTCCTGTCCAGGGAGGTGTAACCACCTCCCCAGACAGGCTTTAGTGTATTGGGGCAGGGTGGGTGCATTCAGAGAATGCTTTTCAGACACTGCTTGGGGCACACAAGGTGTCTCTGTGCACACCCCAGTTCAAACCGGTTGCAGGCATGCTAAGTCCCTGCTCTGGCGCGAAACTGGACAAAGGGGAAGGGGTGTAACCACCCCCTCCCAAGGTCCTCCCATAGGTGGGACCTTAGAGTGAGTTCAACCCCTAAACTTAGTATAAGTATAGGAATCCAGTCACTATGACTTTAGATTACCCTGGACAAAACTCTGCAACATGTATCTTGGACCTTCGACATTCTATTTCAACTAGAAGACTGAAGAAATCTCCCTTTGGGTCAAGGAGTGACTCCCCTGTTAAAACAGGCACCAAAGAAGCATTTTGCCGGTCTGCATTTTCAAGGCTCCCTACGGATCCCGAAGAATCTGTGACACAGGACACGGACTTCCAGACATCTCCGAGGCCGACACGAGATCTCAGCATAGCTGAGACCTGTAGCCATCACAAGAGACGTGGGACCGGAAATCCTGGACATCCAGCACATTTGCTAGTGCACCGACTTCCAGAGCTTTCCCAAAGTTGTGCATTGGGCTACTTGTAGTCCAAGCCCTGGGCACCGAAGCTTGAGGGCCTACACTCCGCGAGTGTCCCGTGGGCCCGCTTCCTGCATTTCGGCTCGAGGCAGCTTTGCGATCCGTCGACTGGTGGGTCCCCACGAAGGAAACTACTTTGTTTCTTGGGCTTTCCTGGTTGCTACAGACGTGCCCTGACTCCCCTCCAAAGGGTGAGTCCCTCAGACCTTGCTGGTCTGCACCGAAGCCACTCTTTGCATCATGCGTGGGTTGCTGTTGCCAAGGCTTGTTGGGTCCAATCCAGATACTGACGCTGCAGCACTCGACATCCAACGTGGGACAGCTCGAATCCAGATCCTGGTTGTCGTCGATGCCTCATGGACCTCGTGGCTAAAGAGTCAAGCTTCACCTACATCACCTGAAATCACCTGACATTGGCTGGCATCTTCTTGTCGCCTTCCTGGTCACTGGCTAGTGACCCAGACTCTGTCCCCTCTGCTTTCAGGTTCTTCAGATCTTCGATCCACCCTTGGATCCATCCTGACACTTTTCACCTGGTTACCTGCAGGACTTCTTTGCAGCTCTCCATAGGAAACGACGACAAAACCAGACACGAAAGGTCACCTATACACCCGGCTTCCCTGGGTGAGGTAACAGGAGTACTTCGGTGCTCCCGTTGGTCTTGACTGTCGAAGTGTCCAGTACTGAAGGGGTTGGTTCATAGTCCACTCCCAAGTGTCCTTATTCTTTAAAAATGTAACACTAACTTTTCCCATAGAAGTCAATGGTGATTCACGGCTGTGTTTAGACACTGCACACGTCCCCCGTGAGTCTCCTGCGTCACTACCTTGGGTGGTTCTTGGTTACCCCCGCAGTTCAACAGGCCCTAAGCCTTGTCTCTATGTTCACAGCGGTACTTATATCACTTTCTTAGTATATGGTTTGAGAGGCCCGTAGGGAAAAACGTATACTGTGCTAATTTACTGTGTGATATTTAAGTTCTTGTATTGTACTTTTGCCTCTAGCCTCATAAAGAGACTAGAGGGGTGTGTTTTAAATAAATACATATATTTTCTATATATACCTGATGTGGTTCTCTTTTCATTTGATCATTCATGAGGTTATAGACTGGTAAAAACAAGCTGCTTTACATTCCTTCAAGACTTATCCTGAAGGCTGCTCTCCACAGCTACCACTAGGATAGCTTTCTATAAAGGTTGTCTTAAACCTACCATCAATAAGGGTCGTTTGGACTGGTGCAAGGTGCCCACTAGAATAGTGGACAGCATATGCCAGGCATACTTCTCAAAAGGTCCTCCCTTCATAGCATCCTAGTAGATAAAGACAATAAGTCCTTTTGGAAGAAAGCAGCTTAATGACTGAAAGGGCCAAGAACTGCCCTAGTCGCGAATATACTGTACAGCCGGAGGAGTTGGTGTCACATTTTGGGTGTCTGTATGCCCATAGCCCTGAGGAGAACATCATCCCCTGGTTAAGTCTCCATCTGGCAATGTTCAAGTAGGGAACTATTGAGAAAATTGGGGATGTAGGATTATTGGACTGACCCAGAGGAGATGTGCACAATCATGAAAGGTAGGGTTAAGGACATCTACTGGGAATTTATTGAGGTGGAGAATGTGTCTAATCCTATTTGTTCTCTTACTCAACAGTTCTTACATTTTAAATCCTATCCACTTTTTAAAGATACCATTGATGAAATTGTTCTGCCATTGGCATGCAAATTTTCTTCAGTTTACGTATAAGACTTTCCCTACCAAAGTGTTCTGTAGCAAAGGGCACCGTTATATTCTCTCCAATGCCATCTGTCCTGTATGTAAAGGAAATCCTGACTCACTAGTCCACCTGCCATTCTTTTGCCCTAACTAAGATAATCTGAGGTGGAAGTGGGTTACTCCCTTGTGCAGGCTCACTGGCCGTTGCCTAGAAGTACTCCGAACACTTAGTACAGATACTAGGAGAATTGTGGCATTTGGCTTTGAACGTCTAATCCACTGGGCCACTCAAAACTTAACAAAGTGCCCTGCGTAACATACCTAATGTATTGTATTAATTAATTAATGCTTTTTATTGTAAACAATATTTATTGTTTTTATATGGTTTCATGTCGATACAGGATTTGGTGCTTTTATATAGAATGATATACTTTTTTATCCATTGGCCCTTCAGTTTCTATGTTTTTAAGACAACACGTTTTGTACTCTAAATCATTATTAGTGTTTGTAATGTGTGTATGTGTGGTATAGGATGCACTTTATAATATCTCTGTGATCAACAGTAAAGTTATGTTGATGGTACTGGAGCTCTTTAAGTGCTCACCAGTTACATTCCACAATGACATTGTTGCTTCAATTCACCATCTCCCGTTGTTGATGGCCCATTACCCTCCTGCTTTCCTGCTTGACTGTCACCTCACTACCTCCCTGGTCGCTGCTGCTTTATTATTATAATATGTTTTATGTGTGCTCCAATGGTATTGGAGTGCTCGTTCTTGTTCAATCGTCCGTCTTGCCATAGTCTCCTTTGTACACATACACACGTACCACTCAAATGCATGTACGTGAACATAAATACATTTGTTAAAAAGTTGTTAAAACATGAACAGCATTTGTTTACTTTTTTGCACATTCCGATGGTATTGGAACTCTCACTCCACTCTCTGTCTTGCCATAGCGCGAACACGAGACAGTGGTATTGGAGCACTTTAAGTACTAACCAGTTACGTTCCACAATGACACATTAATTTCTGTCACTGCTCCTGCTTTACTTCAGTTATGTGTCTCCCTTCATTGGTGCTTCCTCCCCCCCTCTCCTGTTGTTGCTAGCCTATCTCCCGATCCTCTACTGTGTCCCTGCTTTACCCATCCCGCCCACTTTGTTGTTGCTGTTTTTGTTTGTATTTACTTTTCTGTTTGTTTTTTTCCCCAATTCGATGGTGTTGGAGCGCTTGTTCCTGCCATAGTGCTAACAGCAGCCAATGGTATTGTACTGCTTTATGTGCTGTGCTCACTAGTTACATTACACAATGACCCATTCATTGTCGTACGCAGGGGGAAGCATAAGTGATTGGCTTTTTGCCCCAGAATCATAATCTGTTCCGCCAACCCAGAGATTCAAGCTTGGTTCCCCATTTCCCCTGTCAGCAGCTCTGGCCGTTACGCCACATTCTCTCTTCACTTCAAAGCTCTTCAACTGTGTCTCACGATCCATTCCTAATTTGTTCAGCAAGACCCGTTAACACCAAGTAAGCACTGGCAACGCCAATAGTCCATAGCAGTGCTTGAGCTATTAGGCGTGTTAACGTAAATATATTTTAGCCATGTTGTCTAGAAGCATATCTGCCGTTTAACAAAAAAACAATATGATGCTGCCAGCACAGGCGATGTCATAGCACTTTTTTGTGTTATGAGGGGCAGGACAATAAACTCTACATGGGGAGGTGAACAGACTCGTCCTCGTGTCAGCATCCTGTCATTCTGGGCTTTCAGTGACTTTCAAGCATGCTGAAAAGCAGATCTGCTGCTAGACAACATGTCTGAAAGACATTCACATTGACAAAGCCAATAGCTCGTGCACTGCTGAGACCTATTGGTTTTGCAAAATGCTTGTTCTTTTTGTATTAAGCTGTCCTTAATTTAAAGAAACAGGTGACAGCCTGCCTGTTCTAACGTGCCTTTGTACAATTTCAAAGCTGGGCGGCTCAGCAGACCCCGTTCGCCAGTGACCTTGATGGGTTCTATCTGTGCTTGATTTTCCTTCACCCTGCTATGATATATTAGCTCTTCCGCTTCTGGTGATCCGGCTGGAGGTTCACATCGTGAGCTCCCACTGGAGTCCCCTTCCGATGCCATCCTGCAGGTGATAAGAACCCCGGAGCACCAGTGAGCTCCGATGTAACCCCTCTGGACCCCCCCCCCATCCCCCCCCCAGGTGCTGAGTGATGTGTCAAGAGCAACGAACAGCACTGATTTTGGCAGTCAGTGGCCAAAGGCCACGGAGATGCATGCGGCACTCAAGATGGCAGAGGAGGGCTGTGACTAGCGGCTGAGCAAGACCCATCGGCACCGGAGGCCTGCCGCTGAGAGAGGCCCAGAGCCTGAGACTAGCAACCGGAACAATGGAGTAGCGAGAGTGCATCCTCCCCTCCCCCTTCCACCAGCTGGAGCCGTAGCTCAAGATCAGCCCCGTGATCCAGCATGCCACCTCCACCTACCGCCACCCGCCCTTCTAGGCCTACGGTCATCGCCAGCTTGGGGATCCCTCCAGGCCCAAGATCACCGTCTGTGAGTGCAGCAGCACCCTGAATGCCTGGCTGGACGACGGCGAGAAGATCATGCTCTGTAAATACGCAATATATGTTTTTCCATTAAATCGCTCCTTAAAATGTAATCTTGAGTGAATTTGCAACTTGCATATATTTACCTCTAACCATTAGTATCTGTGAAAAATCGAGATACCTTGCGGATGGTACGAAGAGAAAGAAAGGAAGAAGAAACCACAGAACTCACCTGAGAGTGAAGGGTAAGATAGGAGTTGAGTTTAATACCTAGGGTTTTGACAGAGGTAGAGGGGACCGGAGGGAGACCAAGGGAAGGGGGCCAAAAAAGTGAAGACCAGGGACTGGAGCAGCCACCCGTCAACACCAACTCTGTCTTATCGGGGTTGAGTTTCAGGTGGTTGAAATCCATCCAGTCCCTGATAAAAATCATAGTAGACTGGAAATTAGAAATAGAGGCAGGAGAAGAAGACAGGTTGAAAACAAGTTGGAGGTCATCCGCATAGTTATATACGGCGACCTCCATTTGTTCTAAAGAAAAAATGAGGGGAGAAATGTAAAGGTTGAACAGAAGAGGTGAGAGGGAGGAACCTTGGGGGACCCCGCACTGAACCTTCCGGAAGTCCACAGAGAAGTCACCCAGGCGAACTGCCTGGGTGCGGTCCCTCAGGAAGGAGGATAACCATACCAGGGCCGTGCCCCCGATCCCCGCCGCCGCGACACGGGAGAGTAAGAAGAGATTAGTTGGGTAGTGTAAATGGCCCTATGTTTCTGAAAAAATATTGATCTCTGATCGCTAGATCACTACCATTCTTATGTGAGTTTAGAGTTTACCTCTTTGTATCTTTTATGGTATGCATGTACTCTGAAGTCCTTATGTAATTTAACTGGTTCTATTGATGGAGCAAGGACTCGTAGAAAAGAGACTTCCTCGAAGGCAATCATCTCATAATAACTTATAACGTCATACGAACTAACGTATTGTGTAATTACTGTGAGCCACATTTCAAATACCAAGAATAAGGGAAGCTTACCTACATGACTTATTAACATGTAACTCGGGTGAAATCTAAAATGGCTGTTAACACGGGAAACTACATTGCGCATGCGTCAACTACCTCTACGTAGTGAGGACTTGTTTTTGCTTGGAGGGAATTTTCTGCTCTTGGGCAGACACCTCCAAACTGGCCACTTGAAAGCTCACATGTTAAGCATCTGCTTTACTGGAACTAAAATACACTATTTACTACTTGCTAATGTGGGGAGAGCATTTATAAGTAAATGGGGTTAGAGTAGAGATAGGTGGTATACAGTGAAATCATTTTATTTTGAAACTAATATTCATCTACTTGACTTTTCTTATTAGTTTGTATGCGGGCCTTCTGAGAGAGACTGTGAACTATATCCCACGTGACCCGTTATACATGCGCAGTTTAAGTGAGCCAGAAGCCGCACTGTCATCCTTGAATGCCATCCAAGAAAAGAATGCGCAATATACCCTAGGAACCATCCTCATGTCCTGTGAAAAGGAAGAGAATAATACCAAATGTATACTTTGTGATGATAAAAATTGTGACTACGGGTGGTAATAAAGATTTTTGAATAAAGATTAAGGGGAGGGATTGACCATGAACTAAAGAAAATCGACTGAATCCTGACCTGGTGTGATGATCATCCCTTTTGCCTGACCAATCAGAATTAGGGGTTCTATAACATTTAAACATTATGGGGTGGTACATGGCATTAAAAGAGTATAATTGAGGTAGTTTAGTTAATTAGTTAGGCTGAGAGACCAGAATGCTGCAGAGCTCAGGATGCTGTCGGGGTATTTAGCGAACGCTGAAGAAGAATCCTATTGCAGACTTATAATTTAAGCCAAATAGTTAGAAGAAGATTGGAGAAGAATCAAAGAGTAAGATAGTGTCAGAGGGGTGCAACGCGGGCGTCGGATATAGAAAGGTCACCTTATCCTGTCCTGACTCCTGTTCTGAAACCTGTCCTGAAACTTGAAGCCTTTGTCTCCTCTCTTTTCCCGGGGGACTTTTCCCAACTCCTTGGCTAAGGGGTCGGCTCTCGCACCATTCTAGGTAACTATAATGTGCTATAGATTTATTTTGTGCTGCTCTCTCTATCCTCTCCTTTCCAGGTCCCGTCATTGAAACTCTTATTAATCTGGATATTCCTCCTTCTATGGGTGACTGAGACTGCATGTACTTTGATTTTGGCTCACATGAATTTCATTAGATAAACATTTAAAAATGTTCATGAGTCTGTGGTTATTTCCATTGCAAAAAAGGTACATTTTATTTCTTGTCATTTCACCATCAACTAGTTCAACGAATGGTCCGTTGACCAGAGGAAAAAACCTTTTGATCTGTGAAAGATTTGGTTAGAAGTGTTAGATAACTACATCTCAGACGAACAATTATAAAATTGACCTCCAGTGGAATAAATTGGTCTGTATGAATGTGTGTGTGTTTAGGGGCCGAAGGTGAGTATGAGGTATTAGAGTATCAGAGGCTGGTTTACATGCTGGATCACAATCGTGAAGCGCTCTGACCCCTTCGGATAAAGTTTGCGCTATATAAAAACGCATAAATAAATAAATGCATATATTCACCACCGACAGTGCTTTAAGGGGTGCCCACACAACACTGAGCGCTGTTTCCCATGTAAATATTGGTGGCTCATTTAACTGGTGTTTGTACGCTTTCTTGGCTGGATGCCCTTTTGCATACCCTGCCTAACATTTATATAATTCAACAATCTGCACTTGTTTAGCCTGGGCTCAGTCATATTGGCACCTAAGTGCGGCTTCTTCTGTGTTGTACTATAAATACGGTCTGTGAAGGGCTTACTTGAGAAAGGACTGTTTGCATAGGTCTTCAGAGCAACTATATCATCAGTTATAGAGTAATTATAGCCAAGTCGTATGTCCGGCTTTCTGTCCTTTCCGAGCCTACCCTTCTTAATTACTTAATACTTTAATCTCTAATGTCCTGCAGATTAGAGCAAGGCGGGCCCTTGATTAATACTTCCTATATTTTCCCCATTGTTAGTTTGCAGAGTTTGGCATTCTCACAGAGGCACATGGCCACGCTCGAGATGCTTACTCCTTCGGGAAAATGGTCGAAGGTTTGCTGTCGCACGTGACTCACAAAGGTAGGTTTTTTTCAAAGTCAGTTTTTGTTAGCAAGTGAATAGTAAAAGAGCTAACTGTGTATGATAGGTAGACTTTAACTTCTTTCTTTGAAAGAATGCTGCATGATGTATATTTCGATATCTTTTATCAGATTAGTTTACAAATACACCTGTTTTACCGTCCTTTTACAATCGAGAACACGCACTACCATTGCTCAATGTATTAAAACAAGCATTTGCAATGCAATAGGTCTCACATTAGGAAAGTTTGAGCTACTGGTATTGTAAATGACAATTAATTTTTTTTGTTTTTGAAAATAGCGAAAATAGCTTTGTCATTTACAATGCCAATAGTTATAATTTTCGCTAATGTGACACCTATAGCATTTGAAATGCAATATGTGTTGTATTTACGTGACTTACATGTATTGATATTACAAATAACAATGGCTTTTAATTTTTTTAAATAATTAATACTTAAATAAAAGTTATTGTAATTTATAATGGCAATAGCTTAAACTTTTGTAAATAACTTTTGTAAAGATTATGTTCAGTGTATTTTATTGTGACGAAAATCCAAGAACAGAAGTGAAATATTAACATCTTTTTGTTACATTTGTAATAAAGCTTGAAACAGTGAGAGAACATATTTGAACCAGTTGTTGTTGAATGGTTGCACAGATTGATGCTGTGGTGGCGCTGAGTGATGTTTTGATGGCGAACGAGTGATGCTGTGTCATTCAGTGATGCTGTGTTAGCGCATGGTGATGTTGTGGTGCCCCTGAGTGATGCTGTGGTGGTGCAGAGTGATGCTGTATTCAATGATATGTTTTGTTTTGCTATCCTATGTTTTGTTTTGTTATGCTATGCTATGTTTTGTTATGCTTTGTTATGCTTTGTTATGCAATGCTATGTTTTAATATGCTATGCTTTGTTTTGCTATGCTTTGTTTTGCTATGCTTTGTTTTGCTATGCTTTGTTTTGCTATGCTTTGTTTTGCTATGCTATGTTTTGTTATGCTATTATGTTTTGTTTTGCTATGCTTTGTTGCGTTTTGTTAAGCTATGCTATGTTTTGTTGTGTTTTGTTATGCTATGTGTTGTTTTGCTATGCTATTATATGTTTTGTTTTGCTATGCTATGTTTTGTTGTGTTTTGTTATGCTATGCTATGTTTTGTTATGCTTTGTTATGCAATGCTATGTTTTAATATGCTATGCTTTGTTTTGCTATGCTATGTTTTGTTATGCTATGTTTTGTTGTGTTTGGTATGCTATGCTATGTTTTGCTATGCTATTATGTTTTGTTTTGCTATGCTTTGTTGTGTTTTGTTAAGCTATGCTATGTTTTGTTGTGTTTTGCTATGTTTTGTTATGCTATGTGTTGTTTTGCTATGCTATTATGTTTTGTTTTGCTATGTTGTGTTTTGCTATGTTTTGTTATGCTGTTTTGTTTTGCTATCCTATGCTTTGTTTTGTTATGCTATGCTTTGTTGTGTTTTGCTATGCTTTGTTATGTTATGCTATTTTTTGTTGTGTTTTATTATGCTATGCTATGTTTTGTTATGCTTTGTCATGCTTTGTTATGCTCTGCTAAGCTTTGTTTTCTTAGGCTATGTTTTGTTTTGTTGTGTTTTGTTATGCTATGTTTTGCTATGTAAATGTACAGGAATTTATATAGCGCAAATCACCGAGCGGTTTCTAAGCGCTTGCTTAGGGAACCCGTCCTGGTATTCCCCTGTGAGATAACCCCGGCAGGGTATCCGCAAGGTGAAAGCCAGGCATCCCGCCGCGAGGGGCTGTTGTGGAGATTAAGCAAGCTATTGCCCAGAGTCGCAGAGTGTGAACCCATGAATCGAGTAGGCACCGGAGCGAGAATTGTCGAGTCCATGGGCATTTTAGGACTCAAGACCCCGCCGAGCCGGGAATTGAACCCTGGTCCCGGGCTGACCTCTGCTTCCAGGTCTGCCTCCTCTAACCAGTGAGCCACACTGCTATGTTTTGTTATGTATGCTATGTTTTGTTGTGTTTGTTGTGTTTTGTTACGCTATGCTATGTTTTGTTTTGCTGTGCTTTGTTATGCTATGCTATGTTTTGTTATGCTATGATATGTTTTGTTGTGTTTTGTTATGCTATGATTTGTTGTGTTTTGCTATGCTATGATTTGTTTTGTTATGCTATGTTTTGTTTTGCCATGCTATACTATGTTTTGCTAGCCTATGCTGTGTTATGTTATGCTATGTTTTGTTGTGCTATGCTGGTGAGGGTGAGTGAGGGGGGGTGAGGGTGGGTGAGGGGGTGAGAGGGGTGTGAGGGTGAGTGAGGGTGTGTGCGGGTGAGGGGGTGTGAGGGTGAAGGTGTGAGGGTGAGGGTGTGTGTGGGCGAGGGTGTGTGAGGGCGAGGGTGTGTGAGGGCGAGGGTGTGTGAGGGCGAGGGTGTGTGAGGGCGAGGGTGTGTGAGGGCGAGGGTGTGTGAGGGCGAGGGTGTGTGAGGGCGAGGGTGTGAGGGCGAGGGTGTGTGAGGGCGAGGGTGTGTGAGGGCGAGGGTGTGTGAGGGCGAGGGTGTGTGAGGGCGAGGGTGTGTGAGGGCGAGGGTGTGTGAGGGTGAGGGTGTGTGAGGGTGAGGGTGTGTGAGGGTGAGGGTGTGTGAGTGTGAGGGTGTGTGAGTGTGAGGGTGTGTGAGGGTGAGGGTGTGTGAGGGTGAGGGTGTGTGAGGGTGAGGGTGTGTGAGGGTGAGGGTGTGTGAGGGTGAGAGGGTTGTGAGGGTGATGGTGTGAGGGTGAGTGAGGGGGTGTTAGGGTGAGGGGGGGTTAGGGTGAGGGTGTGTGAGGGTGAAGGGGTGAGAGGGTGTGAGCGGTGGGTGAGAGGTTGTGGGTAGGTGAGAGGGTGGGTGAGGGGGGTGTGAAGGTGATGGGGTGTGACGGTGAGGGGGTGTGAGGGTGAGGGGGTGTGAGGGTGAGGGGATGTGAGGGTGAGGGGATGTGAGGGGAGGGGGTAAATGATCTCGAGTGAAGGCCTTTGTAGAGAATATAGACGCTGACTGACAATGTAATTGAGAGGAGGAAGCCATGAATCGCTAGAAGAATGATTGAAGATGAATTTTCTATTACTGTCCTGACATGACTTTTTCAGTAATGCCCTTGGCGCTATGTGCTCTCGTAGGAAGGTGTATATGCAGCTAATTGCTCATATGTAGTGAATTTATAAGGTTACATCTGTAAAATGCGTTCCGTGTTCTAACCCTGATCCTATATTGCTCTTCGGAGTAGACTTTCTTGGGCAAACTGGCCAAACACATTTCAGCAATATTTCGACTGGTAATGTTTGGCCATTGGCCTTGCAGAATGGCTAAAGGATGCTGTCAAGGTTTGTCATTTTGTCACTCCCTGTTCTCCAGCTTGCTCTGAGCATTAGCAGTACAGGCTGGACTGCAAAAATCCTTTATAAACAAATGAAGTGACTTGTATGTTAAATAAAAAGAGTACTGCCGGAGCATTTTAGTTTGTCCTAAACCAACATACATTTTCCTTTTTTCCACATATCACCAAGAGTCTGAATGGTTTCTTTATGAAGGGTTGGCGATGTATGAACTAGACATACTAAGCAACGTTTTTAACGACATTGTGTGCAAAGGCTATAATTTGTAAGTCTTAACCCCTTCTACTTCTTGCACGCTTTAAGGGCATTCACCGGGAAGGAAATGCAATTAAACAGTTGAGTTTCACACCCCGTCTTTTGTGTTTATTTCTTCTTTGAGTCGTGCAGGTTGTTTTGAACGTATACAAATAACAAAGAAGAAATAGGCAAAAACATACGTAGCCGTTTAATAGCATTTTAATCCCTTGAACTGGAGAAAAACAGCAAAAGAAACCGAGCATGCAGCCCACAGCTCTGCTGCCCATTAGACGCCGAAAGAAGTAGCAGGTGATGTGTAATAAGTTGGGCGAGACGTGCGCTGAAGAAAAAACAAGAAAAAAAGCAATAGAAACAAAATCAGAAATGCCGATTATACTGACTTGAACAACTGAGGCGACATCACGGAAGTCAGGCAGCCGTCGTTGGGACGTGGGCGGGGCCTGCAAAACAAACAGGAAGGAACCTCCGGGAGAACGTCCGGAACCCTGCAGGCTGATTGCTGAAGTCCCTGGCCCAATCAGAGGGACCGGGCAAAGACTGCATGGCACCAGAGGCAACACGGGGCTCCCGAGTGGTGAGGAGAGCCCTGCGGCATGCCAAGAGACTGGCAAGGACCGAGCCCGTAAGTGAGAGCTTGCAGTTTGTTTGAAGACAAGTTGCGTGCACTGGGGGGTGCGCGTGTGCGTGTGTGTGTGATATCTCCCACTCTCCTTCCTCCCCGGCAGCTCAGCATGTAATGGAACTGCTTGTGGTGACATCACTTAGAATGTCACCATGACCAGGATTCCAAGGCGAGCGCCGCGGAGGCGAGAGAAGCTGTCACCTGTTGTGGCTGTCGCTGTGGCTGAGGTCGCTGCGTCCCTTTCTACTCACTAGCACTGAATAAATACTCTTATGACTTCATTCTTATTGTGTCCATCATCTGTGACCTGATTCCACACTGGCGACGAGGGTCAACCAGGGACAGCGACCTCAACACGCTTCTGAAGCGAAGAAGATAAAGATTGCCGTGGAGTCAGCGGAAAAAGAAGGAAAGAGACTCCGAGGTGTCTGACAGCAAAGAGATTTACGAGCAAAAGATGGAGAAAACAGCGGCGAGTCGACGCTCAGCAGGCGATTGCAGAGTGTGAAGGACACCAGCCGTGAACATCAATACAGTAAGGAGGCGGTGTAAACTTCTTGGAAGAATCAGCGGCCTGGAAGGCAGTGAACGCAGGAAACCGGAAAGTGAGAAGCTGGCGGTGCGTGGCTGAGCAGCAGGAGGTCACAGGAAAAGTTGAAGACCAGCGGTGAGTCGCAGCGTGATTATTAGGCTGTGTGACTGTCATAAGCCGGGCCGCATCTTTGTGAGGAAACAAGGGCTCCCGCTGTGTAAAGACATAGTGAAGGTGGAATGCTGGCAAGGAAGTGACCGGCGGGGGAGCGGCGCGTGAGAGAGTGAATACGAGAAAGGATACCCTGGGCAATACGGAACAGGCAATAACTATCCGAATCCCAACGCGACTTCAGGAATGACCTTACCTTCGTCGCGACGAGTGGGCAAACAAGTGCTTCCCCTTTGAGGTTGGTGCCATCTGTTCGCCGGTGGAAAAGACTTATGTGACACAGCCCAGCCGCTGTGAGACTGAGGGGAGGTGTATCGCTATGGCCGTTTGAGAGACTGGTGGTGTGCAGTGATAAGGAAAAACAACAGTGCAGTTTTCAAGTACAATTTCACCTCATTAAGAGCAGACTTTGGCGCCACAGTGCCACCCTGTGGACCAAAAAGTTATTGCCCATAACCATCAGCATTGATACTGTTAGTTGTTTTAATCAGGGCAAATTATCGTGAATATTATATGCAAATTATCCTGCACCTTGTAGAGAGATTAGTTGGCATTTCCCTCCTACCCCTTTGAACTTAATGGGATATATTTTCTGCTGATTCAAGGAGGAGACCTTGGGATATTGTCATTATGCAGAGTGTGACGCCTCCACCTTTTTTCTAACTAACCCTGGGGAACCTGCAATACAATGGGAAAAAATGGAAAAAGGTGTTTTTGAATTATGCCACTGTGTGTGGCCCAAATCTAGGGTTAGAAAGAAAAGTAGCCCTATTGTCATACTACCTAGGGGTAGAGGGGGAAGAGGTGTTGGATCATCTCCCAGATCTAGGGGTGCAGGAAGCAAGAGGTCTGAATGAGTTGGAAGTCAGCCTGAAGAAATTAGATTTACACTTCCTTCCTAAGACTAGCACCATAATGGAGAGATACCATTTCGGAAAGAGGGTACAGAAGGAAGGGGAATCTGTAGAAGATTTTGTGTCTGATCTACGCAAACTAGCCGCAACATGCAAGTTTGGGGGCGCAAGTGAAGAGCGGATCAGGGACCAGTTTGTGTTAGCGTGTAGGACGGAACGTGTACGTGAGGAGTTGTGGTTGAAAGACAACCCGCCACTGAGGGAAGTCTTAATAGTTGCAAAACAGATAGAACACATGCTGCAGTGCGTCAGTGAAATCAAAAAGGACAGTGGTGAGAAAAGAAGCAAAGAAAAACTCAAAGTAAGCGAAGTCGTGACTGAATGTGAAGCTGTGTCAGTGGTCAAAGGTCAGCAGTAAGTATGTATTGAGCAGAAAGAGACCAAAATAGGATGGTCATTCAAGGGTACCTGTTATAGATGCGGAAAGCAAGGGCACATGGCCAATGACAAGGAGTGCCCTGCCCTCAAATTCACATGCAACAAGTGCGGCAAGAAAGGTCATTTCAGGCAATACAGCAGGAGTGAACAGGGATTTAGCAAACAGAGTAAGGACAGGACAAACACAGTATGTGACAAAATAGTCTTGCAAGTAGGTGGAGGTCAGGTCTGCAGTCCCAAAGACACCATAAAAGTAAAGGGCACTGAAGTAGAGGCATTGTTTGATTCTTGTTCAAGAATAAGAATCATCAGCGCAAAGGAATTTTCAGGGGTGTCTAAGGGGGGGTTAGCTTGAGTAGGATGGATGTAACGCCTGGGGGGTATGCTGTTCGCCCCATCTCAATGAAGGGTTATTTCTGGGACACTGTAGAATACAAGGACAGAACAACAGTGTCCAAAGTCTGTGTCAACAGTCGGCGACAACATCCTGGGCTGGCAGGCACAGAAGGAGTTAGGGGTCTATCTTAATCCCAATAAGAATCCTCAAATCCTTATACAAGAAGTGCAAGAATCAAGGGAAGATTTGGTGACGGAGTTCAAAGAAGTATTTAGAGAAGAACTTGGATGTTTGAAGAATTACTGCCACAAGATCAAACTAAAAGAAAACGCGAAGTCTGTAGTAGCCAAGGTAAGGAAGCTACCCATTGCCATCCAAAAAGAGGTGAAGATTGAACTGGAGAAACTGTGCAAGGCAGGGGTCATCGAACCTGTGGAGGCGACAGAGTGGTTGGCGCCAATTGTAGCAGCCCAGAAAAAGGACGGGTCGGTTCGTTTGTGCATTGACCTTAGGGCTTTGAACAAAGAGGTCATGGTCGACAGGTTCCCACTGCCCAACATCACTCAGATGATGAGCATGCTAGAGGGCGCAAAAGTGTTTTCAACACTTGACCTCACCTCAGCCTATTTCCAGATCAAGCTTCATGAAGAGTCGCAAGAACTCACGGTGTTTGTGACGCCCATGGGCGCATTCAAGTTCAAGAGGATGCCCTTCGGCTTAGTATTGGCTGTAGCCGTGTTCCAGAGACTCATGGGCAACATCTTGAGAGAGATCCCAGGCGTCCTATGCTACCAGGATGATGTGCTGGTATTCGCAAACGACAACGAAGAACATGACAAGAGGTTGAGACAAGTGCTGGCCAGCTTTAGGTTGCAAGGACTAACAGTGAGAAGAGAAAAGTGCATGGTTGGCTTCAAGGAACTGGATTTTTTGGGACATAAGGTAACAGCAGGGGGTATCCGTCCGAAAGCAGAGCTCCAAAACACCATCACAAACTTGGTGCCCTCGTAGAGCAAAGACGAAATCAAGTCCTTCGTGGGAATGCTGGAATTTTACAGCAAATTCGTATTGAACTTTGCAGGAAGGACATTTGCAATACGACAGTTGCTGAAAAAGGATACAGCGTTCAGCTGGAGTGAGGAGTGCCAAAGAGAGTTTGAAGACGTGAAGAATGCACTCGCAGAAGCACCCAGCCTGAAGTCTTTCATACCTAATCGTGTGACTGTAGTCCCCACCGACGCAAGTGCCGAAAGGCTAGGGGTGGTCCTCACCCAATTGGGAGCAGGCGGAGAAGAAACGATAGCTTTCGCCTCGAGATCCCTGCAGAAGTCGGAGAGCAACTACTCTGTGATCGAAAAGGAGGCCTTGGCGGTATTCTGGGCCATGAGCAAATTCAGGGACTTCCTATGGGGAACAAAGTTCATTCTTCGGACGGACCACAAGCCATTGGTAGAGGTGTTCGGTAAGAAGGGCCTTGATGCGATCTCTAGCAGGATCAGACGTTGGGTTGTAAGCCTCCAAGAGTACACATTCAGTGTTGAATTTGTCCCTGGAACACAAAACTTTGCTGCAGACTGCTTGTCACGACTTGTGATGGAAAATGATGGAAACGAAGCGAAAGACAAAGTGGAAGAGGAGATGGAAGACTACCAAAAAGAAAATGTATGCGCAATAATTCAGGGAGCCATAGGGGAAGAAACATGGAAAGAATCACTAAAGTCAGACGAGGTCATGGATGATGTGTGCAGAAGAGTAAAAAGCAGATGGAAACTTGAAGATAAGGTCAAAGATGAACTGTCTGTGGTCCACGAATGCTTGTTCAGGGGGACGAGGTTGGTACCTCCTACGGCGGTGAGGGAAAATCTGGTGGATATGGCTCATGATGGCCACCTGGGCATCACGAAGACCAAACAGAGATTGAGAGGACTACTGGTGGCCGCGCATGGACCTTGCCATTGAAAGAAAGGTAAGAGACTGTATCCCGTGCAGCATCAGCGACAAAGTGTTGAGACAACTAACACCTCCCATGGTGTGTAGGCCACCCCCATCAGGACCTTGAGAGGTGTTGGCGTTAGACATTGTTGGCCCACTGACGGGAGAAGTGCGCATGCCGTACATTCTGGTGCTCATGGATCTGTACTCCAGATAGCCGGAAGTGAAGATAGTAAGCAAAATCACAACGAAGACCGTCATTGAGTTCCTTCAAGAATTGTTCATTAGAGAGGGGCTACCCAGCAGTCTATGCACGGACAATGGGGTGCAACTGTGTTCGAAAGAGATGAAAGACTTCCTTGAAGAGAGGGGAATCACACACAAACGTTGTGCCTTGTACCACCCTGAGACCAATGGAATGGTCTAGCGTTTCAACAAGACTCTCAAAGAGAGCATTCAGTTGGCGAAGACCAGCGGCCTAAACTGGAAGGAAGAAGTTTGTAGACGGATATAAGCATACAGGTTTACCCCGCACCAGACAACGGGCGTCACCCCTTTTGAGTTGCTCTGAGCAAGAAAACCCAACACTAAACTATCGCCAGGATGGATGGGGTGGCACAAGGGATGGTCAGACCACTCCAAAGACTCGAAGGGGCTAGAGAGACAGAGGGAAGCCATGGTTGAAAGGAAAGAAAGTTTGATAGACTCCACTCTACACAAGAGGCTGGGTTCAAAGTAGGAGATGACATTAAGATCAGAACACCCACTGGCAGGGCAAGCTGGTCTGAATACAGCAGGCCCACTAAGATTACAAAATTGTTTAGGAATGCCGTGAAGACCCAGGAAGGAAAGATCTGGAACCTGGGAAGAGTAGTGAGTTACCACCCCCCTAGGCAGGATTCCTGTAGGGAAGGGGGGCGTGAAAACAATTCAGTGGGGAGCAAGGGTCCCCCTCCCAGGGAACAGGGGACGGTCCCTCACCCGGTTGGCAGGACAAGCCGGAGAGTGACCAGACCGCCCAGACATTTGGAGCAATATGTGACTATGTAATTTCCGGTTGTATACCTTGTTTTCTGATGTTTCAATTCTGATGTCTCATTCCGTAGGGAAGGGGGATGTGTGGTATCTCCCACTCGCCTTCCTCCCCCCTCTCTGGCAGCTCAGCATGTAATGGAACTGCTCGTGGTGACATCACTTAGAATGTCACCACGACCAGGATTCCAAGGCGAGCGCCGCGGAGGCGAGAGAAACTGTCACCTGTTGTGGCTGTCGCTGGGGCTGAGGTCGCTGCGTCCCTTTCTACTCACGAGCACTGAATAAATACTCTTATGACTTCATTCTTATTGTGTCCGTCATCTGTGACCTGATTCCACAGTGTGTATGCTCCTGTGTGTGTGCGCCTGTGTGTGTGTGTGTTGACTTGCCTCGAAAGCGGGACATGAGATCTGCACGGCGCGTGGCTGTACGTGCACATGCTGAAAGCGCCGAAAGCTCGTGCCCATCCCCTGTCCCACTTTCAGAGCAAGTCGCTAACAATAGAGGCTTCGCTGGACTGCAGCGCTTCGCGCTGCTTACACCAGCTCGCCCTAAAAATGATTAAAGAGTCAGTGCTACGTGATAATAGGGCTTGAAAAATGTGCCCTTAATGTATCAAGATGCGAATTCATGTAACACATAGTGTTTTTAAAAAGTCTGCTTACGGTCTGAACTATAGAAAATAACGCATGCGAAGAAACGACAGAGTATTCTCTAATGTGATGGATTGATTCATGTGATTCAGCTATTTTCATTTTAACTATCCAGGCATTTTGTCTCTACCAGACTGGTTGGCTGAAACATTTTGTGAGATTTCATTTACACGAACTAGGCACTGTACATTCTCCATTGGATGGGACTCCCGATGGCGGTTTCTCAAATATTACAGAAACCATTCATCACTCGTGAGCTGCTCTTAGGGTTTCGCGTTGGCTTTTCCCCGATGAATCAATCCTTCCTTTCTAACAGCTTTTCAATGGTGTATGTATTTTTGTATACAAATAATGCCTTTGAATTGTGCATGTGCTTTGAGATATTATGCTTCTCCTTTTCTCCAATTATTTCTTTTTATTTACATTTTTTGGGGAAAAAACGACTCGAGATGTAGCAGGGAGAACAGGCTTGGAAAGGCACATCAGGGCAAACCATGAGTAACATTTCCACCTTAAGCTGGGGTACACAGCTTAGCCTTTATCGCAATCTCCACCTCATGCAAGAAACATTCTTTTGTGCAGGCTTGAAATGGGAAATTAGCCTAATTTCTTTTTTCAATATAAAGCGGTTTATTAAATTATGTTAAGAGGCACATTTTCATCCAACTATATAGGCAGTACCAGTCTTGCACTAGCAACTCCAGATGTATGCTTATGATCTGCAAAGATACCTAATTTTGGTAAACTATCCTGCACAACACAGCAACAATAGTACCTAAACAACACTCATCCTTGGATGCAGGCGAGACTGTGCTTTTATAGATCAAAAATGTATATTTAGTTGATCGGTGTACTGCTCAACGTGCCTGCCTTTAGCTTTAAGAAGAACTTAAAATTAAAAGTTTTCAGTGTCTCCTTTCCTGAGACGGCACATGCAACACGACCATCCCCAATCAACAGATAGACACATCCTTATTGCTAACACCTGACAGTCTTCCTTGCCAAAGTCAGCTATCTGTAGCCTAAGGTGATCTGCTTGACTGACGTGAATGTGTCAGATGGAAGATGCGGATCTCAAGTTCATACGAGAGAGACTTCTGAGTCTGCACAAAGTGACATGGAAGAGGTTACAAGACCCCCTATAGCTAATGGCATGACTAAACAGGATGATGAATTGCGAATTTCAAAACTCCTTTCAATAAAGAATGACCAAATCGAGGGTGGCTCTCAAAGTTCTAGGGAAAAAAGTAAACAAAAGTAAATGTGTTGATGGGCAGCACATATGAATATATGATGATACAACGAATTCCGTTGCAACGCATGCCTTTACCACGCATGCGTTACAACGGAATTCGTTTACCACGGATAAACTTTTCCTCGAATAATTGCGTGGTGACGTCATACGTCGTTAAGAGAAAACGGCATTTTTTTCCGATTTCTCTTTAACGACGCTGACGCCAACGTGACTTATGGTGAGTTGTTTTATTTGGGGGGGAGACCCCCCCAAGCCCCCCTTTTTTTCTTTTTACCTTTACCACATATGCCTTTACTACAAACATCGTAGTAAAGGTATGCGTGGTAAAGGCATTAGTGGTAACCACGCATGCGTTGTACTGCATGCGTGGTTAAAGATTTCGGGGAAACGGCTTCGTTGTAAAGGCCGTTTCCCAGCACATATAGGGTGTGTTCTGCAGTGAGCTCCCCAACAACAGAGTCGCATCTTTTGGTTTTTGATGACCAGATCCTGTCCCTCAAGATATTCTGCATTGGGAGATAGATACCCTAAGGTTTCTCTAATGTTTGAGGCTGTATGTTTGGAATGAAGGCTGGACCTGATTAAGTCATTTTCTCCAGTTTATCTTGGGATCGGCCATTGCACTGCACAGCCACTAGGAGAAATGGTGCCTTTTCTGCTCAGTCCCACCTATTTGTGAGCCTTAGGACAACAAAATCATTGGAACACTTATAACCACACATTCCACTTTGAAGCAAATAGACTAACATATTTTCAAAAAGTACATTGACGTACATGCGGCAGAACAATTGAAATTCAGCCCTCTTCCCTCATTAAACAAGTCAACAATGCAATACCAGATATAAATTAACATTAAAAAAATGGTCAAATAGAATATTACCCATCAACCATCTTTCAGAGAAACCAACAGCTCACAAAAAACACCCTCAATATAAAGCCCCCAGTTTAAAGAGCCAGGCTGCTAAAACGACACAAATACCATTAAACATGTCAAGTATGAGCGAAGCTTGCAATACAGAGGCTTATTAAGCTATCTGCAGTGCATGCCATAATCTGCTTCTCAACAGTCTAAAACACACAATCAACCACACTATAACATGGCCTCTTGGTGCATACTGTAGTTTATCACAAGGCAATGCTTAGTGTATGGAAACCACAGCCCGTAGTTCATGACATAGGAGCAAATAAACAATATTGCTTACTTTTGCCCAGAAATGACTTGCCTTCTAAACTATAAGGATGAGTGAGAGGGAATTGGTCGCAACTATTGCAGACCCTCCTTAAGCAAAACTCTATAATATAAAGAATTGGCAGATTCTGTAAAAGGGTACAGTATCCATGAAATATAACACAACCCTCTTTGTCAGCAGAAATTACATGTAGCAGTTTATTTTCTACTTGTGCTCTAAAAAAATAACCACGTAAATATTCTGGCATATGTCGTCACCGTTGTTAGAACTGGGGTCTCTAGTTGGCAATGGTATATACCTTTGACTAAATAGGGACTCTTGCTTCTAAATCAGGGAAAGGGGATTACACTACTGGCTAACCCCTGCTCACCCCCTTGGTAGCTTGTCACGAGCAGACAGGCTTATATCAGAGGCAGTGTGTGTTAAGCATGTGTGAACACATACAGTAATATAGTGAAAACACTACAGATAGACACAACACAGGTTTTATAAAAAATAAGTATTCTTTATATAGACTGACCACAAGACCAAAAACGACAAAAATCCACTATACTGTAATCGATAATAATTCTTCAAGATGGTAGAAATAGTTACAAAATAGGTTATTCACTTAATAGCAGTCTTTAGCAACAGATAACCCCAATGGAAGTTATCATGACGTCAAGGTCAAAGAAATCCAAAAGTACGGCGCCGACCGCGAGGTTTGTGGCGTCGGCCCGGAGTCAGAACAGACCCACAGAGAAAAGAACCTCAGAAAAGCAAAAACAAAGACAGCTCACTGCATCGGGGAGGTGCGGCGTCGTTGGTGCGTTGCGGCGTTCGTTCCTTGCTTCGGGGGAGGCGATGCGTCGAGTCCTGGATACATGAGCAGGTAGGGGAGGCGTCGGTTCCTGACGGAGAGGAGGTGACGTCAAGATATCGCAGAAACCTCGGTTCCGTACGATGTCAGTGTTGATGGATACTTGACCACCCACTGTGAGAAGTTGGCCTGGTATATGATGTCCACTATTCTAGTGGGCACCTTGCACCAGTCCAAACGACCCTTATTGATGGTAGGTTGTAAAGTAAACATTATAGAAAGCTATCCTAGTGGTAGCTGTGGAGAGCAGCCTTCAGGCTAAGACTTAGAGGCCAGTTAAGCAAGTTGTGTTACCAATTATAATCTCTTGAATGATCAAATGAAAGCGCACCACACAAGGTATATATCAAATATTTATGTATTTATTCTAAACACAACCCCTCTGGACTCTTTATGAGGTCAGAGGTAAAAGTACAATACAAGGAACTTAATTAGCATACGATAAGTTGCACAGTATACGTTATGCCCTAGGGGCCTCACAAACCATATACTAAAATAGTGGTATAAGAACCACTTCTGGAATAGAAAGCAGGCCTAGGGCCTGTGGAATCGCTGGAGCTTCTAGGAACAACCAAAGGTTAGGATGTAGGAGGCCCACGAGAGACGCATGCAGTGTCTAAACATTGACCTTTGACCGTTGACTTTCTATGGGAAACAAACAAGTTACAAATTTACAATTTAAGGATACTTCTAGGTGAACTACGATGGAACCCTTTTAGACCAGAACACTTTGAGAGTCAAGACCCATGGAAGCACCGGAGTACTCGTGTTACCTCACCCACAGAAGCCAGGTGCAATGGGTTTTTTTGTGTCGGGTTTTGTCGTTGATTCCAATGGAGAGCTGCGAAGAAGTGTCAGGGTGGATCCAATTGTGGATCAAAGATCTAAAGAACCTGAAAACAGAAAAAACAGAGTCTGCGTTACTTGCAAGGGACCAGGATGGCAATGGGAAGCTGCCAGCCAATGTCTGGTGATTTCAGGTGAAAGAGGTGAAGCTTGTCTCTTCAGCCACGTGGTCCAGGAGGTGTCGACGACGACCAGGAGCTGGATTCGAGCTGTCCCACGAAGGATCTAGTTGACTGCGGTGTCGGAATCCGGATTGGACCCAACAAACCTTGGCAAATGCAGTCCTCGCAGGATGTCGAGATTGGCTTCGGTGCAGACCAGCAAGGTCTGAGGAACTTCTCCTTTGCAGGGAAGTTGGAGCAAGCCTGGAGCAACCAGGAAAGCTGAAGAAATCAAAGATTGGTCTTCGAGGGGGCTCACTAGCCAACGTACTAGGAACCGCGTAGACGCCTCGAGCTGAATTGCACAAATCGGGCCTCTGAGCTTCGGTGCAAAAGGTGCTCGGGCTGGGGCTTCAAACACCCCAATGCACAACTTCGGGATACCTCGAGAAGTAGGTACAGTTTGCAAAATTCAGGATGTTCAGGTGTTCCGGTCCCATGTCTCTCGTGTCAGCTACGGGTCTCAGCTTTGCTGGGAGCTCAGGTCAGCTTCAGAGATGTCTGGAAGTCCGTGTCCTGTGTTGCAGATTCTTCGGGATCCGGCAGGGGCCTTGAAAATGCAGACCGGCAAAGATGCAGTTGGTGCCTGTTTGAACAGGGTGGTCACTCCTTGACCACAAGGGAGATTTCTTCCGTCTTCCAGTAGATATGGAATGTCGAAGGTCCAAGATATCAATCAATCAATCAAGGCATTTATAAAGCGCACTACTCACCCAGAGGGTCTCAAGGCGCTTGGGGGGAGGGGGGGTGCCGCACCTGCTCGAACAGCCAGGTCTTGAGCTTCTTCCTGAAGGAGAGGTGGTCTTGGGTCAGGCGAAGGTCGGTAGGGAGGGTGTTTCAGGTCTTGGCGGCCAGGTAGGAGAAGGACCTACCTCCTGTTGTCGCTCTTCGGATGCGGGGGACGGCGGCGAGGGCGTGATTGGTCGATCGGAGGTGGCGTTTGGGAGCGTAGAAGTTGAGGCGGTTGTTGAGGTAGCTCGGGCCTTGGTCGTGTAGGGCTTTGTGTGCGTGGGTGAGGAGACGGAAGGTGATTCACTTGTTGACGGGGAGCCAGTGCAGGTCTCTCAGATGTCCGGAGATGTGGCTGCGTCTGGGGACGTCGAGGATGAGTCTGGATGAGGCGTTCTGGATTCGCTGGAGTCTCTTCAGGAGCTTGGCGGTGGTTCCGGCGTAGAGGGCGTTGCCGTAGTCCAGTCGGCTGGTGACGAGGGCCTGGGTGACCGTCTTCCTGGTCTCGGTGGGGATCCACCGGAAGATCTTCCGTAGCATCAATCAATCAATCAATCAGTGACACTTATAGAGCGCGCTACATACCCGTAGGGTCTCAAGGCGCTGGGGGAGGGGGGGTGCCGCACCTGCTCGAACAGCCAGGTCTTCAGCTTCTTCCTGAAGGAGAGGTGGTCTTGGGTCAGGCGCAGGTCGGCCGGGAGGGAGTTCCAGGTCTTGGCGGCCAGGTAGGAGAAGGACCTTCCTCCTGTAGTCGCTCTTCGGATGCGGGGGACGGCGGCGAGGGCGTGGTTGGCTGATCGGAGGTGGCGTTTGGGAGCGTAGAAGTTGATCCGGCTGTTGAGGTAGCGCGGGCCTTGGTCGTGTAGGGCTTTGTGTGCGTGGGTGAGGAGGCGGAAGGTGATTCTTTTGTTGACGGGGAGCCAGTGAAGGTCTCTCAGATGTCCGGAGATGTGGCTGGTTCGTGGGATGTCGAGGATGAGTCTGGCTGAGGCGTTCTGGATCCGCTGGAGTCTCTTCTGGAGCTTGGCGGTGGTACCGGCGTAGAGGGCGTTGCCGTAGACCAGTCGGCTGGTGACGAGGGCCTGGGTGACGGTCTTCCTGGTCTCGGTATGCGCCGGATGTTGAAACAGGATGAGGAGACGGCGTTGACTTGTCTGGTCATGGAGAGGGAGGAGTCCAGGATGAAGCCCAGGTTGCGTGCGTGGTCTGTCGGTTTGGATGCGGTGCCCAGGGCGGGGGGCCACCAAGAGTCGTCCCAGGCGGAGGGCGAGGAGCCCAGGATGAGGACTTCCGTCTTGTCTGAGTTCAGTTTCAGGCGGCTGGTCGTCATCCACTCGGCTACGTCTTTCATCCCTTCGTGGAGGTTGGTTCTGGCGGCGGCGGGGTCGTTGGTCAGGGAGAGGATCAGCTGGGTGTCGTCGGCGTAGGAGACGATGTTGAGGTTGTGTTGGCGTGCGATGGTCGCAAGGGGGCTCATGTAGACGTTGAAGAGGGTGGGGCTGAGCGAGGAGCCCTGAGGAACGCCGCAGATGACTTTTGTGGCTGCAGATCTGAACGGTGGAAGGCGGACTCTGTGTCCTTCCAGCGAGGAAGGAGATGATATGTTGCAGATTTTCGTCCAGGGTAATCTAAAGTCCTAGGGACTGGGATCCTATACTTATAGTAAGTTTAGGGGCTGGGCCAACTCTAAGGTCCCTCCTATGGGTGGACCTGGGGAGGGGGTGGTTACACCCCTTCTCCTTTGTCCAGTTTCGAGCCAGAGCTGGGGCTGAGTGCCCCAGCAACCGGTTTGAACTGGGAAATGCATGGAGCATCTTGTGTGCCCCAGGCAGTGTCTGAAAAGCATTCATTGAATGCAACCCACCCTGCCACAATACACTAAATCCTGTCTGGGGAGGTGCCAGCACCTCCCTGGACAGGAAACCTATTGTCCAGGCCTCCCCTGCCTGAGTTTCGTCCAGCAGCAGGAGGGCAGACTCTTGTCTGTGGCAGCAGCATCCATTTTGTGATGCTGGGGCTCTGTTTAACTTTAACTGGGTTTAACAGTAACTAGATGTCTTCTCCCTCTAGAAGGGTGGAATGCTACCCCTGCCACCAGAACAGGCGGGGGAGGGGTGGGGGGGTAGTATTCCAAAGTGTTTGACACCTTACACGGCATGTTTGAATAAAGCCAAACCAAAGTTAGCATTATAATGCACTTAAGAGTATGTGCTATGGCTATATCATAGAACAGCTATAAGGAGATGGTTCCGAAAGCTGCAGAGGGGTTCAGCTCATGCTAGGGCACCCTCTCACTCAAAACCAAGCACATATATATATATATATATATATATATATATATATATATATTCACTGAAAAAACCATAGGTTATAGACCATATATAGTTAGGAATTAGCATTTACAAAACCTTAATTTACTCGCACAAAACCATAGAAATTCGAATATATAGTTAGTTGCAATAACTATATATCGCGCACCCGCAATCCACTGCTGATGATGTCACATATTACATCATTCATGACATGGTCAATGACATCACTGATGACATCACTGATGACATCATCCAGTGACTGTATGTTTCTGAAAAGTCAAAATATGTCTTACATATTGAAGAATGAGCGGATGTATAAGTGTCTGGATGAAGCATTTAGTAGGTGCATGACTGACTGTATGAGTGAGTGATTAAATGTGTCTCACTGAGTGCATGGGTTAGTGACTAAACTGTCTTAATTTGTGCATCATTATATCTGTTGTTCTGTAAACTGCTGCATGTGTTGATCAGCAGCTATATGAGTAACTATATGGGTTATTGATTGGTTGCCCAAGTATTTGTATGGGAGAGTGAGTGTGTGTGCGTGTGGGTGGCTGGGAGGTGTGTGACTCTGTGCATAGATGTGTGAACAATTGATTCACTAGATGTATGGGTTCAAAATTGCATGTGGAAACAGCTGTATGGGCGGTTGTCTGTGTGCATGAGTGTATTGGTGAGTGAATGGATATCTCAGTGCTACATTTCAAAGTAAATACATATGTAAAACACAGTACACGTGAGAGTTGGCATATATAAATAACTGTGCATAAGAGCCAGTGAATGTGTGAGTGGCTGTATGGATCATTGTGAACTTGTATCAGGGATTGTATAAGAGAGTAAATATGTGTTAGTATATGTTTGAATAAGTAAGGTGTGTATAACTGTATAGTTGAGGAAATGGAGGTGTGATTGATTCTTTGCATGACTGACTAGGTGTGTGAGTAACTCCATGGATGAGTGACAGTCTGTGAGTGTCTGTTTACACTGATTGTATCTAAGGTTATATTAGAGTCTGAAGAGGTTCATCGTATTATCACATGAATAATATTATCAGTGATGTGATCAGTAATGTCAAATGAGATGTCATCAGTGTTGTCATCAGTGATGCCATTTGAGATGTCAACCGTGATGTCATTTGAGATGTCATCAGTGATATCATTTAAGATGTCATCAGTGATGTCATCAGTGATGTCACTGACCATGTCATGAATGATGTAATATGTGACATCATCAGCAGTGGATTGCGGGTGCGCGATATATAGTTATTGCAACTAACTATATATTCGAATTTCTATGGTTTTGTGCGAGGAAATTAAGGTTTTGTAAATGCTAATTCCTAACTATATATGGTCTATAACCTATGGTTTTTTCAGTGAATTTCAATGGTTTTTAATAGCAAATATGAAAAGCTGTAAAATGTAAAGTACGTGGTAAGTAAAAACATTAACATAAATAACATGTGTATCCAAAAACAAAATACAGATTTCGGCCTTATTTATTGCCTCTAGTTTTCAAAGGCAAATTTCTGTGGAAAACATGCACATTAAGTGTTGCCTTTCCTTAAACCTTTGTTTTTAAAAAAAATTGGAAGAAACAAAAAATCTTCCCTTCCATAAATAACCCAAGACTTTTTTTTTGTTATGGCAAGGTAACGAAATGGAGAATAAACTATAGTTGGTCACCATGGTCCGGACGAAAATGAAAAATCAATGATACTAAGTACCTGTAAACACTGAGCAGACATGTGAATGTGACGTTCTGATTATTACTATGCCCGAATATGTATATAACTGCTCCAATCACTATGCTAATAAACAATCTTTTGTTCTGTTTTCTTAAGTAAAACTATTGTGAACGCAAGTATTATACATAGTAAGTGTTTAATATAGCATTTGTCAGTCATTGGTTAAGCAGCTAGGACCTGTTCACTCTTGACACCCCAGGTGCTGTGTATGTTGCACTATACTGCTGAATCGGGTACATTTTTCTATTTTTTTCTACAGCACCCTCAGTGCATGAACAACTATAGCAAGAGTAGAAAATATGATCATTGCCTTTTAGTCTAGACTTCATTTTATGTGTTTTGAGTGGGAGACACGCCGTCTTTCGCCATTTTATATGTTTGGAGTGGGAGACACGCCGTCTTTCGCCATTTTATGTATTTTGAGTGGGAGACACGCCGTCTTTCGGCGCAGCATTGTAGGATGGCCACACTAGTGCGGCAACTTGCTGGACACCACCTCGGTGCCATCCGGATCTCGGCGCGTTGTGCTGCCTTCGGCCTATTCGCACATCGGTCCGCTACTGACGCCGCCTCATGGGCCAACGAGTTTTGTATGCTTTTTATAACCCAAAGCCGCATAACAGGTCATGTGACTTGTTTATAAAACTTTTCATTGGTTCATTTTACTTTTGGTTTCCTAATGATGGAAGGCTTGATCATATGACTTAAAATTAACACTTTTCATTGGATTAAAACATTTTTTTTTCCCAAACGATGAAAGACCCACCTTTTTTTTTCTCACTCGGCAATCAAAAAAGGTTCCGTTAGATGACAACAGAGGGGACAGGCAACAAGAACCATCACTCAAAAATGGGGAGGGCAAGTTCTTCCCTACCGGGTCACGTTGGGTCTCCACCGGAACTCATCGAATTGATAGTCTACAGTGTTTCTGGATGTTTCAGACTGAAGCTGGCGTCAGCATGAGAGCACCACCATCTCGTAGCTCCGTCGTGGCCATTCCGCAAGCAATCATGGCAGCCGCTCCCCACCGGAAGCCTGCGGGAGTCGGGGGACCCCAAGACTTTTATAGAATCTTCAAGGCTGAGGGGACGCTTTCGAGAATGGAGCCCAAGCCCTAGCAGACAAGCGTCCGAGTTCCAAGGTGTCCCAGGGCCATTTTAGTGGACCACGCCCAAATCCGAAGAGCTGGCCGCCATTTTAAGAGTCCTGTGGCAGCCGCCTATCGCTGCACAGCAAGAGTGGAAGCAACTCAACTACATGGTGAGTGAGACGCTGTAGCTGCAAGAGCGGGCGGTAAACAGCTGAATGGCGGAAGAGGCACAGTGTAGCAAAAGCGGGCAGAATGGCAACTGAAACGGTAAAGGGGCGCCCCACTACAGCAGACGAGCCTCCACCTGGGGAGGCCCATTCACGCCGCCTTCCCCCCCCCCCCCGGGGCGCCCCACGCCGTTTTTCGAAACCGCATTGTAGGATACCAAAACCAGTGCGGCAACTTACTGGACATGACCTGGGTGCCGTCCAGATCTCAGCGCGTTTTGCTGCCTTGGGACTATTCGCACAACAGACCACTACTGACGAGACACAGTGCAGCAAAAGCGGGCGGAAAACCGCTGAATGGCAAGTGAAACGCTAGAATAACATCTGGAATAATTGTGGCTCAGAAGAACAACACACAAAACTGTAGTGTCTGAGGAAAGTAAAACAGAGAAGGTCACTGTAGTTTCAGACACACTTAACACTAATGACTTAACAAAGATATCGTCTGTCTATGAAGCAGCTGTCATGTTCACAGAATTGACAAAGAAGTGTGCAGACACCAATGCTATTAAGAAACACAAGGAAATCCCTAACTCATCTGCATTCTCGGAAGAGGTTGACACAGATGACATCTTAAAGAACAAAGAAAGACAAATTAAGGATGAGGAAGTTGTCACTTTAGTTTTTTCAATAATGGAAAATATGCAGTCATTGGCTATGAAGGATGTCTAGTGAAGCAGAAAAAAGGCCATTTGATTAATGATCGAAAATTGAGTAATTGCGTAATTTGGGCATAAAAGTTATATTATTGAAAGTAGATGGTTATAGTTCTGGTTAATTTCCATTCAGAGTGTCCTCCACAGCACCACTCTAGGTAAACACTACTTTATGTAAAACATGGGACATAGCACTCATTGGAATGTTTGTGATCTTTCCTGTTAAGTTGCATCATAAGTTATTTTAACCATTCCATATAAAGTCATGCATAAAAATGAATACACAGACACAAATAACATGTGTATCCAAAAACAAAATACAGATTTCGGCCTTATTTATTGCCTCTAGTTTTCAAAGGCAAATTTCTGTGGAAAACATGCACATTAAGGATTGCCTTTCCTTAACCCTTTGTTTTTTTTAAAAAATTGCAAGAAACAAAAAGTCTTCCCTTCCATAAATAACCCAAGACTTTTATTTTGTTATGGCAAGGAAACGAAATAGAGAATAAACTATAGTTGGTCACCATGGGGTTTAAAAAAGGGATGGTTCTTCACCAGATTAGATATTTACCCAGACCCTCTTTCTCCAATGTGATGAACTAGGCTAAAATTCTTCTGGTGCCTGCACCCTGTCACAGAATATCACCCCAAAACATGAAAGCGCCCAAACACCAGATTGAGTTGAACCCCACAGTAAACCTTATTTCTTCAGGGCCTCAGAATTTCTTTTGCTTTGCTCATGGAAATTGTGGGATATAGGACAGATAAGGTGTCACCATTAAGAAAGGGTAGTATTTAAATTTGCATATCAATTATGTTTAACCTTTTAAAAATATGATATGCTAGCTTGAACTTATGCTTTACCTTTGAAGCCGAATTCAACAGCTTAAGTAAGTAGGTTTTCGTAGTTGTAACTTTAAAGGGTGATGTAGCAAACAGTAAAGATTTTCTAAAACAGTGGAGCGTATTTAGTTTTTTAATGTACATGTTTTTGAAACGATTACACAAATGAAACATTTGTGAGTTTTAAATTTCCGGAGAAGTATAATTTACCAATAGTTTTCTCTGTAGATGTTTTTCCATTAACAAATCCAGTTCCATCACCCGCCCAGGATATCACTACTGTTCCCCATGTCATAAAACCTTAGGATGTTCAATAACTGAAACAGCTAATATGGGTTTACTTACATGGGACATCTTTTGTTCTGTTTTGTAAAGTAAAACTATTGTGAATGCAAGTATTATACATAGTAAGTTTTTAATATAGCATTTGTCAGTCATTGGTAAAGCAGCTAGAACCTGTTCACTCTTGACACCCCAGGTGCTGTGAATGTTGCACTATAGTGCTGCATCGGGAATACGGACAACCCTATTGATGTCGATTTTTCATTATTGATTATTGTAAAGAAATGGCGACTCCCCCCTTTAGCAGATTTTGCTTCTGTTTTAATAAAAATGTTTTAAGGTGTTTACTGTTTTTGTTGCGATGTATATATTTATAATTTATTAAAGTGTTATAATCCTACTACTTTGTTGGAGTGCTATATATTTTTAATGTGACACATAATTGTGAAGACTTTGATGTACAAAAAGGCATCCCTGGAATCTTCCGCTTCAGGCTCGGTCCCACACACCCTCACAGTGAGAATCCCCTCCCCAATCACAATACAGGATGGTTATCAGATTGTAGGAACGCGTGTAGTGTGACGGATCTCATCGGGTGGGGGCCTTGATCTACTGTAACTCCTTTGAAGAGGGGTGATTCTGTACACTTGAGGCCATAAACTACATCCGCAGGGCTAGGTGATAGCCTGGAACCGGCCTGGACAATCGGACACAGAAGAAGAGGAGTGTCAGAGGGTGCGGTAGTGAATAGGGTGAAAGGGAGGTGTCGGACGGGCACAGGGTGTGATTCTCCGGGAAGAGCAGCGCAAATGAGGGGAGGTTTATGGCCCATGCATAAGACAGAGAGCGGGGGTGACCAGTGCGTGGGGGAGATGCTTGCAAGGGTGGGGAGCCATGCTGAGGATCGGCAGCGTGCAGAGAGTGGGTCTGGTCAAAGCATCTAAAATGGCTGCCATGCACGACAAAAGTGTGGCATTGGAAAAAAAGCAAGATGGCGCACACAATGTTTATCAATACGGATTAATTTATAACAATTATTTTTAACAATATATTTACTCGCAGTGTCAACACTTCCTGATTTCCTTCGAATCAAACATCAACAGACGTCACGCAGCAAAAAAAAAAAAACGCTCACGCGCAGCCGCTGGAAGACAAGTATCAACATATATGAGCCTCCTCAACCACCCTCAGAAAACATAGGGGGTAAGGATACGTCTCCCGTACCCCCTTATACCCATTTCTCACATTGTTTTTCCTCCATCTTGTAATTTAATTAAATCGAAACACAAAATGGCGAATTCCCGTTTCGCTACCAGTTTGCGACCCGGGAAGCGCTTCTACCGCGAAAAATTAAATTTTTTTTATTTGCCCCACGGGACCCTTTAATAACCCCAACATCATTCCTAGGGGGTCAAGAGGGGTCTACCTTGCCCCTTTCATTAAATTCCCCCTTCGTTTTTCTCCTCCTCTTGTCTCTCGATCCTACCGAGAGACAAGATGGCGGCCGCACCGGACTGTTTAGAATGTTGACAGACACCGGAGAGCCAATCAGCTTCGCTTCGCAAAGCTCCGTTACGCGAAAAGTACGCAATCTGGAGCGCTATCCGGGAGACGCTATCACAGATATATCTGTTTTTTTTAAACGTTAATTTCTCGAAATCCACTGGAGCACATATATTGAGACCCAGCAAAGGCACATCGGGCTAACAGTCCCTACAATTTTGCCAAGTTTCGTGTAAATCCATTCAGCCGTTCGAGCTAAAAGTGAGGCCAAACGCCCTATGGAAAAATGAATGGGGAAAACGCGTTTTGGGACCCCCCTTTTTTCTCGGCCCCCCCTTGACGAAACCCCCCCAAATTTTCAGGGGCTGCTCAGAAACAAAATGTGCCATTTTCCTGAAAATTTCAGCCGATTCCGTCCACAAACGCCAAAGTTATTAGACATAGAATTTTCAAAAGTTCCATAGAGAAAAAATCCTAACTATATATACCTACTGGCTATCGCCAGTAGGTAATATATATATATATATATATATATATATATATATATATATATATATATATATATATATATATATATATATATATATATATATATATATATATATTCTATATCTATATCTATATATATGTATATCCTTCTGGCGGTCGCCAGTAGGTATATATAGTTAGGACCTAGTTACTATAGGAAATTCCGAACATTCTATTGGGAATAACTTTTGCGCCGATTGAGGGATCTGTTAGCTAATTTTCCTTAAATTTGCCTCGCTCCGCTCCTTCCCTGAAAGTTTCGGGGGGATTCGTCAAGCGGGGGCCGATTTAAAAAAAAAAAAAAAAAAAAAAAAAAAAAGTGGGGGTCCCAAAACGTGTTTTCCCGATGTTAATTTCCTAGGGACATTCTGACACGGCTACAGCTCGAACGACTGAACGGAATTACACCAAACTTGGCAAAATGGTAGGGATAGGTATGCAGTAGTGCCTTTTCTATATTTGGTGAAAATCCCTCCAATAGTTGTTGAGAAAATTGAATTTGAGCAAATTATATATCTATATGCGCTCACCTTACGCGTACCGAACGCGTACCCTTACATGCAGGAGCGAGTTTCTGATTGGCTGGCAGTCGACTGTCAACATTCTAAACTGTCCAAACCAGGAAGTGTTGGCCACCATCTTGTTTTTCAGGAGAACTGAGGCACAACAGAGCCCAAAACAAGAGTGGAAAACTCGAAAAGGGGGCCCTGGTAGAGACCCCCTCAACCCTCTAGCCCTTCTCAGGGGGTCCCACAAGGACCCCCATGGGCAAAAAAAAATGCGAAAAAATCGCGGGGTACGCGCACCGTACGCGTACCGTGCGCGTACCCCGCAATTTTTGCACTTGGTGGTCCTTCTGGGACCCCCTGAGCAGGGCTAGGGGGTTAGGGGGTCTCTACCCTGCTCCCTTTTCGCGTTTTCCACTCTTGTTTTGTGCTCTCTTGTGCCTCACTTCTCCTGAGAAACAAGATGGCTGCTCAGGTGGTCCCAGAAGGATAATAACATATATAAACATTATCCGCTAATAGAATTAACATTTACAAAACCTTTGAAATTTATTGAAAAAAATATAGGTTTCACGCCTGATATAGTTAGGAATTAGCATTTAAAAAACCTTGCAAATTCACTGAAAAAAACATAGGTTTCAGGCCTTATATAGTTAGGAATTAGCATTTAAAAAACCATTCAATTGCTCCTATATAGTTAGCTGTACTAACTATATTTCGCGCACCCGCAATCCACTGCTGATGATGTCACATATTACATCATTCATGACCTGGTCACTGACATCACTGATGACATCTCAAATGACATCACTGATGACCTCTCATTTGACATCACTGATCACATCACTGATGATATCATTCATGTGATAATACGATGCACCTCCTCACACTCTAATATAACCTTTGATACACCCAGTGTTAAATACAGACTACCATTCTTGAAACCATTGACACACCAATACCAGTTACTACATACGCACTCACTGATTCCTAGGTCTACACACACATTCACTCATTCACCCATAGAATCACTCATACATACTGTCACTCATCAATACAACACTATCACATGCCCTCATACACCTATACAGACACTCACACACTGCCACTCATCCATGGAGTTACTCACACACCTAGTCAGTCATGCAAAGAATCAATCACACTTCCATTTCCTCAACTATACAGTTATACACACAACACCTTACTTATTCACACAAATACTAACACATACTTACTCTCTTATACAATCACTGATACAAGTACACAATGATCCATACAGCCACTCGCACATTCACTGGCTCTCATGTATGTAAATGTAAATGTACAGGAATTTATATAGCGCAAATCACCGAGTGGTTTCTAAGCGCTTGCTTAGGGAACCCGTCCTGGTATTCCCCTGTGAGATAACCCCGGCAGGGTATCCGCAAGGTGAAAGCCAGGCATCCCGCCGTGAGGGGCCGTTGTGGAGATTAAGCAAGCTATTGCCCAGAGTCGCAGAGTGTGAACCCGTGAATCGAGTTGGCACCAGAGCGAGAATTGTCGAGTCCATGGACATTTTAGGACTCAAGACCCCGCCGAGCCGGGAATTGAACCCTGGTCCCGGGCTGACCTCTGCTTCCAGGTCTGCCTCCTCTAACCAGTGAGCCACACTTCTCCATGTATAGTCATTTATATATGCCAACTCTCACATGCACTGTGTTTTACATATGTACTTACTTGGACATGTAGCACCGAGATATCCATTCACTCACCAACACACCCATGCACACAGTCAACCGCCCATATAGCTGTTTCTACATGCACTCTTGAACTCCTACACCTAGTGAATCAACTACTCACACATCTATGCACAGTCACTCACCTCCCAGCCACCCACACACACACACTCAGTCTCCCATTCAAATACTTGGGCAACCAATCAATAACCCATATAGCCACTGATATAGCTACTGATCAACACATGCAACAGCTTACACAACAACAGACATACTGATGCACACATTCAGACAGTTTAGTCACTAACCCATGCATTTAGTAAGACACATTTAATCACTCACTCATACAGTCAGTCACGCACCTACTAAATCCTCCATCCACTCATTCTTCAATATGTAAAACATATTTAAACTTTACAGAAACAGTCACTGGATGATGTCATCAGTGATGTCAAATGAGATGTCATCAGTGATGTCAAATGAGATGTCATCAGTGATGTCATTTGAGATGTCATCAGTGATGTCACTGACCATGTCATGAATGATGTAATATGTGACATCATCAGCAGTGGATTGCGGGTGCGCAAAATATAGGTAGTACAACTAACTATATAGGAGCAATTTCAATGGTTTTTTAAATGCTAATTCCTAACTATATAAGGCCTGAAACCTATGGTTTTTTTAAGTGAATATAAATATATATATATATATATATATATATATATATATATATATATATATATATATATATATATATATATATATATACACATATACAAAACGAACTCCCGACTCCACCGCTCCAAAGCGGATCCAAATCAGGACGCGGACCACACGGCAAGTTGGTATTAAAGTGCTTTTATTTTCCCTTTAGGCAAACATGACGCGTTTCGTCCGGTAATCCCCGGACTTGATCACATGACATGTCGTGACCACCATAATGAATAAATACTGTTTCTCAAGAGCACCAGCTCCTCCCCTTCCTTGGTGGGACTAGAAAACAGACTTTCCGATATATATGTATCTATGTATGTGTCTCAAACGAGTCATAGTAATTTCATTTTTTGCAGAATTTAACATTTTCTACAAGAAGACTTTTTTTTCAACTTTTTTTGCCCACAAAATTTAGTTTAAACATAATAGGGGGCAAGTGCCCACTATTTTATTTATATATCTATATTCACTGAAAAAACCATAGGTTTCTCACCAGTTATAGTTAGGTGGAAATTTTACTCGCATAAAACCATTGAAATTCCCACGTTATAGTTAGTTGGACTCACTATAACTTGCGCATGCAATGCACTGCTGATGACGTCACATATTACATCACTCATGACATGGTCAGTGACATCACTCATGACATCACTGATGACCTCACTGATGACATCTCAAATGACATCACTGATGACATCATCCAGTGAATGTGTATCTTTCTGCACGGAGCTGCAGTTTGGAACTTTTCCGAGCTTTGAACAGTGCCATGTTCCATTGTGCATGATGGGTTTGCATCACCTTTCTCTGGAACTCACTTAGAGAAATTAATGGACTCTTTTTAATTTGAATAACACACTCGAACTTACCTAAAGCTGAATGCTTCCCTGCATGGTAAACTACATGCCCCACAATGCCCCGAGGGACAATTAATCCATCACATGGCCACGAGAAGCGGGGATGTGGTTTAATAAAGCCAGTAACAACGAAGTGCAGGCCTCGAGTTTGTTATTCACGCCCAAGAAGAAGGGGCCTTGAGCCCTGAAACGCTTCGGCAAAGGTAATCGGATGCCGGAGTTTGAAGATGCAGGCAGCACATTTAGGCTGGAAGGCGGAGCATGGCGTGTGCCTTCTTAATGCTTAGGGCATTTTGCTTAAACATATATATAATTTCTAAGGCAAAATGAAACCCCTCATTTTGTTCCTTTTCAAATTAAATGTATTAAGTGTTACCACTTTATTCCAATCAAGATGACTTCAGGTGTGCCATACTTTTGTCATAAGTAAGACTGTTAGCGTTCTAGTTGTTCTTCAGAACACTCTGGGACATTCTGTCATTGGGCTATAGTTGGGCTACATCTGGCTGATATTTGGGCTACATTTGGGCTCTTTTGTCTCTGGTGGCCATCTTGGGAGACTGCATATCAGAATTTTTTTAATGAAATATAAGAGGATTTGAGAAGTCACTCAAAATGTGCCCTAATTTTTCTTTCTTCAGCACTAATCATAATTTCTATGGCAAAATGAACCCCCTCATTTTGTTCCTTTGCAAATTAAATGTATTAAGTGTTATTACTTTATTCCAATCAAGATGACTTCAGGTGTGCCATACTTTTGTCATAAGTAAGACTGTTAGCGTTCTAGTTGTTCTTCAGAACACTCTGGGACATTCTGTCATTGGGCTATAGTTGGGCTACATCTGGCTGATATTTGGGCTACATTTGGGCTCTTTTGTCTCTGGTGGCCATCTTGGGAGACTGCATATCAGAATTTTTTTAATGAAATATAAGAGGATTTGAGAAGTCACTCAAAATGTGCCCTAATTTTTCTTTCTTCAGCACTAATCATAATTTCTATGGCAAAATGAACCCCCTCATTTTGTTCCTTTGCAAATTAAATGTATTAAGTGTTACCACTTTATTCCAATCAAGATGACTTCTGGTGTGCCATACTTTTGTCAAAAGTAAGACTGTTAGCGCTCTAGTTGTTCTTTAGAACACTCTGGGGCATTCTGCCATTGGGCTATAGTTGGGCTACATCTGGCTGATATTTGGGCTACATTTTTTTTTTTTGTCTCGGGTGGCCATCTTTGGGCTACATTGGGCTACATTTGGGCTCTAACATATATATAGCCCAATGTAGCCCAATATATATTTTTTCAAAGTTAATTTTCGTAAAAACCACTGGAGCATATATCTTGAGACATAGCAAAGGCACATCGGGGTACCAGTCCCTACAATTTTGCCAAGTTTGGTGGAAATCCATTCAGCCGTTCGGGCTACAATTGAGGTCGACCGCCCTATGGAAATTAACATGGGGAAAACACGTTTTGGGACCCCCCTTTTATCTCGGCCCCCGCTTGATAAATCCCCCCCCCCCCCCCCCCCCCAAACTTTCAGGGAAGGACCGGGGCGCCGCTAGGCAAATTTCAGGAAATTTTGCAGGCAGATTCCTCAACTGGCGCCAAAGTTATTCACAATAGAATGTTGAGATTTTGCATTGAAAATATTCCTAACTATAACTACCTACTGGCGACCGCCAGTAGGTAATATATATATAACCAAGGCCTCTGTGTAGGCCGAAACGTTATGCTGATTAGGTGCGATCAATAAAAAAAACTCACCTGCATCCTGGGTCTCCCGTTCCTTCTTTCTCTCGCGTTCCGGAGCTGAGGGACTTGATTGTTTGTTTGGAATAAGTAGGTATATACATATATATATATATATATATATAGATAGATAGATAGATAGATAGATAGATAGATAGATAGATATAGATAGATAGATACTATATCTAAGTAAGGGGTGATTACACCGCCTGACCCAGGCTGCAGGTGCAGACCTGTGGTGTCAGTTTGAAAGGCTAACCAGGGGTGGCATAATACATGCTGCAGCCCCTGGTAGGCCTAGGGTGCACCTGTGCCATGGGTACCTAAGGTACCATATACAGGGGCTCATAAGAGTGACCCAGTAACCAATCTGGTATGTACCTAATATACATGGTATTAATTTTAGAGAGAGAAGAGCTACGCTGTGGGCCTGATTAGCAGGACCACAGTCATACTAAAGTTGAAAAAACTGTGAATCACAGCAAAAAGTGGGGGTAACCATAGGAAGCAGACCCTACTCTCCTACACCCACGTCGACGATCGGCTCTGCGATGATGTCGTCTTCGGAGTCGATGCAGCACAGCAGCAGGCATCAGGCCTACCTCGCAAGTCGGAGCAGCGCTCACTGCTATGGCAGGCTTACAATAGCGCTCGCTGGTGTCGATGTGGCACGGCGGCCGGCGTTGGGTCTACGTTGCAGGTCAGAGCAGCATTCATGGCTTCAATGCAGATGACGGCGTTGCTCGTCGGTGTCGGTAATGGAGTTAATTCTGTAGAAGCTAGAACAGCAAATTCCGGATGCAGGCAAACGGAAGGGGTGAAGTGTGGTATCCCTGAGACTTCGGTCAGGAGGCAAGCTCAAATCAAGCCCTTGGAGTAATATTCTGCAAGATGGTGAAAGTTCTTTGAAAGTTCCTTCTCCTCTCCTTGGCACTGATGATGCCACTGTAGGCCAACCCTGCAACGCAGCCCACTGGCAGAGGGGCAGTCCAACTCCTACAGCTTCCTTGGTTCTTCTCCTTGGCAGAGGTTTGTCTTGTTGTTCAGAAGTGATCTAAAGTCTTGGGGTCTGGGTTCCCATATTTATACTAGCAAATTCTTTGTACTCTGAAGGCAGAGGGTCCTGTACCCAGTCCAAACAAGTTATGTGCAGTCCTGGAGCACTTTGTTTACATGACTCCTGCTTATCTGTGGCAGGGTGGGCCAGGGTCATCAGTCAAACCACAGGAGGTGGAGCCAGCATTGTGGAAGGCAGGCACAGCCCTATTCAGACCCAGGTGCTACTCCTCCCACCCATCTGCCTACAGATAGGTCTATTCAGCCTTGTGCTGACTCACCCTGTCTCCTGGAATCCCCCATCCCCTGTCACTCGTAAAGCCAGGCACACAATACACAAGCTAGCAGAGCAAAGGCTGGATAGTTAGTCAAGAAAATACCTACTTTCTAAAAGTGGTATTTTCAAAACAGAATGTTAAAACCAAATTCACTAAAAGATGTATTTTATCATTCTGAGTTCAGGCATACTAAATTTGAATTTCTACCATGTTCCCAGGGGCAGTTAGAATTATAAGATGTTATAATCAAACTGCCCATTCTGGCCTATGGGGACAGGTAGCCTTGCAATAGTGAAAAACGAAAATGGCTGTAATTCACTATTAGGACATGCCACACACGTCAGTGCATGTCCTACCTTATACTCACAGTGCACCCTTCCCTTGGGCCTTCATTAGGGGTGTCTGATATGAAGATAAGGGAAGGTTTAAGGACTGGCAAGTGGGTGCACTTTCCAAGTCAACATGGCAGTACTAGACTCTTTTCACACTTCCCATATCGAGGAAGTTCTATAACTAACCTCCACAGCCCGAAAACCCTACCGGGTTCAGGACGGAAGAGTCAGCACAAGTAGCGCAGGAGGTGGAGAGTCACAGGTACACGCGAGGTCGGAGCGTTGTGTGGCGTCTAAACTGATAAGTACAATATTCTTTCTTCTAATCTCTGACCCTTGTTTCTAGTAAAGGGCCACCTTCCTAGAGACCTCCTGACACCTGGGGAAGCACTTATTCTTTGTGCGGAGGTTCGTAGCGACATTGTTTTGAGTACGATTGACTGCTGATATGCGTGAAAGTAAAGACTATCGGGGTAATTCTTCCCTTCCGCCTATAGCGGTTTGCACATTGTAATGCTAATCGATTCCGATTTGTAGAGACAACCCTCCACCCTCTAAGGTAAAAGAAAGCCACTAATAGCGCTAAACATCGGGAACCATGTCGATACCTACACATGGTTCCATAGTAATTGTATAAACAATGCAGACTAAAGACAGTATCTCCTACCATCGCGCTTACACCATTGACCAATAGAACCACATGCTGTGAATGAAAATTCTAAACGTTACAAAGCCGGCAGCTTTTTGAGCACTAACAGCGGTATTGAGTGCATGAAGGAGTATAGCCTGTTTTATATGTGGCACTATCTTTAATGTTGCACTTATTTAATTGAAACTTGAAATTAGACAACAAATAATGAACATGGTCCTAGCCAGTCATTTGAGTATGTGGTTTTTAATGCAAGTAGCGGTGATCAATAGTCTTGCTTTCTACTTATGTGATATGGTGCACTACAATATTATATGCACACTTATGTCCAACTAACACCCCTCCCCCCCAAGGTTACTTAAAACCTTTTGTATTTACAGGCACAAGATTGACCTCCAAGGAGTTAAAGGACTAATACGTCGCTTTACAAATTCACATACCACATGGTCCTGAAGAAAGCCCACTGACCTATACAGGCGACTAGGGCTGAAACATGTCCACCTTTTAATTTCACGAAAATTGATAGCGTGAGAATCTTAACAATTCTCGTAACGCATATCTACCAGATTTGCACTGTTAACTCTAATCCAGAACAATAAATAATACTATCTGGCTGTCCGGGTTATTTTAATCTCACCACCACCACTTATCACTGGACACTACTGCTTTTTAACCTTGGGTTAATACCTCCAGGAGGAGGCTGCATACCAACTAACCCCGTGATTATGCAGACACGAGAGTAATATAGCGGAGAACCAAGATATACCGCTACCGAAAAACAGCTACTCACGTGCATGAGGGTTTTTTACCAAGGGACATCCCACTTACCTGTAAAATCCAGGTTAGCAGGACAAGTGATCCTCCCCCCCCCCCCCCCCCCCCCCCCAAGTGATCTATGAGAGTACTAGACTGCACACAGGCACTGCAATGGCAGGCCTGTGACACACTTTACAAGCTGCTTATGTGGGTGGCACAACCAGTGCTGCAAGCCCACCAGCAGCATTTGACTTGCAAGGCCTGGGGACACATGGTGCATTGTACTAGGGTCTGACAAGTAAATCAAAGAACCCAATCATGGAGTCACTAATCAATACATCAATTTAACATAGGGAGCACGTGCACTGTCACTGAATAGCAGTGGCACAGTGCCCAAAGCATCTAACCAGCAAACCAGATCAAAAACAGAGGAGGCAATCAGTAATAAATGGAAGGGAGACTCACGCCAATGATGCCAGGTCTAACACATGTCCCCTCCAGCTGAAATGTGGGGAAAACTACTCTTCTAGAACTACTAGTTTTCACGGCGTCAAATTCCTTCTAAGAGGTGTCAGTCTAGTTCACTTTCTTGGGCTGCTTCCTTGAAGTCAGCTCAGTCAAGAGTGCAACAATCTTGCCATACCCCTTGACAAACCTGCTGTAGTACCCCGTGAGTCCTAAAAAGTATCTCACCTGCCTCTGGGCCTTTGGGGGTTCCCATGCCAGGATGGTATCGATCTTGGGTTGTAGGGGTACCACCAGGCCGCTAATTACCTGTTGCCCCAAGTACACCATGGAACCCTGCCGGATCTGGCATTTACTCGCCTTGATCGTGAGGCCTGCCTTTCGCTGTGCCATCAACACTTCCCAGAGGTGGCGTAGATGTTCTTCCCAACTGGTGCTGAACACTGCAATGTCATTCAGGTAGGCAGCACTGAAATCCTCCAGTCCAGCCAAGACCTGGTTGACCAACCTCTGAAAGGTGGCAGGGGCATTCTTCATCCCAAAGGGCATAACCCGGAATTGGTAGTGCCCATCTGGTGTGTAGAATGCTGACCTCTCTTTGGCCCCATCAGTCAAGGTGATCTGCCAGTACCCAGACGTCAAATCAAACATGCTGAGGTACTGTGCCGCCCCTAACCGATCAATGAGCTCATCCGCTCTGGTGATTGGGTGCGCGTCCGTTCTGGTGACTGAATTGAGTCCTTGGTAGTCCACACAGAACCGGAGTTCAGGTGTGGCACCAGGTGTGGCAGCCTTTGGGACCAAGACCACTGGGCTACCCCAAGGACTGTTAGAAGACTCAAGCACCCCTAATGCAAACATCTTGGAGACCTCCTCCTTGATGTAAGCTCCAACCCAGTCAGTCACTCTGTAAGCCTTGTGCTTCACAGGAGGACTGTCCCCAGTGTCCACATCATGGACGCACCACTCAGTGACACCAGGAACCAGGGAAAACAAATCCGAGTATTGCCCCAACAGTTGGCGACAATCTTGCTGCTGTTCAGGGGTCAGTGTGGCAGAGGCTGACACCATCCACTGACCCATCTTGCTCTGTTGCAGACAGGAGGTCTGGAAGAGGCTCTGTGTCCTCCTCCATTCCATCATCTGTAGCTAGGAGCATACCCATTTCGGACATTTCTAAGTGAGGCTTCAGGTGGTTAACATGCTGGACCCGCAAAGGGTTCCTAGGAGACCACAAGCTCACCAAATAGGTGACATCACTCTTGCCCTCCACCACCTCAAATGGTCCGGTCCACCTGTCCTGGAGCGCACAAGGCTGTACAGGGGCCATGACCCAAACTTTCTGTCCAGGTTGAAGCTCAGAGTGGCATTCTGATCGTACCACCACTTCATTTCCTCCTGGCTGGCTACCAGATTCGCCTGGGCGAGTTGTCTGAATCACCGAGTCTGGTTCCTGAAGGCCAGCATGAAACTATATACATCCTGGGGAGGTTTCCTGGGAGATTGCTCCCAGCCTTCCTTGACCAGACTCAAAGGTCCTCTTACCGGGTGTCCATACAGCAGTTCAAAGGGGCGGAACCCTAGAGACTTCTGTGGCACCTCACGGTAAGTAAAAAGAAGGCATGGCAAGAGGACGTCCCACTTAAGCCTCATAGGTTCCTCAAGACCCATAAGCATGTCTTTAAGGGTCCGGTTGAATCTCTCAACCAGCCCATTACCTTGGGGGTGGTAAGGAGTGGTGAACTTGAATTTAACACCACGCTCTTGCCACAGGGCAGACCCAACATCTCCAAATTAGACTTCTCCACCTTAGCCCAAGGGGAGCTCTCTAAATCAATGCGAAACAGACAATCCACAGACATGGCTGGCCTCGCAGCTTCTTGAAGAGTAACAGAGACCCCCCCCCCCTCAAAGGGAACCTGAGCCACTTTGCAGTGGCTCTGTGTTGTAAGCGGCAACAACTTGGAAGAATGCATTGGGGACCACTTGCTCTTCAGACACCAAGTGACACCTGACAGCAGTCACACTGGCTCCGGTGTCTCAAAGAGCCTCCACTCTGTCCATTGATGGTCACCCACTGCCTGTATTTTTAGTGGCATCAGGCAGCTGAGCTTTAGGGAACATCTCAAAGTCTCCTAAAGAGACGAGGGACATTTCTGCGTGACCCCACCCACCTTGGGCACCCATTTCTCCCCCCCCCCCCCCACAACCCCACCCACACAGGGCTACATTTGCCACCTGCATGTGGTGGTGCTTTGGAATCCTTCAGGGGACACTGTGCATCATACCAACGGTGGCCCACTTAACAACACGTAAAGCACTTGTAGGGGCCCCTCTGAACAGGTTTACCTGTCGGGCCTCTTGCTTCTTCTCAGAGGGAGACTGGGAACCCTTCTCTTGGTTCCCTTGGGAATTACTTTGGTTTACTTTCTGGAACTTCCTTTGTTTACCCTTGTCCCCTCCCCTCTCTTCTGCTGGGGACCCTGCCCACCTTTGGTGGAGTCACCCACATGACCCTTGTGGACCCTGGTACTGACCCAGCGGTCCGCCTCCACAGCAAGCTTCCTATGGTTAGTCAACTTGCTATCATTAAGGTTCTGGTGTAGCTCTGGAAAACAATTAGCAGACAAGTGCTCCCGTGCAAGCAAATCCTAGAGCGCTTCAAAAGTATCCACTGTGCTACACTTTACCCAACCATCCATAGCTCTGCAAAGGAAGGATACATATTCTGCCCAAGTGGTTCTCTCCAGCTTCTTACAATTCCTGAATCTCTGTCTATAGAGTTCTGGGGTCCGACCATACCTTATCAGGGTTTCCTTCATGTGGGCATAAGACATCCTATTTTCACTGGGTAGGTCTAACAAAGTATGCCTCTCCTCACTCACAAAGCGGCCCCACAACCCAGCTCCCCAATCCTTCCCAGGGACCCGATGGGCCAACATTGCGATCATAGGCTGAAAACCAGTGCCCAGTATCCTCATGTTAATGGAAATCTTTGACTTCTTTGGGGATATATACCCTGGCTTCAGAAGGCACAGATGGTGTGCTGCCAACTGAGGGATTGATCTCTAAGCCCTTGGCCTTGATCTCTAACTCCCTCAACATTCTCTCTCACTCCATGGACAACCTGTTATTCTCTATTTCCCTCTGACCCTCCATCTTAAGCTTAGCCGTCTCCAGCTTGTGCATCCTATTTCTCTCCCTGTCTTCCAGCTCTCTGGAGGACAGGTCTTTGGAAGAGACTCTACTGCCAAGCGGGGATGATACCCCTTCCCTAGTTGGAAAAACTGGCCTATCCAGCTGCACATCTGCATCCCCCACTGGCTCCACCACCAGTTCAGAGGCATTTTTTTCTTCTACCCAGGCCCTCAGCACCTTTTGGTAGGCATCCTTTTTGGAAATGCCTGTGGTAGCAGCTTTCAATTTTCTGCAGAGATGCTTGAGCGTTTTCAAATTGTAGGTTTCCAACCTCTCTTCCTCAAAATCTAGATCCATAGATTCAATAGATGCTGTTTTACTCATGGCAGTAAGAATTGGCAAATCTCAGGGAAAATAACAGTCCATGGAAAAAAAAATTCTCCTTAGAAAGTATTTTGTCTCTTTTGGTCTGCACTCACTAGTAGTGTACACCAATCACTGTATATGAGTCACAAATGCAAGTCCAAATCCTCACCACTGTGCACCAATGTTAGAACTGGGGGTCTCTAGTTGGCAATGGTATAAACCTTTGACCAAATAGGGACCCTTGCTTCTAAGTTGGGGAAAGGGGATTACACTACTGGATAACCACTGCTCACCCCTTGGTAGCTTGGCACAAGCAGACCGGCTTATCTCAGAGCAGTGTGTTAGGCATTTGTGAACAAATACAGTAATACAGTGAAAACATTACAGATGTACACAACACAGGTTTTATAAAAATAAGTATTCTTTATATAGACTTATCACAAGACCATAAACAACAAAAATCCACAATACTGTCATTGATAATAATTCTTCAAGATGGTAGAAATAGTTCAAAAATAGGCTATTCACTTAAAAGCAGTCTTTAACAGCAGATAACCCCAACGGGAGTTATCACAATGTCAAGGTCATAGAAATCCCAAAGTACGGCGCCGACCGCGAGGTGCGCGGCATCTGCCCCGGTGTTAAAACAGACCCACAGAGAACAGTACCTTAGAAAAACGAAAACAAAGACAGCTCACGGCATCAGGGAGGTGCGGCGTCGTTGGCGCATTGTGGCGTTGGTTCCTTGCTTCTGGGGAGGTGATGCGTCGGTGTCCTGGATGCTTGCGCAGGCAATGAAGGCGTCAGTTCCTGATCGGAGAGGAGGTGACGTCCCGATGGCGCCGAAACCACGGTTCGGTACAATGTCACAGTGTCAATGGATTCTTGACCACTCACGTCGATGATCGGCTCCGCGATGATGTCGACTTCGGAGTTGATGCAGCTCAGCAGCTGGCGTCGGGCCTACGTCGCAAGTCGCAGCAGTACTCACGGCTATGGCAGGCTTACGATGTCACTCGCTGGCGTTGATGTGGCACGGTGGCCGGCGTCGGGTCTATGTTGCAAGTCGGAGCAGCACTCATGGCTTCGATGCAGATGACAGCGTCGCTCGCTGGCATCGTTGTTGCAGAATTCCTTCTGTAGCAGCTAGAACAGCAAGTTTCAGATGCAGGCAAACAGAAGGGGTGAAGTCTGGTATCCTTGAGACTTCGATCAGGAGGCAAGCTCAATTCAAGCCCTTGGAGTAATATTCTGCAAGATGGTGAAAGTTCTTTGAAAGTTCCTTCTCCTCTCCTTGGCACTGAAGACGCCACTGTAGGCCAACCCAACAACACAGCACACTGGCAGGGGGTAGTCCAACTTCTACAGCTTCCTTGGTTTTTCTCCTTGGCAGAGGTTTGTCTTCTTGTTCAGAAGTCATCTAAAGTCTTGGGATCTGGGTCCCCATATTTATACTAGCAAATCCTTTGTACTCTGAAGGCACAGGGTAATGTACCCAGTCCAAACCAGTTCTGTGCCGTCCTGGAGCACTTTGTTTACATGACTCCTGCTTATCTGTGGCAGGGTGGGCCAGGGTCATCAGAAAAACCACAGGAGGTGGAGCCAGCCTTGTGGAAGGCAGGCACAGCCCTATTCAGACCCAGGTGCTACTCCTCCAACCCATTTGAATGCAGATAGGTCTATTCAGCCTTGTGCTGACTCACCCTGTCTCCTCGAATCCTCCATCCCCTGTCACTCATAAAACCAGACACATGATATACAAGCTAGCAGAGCAAAGGCTGGATAGTTAGGCAAGAAAATACCTTCTTTCTAAAAGTGGTATTCTCAAACACAGAATGTTAAAATAAACTTCACTAAAAGATGTATTTTATTATTCTGAGGTCAGGCATAATACATTTGAATACCTACTATGTTCCCTGGGTCCCTAGGATTATAAGATGTTATAATCAAACTGCCCATTCTGGCCTATGGGGAACAGGTAGCCTTGTAATAGTGAAATACGAAAATGGCTGTAATTCACTATTAGGACCTGCCACGCACACCAGGACATGTCCTACCTTATACTTACAATGCACACTGCCCTTGGGTCTACCTTAGGGGTGTCTGATATGAATAAAAGGGAAGGTTTAGTGACTGGCAAGTGGGTGCACTTTCCAAGTCAACATGGCAGTACTAGACTGCACACAGGCTCTCCAAATCAGACCTGAGACACACTTTACTAGCTGCTTCTGTGGGTGGCACAACCAGTGCTGCAAGCCCACCAGCAGCATTTGAATTACAAGGCCTGGGCAAACATGGTGCACTGTACTAGGGTCTGACAAGTAAAGCAAATAACCCAATCATGGAGTCCCTAATCAATTAATCAATTTAACACAGGGAGCACTTGCACTGTGGCACTGAATAGCAGTGGCACAGTGCCCAAAACATCTAACCAGTTAATCAGATCAAAAACAGAGGAGGCAATCAGTAAAAAATGGAAGGGAGACTCGCGCCAATGGTACCACGTCTAACAACCATATTCTCCCATTTATGAATTAAGAAGTTGCATGTGGAATGTACATCTTCATCATACGGTCGTACCTACGAGACAGCCATCCTTCAGCCCACAAATATGTAGCTCATGCACATATGCTCCATACGCATATTGGCATAACTCCAACTTATGTGAACTTGCTTTCAGGACGACCCTGCATGCTCCCAGTCATCTACTGGAACAATCTGCTCGAAATAATCACTGTAGAAAATCTGCATTTTCTGTTTGATCACACCTGATTTGTTTTACCTTTTGCTGGGCCCTATATTTTTGCTGGCTTTAGAAATCTGCACTTTATCCCTGCTAACCAGTAGCAAAGTGTCTGTTCTTTTAAACAGCTTTGAATTGGCATATTCCTAATTGGCATATTTAACATTACATACAAGTCCCTAGTATAGCTTAGGAGCCTGCACTTTCCTTCTTCCGACCAGCTGCTCGGTGCTCTTGACAATTCTCGTTCTGTTTCTCTGCTATCACCCATGTAGAACGCCAGAACCTCAAGTGTAACGCTGTATCGCTCTTTACAAGTTTTTGTCCTCTGTTAATGCCGCAGATACCTACATTGCCAGGTGGCCCAGCTCCTCTTATCCACAACTGGATACCCCCACTATCATGTTGCTGTGGACTCTCTTTGCCTCTACTTAGCTCACCTCTCTCTTGGAGCCAGGGGAGGAAGAGCATCCAGTAGATCGGTGGCAGGGTCTCTTTCAACCCCTACTCCAGGATTGCCACAGAGGTCCTGTGAGCCCCTAGCTGTATGACATCTGGATGAATCATTGGGTTATCTGTCAGCTAACGGAAGAGTAGCTTAAACTGAATCCTAGCTACCTGTGGGTGGAAGAGGCAGCCCTTGAGTGAATATTTGTGAGGCGGTAAGTTGTTCACAAGTAATTTCTTTGTTGTGGCTGTTGCTTTCACAGAGAAAACGAGTTGATTGCACTCCTCATTGTACGATTCGACCAGTCGCCACTTATGGGCCCTGCGTGAAGGACAGACATTGGATTAGTCTGTTTTAAAGCATTTATCTACCACATCTTTTGTTTGTATTCATAACTACCAAAACAAGTAAGTGTACCTGAATAGCGGGAGGACTAATCAGATTCAATTTTTTTATTTTTCAATAACATGAACACCCGAACACATGAAGACCTGATCTCAGAAGAGGCTAACTTCATTGAAAAAGATACATTTATTGCAGGGAAGGATAATACGAGGGTGGTCAGTTACTTAGCAATTCAACCATGTTTATTTTTGAAGAGCTCTCGACCAAATTACATACTTTTACATATTGTTTTGCTCCTTTTGTTCACCAGACAAACTCCCCGAACAATATTATACAAGACCCCATCCAAAATAAGAATGCTTTGGACTTCATAGCTCAAACTAAAACCCTGTATGATACTTCAGATGTTGAGTCTACATTGGTTTGATAAAACAACAAATCAATTTATGGGGGACAAAGAACACCTTATAAACCAAATAGTTTCAACATCCAAAATTTGAACGTAGAACTGGGCAACTCCTTTGATAACCTATATTTAACTGATGAATTTGACTCCTTGAGCCACTCTGATAATATATTATGCTCAGATCCAGGACCACTTGAGGTAGCATAAGTTGAGATACATACGGCCGGCCTGATTTAGAGTTCAACGACTGGGTTACTCCATCACAAACATAATGGATATACCTTATGCCATATTATAATTGCATTATATCCAAAAGCACTTTTAACATGGCGAACAATAGATCTGTCATGTTTGTGTTGGAGTAACCAGGCGTTGAACCATAAATCAGGCCCATAGTCACAACCTCATCTACAGCTATATCTACAGGAACTAAAAAAATACTTACAGATTACCACAAGCACACATTACACTATTATCACAGGGCACAGATGACCATATCCCTCCTACATATACACTCCTTTTAGATAGGAGTGCATTTAGCAATATGCTTACCTAAATAACTCACAGGCTTATAGCAATATCTCTCTCAGTTGACAAACAGACTCCTGTATTGAAGGGAATCTCACAGCATACTTGCACTTTAAAAACCTGTTTTAATGATAACTTTGCACTAGGTAGTTTTACAAACCTACCTAAAAAATCTAGCAACTGCTTTAAATTTATGATTTTATGGCTCTTGTGTTACTACTACCACATAAACTTAAACATTCACAGGAGGCCCTTTTTATGGAACCAATCTTTTATTGGGAAAAGCCCTCCCAAAAAGAACAAGCACTGGCGTTGCCAATAGGTTTCGCATTTGGAAAGTTGGAGCTATTGGTTTTGTAAATGACATTTTATATTTATATATCGTTATTGGCATTGTCAATAACAATATATAAATATAAAATGTCATTTACAAAACCAATAGCTCCAACTTTCCAAATGCGAAACCTATTGGCAACGCCAGTGCTTGTTTTATAACAAATGTTATTGATTTTATTTTAAGACCTTACAAAAGGCGGATGTGACATCAAGCAATACAGCATAACGAAGAATTGTGCAGTACAGCATCACGAAGAACTGTCAAGGTACAGAAGTTGGTCATTTAACATCAAAACCCACCCCCTTCGCAGGGCCAATAACAAAGAAAACATTATCGTTTGTCCAATACTAACACTGTCCCATTTCAAGTGAATGAAATTGTTGTTTGCTGTCCCTTATTTCATGTGAATATGGCACCAAAAATATGGCTGTTTTTTCACTCTTATAAAGCATTTTATCGGCGCGAAATACATCTAATTAGAATTGCCCTGCTCACTCGCAAATACATTTTGTAGTTTCAGGCACAAGCTGGAATTAATTGATGGAAATTCAAAATGTGTAGTTCTTTCACATATTTTTGAAGGTCCAACTCATGGAACAATAGGGAATGGAGAAACGTCCGTGACCTGTGAGGCGCATGAAATGTTACTTTTCTTTGTATTTCCCATGTTGCTTGGTCTATGATAATTATGACAATGTTGTGTGTGCAACAGTGCAGAGCAATGTTCCGACCATTAACTCTCCTAAATTCGCCAAATCTACGTGGTTTGTTTTTATCAACAGCTGAAGAGGTATCTACTTTAAAGAGATTTTCTGTTAAGCGTGTATTTGATAAATGCACTGTAGATCTATAGAATTTAAAACCAATAAAATAAATATAAAAAGGGAAAAAAAGTCTTATATGTAGCAAAACTATTATAGTCCTTCCCCAGTTACTTCTCTCTGTTTCCATGGGAAAGGCTTGGACACGGTGACGAGCTGTGCTTTACCCACACTAAACACAATTCATGCAGTTCACCGTCTAAATCCTCTATTTCTAATTGTAATATCTCATTTGAATGCACCAGTAATAAATCTACTGCTTGCCGTTGGCAACGTGGTCGTGGACACCTTCAAAATGAACAAATAACATAAATAAAGATATTTCCATATGTGCTAGTGCAGCCTATTTATGCAGATACAAGCTATTGATCGTGAAAAATCAATGGAACATAAAAATCCGCATTTTGGGCCATTGAAATGCGCCGTTAATCACGCCCTCTCCCCTCTGGGTCATTGGTATTCATTTATGTGAGGTCGATTGTCCCGAACTCTTCTGGACACTAGCCATAATTAACAAGGGAATCGTCTTTTAAAGACCTGCTACTTACTTGGGGAGTGGGGGGGCTGTTTCATGCATGCACTGCCAACAACCAGGCCAGTGCCAACACTTGCATCACCCTCTCTGCCTGCCTTATGCTCCATGCTTCTGAAAGGTAAGAAAAAAACGTGCATTTGCGTTTCAAATGTCCGATCCTACAGCAGCACACTTCCAAAGCCCATACATGCCGTTAACCCGATTCAAAGTCCCATTGTCCCGATTTTTTTTTTAATCTCCCACTTTGCTCTCCTGAAATGTTGGTATGTATGTCACAAAAAGCCACTCGGAACGTTCGTTTCTGCACCAAAGACACAAATAAACAGTGTAACAAAAGTCTGCGCACAAATGTGGGCAAACGATTAGTAAACATACACCCTCGTGCACACAAACATACTCTCCACAATATAAGAGATGACCAGTATCACCCTAGCATGCACATACACTTTTCATGTTTCTATTGTATCGACACCTCCACAATCTTTATTAAATCGCCTTTTTGTGGCACTGTGTACTAGCATGCACATAAAACCAAGGTGCACAAAGTCCATAATAATCATGTTTTGTGGTTTGGTCACAATCCCTCACGCACACGCATATTCAACTACAAGCGCATGCATAGCATATGCACTAGTGACGACAGCCATTTTTAAATTCAGCACATTCCACTTGTTGCGTTATTGATAATAAGCAGGCAATCGTAGTGAGTGGACTAGTTAGATCTCGACCCTTTGACGTTCAGCAGCAAGGCTTGGTCACCTCTTTTTTAAAAAATGACTATATTTCCACAGCTACCCACTCCCTTTCATAAAGCACAACATTAACAGCGGTCTTCTGTGTTGGAGGGTGTGCTTACACGTCTCGGTGAAACTGCCTACACTCTAAAACACAGCATTCAACTCAGACATGTTTTTGACAGGTGAGCTTCTGCTTCATAAAACTAATCTAGGCACTTTATGCCGAGCCGCCAAGAAGGTAAGATAAGGCAAAACTCACACCCGTTTTTAAAAATATCAAACATAATAGATAAATAAACACTGACGAGATACGTCTGCCTCCTTCCTTTCCTCTGTGAGCTAGGGCACCGGATCTGCACTTCACCAAGCACAGTAACTTTTTCTCGCTCTCACAGGTTTCGTTGCAGACAGAAGTCCCGTTTGCAGGCGCAGCTTTAGATACGTAGAATAACTTCCTGTTCAGGAGAAAGGAAATAGACAGAGGACTAGCATACATTCACAGTGACACAATGTTAAACTCAAAAATGTACCAATAACAACTAGCCTTAATGTGTAACCCTTATGTTCTCTTTTCTGCTGGGCACACCAGCTTAATGGCTAGATTTTGTTGTGTTCAAAGTGAAATATTTCAAGTCTTTTTCGGACTGCGATTTTAGCTCGTGACTTCAGTAGAAATGAATTCAGTTTTATTATCGTATTCAGGTATTCTAGTTATTATCTGAGGCACAGGAATTATGAAACGACGGAGAATTGAAACTTCGCAATGTTTTTTCGCCATGCTATACAGCACGGTACCTGCTGTGCACCATGACTAAAAATAATGTTAAAACAAGTCAGGTCCCGGGCCGGCAGCCAATCACAGCGCGGCCCGGGAATGACGTCACGGGGGTGTCCCGGGCCGGCAGCCAATCGCAGCGCGGCCCGGGACAAAGGGGCGGGGCTTAAAAAAAGCACCAGAAACGCCCCCGAATCGCGTTTTCGAGAGAAAGCGCGATTGACAGCCTCTGCCTCCCAATGGCTATCCTCCATTTATGGAGCTAGCCAATGAGAGGCAGAGGCGGGGCCGACATCCATACTGAAGACAATAGTTTTCAAACTGGGAGGGGCACTTCGTGCCCCTCGCCAGGTTCGAAACCTAAAAAGGGGTACCTGCACCGGCCAGCAGTCTTAATTAATGCAGGAGCGATCCTCTATCCTGGTGAAACCTAGCTCACGACCCGGCCCTTACCCTGTGGGATATCCCTGCGTCTGCCTCTGCAGGAAGAAAGTGTAGTATTTGGAGATATTTGTTGTCTGTTTCCTCTCGGAATTCTTAAGAGAATATTTGTATAAAAGAGTATCATAGTTTCAGCATATTTCTCCCCTTTGTGCTCCTGGATCAGATCAGCGAAAGGCGTTCCATGGCCAGGGTTAACCAAAGTCGATGTAGCCATGCAGTGTGGTCTGGAACATTTGCGGTACCCTACTGCGCCAAAAGTGTCTTGACGGCTTGCTAGTAACACCAGTGCTATCTGCCTACCCCTCAATGAGCGTAGGGGAAATGTCAGTGCTTTGGGGGGACCCATTAAGGTATACGGCAGGAATCGTGCGATCTCCGTGTCGAAGGCATTGTCTGTCGTTCAACAGCCCTTCCTAGAAGCGTTCTAATCGCAGGCAATGCCAAAGCAAATGCACTAAAGAGCCAGTGAGACCGCATTCCCGCCAACACTCCTCCGTGCGATTCTTGTCCCAGCTATGAATACGTATCGGTGTGAGATACTAGTATGGCATGACTTTGAAAGCTGATTCAGTGCCAGAAGTACTGTGCGCTGTGTGGTGGGCTCAGTAGTGGATGTTCTCCCTCTCTTTATCCATCAACGCTCTACCCAATTCCTCCTCCCAGCGGAGTTGCCCTTTCGTCTGCCCCCTCGCTGCCTAGTGGCTAACAAAGTGTACAGATCTGAGATAAGGTGCTTATTGTCCGTTTTGCCTACCAGCCATTTCTCGAACTGGGTAAGTCGTCGAGAAGCCTGCGCTATGTATGATGGGGAGGTAACTCAGTGTCGTAGTTGGAGATAGTGGAATACATCGGCTTTAGGCAAATCGTGGTCTTGCCTTAACTGCTTGTAAGGGATGATACCCTGGCTATCAAATAGCAAGCCAATCTGCTTACATCCCGCTTCTCTCCATCGCTGGAATACCTCAGATTTACAGCCCGAAGGGAAGTCCGGGTTGTCGACAATGGGGGACATCGGGTAAGGGTAAGTAGTCCACCCCCTTCTGAGCGCCACTGTGCCCCATACTTTTATCGTGGCTGCAGTGACTGTTGACTAATAGAGACCCCAAGCCCTCAATTTGCATGGCAGCCATGCCTCTCTCCTAAAGTTAATTCTGGCAACCGCCTGGTCCATAAAGGATCAGTGCTTTTCAGAGAGTGGTCGATTCCAGTCCACAATATATCGGAGGTGACAGGGCCTATAGGTATCTCTCTATTACAGGGAGGGCTGCACCTCCTGCTTGTTATTTGACATTTGAGAGCAGGGCATGCACGTCTTCGTCCCTTCACAGACAAATGTATTACTGGCCAATTGGAGGGAGCGCAGTACCTTCGAGGGGGGGGGGGGGGGGGGGGGGGGGGGGGGGGGGGACCAACGGCAACAGCTGGAAAATATATAGGATTCGCAGTAGCACTGTCATTTTCACTGCTGCTATATGGCCGATCCAGGTTAGTTTTAACCTCTCCCAACCAGCAAGGGCTGTGGTTGTCTGCACTAACAGTGCAAAATAGTTTAGTTCCAGCGTCCTTGAGATCGTCTTGGCCAAAAGAATACCTAGATAGGTTATCGGCTGTGAAGTCCATTGTAGGGAGAATCTCTCCTGCAGCGATCCCTCTTGCTTTGGTGGGGTAGTGAGGTTGAGCATCTGGGATTTGCTCATTTTAACTTTAAAACCTGATAGGGTTCCGAAACTCTCCATCTCTTCTAAAAGAGCCGGAAGTGAGGCAAAGGGTTCCGCTACAGATAAAATCACATCCTCTGCATAAAGGCTTATTTTATGAATATCTCCGCCAAAGCGCAGCCCTTTGATTTGGGTGACCCCTGATCCTCTGGGCCAGGGGCTCCATGTAGAGGGCAAAGAGGAGGGGTGAAAGCAGGCACCCCTGCCTCGTGCCTCGCCCTATTCGAAAGGATGATGAGGACGTCTCATTATTTCGAACAAAAGCCTGGGGGGTCTGGTATATACATTGGATCCACGTTCTGAATCGCTCCCCAAACCGACGTAAGGTATTGAACAGATAGCTCCACCTTACCCTGTCAAATGCTTTTTCCGCATCTGTGGACAGAAATAGAGCTTCCCTCCCAGATTGGCGCACGCTGTCCATAAGATGTAGGAGATGCTTCGTGTTATCTCCCCCCTGCCTGTTCCGGGTCTACTAGCACCGCCATCATCGGACCAAACGAGCAGCCAGTATCCCTGTGAATAGCTTCATGTCAAGGTTAAGGAGGGAGATTGAACGGTACGACCTGCATTGACGGTAGTCCTTGTGAGGCTTAAAGATCACTGAGATCGCTGCTTCCACCATGGAGTAGTAATTGTAGCGCAATATAGAAAGGAGTTAAACAGCCGCGTGAGGAGAGGCACAAGTTCTGTATAGAAGGTCTTATAAAATAAGGCTGGGTACCCATCCGGGCCCTGTGCCTTGTTTAGCTTCAGCCGAGCTATGGCTGATATGACTTATTTCGGATGAATGGACTCGTCCAATTGACTTGCCTGATTCTTGGGAAGAGGTGTGATATTGCACGTTGCAAGGTAGTCACCAATGGCCGGCTGCCTAGTATCGTCTTCGATGTACAATGAGAGAGAAAACAGTTTAAATGTATCCGCGATCTGACTATCTACGTAGACCTCCCCTCCCGACGTCGTCTTGATCATGGGTATTGCCTCTACCAGTGTCCGAACCATCAACCGATGAGCCAGCATCTTTCCACATGTATCGCTGCTTAAGTAAAACTTATGATGTAAACGCAGTTGTGCATATTCCGCCCTGTCCAGGTCAAGACACCTTAATAGGAGTCTCTTTCTCTCTAACTCCCTCCACACCCTCAGCGCTCCTGTGCGTTTATGTATCCCTTCCAACTCTTTCACCTCTTGTGTGATGCTCTGTCTCGTTTCCCTGCGCTTTCTATTCTTGGCAGAGGATATGGCCATGAACTACCACCGTATTACCATTTTCAAGGCCTCCCAAATTGCAGCTAACTGGGTGTATGCTCTATCATTATAGTGTATATATTCCCCAATTTTTCCCTTAATCTGTTTCACTGTGTGTTGTGAGTGTAACAGTCCCTCACGTAAGTGCCATTGTGTCGGAGTTGGGAGTAGCTCGTCTGATGTGAAGTGTGACCGTGATGAGGGCATGTTCCGATAATGAGCGAGGTTCTATTGAGGTCTCCCGTATGCTAGTTAAGAGCGGTGTAGGCGCGCATATGATTTATGTGCACCTGAATAATATGTGTAATCTCTTGTGTCTGGATGATGAAGGCGCCAATTGTCATGCAGCCTGCATTCTGCCAGCCAGCCCTTCCCCTCAGAGGAGATCTCACCCAACTGATCTTGTTGCTGGTAGGATCGATCCCAGTCATTATCCATCACTAAGTTGAGATCGCCCCCTATCAAAATCGCTGCGTCAGCTGATGCCAGTCCATCAGTGAGGGTCTTAATGAGAAAAAGGTTCCTGGTTCGTGTTAGGGGAGTAGATGTTGAGGAGAGTGAGAATTGTGGAGCCCCATTGTACCTGTAGAGCAAGAACTCTCCCCCTTACCTCATACAGCATTGAGAGGACTTTGCCTTCAAATTTCACACTAAATAATATAGCTACCCCACAGGTTTTGGAGGTATTGGCAGACCAATATTGGCGCTGAAGTCTGCGCGTGCGCATTCGGGGTGTGTCTTTGGATAGTAAGTGGGTTTCTTGTATCATGCAGATGTCCCCTTCTGCATTTTCTAACAACAAGAGGATGGCTGAACGCTTTGCGGGATGGTTACGCCCCCGAACACTAAGAGAGATAGATAACCTTAAGATCTCTACCCATCACAGGTACCTACTGGAGGAGAAGCCCAGGAGTCACTATCAGCTTGTGGGGGCCTGTGTGGTACGGATCTAATGACACTCATCTGCCCCATCTTGAGGCCAGGTACCTTAGCACTGGTGCAGGATACCCAAAGAAAAGTAAATCCCAGAACACTAAACATTGAGCTCTCAACCATCAAAGAAGACGGCATAAAACGATAGTTCATGATGGCCAAAGTTTGTCAGCCAAACAACAAGTAAAGGGTCAGTGACCTAAGGGAGTCCACAAGGAGAAGAGAGCTCAGTCTCCAGCTTCCTCTAGGATGTGCTCTGAGGCGATTCCACCAGTGTATTCAGCTGGGAGCATGTTGGTCGGGTTAGTAGACAGGGAGGAGATGACTGCTTCATGCTCTTTGAGAATAGTGGCTGTGGCTGGCTTATGCTGGGGTGCACGTTTCCCCCACTCAGTGCCAGTGGAGATGCGCCTGGCCCGATCCTGTAGTAGTGTGGTGCTGCGGCTCCGGGGACTGTGACCTTGCCATACCTAACACCTCTCTGGCTTCCTGGAGAGATCGGATCTGCTGCAGCTTGCCCCCATGCCTGAAGATAATTCGAAAGGGGTTGCCCCAAGAGTAGGCAATCCCCAATTCTTTCAAGTGTGTTGTAACCAGCCTGAAGTCCTTGTGTTTACTTAAGGTGATAGCTGAGAGTTTGTGGAAAAGCGTTGGGGAGGTTCCACGAAACTGCAGCGGGTGCTCCGCTCTAGCTTTCTTAATAATTGTCTCTTCTAGTTGGAAATCGTGGATACAGATGAGACTGTCTGGTGGTGGCACCTTCCCGCCTCGTTGTAGGCCTACTCTGAGAGTTCTGTCAATCTGGGTTTCAGTTGTTTGCTCATCTCCCAGCACCTGTTTACAAAGGGCTGATACAAACTCCCTGATGTCCTCCCCTTCTGAACCTGAAGGTACTCCTTGGATGCGTACGTTATTGCGACGGGAGCAGGTTTCCAGATCTTCTGCCTGACCTTGTTGCTCAGTATGCTTTCAGACGAAGGAGCTCTTGCTGCATCAGAATCGAGCTAGTCACCCCGTCCGGTTTTGTGTTTTTCAAGGGTCGCAACTCCTTCCCAGATATCTTCCACGTCATGTTTCACTTCTCTGAAGTCGGCCGCTATTTGCTCTTTAAGCTCTTGGAGACCAGCTCTTAGTGATGTGAACAGCTTCATCATGAAGGCTTTCGTGGCTGGAGCATTCGCTGCTTCTTGGGCCACTTGTGCCCCTCTGTCTCCAAGCTTTTATTGTCCGACACCCCTTGAGTGGGCAGCTTCTAGAGCATTTCTTTAATGGAGCGCTTCTTCTTCAGAAGTGTACTGGCCCCTCAGTGTTTGGTGTGGCCGAAGTGGTGCGACTCTCTGTGGTGTTGTTAAGAAGCAAGCGTTGGTTTGCCTGTGTGAGCCAGGTCAGGACTTCATTATCGGCTGCAAGTACAAGCTCCACATATCAGACTACATACGCCATTGATTTCAGGTCAGTTGTCTGCCTGCTTGTCCAACACGCTGCTCCTCTGAACCCACAAGTGCTGGGCTGTGAAAGGTGTCAGACCGTGCTCACCACCTGGGTTCAAGCTGCTCCGTATCTACTTCTCTCCGCCTACACAGTGTTCTGCGGATCACAGTGCCAACTAGTCGGCGGAGCGCTTTATGCTGTCCTTGAAGCCACGTGGTGGACTTAAATTGCTGTTATGCCATTGAGCGGGTCTTTCCCCCTCCTACAACTGCTGCACTCCAACAGTACTGCTTTAGTCCCAACAAGAGTGCCAGTGTTCGCTATTTCATACACAGCTCCCAGGGGTCTCCCGGGGGCTCTCCCGCTTGGGCCCTCGTTCCCCCTGGCTAACTGGTGGCGACAGTCCCCCGTCAAACTACTCTTCCGGCAGAATGCGGTAATGGCCCAAGTGCTGAGCGTCTGCTTGTGCGGCTCAAGTTCTTCCCCAGCAGCGTCAACAGGTCAGGTTTTAGGCTTTTTCTGTGGCTCCTCAGGCTCCTACCGAGTATCAATTGTGCCCCAGCGCGGCTCCTTCGCCGCAGCGGGCCCGCACGTACTGTCGCTCCCTCACCTGGCTGATTGGTCGGCAAATCAAGATGCTCCAGCTTCCCCAGGCCGCTTGAGCATTCCGCCCAGGCCCCCACACCCAAATCCGGCCGAGATCCGGTGTCTGCTGTCACTAGGGCCCAGCCAGTGTTCTTGGCGTCTATTAGCTGTCTCCTGGAGCCCAGGGGCCACCTCTTTGTCCCTCAGTTGGTGGTTGCAGCACTCCATGGCTCCGGGGTCCACCTCCGCATATCCCACATTTCTCCGCTTGCCCCTGCCTCTCAGCGCTCACAGGACAAATAGCCAGAGTCGGGTGCGGACTAGCCAGGCGATCTAGGCTCCGTCGCCTCGTCCTACACAGCGGGCCGTCCGTTGTAGTGCACACAAGGCAGGCCCGCTCCCATTATGCCGCTCACCCCAGGCCGCTTGACTTCAATTAGCGGCACATGCCCATCAGAGCTCCTAGACCTGTCAAGATGAGGCAGTCCTACCCCTGGAGTGATCGCCAACCAGGCCTCCGCTGGGACGACGGGGGTCTCGTGCTTCTTGGCTCGGGCCTGCCTTCCGCACCTCTCCTCATACAGTTGTTCGTCGCTGCTTCGGAGCCCAGCTGTGTCAGTAAGTGCCCTGCAGGTTACAGGCGTACTCAGAGTATCGTCTCCGTTTCTCCCGGCCAATGATGCATTCACAGAGCATGCAATTACAATGTAATGGTTTTGGTGGAGCCGGAGGAGCAGTAAAACACGACCTACACGGCCGCCGTCTTGGACACGTCCCCCCCAGGAGGCCCTTTTCAAAGGATATACCAAAACACAGTCAGTGTGCAGATTAAATTATCACAGTCAATTCTTTGGCTTCAGCAATTAATTAGGTCAACACCATCTATTGGATGTAAACAGATGGGACAATTCTTGCAAATCCAATAAAGCAGGTGCCGCAACCAGTCAATCACAAGCGATTAGTCGCTCCCAGAAACCTTCCGAGTAGCTCACAGCCTTGAGTTCATTTTTTAAATAAGTACAAGGTCATATGTTCGAAGCATGTGTGTTGTAGATACACATGCTTTGCATACTCCTGCCATCTAGTGTTGGGTCCGGATGTTTGCCAGTTGTCCTTTCGGTGACAGTGCCCGTGGGCATCGACTCCATTGTTAGATTGTTCAGACATGTATTGCTGTGCTCCGGTTCAAACCGGTCCTTCGGGTTCCCCTTGGTGCGCAATCCACTGTAGCCTCAATGGTATTGTTATCGAATGTGCTTCCCTCTCTCTGTGTATCCATTCAATCGGGAAAGTCTCATCTTCGGTCACAAACCTTGTGGGTGGCCTTCAGACCTAGCCGCATTGGTCCAGCCTTCTGCCGATGGAACGGACTCTGTTTCAAATCTATCCTTTGTACCACTCCAAGTACCCGTGAACCAATCTACACCAAGTCTGCAACTTGTGCCTCTCACCGGAGCACAACGCAGAAGATTACGAGGTCTGTCTGTCGTTGTGAGAAGTTGGCCTGATATGTGATGTCCACTAATATATAGTGGGCACCCTGTATCAGTTCAAACAACCCTTATGGTGATGGTTGTAAAGTCAACCTTATAGACCAGCTATCCTACTGGTAGCATGGACAAAGCAGTCTTAGGCTAATACTTCAGAGAGCATGTGAATCCAATTGTTTTGCCAATAATAACCCCTTGAATACCAAATGAAAGGACACCACACAAGGTATTTATCAAATATATGTGTATTTATTACTAACACAACCCCTCTGCACTCTTTATGAGGTCAGAGTTCGAGATACAGCATAAGTTACTCAATAAGCATACTATAAGTTGCGCAAATACAATTCTGCCCTAGGGGCCTCACGAACCATATACTAAGTGGTATAAGAACCACTTCAGGAAAGGTGAGTAGGCCTAGGGCCTAGGAAATCGCTGGGGCTACACTGAACAACCAAAGGTTAGGAAGTAGGAGTCCACAGGATGGGTATGCAGTGTCTAAACACACACGTGGGTTCTCATAGACTTTAAATGGGAACGTAAAGTTTACAAAGTAGTTGATTTCGGGCACTTCCGGATGGACTACGGGAAAACCCAGTTAAAGTAGGACACTTGGCTAGTTATTACCCACTAGAGCACCGGAGTACTCGAGTTACCTCACCCAGGGAAGCCGGGTGCATAGGTGTTCAGGAGGAAGATATCCGGATGGATCCATGGGTGGATCGGAGCAGTGAAAAACCTGAAAGCAGAGGGGACAGCGTCTGGGTCACTAGCCAGTGACCAGGAAGAAACCAGGCGATGGCGAGCTGCAAACAGGTGAAGAAGTGAAGCTTGTCTCTGCAGCCACGTGGACCAGGAGGCGTCGACGACGACCAGGAGCTGGATACGGACTGTCCCACGAAGGATCTCGCTGTTGGCAGTGTCGGCTTCCGGATTGGAGTCAACAAGCCTTGGTAAAGGCAACCCACGCAGGAAGGGAACTTCTGTTCAGACCAGCAAGGTCTGGGGAGCTTCCCCTTTACAGGAAAGCAGGAGCAAGCCCAGAGCAACCAGGGAAACGGTGTTGATTCAAAAGGATGTCTTCAGGAGGGCCACTAGCCAACGGGCTAGTAACCGCGAAGACGCGTCGAGGAGAAATGCAAGAGCAGGCCCCACGTGGCACTCGTGGAGTGTGGAGGGCTGAGCTTTGGTGCACTTACGGCTAGGGGTTGGAGCTTCTCAAGTCGCAATGCACAACTTCGAGGATGCCTCAGAAGCTGCACAGTTAGCAAAAAGCAGGTACTGCAGGTAGTCCGGTCCCACGTCTCGCGTGTCTGCCACGGGTCTCAGCTTTGCTGTGAATGTGGGTCGGAGTCAGAGAAGTCTGGAAGTCCAGAGGCTGCGTCGCTAAGTCTTCGGGTTCTGGCGGGAGCGTCGACAAAGCAAACAGGCAAGTCACTGATGGTGCCTGTTTGCACAGGGTGGTCACTCCTTGACACAAGGGAGATTCTTCAGTCTTCTAGTTGCAGTAGAATGTCGAAGGTCCAGAGTTTCGTTTCAGAGTTTCAGCTCAGGAAAATCGAATGTCTCTAGACACAGCTCCTAGCTTTATACTAATCTAAGGGGCTGGATTACCTGCTAGGTCCCTCCTATGGGTGGAACCTGGGAAGGGGGTGGTTACACTATAGCCTGTCTGGGGAGGTGCTCGCACCTCCCAAAGCAGGAAACCTATTGTCCAGGCCTCCCCTGCCGGAATTTCGTCCAGCAGCAGGAGGTCATATTCGTGTCTGTGGCAGCAGCATCCATTTTGTGATGCTGAGGCTCTGTTTAACTTTAACCGGGTAAAGCTACAACTATATGTCTTCTCCCTCTAGAAGGGTGGAATGCTACCCCCGCCGCCAGGACTGGCCGGGGGTAGTATTCCAAAGCGTATGACTCCTTACACGACCTGTTTTGATAAAGCCAAACCAAAGTTAGCATTAATCGTGAGGATTATAATGCACTTAGAGGTATATGGTATGGCTATATCATAGAACAGCTATAAGGACATGGTTCTGTAAGCTGCAGACAGTCAACTCATGCTAGAGCACCATCTCACATAAAACCAAGCACTCTGCCTTCAGGATTGTCAAGGCCTGCCATAGGAGTGACTCATAGGTATATATGTGTCTATAAATAATGGTAGATATAGGAATACTATACCTAAGCAAGGGGTGATTACACAACCTTGCCCCAGCTGAGTGATCAGCCAGTTGTCAGTTTGGATGGCCAGCCAGGGTGGCATAATACATGCTGCAGCCCCTGGTAGGCCTTGGATGCACCTATGACCTGGGTACCTATGGTACACTATACAGGGACTCACAAAGGTGACCCAATACCCAATTAGGTATGTACCTAAAGTACATGGTATGATTTTAGAGAGCGAACAGTTGGGCTGTGGGTCTGATTAGCAGGCCCACAGCCACACTACAGTCGAAAAACCAGTGAATTACAGCAAAAAGTGGGGGTGACCATAGGAAGCACACCCTACTCTCCTACAGTCGTTACGTTAAAAAAAGACTCTTCAAGATCGTGGGCTCCACGACAAGAAATGCAGCACCAAAGCACTCCACATACTCTGGATATCGTCGAGAAGAATCCGAACACGAAGCAACAGCTGCGGAAGAAGAGGAGGCCTTTTCCGTTGCAGAATCTGATTCCGACCTAGAGTACTGCAGTCTGAAGACATTCCAGCGGGACGGGGTGTTGCGAGTACTAAATTCCCCGTACCCCATAAATTATCTTCCACTAAACTCAAGCCTACGGCATCACCTTTGCCATCAGGCCTTGGTCGGCCCCGAGACGATGTTTCCGATGCACCGAAGTAAATGGTCAAGCCTTCTGGCTCGGGATCGAGACAAGTCCGAATATCTTTGGGGTCCGAAACATTCTGCCTCGAAAGGCAAGACTGGTTCGGAGCCGAAATCTTCCGCTTCGAACCTGAAACCTTCTGCTTTGAAGGACAAGTCCTGTTAAGCACCGAAAATTCCGGCACCAAAATCAAAAGAAGATCTTTCAGATCCCCCAGAACCGATCTTTGATGTTATGAAGGACAGATTACGTGGCTCTTTCCTTGATCTTTTTTGCCTTCTTCCCCCTCCCTACTACCTGTCATCAGCGCTGGGACACTCAAGGGCAGCCATGCGCTTTACAAATCCCCATTTCATTTCATTAGATCAGAAAAAGCTCTACATTAATTCAGATACTGTACACATTTTAGCCAAAACTCCTTCCAAAGGGAAAGTCGCTTCAGAAGACACTGTATATAAGATTCCTGTTAAAATGAAGGATATTGCTACAAGTCCTATCTATCCTACTTTGCCATCCACTCCACCTCCAGCATCTTCACTTTTACCATAACTACCAGGCTCAGATCCACTCCACATAACACGACAGGGATCTCCTTAGACAGAGCCTGATTTAGGAGATGATGAGGATGACAATGTTCCTTTGCCAACAGATCCATGGGATGATTAGAATATTGATCTGCCAATGGATAATAATCCAGATCTATACCCTGCAAAACCATCACCTTCAGATGATGATGTTTATTATCTAGAGCCGAGTTCCAGGGCAGCAGCATATCATGGAGTTACACTGCACAAAGAGGATTTGGATGACGACTTTTTATTTGAGATTCTAGGGTCTTCTCATAAAACAGTCAGAGTCTCCATATGTTAAAAGGCATGATGAGGGGGGCCTGGTCTCGCTGCAAATGGAGTGACAAGCACACCGCTTGAGCTCCGGGCCGCCGACGATTTTATTAGCTGCAAAACACAGCGCAACGGCTCCAAAAGTGCCCTGGTCAGGTACGTTCACTCACCGGAGTGGCCTGAGCAACTGCCCAGAGGCTCGGCGATCACCTGACGTGGCGGACAGCGGAGAACAACGCCGCGAGGAAGAACGGTCTAGCCGCCAACGTCTCGTCAACAACGTCTCGCCTGCCATTTTGGCTGCCCCAGTCTGGCGCACCTGTGATCGCCTCCCCTGGTGGCGCCCGGGGGAGACAGAGGGTCCAAACAGATGGCGAGAAGCGCGCTGCGGACCAGGGAGAGCCTCCCGCCACCAGCCCTCTGCTGCTCCTGTCGGGGCTTCACAACGCAGCGGGCTGTGAGACGCCCGCCATTTTGACTGCCCCGGCCTTGCTGGCCGCGATGGAGATCCTGGGTGGTGAAAGGGTGTAATCCAACGTCTGACGCAGCTCCAACGGGGTGAGACTCCAGCCAGGAGTGGGTTTGATACTCTGGCCTGCTTGGCGGGGAGAGAGAAGATGCCTGTGGAGGGGGCGCACCCACCTTCTCGCTACCCCGGGGTGCCTGAGGCTTCGCATCCACTTGGACGGCGGTGTTCGTAAACGCAAGTGACTATACAGGTACGGAGGCAGGGGGTGCGGACACCGCAAAGCCGAGCGGTTCCTGAAGACGTGGGTATTCATCAACGGTTACCAGCTTACCCCCTCCTGGAACCCAGGGCACGCCTTGGCGGAGGCACTCCTACACTACGCTGCCCAACAGGACTCTCTAAGCCTCCCCTTGCCCACTGCATTGACTTGTGAACCGGGGCGCCGCGCTGCACCGGACCTGGGCGCGGCTCTCCTCGGCTGGATGCTGATGCAGTCGCCCACTTGGAAGCCTGCCGGAGCACTCTACACATCCGAACTTTCCTACCTCTGTTATGGTGAGGGGCGCAGACGGGCGAGTCATCGTCATCGACATGCCTCTCAAAGCGTCCCTAAGATGCCCAACCTTGTGGGGTTCTAGGGTATAAGCAAATCACTAGTCATTGGGGCCTGCCTGAGCGCACCGCACCGAATCCGTGGGGCCTCCCTATACCCTGCAATGAGGACCTGTTGCTTTTAGGCCCCGCAGGAGAGCCCTGCAGAGTTCCGCGACACTGGAACTCGTGCCATAGAGCTCCCTGAAGTGTTGCCCCGTTACTGCAGGTGTTTCTACACACCCTCACAGACCAGTGTCGGCGCTGCTGCTGATCCCACTCTTTCTGCCGGAAATTGGATTGGGTAACACAGGCTTTGCTTTGCCCATCTTTGTGCACTGGGTCACCCCGCACGCCACAGTGTAGTCCTGCTCTCCTTCTGAAGACTCCAGGGGGGACTTGGTGCCCTGAACGACATCGCCCAGTAGTGGCAACTGACTGGCCCCCGTTGGCTCCGTGTACACAGAGAGGCGCCACAGGAACCAGACTGGCCCAGTCCCAGCTCGATCAATGGCCTATCCTAGCCTGGACTCTGTGTCTACTCGGGTGGCACTCTGGGCCTCCAGGGAGCTACGCAGAGTCTCTCCTCATTGCGTCCCCCCCCCCCGGGCGCCCACGGGTTCCCGGAGTGGAGAACACAGTTACCGCCTGGAACAGATTGCTGCTGACACGGCAACGCCTCCCTCGGGGTCTATGACATAGACTCCCGAACTAAACGACCATGACCCGCTCAAAGGTCGGAAAGGAACCCACAAACAGTCCCTAAGGATAACACGGTCATGGCCTTGTGGAATAAACCGGGATCGGCCCCTGCGGCGGATACAGCGTCAACAGCCGGTTGCCCCTCGGAACCAGTCACCCAATCCTTTATGACCCACTTTATGCAAGAACTGAAATCCGAGATAGGGTCCCTGCGCACGGAGGTTCATGCTTGTGTTAAAGAGCTCCGGAAAAATGTGATGGAGCTGGGAAGACGAGTGGATGATCTTGAGAAGATATTGGATGCCCGTACATATGTGGCAGCGGTTGGCCATCCTTGATGAGCAACACATCGAGCTACAGATCAAACAAGAGGACCTGGAAAATGGGGGGTGTCCGAATAACATGCGCTTGAGGGGAATTCCGACCGGGGCTGAAGGCTCTTACATTATGACCTTCGTTGCAGACCTGCTGCACGATATCAGGGGCGACGACGATGCCTCCCCACCCGCCTTGGATCGTGCGCACAGGTGCCTGGCCCACTTTGGAGGCCTGGCCTCTTCCCCAACATCCTAGCTCGGGTCCATTTTTTTTTTCATTAAGAAAGAGGCTATTCTCAAAGCGGCTAGGGACAAACCTGGGATCCTGTTCAAAGGCACGCCCATCCAACTGTTTCAGGACCTGGCCCCCACGACACTTCGATGCCGCAGGGCCTTCCGACCCATCACAAACAAACTCCGGGACCTCAGCATCCGCTACCAATGTGGGCACCCCTTTGCTCTCATATTCCAGTGGGAATCCGAGTGCCGAGTGATGCGGTCCTATCGGGAGGCAGTTCAACTACTCCAGATCCCTGACACTCCCCCGGTGAGCCCTTCGCGCGTGCCTCCCAAGGCCCGAATTCCGCTGAAGCCACAGTGGACCACAGTGTACCACGCACAACTCTCGTCCTCCCAGGGACGGCGCAGCTCCTCGCAAGAAAAACAGGATATAATTCAGCACATTCGATCTTTAGAAGGAGGTCAGTCGCCCTCAGGGTCCAACGCATCTGACAACAAATAACTGGACACCACCCGTTGGCTAGCTTGAGGTGTCCTCTTCCTCCCTAAGCTGTCTCGCTGCCAATACTCGATTACCACTCCGACCTCCTCTCGGCCGCCAAATCGGCCCTACTACCCAGTGCTTGAACTGTGTAACAACGGCGGCCCGGACCGTGCTTCTGAGGAACCAATGAACTTTGTTCTGTCTTAAAGATGACCAGCACCCACTCCTATTTCTTGGAGAGTGACACCACCGGGATAGCCTGGGCCACTGTGCCGGGCTTCTCCCTAGATAGCAATAGGCTATGTTGGCCATTATGTTACTCGTTTTCTATTGCTTACCCATGCCCTTTTCTTTCTCTCCTCTTCTCCTACCTGTGCCCCTGGTGGGTGGCCCCTCAGACACTATGAGAGATCCCCATGGGACGGCTTGTCCTGTTTCCCCTCCACTTCTCTGCAGAGACCACATCACAATCCCGAGGTCTCTTGGCCTTCCCATGGGTCTATGTCAATCCACCCAACACACTACTCCGAGCCTCCTGCTTGGGACAGCGCTTGCTCCTGACACTAAGCGACTATGACCTCTGCACCCTGCCTGAAACTTCTATCCCTTCACGTGAAGGGTCTCAACCCCTCCAACATGGGAACACATAACACATGTAGACTCAGACCTTCTACTGGGGGGAGATTTTAATCTAGTATGGGGACGCGGAACTTGACCGCAGCAGGGGCTCATTCCATGGGATGGGTGCTATGTCGGCAGCAATAAAGAGACATTTGGCGCTACCATTCCCTGAGACCCGCGATTATTCCTATTATTCGCAAGTCCACCGCTCCTATTCACGCATCGATTACCTCTTCGTCTCGCATTCCCTGGTCAAGGACGCTCTCTCAGCCTCTATGTCTGACATCTCGATTTCTGACCATGCGCATGTTGAGCTCCTGATCCATGAACGTTTCTCTGCCCCCAGGCGACCCACAAAGATGGCGGTTTCCCCCTCACATTCTTAGGGATCCTGTAGACATGGCGGAACTCCAGACTGCCATCTTGTCTTACTTCGAGACTAATGCTCTCCCGAAAATGCTGCTTCCTAACCTTTGGGACACATTCAATGCTACGATCCGCGGAACCCTCTCATCTATCGCTATTGCCCTAGCTCGGGAAGCCCGCATGCTTGAAGACAATCTCATGCGCGACATAAAGATGGTTTAGAAACTGGACCAGGAGCGCCCCTTGGCGATATACAAGAGGCGTTTAGCCATACTTAGCGGCCAGCTTCGGGCCCATAGAACCAACAAAGATGAACAAGCTCTCCTTGCATTGCAACAGCGATATTAGGATGGAGAGGGCAAAGTGGGCACCATCCTGGCACGCCGATTACGAATGCGGGCGGCTAAAGCGCACAATGCTAAATTAAAGCTAGGGGACGGGTCCTGGGCCATTACTGAAGCAGCTAAACTTCAAGCATTTCAAAACTACAATGCATCTCTGTACATAGCCGACACGCTTGACTCAGACCGAATATCGGCTTCCTTAGATGCTTGCGAGTGGCCCCTGTAGGAGAGTAGGGTCTGCTATCCTATGGTCACCCCAAATTTTTGCATTTTGCTTCACTGGTTTCTGACTTAATGTGGCTGTGGGCCTGCTAATCAGACCCACAGCCTGCTGTTCTCTCTCTAAATTAATGCCAATGCACTCTAGGTGCATTACCAATTGGAACTGGTTCATCTTATAGGCCCCTGTAACAGTGTACCCTAGGTACCCAGGGCATAGGTGTATCCAAGGCCTACCAGGGGCTGCAGCATGTATTGTGCCACCCCTGGCCTGGCCTAACTATTTGACACAACTGGCTTGGAGGCAGAGTGCTTGGTTCCATGTGAGATGATGCTCTGGCATGAGCTGAGCCTGTCTGCAGCTTTCGAAACAACGTCCCTTAGCTGTTTCATGATATTGCCATACCATATACTCTTAAGTGCATTATGAACCTCGCGGTTAAATGCTATCTTTGGTTTGGCTTTATCAAAACATGTCGAGTAAGGTGTAAAACTAATTGGAATACTACCCCCTCGCCAGTTCTGGTGACGTGGGTAGCATTCCACCCTTCCAGAGGGACATGACATGTACCTAACCTGAAACCCAGGTAAAGTTAAACATGAGCCTCAGCATCACAAAATGGATGCTGCCACCACAGACACAAGTCTGACCTCCTGCTGCTGGGAGTCCTTCCAGCCTGGGAGGCTTGGACAAAGGGTTTCCTGTCAGGGGAGGTGCTTGCACCACCCCAGACAGGATTTTGTGTAGTGGGTTAGGGAGGGCTGAATAGAATGAGACATGCCTGGGGCACACAAGGTGTCCCTGTGCATATGCCAGTTCAAATCGGTGCTGGGGCTCTCCAGCCCCAGACCTGGCGCGAAACTGGACAAAGGAAAGGGGGTGTAACCACTCCCCTTCCTGGTCCCACCCAGAGGAGGGACCTAGTAGATGATCCGGCCCCTAGATTTGGTTTAAGAGTAGAAGCTGTGTCCTAAGACTTCAGATCATCCTGAACTCGACTTGAAACTAAGAGGAAAACTGGACTTCGACATTCTGCTGCACAGAAGACTGAAGAGCATCTCCCTTGTGGCCAAGAAGTGACCACCCTGTGAATACAGGCTCCATCCAGCAACTCGACGTCTGCTTTGCCGCCGCCTCTTGCCGGAGCCCGAACCCAGAGCCCGACAAGACGTGGATTCCCAGACATCTCCAAGCCCGATCCACAGTCCCTGAAAAGAAGAGACCCGTGGAGGCATCGAGAGACGTGGGACCGGCCATCTTGAAAGACCCCCGAGAAGCTTGCTGCGCAGCACCTGAGGCATCCACAACGCTGTGCTTTGGGGTTTGAGAAGCCCCACCACCGAGCAGCACCTGCACCGAAGATCAGCCCCCCAGCATCTCCACGATCTGCGGGGGGCCCTTTTGCTTTTTGCCACTCGACGCGTCATCCCGGCTACTGGCCCGTTGGCTAGTGGCCATCTTGGCGACGAAATCTACAATCAACTCCGCTGGTCTGGTTGCTCCAGACTGGCCCTCGCTCCTGTAACAAGGAGAAGCCCCTCTGACCTTGCTGGTCCGAGTAACAAGCTTTCTTCAACTCCTGCGTGGCTTGCATTAGCCAAGGCCTGTTTGCTTCAATCAAGTAGCCGACACCGTCATCAGCTATAGCCTGCGAGGGACAGCTCGTCATCGACTCCTGGACGTCCTCGACCTCTTCGTGTCCATGTGGCTGCGGAGACAAGCTGCACCTCTTCACCTGTTTGCACCCGACAACGCCTGGTTCCTTCCTGGTTCCTCGCAGGTCACTGGCTAGTGACTTTGGACATTGTCCCCTCTGCTTTCAGGTCTTCACCTCTTCAGATCCTCCCTTGGATCCACCGGAACTCTCCTCGACGACCCGCCTTCAGCATCTTCATCTTCAGGCTCCATAGAACAGCACGACGAAACCCGACACACTTTGAGACATATGCACCCGCTTCCTGTGGGTGAGGTAACTCTGGCTCTCCGGTGCTCCTGTGTCGCAATACACCTCTAGTGTCTATGTTCCAAGTTGCTAGGTTCTAGGTCATCCGGAAGGTTCCTTTTTCTTTAACTATGTGACTTTTATGCACCCATTTAAAGTCTATGGGCGCCCGCGTGTAACTTTCAACACTGCACACGCACTCCATGGGCCTCCTGGTCTCTAACTATTGTTAGCTCCTCGTGTCCCAGCGATTCCCAAGGCCCTAGGCCTTCTTCCTTCTAGATACGTACCACTATTTTAGTATATGGTTTGAGTGGCCACCAGGGCCTATCCATATTGTGCAACTTTTGTATATTTAAACACTGTTTTGTTTTAACGCATTTGCTTCTGTGCTCATAAAGAGTATAGCGGATACTTGTAGTAAATAAATATATATATATTTTCAATATATATCTGTGTGGTGTCCTTTCATTTGGTATTCAAGGAGAGTGTATATGGTAAAACAGCTTGCTTCACATGCCTTTACAGAGTTTAGCCTAAGACTGCTTTGTCTATGCTACCCCTAGGATAGCGGGTCTATAAGGTTGACTTACAACCAATCAACATAAGGGTTGTTTGGACTGATACAAGGTGGTCACTAGAACTAGTGAACATCATATATCAGGCCAACTTCTCACAGCCCCTCTTAGCCCTTATCACTCCCAACTGCTAGAAGAACCTATCACGCTCCAGGAACTAACCAACACCCTTAAAGACCTTCCACTCGGCAAAACACCAGGGCCAGATAGACTCTCAGTCTCATTTTACTGTGCCTTCTTGCCACAACTTCAATCACATATGGTACACCTTTTTAACTCCTTTACGGACGCAATTGGGCCTTCTACAGATATGTCCATGGCCGAAATCGCCCTAATCACAAAGCCCGGAAAAGACATCACACTTTGCTCCCCCTTCCGCCCTATTGCCCAATTAAATACTGATCTCAAACTCTACATTAAGATACTAGCTAAACGCCTCAGCCTACACCTCCCCGGCCTTATTGAACCGGATCAGGAGGGCTTTATCCACCAACGCCAAGGGGCAGACAATGTTGGTCATATTGCAAATCTGGTTGGGAAAGCGAGCCATTGGGGGGTACCCTCCTGCTTACTCTCGCTAGACGCTGAGAAAGTGTTTGACCAAGTGGATTGGTGTTTCCTCTGTGCTGTTCTGCAGAAAATAGGGTTAGGTCCACGGATTATAGAGCGTATCATGGCCCCTTACCTCTCACCGCTGGCAAGGGTACAAGTCAATGGTCAACTCGCGCAACCCATCTCTATCCTTAGGGGCACCAGGCAGGTGTTCCCCCTGTCCCCTCTATTATTTGTCCTGGTGGTGGAGCCCCTTGCCATCTTGATCCGTCAATCGCCCGACATCCATGGTATTACCCTCGGTGGCATCAACCACAAGATCGCTCTCTTTGCGGATGACCTACTTCTCACACTGTCCAATCCGTGCTGCTCGCTACCAGCGGTACACACCCTGCTCCAATCCTAAGAACAAGCCTCAGGGCTTAAAAGTAACTGCGAAATCATGGGCCCTCAACCTCACGATCCCGGCTGAGGAAGTTGCGGCTCTGCAAGCTCTTGTACCTTACCAATGGGCAACCAGCACTATTAAATACCTAGGTCTTAATCTGACTTCTGACCTGGCACCTGGTCCCAAGGATACTGGCAGGAATGTAAAACCGCTTTCTTAGCTTACCTAAGGGCGTGGAGGTCCCTACCACTCTCTTGGCTGGGGCGCCTTAATACAGTCAAAATGTCAATCCTCCCGAAGATACTCTACCTATTTCAGACCCTGCCCACACCCATCCCGGTGCATCAAATGTAGGGCCTCCAACGTGAACTAGTCGCGTTCATATGGAGAGGGAAGAGGCTGCGGTTCTCCAGCAAAATTCTTATGCTCCCACGAGACAGGGGTGGGCTAGCCTGCCCTAATCTGCTGGAGTACTACTGGTCATCCCATCTCAGTTTCATACCGGAGTGGACGGCCTGGGAAAGTGAAAAAATATGGTTCCACATGGACAGGGCGGTCCCTTGTCGCCCTATCTGGGATCATGCGTGGCTTCCTCGCGAGGCGCGTCCTCGTAGTGCCTACATTGCAGTTCCTACCAGGACTGTACTTGAGATCTGGGATAGGCTCGCCATACGCAGAGGCCTCACTTACTTCCCGTCTCCGCATAACCCAATTGCCCGCAATCCCCACTTTCCCCCGCGCTACTTCACAGAATGGACGGACAAGGGCTGTAGAACGATACGAGATCTCTTTATAGAGGACACTATTAGAACTTTTGATCAATGCAAACAGGAATTCCGGCGCTTGGAGAGGGCACAGTTTCAATACGTGCAACTCCGCCACTGGATACAGGCGTCCTCCCTCACACAAGCGGCCACTCAAACTTTCACCCTGTTTGAACGGCTGGCCCGTACATTTGACAACTCCAGGGGGCTAATATCCCACATTTATCAGGTTCTCCAGCACTTTCAACTACTTAGCCCTCACCCTTACCAGCAGCGGTGGCAAGCGTTATCTGATGCCGACATTGCACCCTCTCAGTGGGAACATCTCCGGCGCGTTATTCCGAAAACCTTCCACAGTATCCCTCAGCAGGAATCTGCATACAAGGTAATGATGCAATGGTACTATACTCCTCACAAGCTACACAAAATGTTTCCCAACTCATCGCCCCACTGTTGGCGCTGCATTACCACCCTGGGAGATTTCATACATATCTGGTGGTAGTGCCCACTCTTGACCACTTACTGGAAAGAAGTTTTCAGCCATATTAAGCAGGTGTTAGGTTACCCACTACCTGACGACCCACTCACAGTCATTCTGGGCCTCAGGCCGGTGAACCTACGAACCATGACTCGCCCAGATCGCCATCTAAGTCTCCATATGCTTGGTGCTGATATGCAGACCATTGCTCTTTACTGGAAAAAGGCAGAAACGCCTTCAATAAACGTGTGGTTCGCCCGCCTGTGGAACACAGTGGCAATGGAATTGCTCACAGCATGCCTACAGCTCTGAGACACCAAATATACGAAATTGTGGAAGCCCTTAGTGGATCATCTAGGTCGATTGGAGCATGTTAGACTACAGCCACCAAGGTTGCAGGCCCTTCGTCTCTACGATGATGTTGTCCGCCCCAAAGACCCTGCCAGTCTTTGGAACCCCACTGACTGACGAACCTGCGCTGCATCCCTAGGTACTCGCTTTTGGCCTGGACCCCGTACCCTCTGGGTCCTTGGTGGCGGCCGCTGCATCCACCATGCAAGTCACTAGAACAGCTACATAGCTTGCCGCAGCTATGCCCCAATTTCTGTGAGTTACCTCATGTACAGTGTCGCACCTCTCCCACCCCCGCCACACCCTCTTCCCCCCTCTAATAACCCTCTCCCTCTTTCCCCTTTACTGTTTTTTTGTTATTGACATACTGCCTACAGCTTTGCCGGCAGTGCCTATATGTGGACCTGGACTGGCCCCAAGGGATTGAGCCTTGCAGAGGTAACCCTGCGCTTTGGCGACTGAATTACTGTCATAGGATTGCATTGGCTCAGCGACCCCCAATCACAAGATGAGTCAGCAGGGAGCTGCCATGGTTGGCACCGTAATATATTACTATGCGCAACACCCTTGAAATTAGCTGCTTAAATTGGTGCGACGGCAATGCTAGACTTAATATAGCAGCTACAGTTCTTGGAGATGGCACTTAAAGTGCTTCTGGGTGGCACTTGCCAGTTGTAGTTCTAATATGGCGTAAGGGCCTGGCGCAAATGAAACTTAAAACAAGTTTTCAGAAAAGCATCAATATACACAAGTATCCTTCCTTTATGACTACAAAAGTGGTGCAGTAGTTCTTCTGTTTGTAGTTGTAAATCACACTACTATTGGCCTCATGCTGACCCTGCTTAAACATGCTCCAACTGACGCTGCCGGCCCGATGTGGTTGTTGGCGGCTTGCTGTGGCTCCTTCCCCGTCCTTACTGCATTGAAATATGCTACTTCGCAAGGTCGGCCCATCCAGGGATGTAGGCACCATGCTGTGTTCTATGCTTTATACTCTTAACCCCCTTCAACACTGATGACGAGCTGGGCTCGTCATGGCGTAGCCTCCTCGCACGCTGATGACGAGCACAGCTCGTCACGTAAAGTGCGTTTTAAAAAATCTCAGCGTACGAGCGGAATTGCGCTTGCACGCATGAGGTTAATAAATGTTTTGAAATTAAAAAAAAAAAAAAAAGGCATGATGAGACATGCAGATGAGATTTTTAAGGACCCTGTTTGTGCCTGTATTTTAACTCCCAGGGTTGATAAGAAATACAAACCTTCACCCTCTGATCCTGGTTTTCTTAAAGAACAGGTCCCTTTAGACTCACTGGTAGTTTCTAATGCTCGTAAGATAGCAAACTCAGACCTTTAGGGATGCCCCTCTCCTAGATAAAGAGTCTAAATTAATTGATGCATCTTGTCAAAGAGTGGCTAACCAGTGGCACATTGCCAATATGCAGGCCTACTAGCTAGGTATGATGGGGCACACTGGGACGAGATGGAAGGCTTTCTTCAATACCTCCAAGAAGAACACAAGAAAAAGGCACAGAAACGAGTCCAAGAAGGAAAACTTGTCTAATTCTTCTATTAGATGTGCACTTGATGCTGCTGGCACTGCAGCGAGAGAAGTTTACACCAGCATTGTCTTACATCGACATGCCTGGCTTAGCAGTTCAGGTTTTAAAACAGAAATCCAGCCGACTATTTTAAATACCCCCTTTTACAAGCAACATCTTTTCGGACCTCAAGTGGATGAGGCTTTAGAAAAGAGGAAAAAAGATACAGATGTGGCGAAATCTCTAAGGAGCGTTTCAGTCTCCATCAAGCAGAGGCTCCTTTTGCTGATCATTTTATAGGGGAGGGTCCAAAAATACATTTTCAGAACCCAATGCTTCATCTGATGAGTCCAACACGCAACCCTCTTCCTCTAGAGGCGTCTATAGAGGAAGGTACAGAGGAAACCATTTTAAAGGTAGGGGTAGGCGCACACCAGCGCTTTACTCCCCTTCCCTAATAAACAGTGACTTGCCTACACTTCCCCCCTAAACATTTAACACCTGTCAGGGGAATACTTCAACAATTTCTTCCCATTTGGCAATCCATAACATCAGAGAGATGGGTGTTCAACATTATCCTGTTGTGTAGTTCGTAAAAAATATATATGTTCTGCAAGTTTAGACCGCAAACTGTGAGAGTGTTGTCCAGAATGATTCCAGAGACCCCCACTGGATATGCTCGCCCGTATACCAGCTAGCTCACAGTTTCTGGCAACTATCTAACATGACAACCCTGTCCCCTCTGTGATCGTGAAAATAGTACAGTACTTTTAGCTCAGTCACTCATGCTCCCTTTATCTCGGAGAGATACACAGAATAAATGATGGGGACGTTTTCAATAAGCATTTATTTAACCAGCGTCATTCTAGTGTAAAATACTTGTGCTGCAACAGCCATAAGACTGAAACAGATATTTACGGTTATGAGCACCAACAGAGTAAATAGATGATAGAATTCTACCATAGTGCTTAAAACAATGAATATAATCAGGCATGTAATTACAAGACAGTATTAATGCGTACTCCTACGATGCTAACCTTAACTAGATATACCTATGTGTACCTAGCATGTGTTTGGGTATATAGCCAAGAATCCCCCTAGGATGGAGCCAACCCCAACACCTGAAGTGAGAAAACAAAGGACCCAGTCTTGGGCTCGGGAAGTCAGACCATTGCGTGCTGGAGTGTCTGCGTGCAGGAACCTCATTGTCTCGTGTCAGCATCGAAAGACTTTCTCCTCTACCTGTCCTAGCAAATATATTGTTCTTATATACCCAAAAATTTACCCGCTGGGGTTCTATTTTGCTGTTTCATGACAGCCAAGAATGACAATAGGGATGACTCTTGTACATAGTTACTATGCAGGAGATGCAGAAGATGATACTCCTGCTGTGATTCTGCGAAACCTCATGCATAATAAATTAGGCTAGTTTTCGGAGAAAACCACACAACATTTATGCAGCACCTAACTGCAAAAGGTCAGCACAAACCTGTTAAGTAGTACAATGGTATGGTAAATGTAGGTGAAAGGTTAGGTGACTACTCAAGCCTATATTGGGGTAGATTACAAATCATAACACCCACTCCTCTTCCGACCGGACAGTATACTAAAAATCTATATTTTTTTGTTGTTGAAATTTTCTTTATTGGCATTTAGAATTAGCATGTACATAGTCACATCAAAAGGTATTTGAGAATACAGTGCATTTGATGCCAATCATATAACCAAAAACTTAACATAAACTAACTTGTAGGGAGAAAAGCTACATCAATCTACATTATTCAGAGTTAAATCAACTAGTTTATAAATGTAGGTCGATGGCGTACAGGTTGAATCGCTGACAAATATTTCAATTCACAGCTACATTAGATTAAAGGTGCGTCCCTAAATATGATGAGGTAAGTGTGTGTGGGGTTGTGTGGTATTGCAGGGAGTTAGCTAGTTAACGGTTTGTTGTCCAGGCAACGCGGGTGAGCATGGAGTGTCCTGGTTGTAAGCACATAACCAGGTGAGGAAGGGGCTCCATATATTACTGGGTCTAGAGGCTAAGGGCATAATTTCCCAGAAAATGGACAGCTGCCCCTGACAGAAGGTGATATTGAGTATCCAAGCTTTAACTGAGGAAGCACAGGGTCTTGGCCATTTCATGGCTACCCTACGTTTCACAAACAGCAGCAAAATAGCAAGCAGCAGGCGGGTTTCAACTGGGGCTTCTTTTACATAACCCAGTAACCCTAAAAGCGGCGTAGGTTCCAGCTGTATCTCCAGGATTTAACTTATTTTACGGAAGATTTCCTCCCGGAAAGTAGCAATGGTGGGGCAGCCCATGCCAGGTGCAGGAAAGGTACATGTTTGGTGTGATAACTCCAGCATTTGGTGTCTGCACAGATGCCCATGCGATGTAGTTGCTAGTGTGTTCTTGTTCTGCGACCAGTCGAATCCTCAGGGTTGGTTCGATGCTCAAATAGTATCCATCTCTAAACCGCCCCAAATCTGCTATGAATACTACGCAGACTAAAGGATGGTTAAGCGAGGGAAAGATGGATAAAGCCAGGAAGGAAAGGATGGGAACCGCGGGGAGGGAGACCTTTGAAGACACAAGAAGAGAGAAGAACAAACAATTACTAACCACTATAGGCGTGTTTCTTCTCATTAACAATGTATAACAATTTGAGCTACCACTAACCTGTAAAGAAAAATACCTAGGAATTCACATTGGGAGTTGTGTATAAGAAGTCTTCAAACTTCAGGAGGCTGTCTAACATAGACGAATCCCTTCATTCATACACAACTCCTGTAAAGAAAAAGAAAAGCATGTAGTTCACGAACATTTTGTCTAGGGCAAGGCACTTTCCATGTTCAACAGCATATAACACGATTACTCCTGGTAATAGCATTTTGTCAATCAGAGAGTTACGTCACTCCCCAACAAAGAAGGTTATGGAAAGAATCAATAACACAAGGTTTCCTCAACGATGCCAAACACCAATGAAGTCATGTACTTCTATACATCCGGGACAATATTAATCACTCCTTGCCCCCAGCTACTGACTCGTAAATTCGGCCATAAAGTATCATAAGAAGGGTTAGTTCCCCCTCGACCTGAAGGCTCAAAACAACCCAAACAGTACACGGGTTTCAGAATCCAGCAAAGCACGGTCCCATGCAATCAAAGGAAAAACGCCGTTTGTTTACAACACAAACGTTCGTTAATGAAGCTCCACAAAAGTACTCCGAAGACGGTGCCAAAGGCACCCTTACCAGCCGCCGACAACTCCGGTTCCAAAACTCCAGCCTCCAGTGCACACAATAATCGGCAGCGTCCTGCCCGGTCTCCGTGCTGATATGCGCTGTGACCACGTGACCCGGAAGCAATCCGATCACGTCGCGCATGGCGCTACAGCTGCTGGGAAATGTAGTTTGTGACGGCTGTGCCCTCGTAAGCTCAGTGCCCCCTAACAGTTCTATAGTAACAGTTGAGAAATTTTAAGTGAATCAGTCTGTTTATAGTTGGGAGACAATAGCTCTAATTGTTCGCAGCAAAATCACCATTGTGCCTTTGTAATGGGGGGGGGGGGGGGAGAGAAAATCTGTGTTCCATCCCTCCCATGCCTTTGATATGATCACTGGGGAGTGTTGTTGCATAAATGTGTATAATCGGGTGATTAGCTTGCGTGGCAATGGTGTAGTCAGAATGTGTTCTAGGGCCAGCTGGGTGGGTGGGGTGCCAGGGAATCTGCTATGCATTTGGCGGCAAGTGGCCTGTATGCACTGATATAGTAATTAGTCCAAGAAACTTGGCGGGGGCACCCTGTCTGGTGGTGGTGGGGGCGATAAAAGTGTTATCGGGATATAGATCAGCATATGCATTGATGCTCAGTCTCCATGCTCTAGCTATGTTGCCCCGATCATCTAGTGGAGGCACTTGTGGGTTGTTAGTGGAATAGAGTGGGCAAAATTTATCTTGGCGCCTAATCTAGCGTGTAGACCGTCCCATGTCCATTTCAGTGTCTGAGTCTTATCCATGCCATTTCTGGCCATTTGTATGGCTTACATATGGCTACGTCCAAGGGGGTGGACTATGTCTGCCTCAATCGCTACGTGAGGTGCAACGGGGTTGAATGTATCCAGGATTGAAGAAATCAAGCTTGTGCAAAGAAAGCAGAGAGTAGACTATCGGGCGCACCCAATCCTCCCTGGTTCAGCGGGAGTGTGAGTATCTCCCAAGCAATCCTTGCATGTCCGCCCCCCCCATACCAGTGCGATCATCAATGAACGCAGAGTTTTGAGAAAGGTTTGGGTGAGTGGAAGAGGAAGATTCACAAAGATGTATAAGAATTTGTGAAGGACGATCATTTTGGCTATCGCAATTCTTCCCGGTAGTGACAGCGGTAGTTTGGACCAGGCTTTTATTTTCCAGCCAGGTTATAGTACGCCCCTAGTTCATACTCCAAAGCTCTTGGGTATCCTTGCTTAGCCAGATCCCTAAATATTTGACCGGGCCATCTGCCCAATTAAGAGGATAGTCCAGTTAGAAAGACTTGGTGCCATCAGTTAGGGGGAAGAGTATGGATTTAGCCCAATTAGTGAGGATGCCAGATATGCTACCAAACTTAGTGATTTCCTGGAGGACAGGGAGAATGTTTTCTTTTTGGGTCATTAATATATAACGTGATTTCGTCTGCATATAGCGCGATGATCAGTCCTCTAGATGTGAACCCTAGACCTCTGGCCGTGTGGTGTTGAAGGCGTGCCGTGAGCTGCTCCATCACCACAGTGAATAAAAGCGGGGAAGGAGGGCACCACTGTCTGGATCCGTGTGTGATGGGGATGTGTTTGAAATCAGGCCATTCGCTCAAAGGCACCCCGTGGGCTCCGAGTAGAGCAATTTAATCGGTTGTTGAATTGATGATCTCACCCCTAGTCTTGTCATGACTGCAAATAGACGGGGGACGATATGATACTTCACCCATTACCCGAGAACGAGGTTCACCGTAGCTGGGAACTGAGATTACAGAGGATTCTCAGGAGTGCGGGAGAAAGCACTTTTTTTAACTTGACGTTACAGCATTTTATCAGCCCATCCACAGTGCCGGATTAATTCTTATTTCAAGTTGACCGTATCGGGAAATTTAAAACACGGAGGGCAACTGGAACTGCGGAATATGCGAGTTGTGAAGGCATAGTACTACATTAGTCTGCCCACAGTGCTGAACAATTTTGAATCGGATGAGCCAACAAACACCATGACTCACTGAACAAATAGGGCCCCCTTGTGGTGAAATAGGAGTCCATTATTGGAGGACATAACTTCCACAGTACACAACTGATGAAGTATTCTTACAGACATGCCCATTACCATGATTGATATGATTGATTTTTAATATTGATAATGAAAAAGAAAGACAACCAAGTAATTTGTCTTGAAAATGGTGGTGCACATCAGGCAGCACACCGAAACACGTCAACGCTATTAATTTCATTAAATCCGAGGAACTAGTGTGCTGTCATTTGCTAATATTTTATTCCCGCGAAATCCCGCGAAATTGGTAGCGAAGTCCGTGAAGATAAGATTGTACAGTCTCCCTCACACTTTGATATTCATTATCTTTAACATGCGCCATCAATGGTGTTTGGCATTTCACTTGACTTAGAGGGAATCCAGTACCTGTGGCTTTATATTCAGTGAGGCAAGAAAGACGCATGAGACAGCCTGAGACATTAAAGCTAATGATCTGCTGCAAGAGCCTTTATCTAACAAAAGGCATTTGCAATTCAAAGAGACACCGTACCATTGTGTCTATACTGCAATTATAAAAATCACTTAAAATGTGGCGTCCCCTCCACACCTTGAATGAAGAATAAGCCAAATCTAGAGATAGTAATAAGTCGTTTTCTGCTGCGTTCTGCCCTCCTGTATACCCTACAGCATACAGCTGCCTTATCCACTTTAATAAAAAAGAAATATAAATCTGGCTCCGCGGACCTCGACAAACCTCCAGATCGTGCTAAAGTGTGTGAAATCCAGTAGGAACATCTCCATAAGCACGCCCGTGTCTTAGAAAGATTCGCATCCCAGGTTTAGAGATCCTATATCGTACTGTCTCTGACTGGTCCTGATGAAGGTTGTCCCCACTGCTGTTTTACCACCGAAACGCGTCGACCCTTCTCCTTCCTTTCAAATCTAAATGAATTTGGTCCTTAATTGGACAACAGATTCAACGCTATAGGATACTTTTTTTGTTATTTTTGTGATGGGATGGATGTTTAGGAAGTATGTATGTGTTGTATGGGTGGCTCTTTACCTGGTTGTGCACATTTAATTGATTTTGTGTTTTATATGAATTTGAAGAATTAAGGACATATATTTATAGCTTCACTGTGTAGCAAAATATTTTCCCTGAAGCCTCTTTGCAGAATGTATATATTTTTATAATTGTTGCATTTGAAAAATACGATATAAAGAAAAAAATACTTTTTTACTGTAAAATGAAATAAAATGAGAAAAAATTCACATTTTGTGTAGACATTGGTGGTGTATGCCCTGTGTTTGAGAGGTAACTCTCATGATATAAGTAATTATAGGTCAAGAGGGAGCTTTTTCAGTTGTCTTGGTATTTCTTCTCCCCTCTACTCCCTGACCTGAAAGTAACTTCCAGGGGGGGTCCCCTTTCTGTACTATTTTGCAATTCTTGAGTCAACCAGCATTTTAGCTTCATCCATCTGGGATGTAACGATGTCTAGTTTGGTGTCGATCGCTCTGAGGCTGGATTTGACTTCCAATAGAGTGTGCAGATCTTAGTTTGCGCTTCCTGATTCTTCCCTCGTGCGATGTTCATTGTCCGTTTCAGCGACTGTGTCCATTTGACGGGATGACTTTTTTGTTTTCGAACAAAAGCTTGGTCTGTTTGGTATCATGCCTCCCCTTGGTGCCTGCTTTATTATGGGTTGTGGCTGGGTGCAGGATACCAGGTGCACAAGCTATTGCCCAGGCAGATCCACTGATTGGCCGTAGCTCTGTCATGTTAGAGTAGAAGCCAATAGCTTGAGAACTGTGCGGGTACTGGGCAGTGGGGCCGGGGTATATCATTTTAGTGCTGCCGCCAAATCAGGCCAATCCTGTGTGCTCCAGCAAACAGATGCCTAGTGATCTCAGATCTTGTGCCAGGCTGGGCTCCCCCACGCAGCCGAAGTGTCCACAGCAGTCCAGGGATGGCTTGAGCCTTCACGCGTCCGAGGAGTCGAGACTCCACCATGAGCGTCAGCCGCCGGCACGCACCCAAACATCAGCCTCGTACCTTGTTGTGGTCTCTCCTGGCCCCGCGATGGCCTGAACAGCAGCCGTGCATCCAGTCAGGACACAGGTATGTCTGGCAGGGTTCTCCTGAGTGCAGAATCGCAGTCCACTGAAGCACGCAGCGCAAATGCTCCTCAGAAGGCTCACCCTATCTGGCCTAGACGCAATGCTTAATTTGAGCAGGTGCTTTCAGGTGCTCAGCACCAGCACTTCTTTCACAGGGCCGGGGTTTACAATTTCTGACCCTGCAGGTGGTGATCTCAATATTATTGTTCAATTTCAAAATAAAAAGAATAACATACCTTGCATGGTGACTGGCTGGTAAATGTTCATAGGCAGGCCGGTGTACACCTGTCCAGGCAGGCGTGATTGTGTTTCACCATGTTAGGTGTGATGCCATCACGCCTATCACAAATCCAAGAAGTCATCGACAAACAATGGCTTGCATTCTATTCCCCAAGTCTGCTGCACCCTGCCACTGCCTGAGCCTAAGCCTCCCATTGGATAATTGTAGCTGGGGGCTGGCTCATGATGGAGTTGAGGCAAGGAAGCTGCGAGAGCGCATTTGGAACTTGGGAGTGAGGCCTTTTGGGAAAGAATAAACTAAAGTAAGTGTGGACTTTCCACTTGCTGCGTAGCCAGAGTAGCATATCCTGCAGCGTTAAATTGCTGCTATCCTCAACGTGCTCGATGCGGCTGTGGCCCAACACAACTTGTGTGCCATGAAGTCACCTGTAGAATCTATGCGCTGCCCACCAGCATGCTATTGCTGACCTTGTGCGAGTCCAGTAGGTGCCACAGTTATACTCACCGGCATTGGCAGCATTACGACTGGGGACAATGCCTGTTCTGTAGCAGGCAAGATAACAGTAAACTGAGCAGTAGATGCCGATGACGTTCCCATCTCCTGACCTACTAAGTACAGGCAGCGCTAGCAGTGACAGGCCCTGCTGTGCTCTAGCAGATACCTGTTCTTCAATAGACCCAGTTATACTGCACTGATTAATATATGCAAAATAGCATTTTCATTTGCAGTACATTTTGTTTTTGCACTTGGTGTAGGTAAGAAAGTAAAACACATGTCATCTTCCTATTCTTTAGTAAAGACAACAGGAAATGCATAGTTCAAAATAGCAGGGACATGTACAGGCTGTAGACAGGGTTCACAGGCAGCAGCAGTGTTATAGATGAGAGGGAGAGCAAGAGTAAAGAGGAAAAAGAAAAACAAGGGAGGAGAGCGATAAAACGGAGCAAATTAGAAGAAAAGGAGGAGAGCAAATCAGATACGAAGAGAAAGCAGACATGGTGTGAAGAAGAGAGCAATAAGAAGAGAGATGATAGAATGAAAGGATGAAGAGGACAGGACAGAGGAAACAAAGCAGACAAATGATAAAACGGAGACACAGGTAATCACTGCTAGAAGAGTGATCGAAGTAAAGAGCCAAAATTGAGGTGAGAGAGAGCAGAGCACAGATAAAAGTGAAGAGGAAAAAGGCCAGTGCTAGAATGAATAGAGGGCCAATTAGAAATACAGGGAAAGGTAAGAGACCAGGTGTGACAAAGACAATAGAAAAAAATTAGGGAGGTGTGAGGATAGACTCTTAGAGAAAAGACTTAAGGGACAGACAACAGATTACGGTTAGAAGATAGAGACTGAGGCAGTGGGAGTGTTGAAAGTGGGGCTCATCGGAGGTAGAAGTGGGCTGTTGCCTCCTTGGCAACATTTTCAGCGCCTGCACTAATATTTTTACAAATTAAGCACTGCCTAGATGGAGGCGCTGGCTGGAGAGCTTTGATGATGTTTGGTGGTGGCGGGCCAGCTTGATCGGCACCAATTTATTTTATTCACAGGGGGTAACTGCCCCTACGCTGTACCTTGAGTCTTTCTTCAGTGGGTGTATTATCAGCCAGGCTCGGCTTCAGGATACTGCTCCGTCGCCCCTGATGCCGGATGTTCGCGCCCAGCCTATCTCCGGCCTTCTCTCCGGAGCTGTGGGAAGGCCAGCTGCGTCGCACCCTCTGCAGCCCAGCTCGAGCGTCAAGGAGCGACGATATACAGCACATCCATTGTAGATTGCTCATGTTGATGTTTGCCATATTTCCTGGTGTCTTTGCGCCTCCTTTCACAGGATAAATAACTGATTTTATCTCAGCCTGCAGAGTTCTCTTAGCGAGCGGCCATCTTGCTGCTCGGTGAAACCACGCCCACCATACTAAAATTTCTAAACCGAATATCTCTATAATTGATTGTAAAAACAGTGTTAAATGTTCAGTATAAAATATCTAAATGTTATACAAAAAATGCTCAAAAAAACTTTATAAGTCCTTTATATATGTAAAAAAAAAAAGCTCTGAGAAATTGAGTATGTCTGAAAGCCATGGTGCTCAGTAACAGTTAGAAAAGACACATTTTGTTTTAAAATTCCTTTTTCTGTTTTGGAAAAAAGCCCACATTTTTTCCCGCACACGGAGAGACAATTATTTGTGTCCTTTGAGGGGGACGCAACATCACTGCTGCTTGCCTTCGCAGATGAATATCCCTGGAACACCTCACAGATCACGTCAGTCGAGCAAAGGTGATCTTCTTCAGTTCCCACAGCAAATGCTGAGGAAGCATTTAAAACATCCAAATCCTGTGTGCCAGCAGTAGAGCCGGTGCCCAATCCAACAGGAGCTGAAGCATCCTGTGGTCGCTCTAAGAATGCGTACATCAACATGGGATTACACTGAACACACTGCACTACGTGGGACTTTAACAGGTTCATCAATGCATTCACGTCCGGTGGCGCAACCGATGGTAGTGTTAGACAAAGATCCAACAGACATTCATGTCCTTAGTATAAGCAGCGGAGACCAGGCAAGACATTTGACAGTCAGACCAGATTGATTCGAATGATAGGAACCAATTCTCGCTGTGCTCTCAAAGCCAAGGTGTGCCCAGATTGAGTACCATGCGTTCACGACAAGGCTGCTCCAAGAGCGCTTTTTCCATCTCTCTGGGATCTGAGACATACATTGTGTAGCAGAACAATTAAAATTGAAAGATTCCCAGTACCAGTAGCCGGATTAGCGGACGTCCTCCAAAAACGCTTTCAAATACGGAGTGTATGAAAGCTGAAATCTCCCCGAAGACTGTCTGAAAGGTGCTTATTAGTCCAGAACCTATGTTCTTAAATAGATGTACTACGCCCTCCCTAACAGACTTGTTAAAGATTCGTTATACCAGTTCTTTGAAATGGAAAGGGCAATTTGTTTGTACTAGTGCCTGTATCTCAGCTGAGGACCGTGCAGCCATCAAGCAAGAGAAAGCAAAAAAAACGAAACCATGTCCCGCCACCCCCTTATCCCACCCCCATCCCCGGCGTGTCCCATAGCAGGAGCATTTCAAGATCATCAACATAGGGTATAACATTATACAGAACCGGCAACATGTCATATAAAAAAGTGGACCAACTGGAACCGGGTGTTTCTAGTGCTATTCCACGCACTCTTAACCACCTCAATCAATATTTTCTCAGGAATCGATTTACTGAGGTCCGATTCCCACTTCTGTTGCAGTTCCCTCAATGGCATCAACACCTCACAATTCATACGTCTATACGAGCAAGTAACTGCTTTAAAGGTCCCCGCCGCCATTACAACATATTGACAAGCCATGAATGTCAGTGGTTCCGATAACCCCTCCCGCCAATGCTTTTGTATGGCTGAGACTAGTGCTGAATAGAGCAGGAAATCCCCACGGGGAGGTCATATCGGTCTTGTAAAGCGTGATATGGGAGGAGGGCGCCATCTTCATACAAATCCCTTAACATGTGTAACCCCTTTGCCTCCCACTCGGCCAATGCAGTCCAATCCCCTCCATGTGGGAATACAGTACACATAGTTAAGGGTATCTCCGGGGCATAAGGTCGCTCAATCATTGCCCGTCGCTGATTCCAACAAAGCCGCAACGTCCGTACCTCACTAGGAAGCGTCCGAAGTCGCAATGGTTGTTGGAGGATAATATATGATGATACTTGTCTCAAAATCCTGCTTCCACCACGCTCAGCTGGACCCCTAAACTCCAGCGCCACTGCTTGGGTGAGCCATCGCAGCTGAGCCGCCAAATAATGTGTCCAGGACCGCGAGCTCCCCATCGACTTTTGGGCGCATCAGAGTTTTTAGTGCAACTCTCTGCCTGCCAGTCGCCCAGATAAACCCCGCAATCAGTGATTGGATTTATTTAAAGGATGACGCCGGAATCCAGAATGCCAACGTCCGAAAGTAGTACAACAGCCTAGAGAGAGCCACCATCTTGAGCCTGCTACCGAAATAGGTAAAGTTCCCCAGAAGTCTAGACTACCCTGGAGACTCTGAATAGCTCTCCCCACATTACCATCTAACTGGTCAGACGACGTATGATAAATGTGGGTCCTAAGGTACGACAAACCCGGTATTCCCACTTTATCCTGTGAGTAAAGAAGGGGCCCCCGCCCGTCTGGACCACAGGGAACAAACAGGACTTTGCCCAGATCACCTTGAGGCCCGAGTCCATTTCAAGGTCCTGAAGCAAGGACATCCGTCGTATCTGCTAGAAACATAAGCAGGTCATCGGCATAGAGCGATATATTTTGTATAGCGCAGCGCACGTTAAGTCCCGAGTATCGCCGTCCTAGCCTGGCCTGGGCCTCCAAGGCTCTATGGCCAAAGCAAACAGCAGCGGGTAGAGCGGGCACCCCTGTCGCATCCCGTGAACCACCGCACAAGCAGCCGAGATCAGGGCCCCAGCCGAACACTAGCAATAGATGACTTGTACAACATCGCCGTCCAGGCGACCAGGGGAAACGCCATGGCCAAAACTACTCTTAACTTTTGAACAAGTATGGCCACTCTAGACTATCAAATGCTTTCTCGATGTGAACCAATAGGATGACAGCAGAGTCCGACGAGTAGGAGCCAGCCTCCATTATATGGAGTAGGCGCTTCACATTGGTGGGGGTGTTCCAAGTCTGAATATACCCCGCCTCATCCGATGGACTAGGTGCACCATATACGGAATCAGTGGAGTCGCTAGTATCCGACTCAGGATTTTGTAATCCGTTGTAAGCATTGACAGGGGCGGTAAGCCGTTTTATCAGAGGGAGTTTTCCCAGGTTTCAGTAGCGGGATAATAACAGCCTCATGGGTGGAGACTGGTAGTACCCCGGCTCCTTTCGCCTAGTTATAAATAGTCATTAACTTAGGGGCCAAAAAATCAATATAGGTATGCGTAGAACTCGATCGGCAAGCCATCGGTCCTAAGCATTTTATTATGTGCCATATGCTTTATCGCTCCTCTAATTTTTCCCTCCGTTAAGTCCTATCCTAGGAGGTCAGCCTGTGTCTTATCAAGGCGCGGCAGCACTGCCTCTTAAGAATTCCCCAATGGCATCCCCATTTAGCTCCAGTTTACTCCGATAAAGGACCACATAATAATCCAAAAACAGATCATTAATCAATTGTTGGGTATAAACGGGATCCCCTGTCGGACTGCCTAATTCTAGGATAATCGTCCCTCTCAGGGCGAAGTTGACCAACCAAGCTAACAACGTGCCCGCTTTATCACGCTCTGCTGCATTTCTTGTGATCAAAGCAGCCTTGCAGGTTGCACCGCTACCGCCTCTCTAGCATCTGATACCTCCCTCTGTTCGTCAGGATGCTTGGGCCGGGCCTTCTCTGCTGCGCGCAAGTGCTGTTCTGCCGTTTCTACATCCTGCAATATTGTCTTCGGTACTCCCACCATATTAGCAATACAGAGTCCCCTCACCACAACCTTAAAGGCATCCCACTCAACTGCAGACGAGGACGCTGTACCCGCATGTTCAGTGAAGTACTGAGTAATACCAGTCACAATCGCTTCCTGGAAAACCTGGTCCTCCAGAGACTCTGGGTGCAATTGCCAGGTCGGAATCGCGGGGCGCGGCTGGGACCAGTGAAATGACAGCAGCAGTGGATTATGATCTGACCGCGTTCTAGTGAGATATTCGCTATGTCTAACTGCGGCATGTATTTCAGGTGAAAATAATATTGCATCGAGCCTCACTTGGAGCTTGTGAAGTGTTGCAAAGAAAGAATAATCACGTTCTCATGGGTGCATTGCTCACCAGGTGTCAACCAGTCCCCATCTAAGCTGCCATTCCGGTCTGACCTTGGAGGTCTTATGTATTGGTGCATCAGGGAGTGGGGATTGAGAGCGATTCAATGAAACATCAGGCACAGAGTTAAAGTCCCCACCCATAATCACTGAGCCGGTTTGATAGGGCGCTAGTTTCCCGGATAGGTGATTAAAAAAGGCCGACTGATCCATGTTGGGAGCTTAAATGCTACTCAGCACTACATCGCTACCATTGAGACGGCCCGCAACCACCACATATCTCCCCTCTGAGTCCACTAGTTGCTGCGTTGTTGGAAAGGGACTCCCGTCCTAACCTAGGTCAGCCCCCCCCCGTGCAAAGGCAGAATACGTGATGTAAAAAAGCTGCCCCTCCATCTGCGCTGTAAAGCCAAACCTTCATGACGAGTGATGTGTGTTTCTTGGAGAAAAGCAACTTAAACCCTTCTACGCACTGAGTAAGAATGTACTTTGTGGCGTCGCACCATTGTATGGGTTTCTGCTGACATTCCATGAAATGCATTTCAATTCAAGTAATGACCCCATGGTACATTTGAAGACTAACATCAAAGAGTACTCTCCAAAAGGACACGCCAGAGTCCCCAACTAACTCAATACAAACCCCAAAGATCCCCAACTCCCCCGCCCCAGAACAGGCACTAAAACACTAGTCCCCATCCAAACTAAATAACACGCAATATCCTTTAGTAGCTAGAGAGGATCAAGAGGGGAGGTGGCCGCAAGCCAAAGGTACTGCGCTAACGTTCTGGCAGCAGGGTAGCGCCATGCCCCAACCAGTAACCAAGCCCCTCATCCGAGGGCAACCATTTCTGAGGTAACCAGCTCGGCCCGACACTCTAACAGCCCAATAGTGCAACAACTGACATGTTAACAGCAAAATGGCTAGGCGGCTTAATATTAATAAAGAGGGAGAGAGAAGAACAAACAAAGGTAAGCGACTCTTAATTAAGGCAATGCGGTAAATAATCAGACAATCTCATCAGCTGTCCCCGGTGTAACGTGGCAGGGCGACACTATCCGCATTGGATTCATCCGAGTCAGTTCCTACCGACCCCTTCTCCGACTCAGTGTGCGCTGCAGATGGGGAGAGGCGCTCTTGGAATAGTTCCGACACCGCTTGCAAAGCAGCCAATCTCTCCATCTCGGTCTGTGACGCCTGGCTCCTGCAGGACAGTTCGTCGGCGCCTCGTGTGGTTCGATCTTCAGGGACGTTGTTCCTCCACAGTTGGTTTCATACGGCGCCCGCTGTCCCACATCCAGATTTATAAGATTCCAACCTGTTCCTTGCTTCCTCAGGGTTCTCGCAATAGTGAGTCTTGTCATCCAAAATTATCCACAGACATGCCGGGAACATCAGCGAATACTGCAGGCCTTCGTCGCGCAATGCCTTCATGACTGCCAAAAAAGAGGGGCGGCAGTGCTTAACTTTGAGAGTGTAGTCAGGGAACAGCGACACTTTGCCATTATCCACCTTATAGGGGCCCAAAGAGTGTGCTTTTTGCAACAGGAGGTCCCTGTCTTTATAGTGCAGCAAACGGGCAACCACCGGTCTAGGAGGTTCCCCTGGCGCCAGGGGTCGGGCAGGAACTCTGCGGGCCCACTCCAATGTATAGACTTGCGTCAAAACCTCAGGCGCCACTACATCTGGAGGCGTGTGCGTAGGGTCTGGTGGCAGACAGTGTCGAAGGTGGCTGAGAGGTCGAGGAGGATGAGGGCCGGGGTTTCGCTGCTGTCCAGCAGGGTCCTGATGTTGTCGGTGGCGGCCATGAGGGCAGTTTCAGTGCTGTGGTTGCTGCGGAATCCAGATTAGGATGAGTCCAGGGTGTTGTTCTCTTTGAGGAAGCGGGTCAGTTATCCGTTGGCGATCTTCTCGATGACTATCGCCGGGAACAGGAGCAGGGAGATGGGCCGAAAGTTCTTTAAAAAGAAATGTATAACACTTTTTATTAAAGTTAAATCAGAGTCATCAGTGCAATATCATATCACATGTTGTGCAATATCATATCACATGTTAAATAGTGAATTACAATGCGTCAATCATATGCTACATAAATTAGGCGGCTGGGAGTTTACTGTTCTGTTCTTCTGCGTATTGCCATATATTCTGTTAATGTACAAATATCTCCCCTAAATGCGTTCCATCCTCCCAATTTCCTACCCCATTTCTTGGGACAACCTCGTAATTTATAGACCTTCTCTGCTATCATGCAACGATCCATTTCCGCCACCCATCCAATCGTTAAGAGCTGTTTATCAGAGCCCCAAAGCATTGCGATAGCTCTTTTCTCTAGTAGGAACCCCAATGCCACCCACTGTTGTTCTATTTCTGTCAGATCAGTGGCATCCCATATATTCAAGATTCCCAACCGTGGTGTCAGGTGGAGCTGCTTGCCCAGTGTGTTCCTCATTTTTTGGGTTGCATTGTTCTATAGAGGGTGTACATTGGGACATTCCCATAAGATATGATAAAAGGTGCTATCTTGTCCACAGCTTTTAAGGCATAGCGCGTTCGCCCTGATGCATATCTTGGCGAGGAGTACCCTGGAGAGGTAGGATCTATGTAGGATTTTTAGTTGAATGAGGCGAAAGCGATGATTTATCGCTGTTTCCCTGTGGGACATTAGTGCAGTCTGCCAGTCCTTGTCGTCTAGTGGCCCTACGTCAATCTGCCATTGGTTTCGGAGGGTCTGAAAGGAAGCAAGTAAGTTGTTACATAGCTTACGATACGTGCAGGAGACAGCTTTTGTTAGGAGCGGTTCTGAAAGTAGGCGGTCTTCCAGAGGGGAAGAGTCTGGTATGGAGGGTATGTCTGGGATATTAGTGAGAAGTGCATCTTTAATCTACAAATATCGAAAGACTTTACCTGGTGCGAGGTCGTATTTGGTTTGCAGCTCTTTGAAATTGAGGAGTTTGCCCCTGTGTATCAGGTCCCCAATGTTCGTTATACCGATGGTGTCCCATTTATCGAAACCCGTGTGGTGGCAGAGTAGTCCCAGCTTCTGAGTGGACCAGAGCGGTGTGGATTTTGAAAGTTTATCTGCCCATCCTAGACGCTTGATGGCCTGGTGCCATATAGCCACCGTTTGCGACATAGGTCCTAGGTAACGGCCCTTTCGAACCTCGCTGTAGACTGCGCAAATATAAGCCTCCTGCCCAGTTTGGTAGCACTCCAGGTGAAAGGCCGGATTCAATGGAAACCATGAATCCAGTGGTTAGTGGCCTCCAGTTATGTGGTCCATTGGTATAGACGTAAGTCAGAAAGGGCAATCCCCCCCCCCCCCCCCCACATCATCCCACCCCTATGTCAGTTTTCGGAGGGCATTGCGAGGTGCTTTGCCATCCCATAATAAAGTACGGATCTCTTCGTAAAATGTGTTGGCGATTGGGAATGGGCAGTTTTGGAGCATGTATAAAAATCTAGGGAGTGCAAGCATATTAAATAGAGCTGCTCTTCCCAGGAGGGACATGGGCAGTGATCTCCAGTGTTTGACGTTATCTTGTAGTCGTTGAAGGGGGCCCAAAAGATTCCGATCATAAAATGTTTTGGGGTCAGAGGGGCGCTAGGTGGCGCACTAGCGGATGGTATCCGCTTATTGGCACTTTTCGGGGATTTGAGTTGCATACCTGCGGAGTATTACCCTTCCGACGTCAGCTGCCCAATTATCGGCGGGATTGCGCCAAAACTGCAGCTGTGAGGCGCTGGTGATAGTGTGCCGGGAGCGACCTCTGGAGGTGCCCCTTCTCTGGGATCGGCCGTGACATCTACGCGAGCCAGCGGCTCTCCACGAGGCTGCGGGCCGCATTCGAGGGAGGGCTCTGAGCCGTGGCCTTTGGAGCCTGGGGACTACCGCTGGCATTGCCGCGACAGGAGCGGAGGCTTTCCCGATCGTTTCCTGCACCCCCCCACTGAACCGGAGAAGGAGAGAATACTGCCTTGTGTGCGGGACGGAGATGAGCCGGAGCGGCCTGGAGCTCGGCCCATCTCAGAGTTAGGTGTCCGCGGCTTGCTTCTCAGTGACACCCTGCGCCCTGTCCGCTCTGCTGCCTCCCCACTGCCCGCATATCTACGGCACCTCTCACCGACCTGACCTTGCAGCGCCACGGGAGTCATTTGGAGAGCTTCGAGACAGCCTTGCTGGAGAAGAGACGGTAGGCCTGAGACACTGGTGTGGGGAGCGGATGCAGCTGGTTTGGGCTGCGGGATTACCGGGAAGACCGGATCCGATATTTCTTAAGACTGCCCACATTGGACATACCCCAGCTGGCGACGGCGCCTTGAGAGGGGGGTGTAGAAGGCGAGACAAGTGCTGTGGGCCACCTTGCACTGCGACGGGGGGGCTGCCATAACACCTCGCCCCCTTGACTATCGGCGGAGGTGCCAGGCGACGATCAGGCGCGAGTGTAGCGTGCCACACCGGGGGCTGCGTTGCTGATATCCACAAGGTAGGCCTAGCATCCTGAGGACTAAGCTGCATTGCTGGAGCCTGACATCAGACCACTGTCTGCCCCATTTACGTTGGCGCTTTGTCTCTCTGTGCTTCTTACCTCTCATCGGTCCTTGCTGAGAGAATTGGCGAGCTTACACCGGACTCGGATCACCTGTGCTACTACAATCCTCTCTACAATGGGCAGGCCAGATGCGAAACAACCCAAACTTACCTTTGATGTTGCTAAAAGATCATCTCGGGCGGCACAGGAACAGCAGAACCAAGCAGGATCCGGGGGGTCACTTGGCGCAACATCCGAACCAGCTGCGGACCTGCAGGAAGTCCTTCGGGAGGTTCGCCAGGGGTTTGCCACTATCGCCGACAAAGTAGATCGGATGTCCTCACATATGGATGCCATGGTCCATAAACTGGATATGCATGAAGAGCCTTTGAAGGAGGCGGAACAGCGCATCTCGGACTCGGATGACACCACGGCTAGACACACCTCACAGCTCTCCAGAATGGACAATCTATTGCATGGAATTGCAGCTAAGAATGAGGATTTGGAGGCTAGAAGCAGGCGCAATAATATTCACATTTTAGGTATTCCGGAATCCACCAACACGGGGAAAATGGAAGAGTATGTAGAGAAATTACTACTAGCGGCAATTGGGACAGAGGCTTTTTCTCATCAATTTATAGTCGAAAGGGCACACCGTTCGTTAGGACCTCGGCCCAAGCCAGGCACTGCCCCCAGACCCATCATTGCGAGGCTCCTGAACTATAGGGACAGAGATGTAGCTTTGAGAGCAGCACAAAGTAAACATTCGCTATCATTTGATGGCAACTCTTTTACCACATACCCGGACTTCACGCCTATGGTTCAGGAAGAACAGAGAAAGTTTCTGGGCGTCAAGGCAAAATTACGCAACTCCAAATTGACTATGCTCTTCTCTATCCGGCACGCTTGAGGGTAACACACCAAGGCAGACAAATTCTTTACGAAGCCACAACTAGTGGAAGACTTCCTCAAACAGATTAAGAAATTGTCCAAATCTGGTGGGGAGGAGGAGGGCCCTCCAGACTCCCCCCTTGCAGTAGCACACGATGAGGAAGAATGAACATTCCTGGAAATATGAACATTATTCATCTGTTGACTGTCTCCGTGAGTATTGATGTGTATGATTGGGAGGGGCGTGACTTTTTTCAAGTACAGCGACTACTCGGTCGCCCCCGTAGTGCCTGATATTGGATCGCTGGGCACCCCTCTTCCACACCTGCTAGGGCTACTGCCTTGGCGGAACTGACTCTGGGTGTGAGGGGTTGATGTGTTGCTGCTTAGATATGGCCCCCAGCGGGAAATACCACCGGCTTTTTGCCGTTTTTTTCAGGAACGGGACGATGTTGAGTCCCTGGTTGGGAAATGGTTTGGGGGGGGGGGGGGCGGTGGGGGAATGTAATACTGGCAGGTTGGGGCTGTTTCAGTGGGAGGGAGGAGGGAGAGGTGGGTATGTTTGAAGTTTGAATGGTTTGACCTTGGTAGACATATACAGCCTTGTGGCAGGGAAATGGATGTTACCAGAAGAAGCTATAGTAACTTTAAATGCACAACGTTCCATGTTAATCAGTGAATGCACTGTAGAGATGAGACGAGCGGCGCCGCTGTTGAAATTGCATTCCTTTTCTTTGGTTGCGGCTGAATGGTTCTAGATAATAAGACACAGCTGAATATTGTCACGTGGAATGTTAGGGGACTAGGAGACCCTCGGAAAAAGCGTCAGGTGCTTGCATATTTAGACAGACACAACACGCATATAGCAATGTTGCAAGAGACCCATTTTCTACCCCAGCAGTCTATTATCTTTGCTTCCAGATGGACTATGCACAGTGTTTTCCTCTTATTCCAGCTACACTAGGGGCACAGCCATATTGATAAAAAAACAAGTACCCTTTTCTCTGGTGGGCTCCAAGAGCGATGATATGGGCAGATATTGCATGATGTGGGGGCGCTTAGGCATAGAATCAGTCACAGTGGTGTGCTGCTATGGACCCAATGTGGATGACCCCGACTTCTATTTCAACTTATGGGAAGCGGTAAACACTATTGGGTCGAACCACATTGTCTGGGGTGGAGATTTTAATGTCACATACACCCCATCTCTTGATAGGTCGCACCCTGCTCTACATCATCACACCAAGGTGGGCGCTCTGCTCAGAGATATTATAGCGGACCATCACCTTCTAGATGCATGGAGGCATATACATCCCTCGAAACGAGAAGGTACACACTTTACAGCTCACTCAGCCACTTGGGCGAGGCTTGATTACTGGTTTGTTTCTCGAGGGCGTGGGCCTACAATTTGCACAGCACAACACCTAGCCCGAACATACTCTGACCATGCACCTGTCAAGTTAGTGCTCTCCTCGGCGGACTTCAGCCTGCCGCGCAGTACGTGGCGCTTGAACCCCAAAATGTTGTTAGATGCAGTATTCCAGGAAGAACTGCGCGAAGAGATAGAGTTTCTTCGAACGTAGTAAGGGCACGGTTCAGGCCGTGGAGACCATTTGGGAGGCCTTTAAAGTCACGCTGAGGGGGTATTGCATCTCCAAAGGGACGGGTGTACTCCGAGATATCATGAACACGCTAGATCAGATAGAACGGGACCTGAAAAGTCTGGAAGACACTCTACAGCATACTCCAGATCAGGAAACGCAGGGGAAATTTAGGGCCAAACTCACAGAATACACAGAAGAGGCGCAGAGGGAGGCACACTTTAGGGGCAAACACTGGCAAGCTCGCAGATATGGAGAGGGGGAACGACCGGGCAAGACGCTGGCAGATGTTGTCCGTACACCGCGATATTCCAACTATATCGTGGAGCTGGAAAAAGCAGATGGCTCGCATTGCTATGACACGGCCGGTATGCTCACAGAGTTTACCAGTCACTATGAAGGGTTATACACCACCTCGGGGGCTCCAAGTATGCAGCTGGATGACTATTTAGGTGCCATTAAGATCAGACAGGACAATATCAAACATGAGGCTTGGGAGAACCTAATCTCTATTGATATCTTGCGGGATAGTAGGCAATTTTGGGCCGTAATTAACCAGCCCTACTTCTCTGACTCACCCAGCCTAGATACGGACTGTGTCATCACGGATGATAAGTGGCTGGCACATTTTAGCTCCGTCTATGGAGACAATGGCACAGTCACCCAGCCCCTTAACATGACCATGACCATTCCTGAGGCTATCCCCATGTACTTTAACAGGGCCGAGGTAGAGAAAGCAATCCGTGCCACGACTAGGAATAAAGCCCCTGGCCCGGACGGGGTTCCGGCTTATTTTTATATACACTCACCAGAACTATGGGCAGGTATCCTAGCAAATGTATTTACAGCTGCAAACAGTAACCCCCCCCCCCTCCCCCCCCCCCCCCTCCCAACCACATTGGCAACTTCTACAATAGTTCCCATATTTAAAAAGGGGCAATGGGATGACCCGGGGTGCTATCGGCCTATATCCCTTTTGGACTCTGCAATTAAGATCTTAGACAGAGTCCTCTTGGCTAAGTTAAGGGATAGCCTGGATGGTTGTGGTGGTTTGGCCGACATTCAGTACGGTTTTAGAGAGAAGAGAGGTACGATCGAGCAGTGCTCTAACTTACACCTCTTGATCTCAAAGTATACGGTGGCCAAGGAGGGGTCACTGTACCTAGCGTTCATGGACCTCTCCTCGGCCTTCGACCTAGTCAATAGGTCTAAGCTCTGGGATATCCTTTTGAAGATTGGGATTGACGAGGCTCTGGTTAGGTTCATGGCCTCACTTCATCAAGAGCTCTTTACAGTGGTGCGGGTCACAAAAGAAGGCAGATGCACGTCCCGTTTCAACTCGATGCGAGGGGTCAGGCAGGGTTGCATACTTGCTCCTCTGCTATTTACAATTTACATCAATGGCCTAGACACCCACTTAGAGAGCGCTGCTGGAGACATTCCGCGTGTAGGATAAGTTAAGATCCCTGCTCTCCTATACGCGGACGATGCAGTGCTGATGGCTCGCACCGGCGTCTGTCTCCAACAGCTTTTGGACGCATTCGGTACCTTCATGGACCAACTAGACTTGAAGGTTAATTCAAACAAGTCACACACTATGGGTGTTGGTCCTCAGAAGAAAAGAGCCCTGGTAAAAACATTTAGATGCAAGGGAGAAGTTGTGTCTAGAGTATCTGTTTTCCCTATCTTGGTGTGCTTTTTGATAATAAGGGTACCTGGGGCCCCCAGGTAAGGGCCAAAAGCCTGGCGGTGACCAGGACATTAACGGCCCTCTTGGGTTTTGCCAAAAGGTTGGGCCACAGACCGATGGAAGCCATCCTAAAGGTTTATAATAGCAAATGCTTCTCTGTGGCGCTGTATGGCGCGCCTTTATGGGGTTATGCATGTTTGGAAAATATTCAAAAGGCGGAAAATAGAGTTCGAGGCATGTGGGCTGCTGAATTCATATCTGTGCATAGATCGTCGCCTAGTGTTGGGTCCGGATGATTGCACATTGTTGTCCTGGAAGAGTCTTCGAAGTATCACGAGATAGGTGGCTCCTCCCCTGGACTACAGTGCGCATGGGCATCGACTCCATCCCCAGATTGTTTTTTTCCGCCATTGGGTTCGGATGTGTTTCGGTTCCCTCTGTCGGAATCGATAGTTGTTTAACTTTCTTTACTTGAGACCAAAAGGTCTTTAGGACTCGCGTCGGTATTGTTTATCGTTCGGGTTGGTTATTCATCGGCTCCGAACACCTGCTGTCCTTTCGCGTGCTATCGGCGCGGACGGGCCTACACGACGCTCAAGACTACTTCATCATGGAACGAAGTCCATTTAAGAGGTGCCCAGTGTGTGCCTCAAAGTACCCGCACATCGATGTGCACCCAGTGTGCAACAAGTGCTTGTCGCCGGACCACGACGAGGCCAAGTGTATGGCCTGTTCCAAGTTCCGGTCGAAGAAGACTCTCAAGCTACGACGGGCCGCTAGACTGCAGGCCCAGAGCTCGGCACCCCCTCCGGCGAACATCTTCGAGGAGGATGTTGAAGACGACACCATCCAAAATGTCTCGGACTCTAACCCGGCGTCGGAGGTCGAGGAAAGCTACGACGCGGAAGATGAGGAGTTCGAGGAAGTAGTCGAGGAGGTAAGGGACGACGACGGGGCCATTGCCACCGTGGAGGATAGCTCGGAGGAGGAGCTTCCTCACACTGACTCCGGGGCCAGCCACCATTATGAGGCCCAGGTCGAGGGATCGCCTTCGGGCCTTACCCAAGACCTCGATACCCGTCCCACGGCTCCGCCTTCCGGCCCGGCCACGGACATTGGTGCAGCACCACTCCAGGTGCAAAAACTGAAAGTGAAACCGTCGGTATCGACGCCACCAGTATCGAAACCAAAAGGGCAAGTCGCACTGGTTGGATCTAAGGCTTCGGAGGCCTCGGCGCCGAAGAAATACAAGATGGCCGTCGAGCTCAAGAGCCACGCCAAAATGGCCGATCCGAAGACTGCGGTGTCGAAGGCGAAGGCGCCCGACGCAGCTGCGTCGGCGCCGAAGTTGGTCGACGCTCTCAAAAGTCGCGTCGACGCCAAAAAGGTCGATGACCATAAGAAGGCCCCGAAGAAGCGCCAGGACGACCCCAAGTCTCTGGCTGCACCGCTTCCGGTTGACAAGGCGAAGGGGGGAGCTGCGTCGGCTCCGAGGACTGCGCCCTTTGTCGCCGACCCTAATCCGGCTTCGGAGGACTCTCTCGAGCCGGTCCGTCCCTCTGCTTCGTTTACCAAGAAGGTCACGGAGTCGCTTCAGCGTATTCGGGAGGGGGCCGCGGAGGTCGAGCCCAAAAAGACTGTGTCGCCCAAGCCTCTGCAGAAACCGGCGAAGGCGCAGACGCCGATTCTTTTCACGCTGCCGCCTAGGACGGCGCCGAAGGCTTTCGCTGCGAAACCTGGGACCGGAGTGCCCTTAAAGTTGGCTTCGACGCCGAAGGCATCGTCGGTGGTTCCAAACCCACGACACCAACCACTGGCGGAGGAGGAGCGTCGAGAGGTGGTCATCGACGCCAACACAGGCAAGCTGTCTCTCCTTAAACGGAAGATCACAGCGGAGCCAGCGTTGGAGCATTTCCACATCCCACTTAAAAAGAAGTTGGACTCTGCGGGTACATCTGCCCCTATGGAGCCTGTATCTCCGCAAGGTCAGGAACTCTCACCCACTCATTCCAATGCTGGGGAGGGTGATGGAGAAGACGAGGATGAGTATGCTTATCCAATTTACTTGGACTCAGAGGATGTCACTGAGCCATGGTCTGCTGGGGGAGACCCTGGGGACCCCCACTCGAGACACGAGCCACAACTTTTTGCTGCAAAAACTTCCCCGACGGAAGACTCTGCGGCCTTCAACGCTCTAATTGAAAGGGCTGCAGCCAATCATGACGTCAACCTCCATGCAGACCCAGTGGATGTCGATTTTCTTTTTGACACTTTCTCAGTGGCTGAAAAAACTGTCAAGACACTGCCAATGCTCAAAGGAGTGTTAAAGCATGCGCCAGAGGTTTTCAAGGAGCCCACCCGGGCAAGAGTCATTAATCCTCGTATTGACAAAAAGTACAAGGCAGCGCCCACTGATCCGACGTACATCAAAGGACAGTTGCCGCTAGACTCTCTGGTTGTCTCCAACGCACGTAAACGAGCCAACTCACAGATCACGGGTGATGCTCCTCCCCCAGACAAGGAATCAAAGGTGTTTGAGGCATCAGGGAAACGTATTGCTGCGCAGGCAGCCAATATATGGCGCATATCCAACACGCAGGCGCTACTTGCACGCTACGACAGGGCACACTATGACACTCTAGAGACCCTTCTACAGCACTTACCAGATCAGTATAAGGAGGCTGCTGAAATGTTGATTCAGGAGGGAAAACTTATCACTAATGCCTCAATTAAGTGTGCTCTAGATGTAGCTGATACCGCCTCACGCGCAGTAAACACTAGCGTTCTACTGCGCCGACATGCATGGCTCAAAATCTCAGGCTTTAAACCGGACATTCAGACTACCATCCTAAACCAAACTGTCAATCCTGACCACCTGTTTGGGCCGGAAGTGGATGCCACCCTCGAAAAAATGAAAAAAAGACACTGACACTGCTAAATCTATGGGTGCCCTGCAGTCCCAGCAGTTTCGGGGTGGTTCCTTTCGCCGCTCCAATAACAGAGGCACCTCGAGGGGTCAGGCGTCCCAATCCACGCAATTCTATAAAAGTAACACCCAATCCTCCTATACCAACAAGGGTCGGGGTGGATACCGTGGCAACAACGTCAAAGGCAGAGGGCGTGGAAATAACAGCTCCAGGCCCTCCACCGCCAGCAAGCAGTGACGCCTTGTCACTGCCCCCCGACCACGCAACACCGGTCGGGGGGAGACTCCAGCAGTTCCTGCCCGTGTGGAAGTCCATCACCACGGACAGGTGGGTCAGATCTATTATCCAATACGGTTATTGTCTGGAGCTCACATCCACTCCACCCAACATACCTCCAAAAAGCCGTCCTATGTCCGGCGAGCACTTGCACTTGTTGCAGCAAGAAGTCAACGTCATGCTGCAAAAAGGGGCAATAGAGCTCGTTCCACTGCAAGAAAGGGGTACAGGTGTTTACTCCCTGTACTTTCTCATTCCAAAGAAGGACGGATCCCTCAGGCCCATCCTAGACCTCAGACCTCTCAACTTGTACATTCTGTCAGAGCATTTCCATATGCTCACTCTGCAGCAGGTTCTCCCACTGCTTCGGCAAGGGGACTTCCTGGCAACTCTGGATCTCAAGGATGCATACTTTCACATTCTGCATCCTTCTCACAGAAAGTACCTAAGGTTCACCATTCAAAATCAGCACTACCAGTTCATGGTTCTGCCTTTTGGGGTCACCACGGCGCCCAGGGTCTTCACGAAGTGCCTAGCAACGGTGGCGGCGCATCTAAGGCGTCAAAACATCCACGTCTACCCCTATCTGGACGACTGGCTCATTCAGGCAAAGTCGAACCAGCAGTGCGCCGACCACGTGTCCCACACTATTCACCTTCTGCACGATCTGGGGTTCTCACTGAATTACCCAAAATCCCATCTCCAGCCTGTGAGAAGTTGGCCCGATATGCAACGTTCGCTATTCTAGCGACCGCTATGTATCGTTCCAACGACCCTTATGGTGTTTGGTTGTAAGTCAACCTATAGACCAGCTATCCTAGTAGCGTGGATACGAGCAGTCTAAGGCTAAAGACTCGAGAGGGCGTGTTAAGCCAGCTGTTTACCACACATGTACCCCTTGAACACCCAGTGAAAGGACACCACACAAGTGTTATGAAAATAAACAGTATATTTATTAAGAATCACAACAGCCCTGTACTCTTTATGAGGACAGGGTACTAAGCACAAACCAAATCTTTTTAGCAAATACTTCAAGTGCACAATTAGGAACAAGTGTCCGAGGACACGGAAAGATTAAGGTCTCGGGCGGACCCGATAAGGCAAGTCGGAAGCGAGGGACTCGGGACCCTAGAGTAAGGAGGCTATGCAGGCACCGAAATGCCGAGTTACCTAGCCACGAGGGCTGCGGCTGCACAAGTCTTACAGGCGTCGGGGTCTTCGCTGACGAGCCAGGAGCCGGAAGAAAAGAGTTGCTGGCCGGCGACCAGTGCTGAATAGTTGGTAGAGATCCAAGCCTGGATCGGAGATTGATGAAAACCTGAAAGCAGAGGGGACCAAGTTCGTACTACTAGCCAGTAGTCAGAGGGTACCAGGAAGGCACCGGTTGGCCGTCACCTCGACCAGGTGAGTGGGCGACGCTAGGCTCTGCAGTCTCACGGACCAGGAGGCGTTATCGGCGACCACGGCGGAGGTGCGAGCTGTCCCACGAAGGATGATGCTGTCGGCGTCGCTGGGCCCAGGATGGGGCAACAAGCCTTGGCAGTTCTCAGGGCCACGTGGTGGCCTAAGAGGGCGTCTTGAGTGGACCAGGAGGGTCCGGGGTGCTTCTCGCAAAGATGGAAGCAAGGGCCAGTCTGGAGCAACCAGACCAGCAGTACTGATTTTCGGATGTCGTCACAGAAGGACACAAGCCAGCGGCTAGTGACCAGACAACGTGCTGAGCAGCGAGCAGAAGGGCCCCACGCAGATCGTGGAGATGCTGGGAGACTGCACTTCGGTGCTGGAGCGGCTCAGGGTCGGGGCTTCTCGGACCCCAGAGCACTCACCAGAGAGTTACCTCGATGGTCGTGCTGGTTTTAAGAGCGTGCAGGTTCTGATGATGGCCGGTCCCTCGAGGTCTCGTCGCACCCACGGATCACAGCTGAGCTGATGATGTGGGTAGAGGTCAGAGGTGCCAGGGAAGCCGGTTCTCGTCGAGCTGGGCCGTCGGATTCCTTGAGGGAGGACTTACAGCAAACCGCAGAGTTCTTAGTTGGTGCCCGCTGATGCAGGGTGACTACTCCTTAGTCACAAGGGAGAAATCTTGAGAACAGTCTTGAATGTCCTTTCGTAGAAAGTAGTTCTTGAATCAAAGATGATCTAATTTGGAAGGGTCCCCGCTCCGGTCTTTATTCTAAAGAAAGGGGTGGGTACATGACTAGGTCCTGCCCTAAGGGTGGGACCAGGAAGGGGGGTAGTTACACCCCTCTCCCCTGCCGGACTTTCCCCAGGCCAGGGCTGGCGCCCCTGGAACTGGTTCTGACCGGCAGATGCGTAGTGAGCACCGGGGTGCCACTCCGCAGTCACCTTCTCGCAAAAGCCCTACCTACCCAGAATACACAAACCCTGTCTGGGACGGTGCGAACACCGCCCTTGACAGGAAACCCTTTGTCCAAGCTCTCCCCGCTGGAAAGACTCCCAGCAGCAGGAGGTCAGACTCGTGTCTGTGGTGGCAGCATCCATTTTGTGGAGCTGAGGCTTTAGTTAACTTTAACCGGGGTTCACAGTTACGTACATGTCGTGTCCCTCTAGAAGGGCGGAATGCTAACCTCGTCGCCAGAGTTGGTGAGAGGGCAGCATCCCGATTCGTATGACACCTTACTCGACATGTCTTGATAACGCGACACCGAAGTTACCGATGTGGTACGCGTTATCATGGAACAGCCATTGGGTCTTGATTCCGCAAGCTGCAACCGGGCTCGGCTCGGGCCAGAACCTAGTTCACTCGAGCCCATGCACTCTGCCTTCAGGATTGTCAAGGCCTGCCATAGGAGTGACTGATAGGAACTCGGGTGTCCATTGTATGGTTAGATATAGAGCTACTATACCTAAAGCAAAGGGTGATTACACTACTTTGCCCCAGCTGTCATGCAGCCAGTTGTGTCAAATTTAGGAGGCCAGCCCGAGGTGGCATAATACATGCTGCAGCCCCTGGCGGCCCTGGGTACACCTATGCCCTGCGTTACGGGGTCTGATAAGGTGGCCCAGTACCAATTGGAAATGCACCTAGGGTACATGGAATCCATTTTAAAGAGAGAGCAGTAGGCCTGGGGTCCTGATTGGCAGGATCCCAGGTCGACTATGTCCAAAACCAGCTAAAACACAGGGCAAAAAGTTGGGGGCAACCATAGTCAGGATGTACCTTCCTACACAGCCCGCCCACATACGGCAGTATCTGGGGGCGACAATAAACACTCTGGCGGCCACTGCGCAGCCGAATTCAGTGAGAATCAACAGCATTCAGTCGCTGATCCAAAGATTCAGTCCTTAGCACTCTCTTCCAGCAAGAGTGTTCATGCAGTTGATAGGCGTGATGGCCTCCTGCATCTCCATTGTCCCGCAAGCGAGACTACATATGCGCCCGCTTCAGGAGTGCTTAGCACGTCAGTGGACTCGGGCTCACGGGCAATTGACAGACCTAGTGTTGGTGAGCGGTCGGGCATACAACTCTCTGCATTGGTGGAATCCACAAAACCTTTGCAAGGGCCGACCGTTCCAGGAGCCTGTGCCACAGATTATCCTGACGACGGACGCTTCTCTCCAGGGTTGGGGAGCGCATGTACTCCATTACACAGTGCAGGGACTATGGACTCTACAGCAAAAGAAGATGCACATCAATGTGTTGGAACTGATGGCGATCTTCATGGCCTTAAAGGCGTTCAAAGTACATCTGTGCAACAAGGTCATGTTGATCCGAACGGACAACATGACGGCCATGTACTACATTCAGAAACAGGGAGGAACACACTCTCCGCAGCTGTCTGATCTGGCTCAGAGCATGTGGAAGTGGGCCATTCAGAGGGACATCTTCCTCATGGCAGAACACCTCCCAGGCAAGGACAATCAGATGGCGGACCTGCTCAGCAGGCACAGCCACCAAATGCACGAGTGGGAGATACATCCATCAGTACTCCAGCCGTACTTTCAAAGATGGGGTCATCCAGAGATAGACCTGTTCGCCACAAGGAAGAACGCAAAATGCCAAAGCTTCGCCGCCAGGTTCCCACACCCGCAATCGCAGGGCAATGCGATATGGATGAACTGGTCAGGCAAATTTGCGTACGCTTTTCCCCCAGCACCCCTGATACCGCTGGTGGCACGCAAGCTCAGGCAACACTCGATGACTCTCATCCTGGTTGCTCCAACGTGGGCTCGCCAACCATGGTACACCACGTTTCTAGAACTGTCCGTGGTACCGCATCAAAGGCTTCATCTCACACCCAGCCTTCTGACGCAGAGCCATGGCGACATTCAGCACCCGGATCCGCGACAGCTCAACCTGGCGATCTGGCTCCTGAGGTCCTAGAGTTTGGCTACCTTAACCTTCCTCCCAATTGCATGGACATCATTCGGGAGGCAAGAAAGCCCACTACTAGAGCATGTTATGCGGCCAAATGGAAGCGGTTTGTCATTTATTGCGCAAACCACAACATTAATCCACTAGATGCTTCCATTCAGAACATCATCTGTTACCTGTTCCATCTATACCAGTGTAATTTGGCATATACTTCCATCCGCATTCACCTGTCTGCGATGGCCGCATACCTCCAGAATAGACAGCACCTTTCACTTTTCAAAGTGCCTGCTATCAACGCTTTTCTGGAAGGACTCAAAAGGGTCATTCCACCACGGACCCCACCAGCTCCAGAATGGAACCTCAATGTGGTTCTTACGAGACTGATGGGTCCTCCCTTTGAGCCACTACATTCTTGTGAACTTCAGTTCTTGACTTGGAAAGTGGCTTTCTTAGTGGCAATTACATCGCTACGGAGGGTTAGTGAGCTGCAGGCCCTCACAATCCAAGAGCCATTCTTCCAGGTTCATGCTAACAGGGTAGTGCTCCGCACTAACCCTAAATTTCTACCCAAGGTTGTGTCTCAATTCCACTTAAACCAAACAATTGAGTTGCCGGTGTTTTTTCAAAATCCTGAGTCACTGGCGGAGCGGATGCTCCACACCCTTGACGTTAAAAGGGCCCTAATGTATTACATTGATAGGACCAAGGATTTTAGAAAGACTAAGCAGCTTTTCGTTGCTTTTGCGTCACACCACAAGGGTAACGCTATTTCCAAGGCTGGTATTGCTAGGTGGATCGTAAAATGTATTCAAATCTGTTATGCGAAAGCTAAACGCACTCTTACAATTCCACCGAGAGCCCACTTCACCAGAAAGTTGGGGGCCTCTATGGCCTTCCTTGGAAACATTCCCTTAGAGGACATATGTAGAGCAGCCACATGGTCTACCACACATACATTTACTAAACATTACTGTGTAGACGTGCACTCTAAACAGCAGACAGCTGTAGGGCAGGCTGTTCTCAGGACACTTTTCCAAACTGCTGCAGCTGGCACGGGCGGCCGCCGCTAATGGAGGGACTGCTATGTATTCTATGCACAGATATGAATTCAGCAGCCCACATGCCTCGAACTGCAAATGCTACTTACCAGTATGCATCTGTTCTTGGCATGTAGGGCTGCTGACATTCATATTGCCCGCCCTCCTCCCCGGCGCCTGTAGCAGCTGCAGTGTTTACATATCATTTCATGGCATGGTCATCATTCACAAGGTTCACTCCATCTCGGCCACAATGGCTAAAAACAATCTGGGGATGGAGTCGATGCCCATGCGCACTGTAGTCCAGGGGAGGAGCCACCTATCTCGTGATACTTCGAAGACTCTTCCAGGACAACAATGTGCAATCATCCGGACCCAACACTATGCGGCGATCTATGCACAGATATGAATGTCAGCAGCCCTACATGCCAAGAACAGATGCATACTGGTAAGTAGCATTTGCATTCTTACGCTCTCTTTTGTGCCTTCCCCAATCAACAGCAACCTTTTCCTTACACGCGGAGGTGGGCATGGACTATGTCCATGATAGGTTAAAACTGGCGCCCCTAACATACTGGCTCAAGACATGGCTAAACACAGAATTAACCCTTAATCATCTGATAATGAAGGATGTCATGTCTTTGGAGCATAGCAATGTAATCCCATAGTTGGCCTACTTGAAAAAGACTTTAAGGACTTGGGACAGCCAGATCTTTTCACTGACCCCTCTGGCATAACAAACCAAGATGTAGTCGTCATTAAAAAAACAATTTATGATAAGGGCAAAAATGAGTCGAGAAGAAACGGAATTGCTAAAGCCCACAGTTAGACGTCATTATTTGTTAGTTAACTCACCTGCACTAGAACCGTACTTATGTTTTGTTAACAACCCATTTCACAGGTTTCTTTTAACGAAATTCAGGTTTAATCTTATTCATTTCTATTTGGGAAGTTTTAATACTTGGGTAAAACCAGAGTAAGCACCGCCCTGCACTTGTGAAAACTTTTCTGCACAAGATACCATGCACTTTATTATGTTTTGCGATTTCTTTTCTGAACAGAGGAAAAAACATTTGTTACCAGTTTTGAGGGAAGCTGGTTTCTCCCAGGTGAGACCAGCCATGTTTTACCTCCAATCACTGAATAACATCCGCATCACATTTTGCGTGGCAAATTTTTTAGTGGCGGCGGCTAGATCAAGAACAGTTAAGAAATCATTAAACTTCCCTGTATGAACCGCTTTTATATTTTTCCTAATCCTGTTTTTATTGTAACACCCTGTCACATGTATTCGATTGAAATGAATTTGTTTAATTGTATTTTAATTGTATATAATATGTTTTTTATGCTCTTTGTATGATTTTTAACTAAATCGAATAAAGATAATTTGACTTTGACTATTTAGGTGATGTGGCTCTTGGATGGCTCAGCGATGTGCATCGTAATTTTTTGTGCGCACTGTTTGAGCTGGACGAAGTTCGTGAGGCCATAATGGGATTACAGTCCGGAAAAGCCACGGGGATGGACTGCATCCCTGTCGAATTTTATAAAACTTACATTGATATAATGGCCCCTATCCTTTGTGAAGTTTATGAAGAATCCTTGGAAGTGGGTTCTCTACCCCCGTCAATAAGAGAGGCCCTCATCATATCTCTGCTGAAACCAGACAAACCGGCCCACCTTTGAGGTTCGTACAGGCCGCTATCCTTGCTCAACTGTGATGCAAAAATTCTGGCGAAGTTGGTCGCTAAGCGATTGACCTTGCTGATGGAACACCTCATTCTCCCGGATCAGTCCGAGTTTGTGCTCGGACGGGCCTCATCCCATAACTTGCGAACTCTTTTCACTATCATGAACAACGTAACCTCTGAACTGCCTTTAGCAGCAATTTTTTTAGACGCGCCGAAAGCCTTCGACTCTGTTGAATGGCATTACATATTTTCGATTACGAGTCGGATGGGGTTTCCGCCGCTCTTCCTGTCCTGGATCCGACTTTTATATTATCAACCCGGGGCCAAAGTGCTAATCAATGGCCGGCTGTCACCAAGATTCTCCTCACTATAGGGACACGTCAGGGATGCCCCTTGTCCCCACTCCTTTTTGCCCTAGCCGCGGAACCCCTGGCGGCACGTCTGCGTCAACTTCATAACGCTATGGCCTTACAATGTAACATGCGGCAGATCCTAGTCTCAATGTACGCGGATGACATCACTCTTTACGTGAAAGATCCGCAGAATAATCTGAATACGCTCTTGCTGGAGTTTAAAGTTTTTGGACGCCTATCTGGAGTTCAAATAAACTGGGGTAAATCCTTCATATTCCCCTTGACTGACTCTGGAGCGATTTCCGCTGGACTTCCCATTGGAGTGGTGTGCAGACGAACTCCGATATTTAGGAATCGGCATCACCAGAAATAAGGAAGAGCTTATGAGGCTCAATTACGGGTGGCACTCACCCGAAATACGGATAAAGTAAGTAGGTGGATTAGACTCCCGCTGTCTATGGCAGGAAGGACATCATTGATCAAAATGGTATTACCCCAGCTTCTATATCTATTCCTGAATATTCCCTTTTTTCCAGGACGCCATGTTTTTTAAGGCCCTTAGGTCTGAGTTGATTCGGTTAGTGTTTGGAGGCAAACAAGCTAGACTGAAATGGGCCGTGTTGATTAGACCATACTCGTCGGGCGGCTTCGATGTACCTGATTTTGAACTATATTATACTTGTGCTCAGGCTCACTACTTATACTTTTGGATACACCAGCCCAAATATATGCCACAGCTGGCAGCGGAACACTGGCTTGTCTATCCAATGCTGATAGAGGGCGCAATATACATGGATTTACCTGCCCGAGAACGCACTCAGTTAATTATAAACAATGGTTCTGTTGGGTGCCTAAGGTAATTATTCCAAAACACATATACATCTTTCTCAAATTATTTTGTGACAAATTGTCAAATACTTTGGTCAGTCATCTAATGAAAGCCTAGTAAAATAGCAAATCCCAAACAAAGAGAACAGAGTGAAAATATCTTTTTAATCAATGAATTATTCTCATTCATGAACACTCTATTTTTTAACGCATGTAGATTAATCATTGAAGCAAAAAATTACTTCATTAAAGACGGCGCATATAGAAACAGTGCGTGCATTGTGACATAAAGTGCATACGTGCGTAAAGTGAGTTTTACAAAAGTGAGTGATTGAGAGAGGGGGGAGGGAACGAAAAATTATTTTGCAGGCCAGTTTTTGTATTATTAATTGTAATGTATTCAGTACGCCACTACACTTGGCCTTAATAACTAATTATCTTATACTGGTCCAGTAGTTATCGTCGACGTTTCGAACCTTGGACGCCTTGATTATGGGTCTGGGGCGGGTCTTCTTCAGGACTGGGGCAGGTGGGATAGTGAATTTGCGCCTGTTGGTCAAAGAAATATGCCATCAGGTAGGGATTTGCGTAAAATTTAATGAATGAATTAAAATCAATTAAAATAGCGTGAGCACTGTGACTATTGCTGGACTCACCTAAAGGTCCTTCATGATTACGGACCTTGAAGGTTTTCAGAATTGTCACCCTTTAGAATAGGCCATCCGGTTCCTATATTCTGTGATTTTGTTAAGTTAAGTATGGTTATGCATGAGAAGGGGTATGCTACAGTCTGGATAATTCAAAAACTTTCATTGCTCACAGGGTGTTCAATTAACCGAATAGGAGTAGCACTCTGTTATGACTCACCGAGGTGCTTGAAACGAGTGTGGTTCTGTACAGGCTTCACCGTGGGTCCAGTATATGAGAATCATACATCCCTCTTGTATCAGGGGCAATCCTTATATGACATACCAGCCGTAATGCTTCTAGCGATCTGTAATACAGGGGGTGAAGTGGGCTGTTAGTGCGAATTCCTGAAGGAAATGCACCTCGAGTAATGCAAACGCATGCGGGGTAAAGTTAGGTTACTGACTTACTGTGTGAACAAATCTCACCTGGTTATTTAATCCGATTCGATCTTTATAGTGCAGACACAGGGTCTAAGTCAGCGTGTGCGCCGCGGTCGTCTTTAGACAATAGTTCACGGAACCGAGAGCCGGTTACCGCTAATATTTCTCCCCTCGAGGACGCAAGGCGTGGAAGCTGCGCTGGGTTGCCAAGCAACCAGCGTGCTACGTGCACGCAATGGAGCATCCCCGTGACTCAGAAACCAAGCATTCTCCGTTGCCGGGTAACGCAGGGGTCAGACATGCTTTATTAAGAAGCGCTTCAGTTACCGCGCCTCGTATGCCGACGTGAGAGACAGTTAATGTTTAGATAAATCAACACCCTAACTGGGTCTCCAGGGAGGAAATGGTAACAGGGGTACGTGCATATAACATTTGTGACACGGTGTTACATTATTTAAAAACAGAGGTGTAAATATGATAACGCATTTGTGACAAAGAGTGGCATTATTACAAGCCATAAAAATGGCAGTGTGATGTCATCATAACTAGACACATTTTATAGACTGTTTATAGCAGGCATCGCATCGAACATTATCACATTTGATGGAATCCGTATCCAGGTCAGTACCAGACTATGGTTCATGTAACAACGGTAACAGTGATAGTTTATATCTTAAATTCAGAGTGACACTAAGTAAAGGCTACATACTTTATAATCCTGCATCTACTGAAGGTTAGATTGTCAGTCTAAATCAGTCTGTATGTGCATCGTATATATGTATCTATGTGTCAAATGAGAGCCACTGATGGAGCGTGCTGTTCCTACAGAGAACTTGTACTGAAAAAGTAGATTATATGGTTAGAGTTGCCCCATTTGTTTAGCAGTCTCCTCCCTCTCATTCAGTCCCCCCTGCACTGTATTCAAAGAATGTATCCATCTGCACTCCTTGTAATTAAGGGACTTTGAGATCGAGCCACCCCTCACATTAGGTATTATTTTCTCTAGGACTCTCCACATGATGTCTTCCGGTTTATGATTGAGTGTTAAAAAGTTCAACCAGAGGCGCACCCACTGTATTGCACCTTAATCTGCTCATGTGCTGTAGGATCTGAGTTTTCACCTTTTGTTTTGTCTGTCCAATGTAGATTGGGGTACAGGGGCAGGTGATGGCATAGATAACCTGTGTGCTATTGCAATTCGTGAAATTTGTAAGTTTGTAAGTTCTGGTGTTGTAGGTAAAGCTAGCACCCTCCTGACAGTTTTCAAAGGCCTTGCAGCTACCACACTTGTGATGCCCAGTCAAAGGAGGGAGGTTAAGCAGATTTCTCAGGACCGGTTGTTTGGGAGTTTCCAGAAAGGCTTTTACCACTGTGTCCTTTATGTTCCTGCCTCTCTTAAAGGCGAACAGGTGTTCTTGTGTCATCTGCAGTTCCCCCGCCACCAGGTTCCAATACTTTTTCACAATCTTTTTTATATCATTGCTTCTTGTGTTATATGTGGTGACACATACAATGCCACTGTGTTCTTTGGACTTTTCTTTGGTCTCCAGTAGTTCGTCCCTTGGTTGGTACCACGCACGCTTCTTAGCACGTTTAAGTAATCCAAGGGGTTGTCCGCGGCTCTTCAGTATTCTAGTTAGATCATCTGCCTCACGAAAATAGTCTTTCCTCTGGGAGCAGTTCCTCCTCAATCTGAGGTACTGCCGTTATCCCTCAAATTCCTTGAGTGATGAGAGTCATACATGAGTAAGGTATTCCTCTCCGTTGGTTTTCGATACAGATCACTATACAATACTCCATCTTCAGCCTTGAAGGTCAAATCCAGGATGTCAATGGATTCCCTACTCCGGGCCATTGTGAACTGAATATCTCTGCTTCTGTTATTCAGCCAAGCCTGGAACGCATCCAGTTCCTTTTCACCACCTGACCAAATCATTAGGACATCATCGATGTAGCGTTTCCACACATCAATTTGATCCAGATAGGGATTGGTAGGGTTATATAGATGTTCCTCCTCATATTTGTCCATGAATATGTTTGCCAGGCTTGGCGCATATGTTGCGCCCTTGGCCACCCCTTTGCACTGATAGTAGAATTGCCTTCTGAAAACAAAGTAGTTCCTCCTCATCGCTATTTCCAATAGACTAATCACGAAATCAGTTGGAATCCAATGAGGTCTACTTCTTTGGTTCAATGTAGTTCTAATTGCTTCTATTGCTCTATCTTGGGGAATCGACGTATATAGAGATGACCCGTCCAGTGTAACCAGTATTTGCTTCTCTCCGTCGAACGGTTGGCCCTCCAATAGCTGAATGATGTGCTTACTGTCTCGCACGTAGGACTTAGTCATTGGTACCCATGGCTGCAGGAAATAGTCAATAAATTGGTTCAGAGGTTCTAGGATTGAGCCGCAGCCAGATACTATGGGTTTGCCAGGAGGGTACTCAAGTCTTTTATGTACTTTTGGTAAAGTATATATAGTAGGTACCCGGGGTTCCAGTTGGTTCAGGAAATCATGTTCATGTTTGCTCAAGAAACCTTCCTCAACACCCGCCTGTGTAGTCTCTTCTATAAGTACCTTTATTTCCAATGTAGGGTCCTTTTGGGATTTTCTTGTAGCTATCCACTTCCTGTAATTGCTGCTCAATCTCGCTGATGTAATCAAGTGTGTTTTGTACCACTATGGCTCCTCCTTTATCCGCCGCCTTTATCACTATGGCATCATTTTTAGCGAGTTCATGTAATGCCATTTTCTCCTCTTTGCTCGTGTTGTGTTTTATGTACTTCCTTTCTCCCAGCAACTTCGTGTCCTCCAGAACTATCTTCTCAAAGGCCAATATTCTGTCATCATGAATGAGGTTGGTGTGAACGAGGCGGTGGTCTGAAGGGGGTTGCCGCCATTAATGGAGTATGGGTATTTTTCGCAAAGAAGTACTTCAATCTGACCTTCCGGAAGAAGCGTTGTAATTCCAGTCTGACCTGGAAGGAGTCAGATGTAGCCGTTGGTACATATGACAATCCTCTGGCTAATACGTCCAGTTCTGCACTGGTCATGATGTAGTTAAATAGGTTAATAACCGAGTCTTGGTGCGTCCCAGATGATCTTGCTGGTGTTATGTTCTCTAGGGGGACGGGTGTACCTCCACTGGTAATGCAGTTATATTCTGTCCGTCTGTTAGCTACTTCCGTAGTCGTTGGTTGATCCTCTGCCACAGGTGAGGGAAGGAAGAGCTGCGTGTTAGCTAGTGACCTGTCAGTGGTCTCCTCTTCTGCGTGGCCAACTACCACCTGTAGGTTTGCCTCCTCGTGGAGATCTCTCCATGTGCCTCTGGTTGGTAAAACCTGACTCGAGAGGAGCCCTGTCCGGCTCTCCCCCTGCCTCCCCATCGCTTCGGGCGTTCCCAGTTTTGTTGTCTCCCCCCCTCCTCTGTTCCCCCTGGGGTGGCTGTCCCCTAAAAAATGATGGGGACCTTGGTAGTCTGAACTACTGGTGGAGGGTCTGTCGGCCTCTGAGTCCGAGCTACTTCCAACAGATGAATCTGAGAAGCTATTAAACCTTCGTGGGCCCTGTCTCCCCTTGTTGGTATAGAAACCTTGGCTATCCTGTTGATGATATTCGTCAACAAGATAGGGGTAGGTTCGTTTCTTGTCGTAATTCCTTACGTCCTTGCTGAGTTTGTCTAGCTTTCTACCCAGCTTAATTGTGTTAAACTCAGACAACGTTTTTTCTGCATGCTCCAATGCCTCCTTGGCATTCGTGAGTGCGGAATCACCCAGAATCTCACTCTTGAGTTAAGCGATCTCCTGAGTCAATTTCTTCACGTATTCTATGGCAGTCTCCACTCCAAGCACCATCCAGTGCCTGGAGCAGTTGTTTGCCACGTAGCTAAAGCCCTCTCTAAACTTAGGTACGTCTATAAAAATAGCTGCCTCATTCCGAACTTGGAGGCCTTTCGGTATTATATTCGCTTCCAAGTATTTTGTTAAGACGTGCCCATGGAGACGTGATCTAATTAGTTTTTTCTCGAGTCTCTCTAGTTTAGCTAATTTGGCACTTAGCCCAGCATCAGATGGATTTCTCTCGTTCCCCAACAGAAAGCTGGAGGCACCCTGATCTTGAATCAATTTGGCTATGTATTCTTCAGTATAAGACAAGGTTTCCTTGTAGGACATAATCAAAAGCAAACAAAAGAGCTGTTCACAATTTAAATGATACAATTGTCTTTGTAAACAAACAATAGTTGAGTGAAGGTAAATAACAAACAACAATTAATGAGTAAAAGCAACCCTCACAGGTATGCACCTGCACTTTATGTTGTAAATCGCTACGGGGTAACCCAGTATCCCTCAGAACCTGGGTGGAGTAGTTTATTATAAACAATGGTTCTGTCGGGTGCCTAACATAATTATTCCAAAACACATATACATCTTTCTCAAATTATTTTGTGACAAATTGTCAAATACTTTGGTCAGTCATCTAATGAAAGCCTAGTAAAATAGCAAATCCCAAACAAAGAGAACAGAGTGAAAATATCTTTTTAATCAATGAATTATTCTCATTCATGAACACTCTATTTATAACGCATGAAGATTAATCATTGAAACAAAAAATTACTTCATTAAAGACGGCGCATATAGACACAGTGCGTGCATTGTGACATAAAGTGCATACATGCGTAAAGTGAGTTTTACAAAAGTGAGTGATTGAGAGAGGGGGGGAGGGAACGAAAAATTAATTCATTAATTTTACGCAAATCCCTACCTGATGGCATATTTCTTTGACCAACAGGCGCAAATTCACTATCCCACCTGCCCCAGTCCTGAAGAAAACCCGCCCCAGACCCATAATCAAGGCGTCCAAGGTTCGAAATGTCGACGATAACTACTGGACCAGTATAAGATATTCAGTTATTAAGGCCAAGTGTAGTGGCGTACTGAATACATTACAATTAATAATACAAAAACTGGCCTGCAAAAGAATTTTTCGTTCCCTCCCCCCTCTCTCAATCACTCACTTTTGTAAAACTCACTTTACGCACGTATTCACTTTGTCACAATGCACGCACTGTTTCTATATGCGCGCCGTCTTTAATGAAGTAATTTTTTGTTTCAATGATTAATCTACATGCGTTATAAATAGAGTGTTCATGAATGAGAATAATTCATTGATTAAAAAGATATTTTCACTCTGTTCTCTTTGTTTGGGATTTGCTATTTTACTAGGCTTTCATTAGATAACTGACCAAAGTATTTGACAATTTGTCACAAAATAATTTGAGAAAGATGTATGTGTTTTGGAATAATTATCTTTGGCACCCGACAGAACCATTGTTTATAATAAACTACTCCGCCCAGGTTCTGAGGGATACTGGGTTACCCCGTAGCGATTTACGAGAACGCACTCAGACAACTGTGAATGCCACAGTCACGGCATGGCAGAGCATTGCGCACCAATTTGAGGCCCACATAGAATACTCACCGCTATTACCTGATCGCACCTCTCACTCTGATTAAGCCTGCACAGTTTTAGAAGCGCCTAGTTTGTGCGTAGCGCTAGACTGCCCCGACCTCTGAGCATTTGTGTAGAAATCCGCCGAAGCCATTAACATATTGAAGCCCCCAAAGTGCGCTTGTGTGACAGCAGCTCCTGCACCGTGCTGCCTGAATTGATAATATTGCCTGCTATTGCATTGTGTATTAGCGCCGCCGCCTTTGACATCGCGCTCGCCTCCATTGTGCCCCAGTGTTGTTTCAAGTTTGCCTGTTTTGCTGCTGCCATTTTGTTTGTTGTTGCCCTGCCTCCTTCCCCTGATCTCCACCCCGCCTCCCTGCTGACCCTCCCTCGCCCCTCCCCCTCCACTATCCATATATGACAGATGCTCCCGCGCGCAGCGTTCACGCGCAGCGGTCGCGCCCCATGCACGCCCAAGGTGCGCCAAAGGTAAGCCCGTCTACGCCCGTCCGCGCCTGGACCGCGCCCAGCGCAGGTCCCCTGGTCCCCGCCGCTTCCAACCCTCTAGAATCACATATGACGCCGCCACTCTCCTCGCCCTCAACCCCGGACGCACACCACTATGCTGCGAAGCTACTCCAGGACGTACCCACGGCCCATTCGCCTGCCTCTCCTGCAAGTTCAACTGCATCAGAACCCTCACCAAATCCACGTCCTCCAAATACAACTCCAACTCTAGCCGCCTAAAGTGTATACTGCTCAACACCCGCTCGGTCCACAGACACGCAACAGAACTTTGGGACCTAATCGACACTGCGTCACCTGACATCGCCTTACTTACTGAAACATGGAAGAACACATCATCAGCTCCCGACATCACCATAGCCATACCGGACACTTACAAGATTATCCGAAAAGACCGCACCAATCAAACAGGAGGAGGCATCGCCATCATCCACAGAAACACCATCAAAATCACAACCAGCTCCGACGACAATCTTGCAACCGCCGAACATCTCCACTTTCAGATCCCCACCGCCTCCAGGATCACACTTAGAGGCACCCTCATCTACAGGCCTCCAGGCACCCGCACTCAATTCAGCGATGACATCACGGACTTTGTCACCCCACACGCCCTCGCCTCCGAGAACTACATCCTTCTAGGAGACCTCAACTACCACCTTGAAAACAAACACGACAGCAACACCACCACCCTTCTGGACAATCTGGCCAATCTCGGACTCAAACAACTTGTCGACACCCCCACCCACACAGCCGGACACACGCTCGACCCTATCTTCACCTCCAGCAAGCACATCTCCTTCGATCGTACTACAGCTTTCCACTGGACAGATCACAGCTGTGTTCACTTCAGCTACAAAACCACCCTGACCCACAACCGTCCACAACCTTTTCCTCGGAGAAACTGGAACAAACTCACCACCGACCAACTCCTCACATCACTCAACCAAAACCCTCCCACCCTCTCAATGGACCCAGACCAAGCGGCCACCAACCTCAGACAATGGATTACCCACAGTGCTGACGAATTAGCACCCCTGAAAAAGCACCAGATGAAATCAGCCAGCAAAAAGGCTCCCTGGTTCAATGATGAACTTAAAAAATCCAAGAAGCTATGCCGCACCCTGGAGAAGATATGGAGAAAAAACCCAACCTCAGACAACATGACCTCCCTCAAGACAGCCACCCGCAAACAACACCAACTGATTCGATCCGCCAAGAAATCAGCATTCAAGGATCGTCTCGACAACACCCATAACAGCAAGGAACTCTTCAACATCGTCAAAGAATTCACCAACCCCACCGCAGCATCTAACAACATCACTCCCTCTCAAGACCTCTGTGACGCATTATCCTCCTTCTTCTACAACAAAATTGCCGACATCCACAACAGCTTCGAGAATTCTCCCAGCGACCAACCCTCCCCACCCCCCTCAGATCCTACTCCGCCAACTAACAACCTCAGCGCCGGGAACCCAATCACCACTGAAGACACCATTCGCCTCATGAACTCAATCCACTCTGGCTCGCCTTCTGACCCCTGCCCCCACCACATCTTCAACAAAGCTAACTCCATCATCGCACCCCATCTCCGCGATGTCATCAACTGCTCGTTCATCTCTGCTACCTTTCCAGAAAGCTGGAAACACGCCGAACTCAGCGCCCTTCTGAAGAAACCCACAGCAGACCCCTCTGAACTTAAAAACTACCGACCCATATCCCTCCTCCCATTCCCGGCTAAAGTCATTGAGAAAGCCGTCAACAGCCAGCTCGCCGCCTTCCTTGAATCCAACAACTCCCTTGATCCATCTCAATCCGGATTTCGAGCCAAACACAGCACCGAAACAGCCCTCATTGCAGCGACAGACGACATCCGAGCACTCCTGGACAACGGAGAAACAGTGGCCCTCATCCTACTCGACCTTTCTGCCGCTTTCGACACAGTCTGCCACAGCACCCTTATACAGCGCCTCAGCAACATCGGCATACAAGGAAAAGCCTTGGACTGGATCATCTCATTCCTCGCCGGGAGAACTCAAAGAGTCCGACTTCCCCCATTCTACTCAGAGGCCACCGAAGTCATCTGCGGCGTACCTCAAGGATCCTCACTCAGTCCCACCCTCTTTAACGTCTACATGAGTCCTCTCGCTTCCATCGCGTGTCAACACAACCTCAACATCATCTCTTACGCCGACGACACCCAGCTAATCCTTTCCCTCACCAAAGACCCCAACACCGCCAAAACCAATCTTCACGAAGGCATGAAAGAAGTAGCCGAATGGATGAAACCGAGCCGCCTAAAACTCAACTCAGACAAAACGGAGGTGCTCATCCTAGGATCTTCCCCCTCAGCTTGGGACGACTCTTGGTGGCCTTCTGCTCTGGGCACAGCACCCACACCCACAGACCATGCACGTAACCTTTGCTTCATCCTAGACTCCTCTCTCTCGATGTCCAGACAAGTCAACGCCGTCTCGTCCTCCTGCTTCAACGTACTTCGCATTCTCAAAAAGATCTTCCGCTGGATCCCCCTTGAGACAAGAAAGACTGTCACCCACGCACTGGTCACGAGTCGACTGGATTATGGTAACACACTCTACGCTGGAATCACAACAACATTACAGAAAAAACTCCAGCGCATCCAAAACGCGTCAGCGAGACTCATATTAGACATCCCGCGCCAAAATCACATCACCGGACATCTAATAGACCTCCACTGGCTTCCCGTCAACAAAAGAATTACTTTCCGCCTTCTCACCCACGCACACAAGGCCCTCTACAATCTAGGACCCCAATGCCTCAACACTCGACTGTCCTTCTACAAACCCACCCGCCAACTAAGATCGTCCAATCAAGCCCGCGCCGCAGTCCCGCGCATCCGGAAATCCACCATGGGTGGCAGATCCTTCTCCTTCCTGGCTGCCAAGACCTGGAACGCACTCCCCACCCACCTCCGCCTTACTCAGAACCACATCTCCTTCAGAAAAGAACTTAAAACCTGGCTATTCGACAAATAATGAACCCCTTCCCCTAGCGCCTTGAGACCCTCTGGGTGAGTAGTGCGCTATACAAGTGCCCGAACTTGAACTTGAACTTGGTATACCATCCAGATATGCCCCTCTTGCAAGAAGCCCTTTTTCAGAAATTGCAAGACTGCACGTCCATTAAATGCTGGGGGGACCTGTATGAGAATGGGAAGTTCCGTACTTCTGATAGCATGTTTCAAGATGCGCGTCGCACACCGCTCAATGTTTTCTTATACATCCGTCTTAGACAGGGGGTTAGATCCCTGCATGCAGAATTTCCGGATGATCCTCCGCTGCTTGTACCTCTGCAGATGCTGCTGCAGAAACCTGAGCCCATACGGCTGGTATCCTTGCTCTACACAGTCACACGCTAAATGGGAGGCAGAACTTGGCACTCCCATAACGGAAGAGCAATGGGAATACTGTTGCTCGCAGACTGAAAGGAATTCGGCCAGCAGCAGGTTGAGGATCATACATTATAAGTATCTCCACAGATTGTACCACACCCCGGTCAGTATGCATAAGCACCTACTACGAGATAACAATAGATGCGACAGATGCCATGCCCCACAAGCTGATTTTTTACATTTGTCCTGGAATTGCTCCGCGGTGCACGAGTACTGGGCACAGGTATTTACAGTATTTACAGCATTACACTGCATGACAGACTTAAACACCATTAGTCGCCTTGCTGAGTCATGTCGAACATATTCCGCTAGCATTTCGCCGCTATACGGCGCTGGCATTGTTAATGGCAAAAAGACGTGTTGCCTGCAGATGGAGCAGGGGGAGGGCGCCGAAGTTTAAAGACTGGCTAAATGACCTGATTTTAATTATTTTAATACTTGTAAATATTGAATTGTAATCATGTGCATAATCTTTTATAATTTTAACATGTGTAACAATGAATTTTTGTATTGCTTTTATGGTTTTTACTAACCGAAATAAAGAAATCTTGACTGAATGACTGACCTGATACATTGCCAAGAATAATCTGCCCTGCATGCTGAACTCTTGCCTATCTCATCCAGGCCCAGGGACATCTGGTCGCCACTAGTAACTTACCTGCAGATGACAGCTCAGAGCGGAGAGAGCCGGTAGGCTGGCAGGTACACACTTGAGCACCCTTTACTGCATATCATCAACTAGGGATATAAGTACTGTGTATATGGAATGCGCGGTGATTGCTCCCCAACAGTTCTGTAACTAATAGTTGACGACCGAGAAATGAAAGTGAGGTGTCTGTTTCCCCTGAGAACTCGTCTACCCCTCATTGTTTCTGCAGGTTGTGATCTGATGCTCCTCAGAAGCGTATGCCAGGGAGCCTCTTAGTACAACGCGGCCGACCTGAAAAAGTTGGAGGCGACTTGCTGTGTTAACTTGTCTTCATTATGCACTTTCTGATATATTTAATTGTTTGGCATATTGTGATGCTGCCGGCCAGAGATTGGTTGTAGGCGCATGGCTGTGTATTGTTGAAATCTACTAATAAAGGTCTTTAAAAATAAAAAAAATAAAAAAAATAAAGTTTTGGGGTCGGGTGTAATGTAGATTCCTAAATATTTAAAACCTCCAGTGGCTACTTCAATTGCATAACTACTCGGTAGCTTAGGTGGGGTCCATGTAAGCCGTATAGTACCGACTTGGACCAATTGATGGTATACCCCGCGTATTTACCAAAGTTAGTAATGACGTTGCACAAGCTATTAATTGAGGCTCGTTGGGGACACCAAATAAATCAAAATATCGTCAGGATATAACGAAATGTTATTCTCTTTATCTTTGCTCCATCGTAGTCCACGTATTGAGACATCACATCTGATCCAATGTGCTAGTGGCTCTAGAGTCGACGCAAACAGTAGGGGAGACAGGAGACCTCCCTGTCTGGTCTCTCTCTGTAATGCAAATGTACGCAATGTATGATTGTTTACTCTAACTTGACCCAGCAATGCAGTGTATAGCAATGCCACCCACTGTCTGAATCGGGGACCAAAACCAAACCTCGCCAAAACCTCAAATAGGTAATGTCAGTCTATCGAATCAAACGCCATGGCGGCATCTAATGACAATATAACTGCGTCTTCCTGTAGATATGGCTGCCTGCCCAGGACATTCTGAACTCGACTGATATTTAAAGCGGTGTTGCGGCCCGCTACGAACCCCGATTGGTCATCATTGATCAGGGAGGGGAGGACTGCGATCAGGCGAGACACGAAGAGTTTGGCTAATACCTTGGCTTCTGAGCTTATTTAGGAGATGGACCTATACGAGCCACAATTGGTCGCCGGTTTGCCGGGTTTGTGTATGACAATTGGCGCTAGTCTCTGATCCAAGAGAAGCACACCTTGCTCCAAGCGCAGTCATTCATGTCTTTACGGTGTGGGGCTACTTTAAGGGCCATGCCCTTGAGTAATTGGATGGGAATCGCGTTGGGCCCCATTGCTTTCCCGGAATTAATAGCAAATATAGCTTTACAAATTTCTTCCGCTGTTAAGTCTGCGTCTAGGGCTTCTTTATCACTATCTGACATTGTGGGTAGGGGCATTTCCTCTAAGAGCTGGCGCGAATGGCTAGAGGTGGTGGTGGTCTTGGAGGTATATACTGCCTCCAGGTGGTCTGCAAATGCTTCCGCTACCTCCCGTGGGTCAGTTACCTGTGTCCCATCCTCAAGTAGGAGTTTGGGGACCCAAAGAGCCGCCTGATCTCGCCGCTCCAGCCACGCCAGCATCTTCCCAGCACATTCACCTAGTTCGTACACTTTGTGGGTGTATGGAGGAGTCTCGCCTGAGTTTTTTCCCGCGCAAGGGCATTATATTCTAGTTGCTTATTTTGGAGGTTGTGGGCCGTGGCTTCTGTGGGGAAGGTGTTATGTACAGTTTCTAGTTGGAGCAAGTCACTTTCTAATTGAGTCAGTTGTGCATTTTTATTCCTAATATATCCGATCTTTAAGGCTAGTCACGCCCCTTAATCACGGTCTTATAAGCCTCCCAAATGGTGTTGGCTGAATCAACAGCGCTGACGTTTTCACTAAAATAGTAGCCTGTGTGTTCAGCAAGGTCTTTCCTAATAGCTGGGATCGTAAGAAGCCATGGGTTTATGATTATACGGCCTCTGGTACAGTGCCGTTAGGAAGTAAGGTCAACCCCGAGGGGAGAGTGGTCCGATATACCTCTTTGGAGGCCATGGGGGTGTTGAAACAAGCCTATATCTGCCAGGGAGGTGAAAAAATAGTGAATGTGGGACATGCTTTTGTGCGCGTTTGAGTAGTGCGTGAGCTAAGCTGTGGTGGGATTCAATGTTCGCCAGATGTCAGTGAGACCCATCGCTTGGGTAAAGTCGGCCATGTGTGTTTCGTCAGGGAGTCGGTTTTTGGGGGTGTCTGTCAAGTGTCGCGTCCATTACCATGTTGAAGTCTCCTCCTAGTATAAGAGTACCCGGGGGAAGATCTATGAGAATATTGCCCAGGTCTTGCAGTGCTACCTTGCCCAGTGAAGGTGGAAGATATACCGATATTACATTGAGTGAGTGGTTTGCCCTCCCACATCGCCTCAAGCACAGCAAGTCATCCCTGTGGTCGTTCCAGACGCAAGTGGGTGTAAGAGCGATATTTTTACTTATGAATATACCTGTGCCTCTGGAGCCCGATGTGAATCCCTCATCGACCAAAAGCGTGTACCCCCATCTGTTAAGAGCTTTGCAACTATTTCCCACCAAGGGCGTTTCTTGCAGTAGCACCAGATCTGGCAATTGCCTATTAAGGTATTGTAGGACAACTCCTCTTTTTATCTTACTCTCCAATCCATTAACATTCCATGTCATTATGGGCAACTACATGTCTCTCGTATCTGTCATGTCTGGTAGTGGTGAAGAACAACGGGGAATTCGATGCGAACAATTAGTGTTGCAATTCATTTCCCAACTAAGAGCGGTTTGGCATAACAGTACTGGCAAGGCCTCTCCTGCCCCATCCCCCTGAGCCTATGGCCAATGCTTGCACTTCAAACCATGTACATGACGAAGGAAGGTTCACTTGGATGCTCTGCATTAAAAAAACTACAACATTGAAAACCCCAACTAGCCCCCCTCCCCCACCCCTTACCCCCTCCCTGCCCCCCTGCCATTGGAATTACAACTTTCCACTCCCTAACAAGGCAGAGTGCCTGTCGCCCACCCCGTCATGTGTAGGGTGCCTGGCTAACCACCTCCACCCCGCCTATGCAACGTAATGTATTTTATATTATACTTAAGTATGTAGATTGTAGTCCGATCCTTAGTTCAGTGTTCTTTGTTAAGATGGCAAGTTACTGAGATGCATCACCGCCAGGGAAGCAGTGCCACAGTGTTATACTCCGCAATTCCCCAGGTATCCATTTTATGTAGGCGGCAACTTTCAAGTTAAAGAGTACAGACGTGTCCTGGTGGAGTTGGAGAAGACCGATCATGGTCTTTTGACCCCAGAGGAGCTCGTTGGTCAGCATGAGGTACCTTGTTGTTAGAGTCTGATGGCCTTCCCACTCACTGCCACCTTCATGCCATTCCCAGGCTTCCTCCGGAGACAGACAAAACCATGATTTCCCTTTGGATTCCACTCGAAGCTTAGCTGGGAACAGCATGGAGTATTTGATACCTTTATCGCGTAGGCCGTAGGGCCTTCCTGACCGTTGTTAAACTACGTCTGTGTGCCTGAACTTTGACTGTGAAATCCGGGAAGGAGGTAATGTTTGCATTATCAATTTTTACTGGAGGTTCGTCCCGTGCTGTTTGTAGAATGACGTCGCTGTCTCGAAAATTGAAGACTCCTGCTGGTCTGGAGAGCGCCCCAGGCTTGGGGCTTCTTCCAGGAACCCTGTGGGCGCGTTCAATGGAGAAGTAGCTAGATAAACGCTTAGGTTGGAGTGGTTGACCACCAGGTCCTCCTCAAAAAGTTCTGTGGTCGGTCCTTCTGATTGTTCAGGAACTTCCAAAATACGAATGTTTATCCGTCTCGCCCTTCCTTCATAATCATCCAGGAGTTCCTCCATCTTTTTTTGCTGGTCTTGGAGCTGGGCCACTTGTGGTTGTAGAATAGAAGTGTCGGATACTAGGGCTTTCGTAGTAGTTTCTACATCCCTGACTCAAGTCCATTTTCTATAGATCCACTCGTATGAGAGTGACCTCTATGTTCACAGTCGATACGATCCAGCAATGACCGTACATCCGCCATAGCGTCCATGACGTCTTCGAGAGTGAGAGCTTTGTTCAAAGAGCGAGGCTGCAACGTTTTGGGGTCTTCTCCTAGCAATGCATCTTCCCCTTGTTTAGTCCAGGCAAATTTTGCCAACTGTTTTTGAGTCTGGGATTTGAGTCCTTTGGTTGTGGCCATCTTTGGTATGCAGGAGACAAGGGAGCCCGAAGAATATGGAGGATATTTGAGGAGACCTTAGGGACACACCTGCAGTAGTCGCCGCCTCTGCGGAGGAAGAGGGTGATCTTCTGCCGGCCTGTCGGTGTTCCAGGTGAGACCAATACGTTGAGAAGGAGTCTGCCTTGGGTTTCTTGAGTAGGGCGTTAATCTCTGATTGTTTCCAGCTTTCCGGGAAGGTGGCGGTCCCAAATGAGCTGTTGAAGATCTTTCAGAATTGGGATGCGATGATGGAGCTTGCTTTGTTGGTGGATGGTGTTCATGGTTTTAATGTTGTCTTCTTCGTTGATGTGGTTCCAGGAGATCAGGAGGCCGGTGTAGCTGGGGGGCGTTGAGTCTAGGATGTCGGCGGCTGTCGGGGTAAGGGGGGTCTGGATGTTGAAGCTGTTGTGGATGTCTATGATCTTGCAGTGGAAGAGGGTGGCTAGAGAGTCACAGAGGTCTTGTGACGGCGGGATGTTGTTGGAGCTGGGATTGGCGAGTTCCTTCACGATGTTGAAGAGCTCTTTGCTGTTGTGTGCGTTGTTGGTAATTTGTTCCTTGAAGGAAGTCCTTTTGGCGGTTCGGATGAGTTGGGGGTGCTTGCGGCTGGCGTTCTTAAGGGCTGCATGGTTGTCCGGTGTTTGCTCATAGCGCCATTTCTTCTCTAGTCTTCGGCAGGTCTGCCTGGATGCCTGGAGGTCAGCGGTGAACCAGATGGCCCTTCTGTTGGTGCGTCTGTTTGAGGGTTGCTTGATCGGGGTGAGAGTGTTGGCGCAGTCAATCAGCCCCCTTCACTGCTTCCGGCAAGCCTATCACACATATGTTATTTCTGTAATTGCGGCCCTCAGCATCTTCAGCCCTCCTCTCCAGTGTTTGAATCCTATGAGTGACATCCCCCATCTGGGCTACCAGTGTCTAATGGGTCGGCTCTAAGCTCTCGAGGGCCACCTCTGTCTGTTTAATTTGTTCTGCCAACTTGGCATGCTCCGTTCAGAGAAGGCCCAGCCCCATGGCCACATTCCCAATGTTTTGTTGTAAAGCGTCGCTGGTATCCGATATGGCCTTCAAGATCTGGGCCACCTTTTGTTGTACCAGAGTCTCGGCCGGTGGTTCAGGGGAATCGTGCTTCCTGCAGTCCGATGCCGAGTCCTCTGGGTCCGGAGGGACACCTCCCTGCTTTCCCCGCAGTTTTCCCATGGCCTTGGGAGTTCAGTGTCAGCCCCCTAGCAGAGCAGCTGCACGCTCTCATTCAAGGCTCTCAATCTTCAACCCGTGCCAAAGACTGTAGGCCCCTCACACCTCTCTGGACCGGAGCTGGGGAGTACCGCAGCGATCCAGAAACCGAAAGCCACTGCCCACGGCAACCTGAGAAATGGTGGTGAGACCCGCCCTCACCAATTCAGCCAGCAACTAATCTCCTGCAATCTCGATGGAGCTCCTTTCTATTAACCCCAAACCAGCACAGCTCCGATGGGGAGTTGGTCTGCTGCTCCGGTCAATCCGGTTGACCAACCAAGCGGTAGCAGTGGAGCTCGCCGCAGCGCCTGACTTGCCTCTCCGGGAGGAACCAAAACCATCAGATTCCATCCCTCCTGGTCCTCCATTGTTTGTGCTGGGTTCGCAGTTGGACGCTCACCCCCAGGGAAAACGTCGCTGGCAGTAGAATCATCCGTGTCTTCTTCGCGGCCTCTGCTGCGATCGCCTCAGAGTTGCGATCAACGCCATCTTGGGGATTTTGAGTCAGCCCCTCCGCCTCGCTCGGGTAGCACGCCTCTCCGAGCATTCAAAATCTCTCAGGGACTCAGTCCGCCGCCCCAGGCACAGTGGGGCCAAGCACAAGCCCTCGGATCCAAGGCAACAACACTTTTAATCCGGATAATGAGCGGGGTCGGCGCAGAGCTCCGAGCTCACACGTCCGTCTCCATCTGCTTGTTAGCCACACCCCATAAGAATTTGTTTGATAAAGTGATACAGGTAACCATCCTGAAATATTATTCAACCATATTTTTTTCCATGTATCATATGAGAAAGAAATCGAGAGTTAATTATTCCAAAACGTGAAATCACATCAATTTTGTTACCTTGAAATGCATGCAGTTTCTTGTACATTAATAAAACAGTATGAGATGAAGAGGATGCGGTTTGAATATAAATTGTTAAATCTGAATCTATATTTGTAGGAATATTATTAGGAAAGGAATCTAATATAGTTCAAATTTGAGAAAATAAGAAGAGGGTAAGTGAAATTTTGCCTGTAATGCATCAAATGATGTAAAAGTATTATTATGGTAAATATCTTTTAGGTAAAAAATACCAGCATTAATTTTGATATTTGATATTTATTGATTTTTATATAGCGCAACTATCGCTCCGGAAGGAGCATCTTGGCGCTGAGCAATCAGAAGAAACCAACTTGATGGATAATCCATGAATGCCAAGATGTAACAGTTCAAGAACGTTTTAGTTGTGGATTTTACCATAATGACATATCTACAGTATTTAAAATAGTTGATTGAAAAAGTGAGTCAAAATCATTTAATATTAACTTTGTGGATTTCAAAATAATAGACTTATCAAATAATATTGACTTGTTAGACATGGGTAACAAGGTAGACAATGGAAGCTGAGTTACCAAACTTTTTTCACTAAAAAGCCATGTAGGAGGATTAATAAGGTGTGAATGATTAAACCAAAGAGAGCTTTGTTCTCAGATAAACACTTTGATAGTTAAAAAAAAATCTGGCAAACCAAATCCTCCATTACACGTTGCCATTTTTGTTTTTTATAGCCAATGCAAAGAGACTTATAAGAAACTTAAAAAGATGTTCATCAATACTTTTATTAAACTTCATAGGAAATTGACTAGGAATCATAGCTAGAAAAAAAGAATTGGTGCTATTGTTATATTTGTAAGTCCCTTTTCGCCCATCATGAAAGGTGAAGCTGAGACCATTTAGATAATTTATCTTTAATGTGATTTAAAATAGATTCACAATTTAATGTCATTTTTTAAATAGACGAAGAGAACAAAATGCCAAGGTATTTGATCTTATCTCTTTGCCAAATTATTTCTTTTATGGGTAACATATCTGGGTACAATGCGGATTTAAAGGAAAACATTTAATTCTATTGGTGTTTAAAGTATAACCAGAAATTAAGGAAAATGATGAGATATCTAATAAGGAAGGACGTGAGGATTCAGGATTGCTAATAAATAAAAGTACATGATTTGCTTTTGCTAATGTTTTAATAATGACCTCTTTAATATTAATACCAGTGATATCATTACATTTTCTAATGGAAACAAGCAAAGGTTTGATAACAAGAAGAAATAGTAGCGGGGACAGTGGACAACCTTGTCTAATATCTCTAAAAATAGAAAATTGATTTGAAATGTGACCATTAATAAATGAACCAGCGGTAGGGGTAGGGTAAAGAACAGTTATCATAGGAATAAACAAATCACCAAAATTAAATGCTGCTAGAGTATGAAATAGAAATTGACAATTAACTTTGTCAAGAGCTTTTTCAGAATCAATGCATGTACTCCAGATGGCAAGGATAAAGTGGATCCCTGTTTAATAGCATGTTATAAAACTCTTGTGTTATTGACAGAATATCTATGTTCTATGAAACTAGATTGTCAGGATGGATAAGGGAAAAGTATTTTGGCATATAGTTTACAATCCTGATTTATTAAGGAAATAGGGCGGTAATTATATACAAGTGTCTGGTCTTTGTCAGGCTTGGTATACCCAAGCCTGACAAAGACCCGACACTTGCATAGAATACAATCAAAGCTTTGGTAAAATAACCTGAATTTGATCCTGTGGCAGTATTAAAAAAGTAAAAAGTTTAAACAAATGAGGAATACATTGCAAATCAATTTCTTTCTAAAATCCTGCTGGAGTGCCATCAGAACCTGGGGATATATTTTGTTTAATATGAGATGTAATAGCCAATTCAATCTCTTCAGTAATTGAATTTCTTCTTCAGTGATAGGTCAATCTAATTTATCTTTGGGTAACTGAGGAACTTTAGGTAAACCACATTTATATAAAAAAGTAAATCAAGGAAGGATCATCAAATTTCCGTTTATTATATAGGGTAGAAAAATAATTTAGAAATTCATTAACAATACCTTTTTGTGATAATGCAATTTTCCCATTGGTGCCATAAATTGAATTTATTTGTGTTTTATCTTTTTTAATACGCGGGTCGTTGGCCAGAAGCCAACCAGATCTGTTAGCATAAAAACAAAATTTGGCTTTAGGGTTAGAAAGTTGTATACCAGCTCTTTTACTTAAAATTGAGTTAAACTCATATCAAAGTTTTGTAGTTTTAATTTTCTAGTTTTAATTCAAAAAGTCTCTCTAATTTTGCAATTTTTTTGTCCAATTAATTTATTTTTGTTTTGAAAGTTTTGTTTCCATGTGCCATAAGAGAAATGGAAATCCCTCTAATATAGGCGTTGATAGCATCACATCGATTCACCATAGATGTAAAGCCTTCTGGGTTAAGTTGGAAGTATTCTGGAAGCCCTGCTAACATTTCTGGTTTATTTTGTTAATTCAGAACAATAGTATTCACGCGCCATCTGGATTGAGCTTTAAAATTTGATTTAAGTTGTAATGCCATAGAAGTCAAAGCATGATCAGAAATTTCAATATTATAGCAATTAGGAGTAACAACTGAATTAATTAATTTAGTAGTTTTTAAAAAAGATTTTAAAGTAAAAAATGCTCTAGGTGGTCTAAATTTAGTGTGAGATGAACTATTTATTAAAGGATCATATACAAGGTTGACATCACTTCCAGCTGTGAGTGGGACGTTACCCAATTTGAGAACCTCAGTAGTTAAAATGGACCAGAAATTGATTCAACTGTTGGGCCACACACATTAATTAAAAACATAACTGTATCTTGAATTTTAACTTTTGCTTGACCTATCTACCTTCTGCATCCGAAGATTTATAAAAAAAATTGACAATGCAACCTTTTTGCGAAAAGAATAGCAACACCATTTTTTTTCCCGTAGCAGGAGAATCGACCCACTTTTTCTTTCTAAGATCCAAAACCTTGTCTTCAATATGTGTCTCTTGTATAAAGCTAATATCTGCTTTGTAACTACCTAAATAATCAAACAAAATGTGTACGTTTTAAAGGATGTCTTAAACCTTTAACATTAAAGAACACAATTTTAATATTATGAGCGTTAGCCATAGTGAAGTTGGAATAATACAAAGAAGAAGAGATAATGTTTGAAACAAAAGAAAAAAAACATTAGCTCTAGAGAAGAACAATAGGGAATAAAATGGGGAAAAAAGGAAAATAAAGATGCATACGAACATAAAAAATGACAACATGTAAACACTAATAACAATTTTAAAACACACACACGCTTTGCAAGCGAGACCGAACCATTGGAGCACTGTGAGGAGATAAACAATTAGATTAGCCAGAATAAATAATGTATTTAATATTCAAGTAGCAGACTCATGTGTGTCCATAGAAAGTTATGAATGTTGATCCAGAAATATTCGTAGATCTTCAGGGTGCGGAAAGGATTTTGAAAAAATATCTTTCCCGATTCGCATTGTCAAAGGATCAAAAAGACCATATTTAAATCTAAGACTTCGTAACCGTGGACGAATGTCAGTGAATTCTTTGTGAGTCTTAACAGTTTCTTTAGCAATGTATTGGTGTGTACAATACTTATTACAGTTTACCATTAAATAAGGAAATTCTCTTGCCGCTTTTCTTACCAAGACTAAATGATGGTGACGTAAAACCTTAAAGATCATTTTTCTCGGCTTAGTATGATGTGAATTACGATGAGAAGGAATCTTGTGAGCTTCCTCTATTTAAAATTTCTCAGGAAATATTATGCGTTAAAAACCAGGTATCAGATTCTCCTAATATAACCTGCAATCATTACCTTCTACATCTTCTGGTAAATTAAAAATATCCAGGTTATACTGGCACTTACGATTTTCCAAATCAAGAAGAGTAGACATAAGAGATAGCTTTGCCACAAGCGGTGAGAAAGTATACATTTGAACTTTGTCTTGAATTTTAATTGCCTTATCAGATATTTTCATTGACACACTAGCCATATCTGACGCAATAGTATCAGTGCTAAAGTGAATTGCCTGAATCTCATCAAGTAGCAAAGCCAAAGAAGGTTCACTAGATTACACCACTTAAGATTCAACAGGAGGAGGAGAAATATTTTGTTTCCTTTTATTATGTTGAACTTGCACATTTTTGTTCTCCATTTTTCTTAAAATGAAGTTCAGCAGCCAAATAGAATCAATATGCAAGAAAGAGTTAATAATGAAGAAAACATATTTTAATAAAGGCTGGTGCAGCATGTAAAACGGACTGTGGGAGTGACTAGGTTGAAGCCTCGCCCTTTCCTGAGTAATACTCCGCACCAATGACTGGAATGCTGGGCTATACTTGAGTGAAGAGATCAAGGCAAAACCAGTGTAGGAGAGTAGGATCTGCTTACTATGGTTACGCCCAATTTTTGCTGGTGTTTCACTGATTTGTCGACTTTAGTCCGGCTGGGGCCCTGCTAACCAGGACCCCAGCCTAGCTGCTACTTCTCTAAAGTGATTGCATGTACTTTAGGTACACTCCAGATTGGTTACTGGGTTACCCTTGTGAGTCCCTAGTATATTGTACCTTAGGTACCAAGGGCATAGGTACCCCAGAGGCCTACCAGGGGCTGAAGCATGTATTATGTCAGCCCTAGGAAGCCTTCCAAAATGGCACCACAGGTCTGCTACTGCAGCCTGGGTAAGGTGGTGCTTGCACCCTTTACTAAGATATAGGCTACATATATCTACCTTTAAATACAGAGACATATAAACCTATGTCACTCCTATGGCAGGCCTTAACAATCCTGAAGGTAGAGTGCTTGGTTTTGTGTGAGAAGGTGCCCAAGCATGAGCTGAGCCCCTCTGCAGCTTTTGGGATCACTTCTCTGTAGCTGTTCTGTGATACAGTCATACCATATACTCTTAAGTGCATTAAAACCTCACGGTACATGCTAACTACGGAATGGCTGCATCAAAACATGTTGTGTTTGGTGTCAAACACTTTGGAATCCTACCCACCCCCCACACCCCCGCCAATCCTGGCGGCGGGGGTAGAAATCCACCCTTCTAGAGGGAGAAGACATGTACACACTTACCTGACCGGTAAGAGGCCTGGACAATAGGTTTCCTGTCACGGGGAGGTGTAACCACCTCCCCAGACAGGCTTTAGTGTATTGGGGCTGGGTGGGTGCATTCAGTGAATGCTTTTCAGACAGTGCTGGGGGGCACACTTGGTGTCCTTGTGCATACCCCAGTTCAAACCGGGTGCAGGGGAACTCAGCCCCTGCTCTGGCGCGAAACTGGACACGGGAAGGGGTGTAACCACCCCCTCCCCAGGTCCTCCCATAGATGGGCCTTAGAGTAAGTCCAACCCCTAAACTTAGTATAAGTATAGGAACCAAGTCCCTAGGACTTTAGATACCCTGGCCGAAACTCTGCAACATATATCCTGGAACTTCAACATTCTATTTCGACTAGAAGACGGAAGGATCTCCCTTGGGGTCAAGGAGTGACTCCCCTGTTCAAACAGGCACCAAAGAAGCATCCTGCCGGTCTGCATTTCCAAGGCTCCTGCCGGATCCCGAAGTCTTTGCGACACAGCACACGGACTTCCAGACATCTCTGAGGCCGACACGAAATCACAGCAAAGCGGAGTCCTGTAGCCATCACGAGAGACGTGGGACCGGAACTCCTGGACACCTTGCACATTTGCTATTGCACCTACTTCCCGAGTTTTCCCGAAGTTGTGCACTGGGCTACTTGTAGTCCAAGCCCTGAGCGCCATCTGCACCGAAGATTGTGGGCCTACACTCCACGAGTGTTCCATGTGCCCGCTTTTAGCATTTCTGATTGAGGCCCCTTCGCGATCCCTGGTGCATCGACTGGTGGTTTCCCACGAAGGTAACTCTTTTGTTTCTTGGGCTTCACTGGTTGCTCCAGACCTGCCCTGACTCCTCTCCAAAGGGTGAGTCCCTCAGACCTTGCTGGTCTGCACAGAAGCCAATCTTTGCATTCTGCGTGGGTTGCTGTTGCCAAGGCTTGTAGCACTCGACATCTGACGTGGGACCGCTCGAATCCAGCTCCTGGTTGTCGTTGACGCCTCCTGGTCCTAGTGGCTGAAGAGTCGAGCTTCACCTTATGCACCTGAAATCACCCGACATCGGTGGGCATCTTCTTACTGCCTCCCTAGTCACTGGCAAGTGACCCAGACTCTGTCCTCTCTGCTTTCAGGTTCTTCAGATCTCCGATCCACACTTGGATCCATCCTGACGCTTTTCATCTGGTCGTCTGCAGCACTTCTTTGCAGCTCTCCATAGGAAACGACGACGAAACCCGACACGAAAAGACACCTATGCACCCGGCTTCCCTGGGTGAGGTAACAAGAGTACTTCAGTGCTCCTGTGGGTCTTGGCTCTCGAACTGTCCAGTTCTCAAGGAGTTTGCTCCTAGTCCACTCGTAAGTGTCCCTAATCTTTAAAAATCTATTGTAACTTTCTCCATAGAAGTCAATGGTGATTCGCGGTTGTGTTTAGACACTGCACGCGTCCCCCGTGGGTCTCCTGCGTCCCTACTTTGGGTGGTTCCTGGTTTCCCCTAGGCCTTGTCTCAATGACTATAGTGGTACTTGTACCACTGTTTTAGTATATGTTTTGTGACGCCCCTAGGTCTAAACGTATACTGTGCTAATTTACTGTGTCCTAAATACGTTTACTGTATGTACTTTTTTTCTCATAAAGAGACTAGAGGGATGTGTTTAGAATAAATACATATATTTTATATATATATATACCTGGTGTGGTGCTCTTTTCATGGCTGCTCTCCACAGCTACCTCGAGGATAGCTTTCTATATTGGTTGTCTTTAAACCTACCATCAATAAGGGTCGTTTGAGCTGGTGCAAGGTGCCCACTAGAATAGTGAACAGCATACGCCAGGCCAACTTCTCACAACCAGGATGGGAGAAGTACAGCTTCCGAGGTTCAGCAAATCTTCAAATTCACTTCAGCGGTCAGTAAATGCCTTAAAACATTGCTGCTGGTATTTTAAATAAAATTCTGGATAATAATCGTTCAGAAATAGTCAAAAAAGGGCAGACGCGGGGAAGAGCTCATAGGGGGTGGCCATCCTGAATCGCATGTCCCCATGAGGCACAGAGTCAAGACTGATTTGCATATAGCTGTATCTGAACTGGGGTGGCGAAGTGAGCGAAGAATGATTATCGATTCAACCCTGATCTGTGACTGGGGGTGAGTGTTTTAAAAAGTTTCAGTACTCCGTCCATCATCTCCTTGTGTTTGTAATGATTGCGAATATTACATGAAATGGGTAGTCACCCCACCCCTATATTAATCAAATTTCTTACACTCATTTAAGCATGTAAGCAGACCAACACATGCTACAACAATGGGAACATGAAACATTGGGAGTTTGAATACATTTCTCACTTACATTTCTTGCAGTACTCCAAAGCCAGTTTGCAAACTCTTATTACAGATTAATGTCATGCTTCTGCTTTTTACACATCTTACATAATACCAGTTGTACTTTGATTTATATTGATAAATGCCTAAATCTTCCCATAACGTCCTGGAAGCATAGATGCACTCGTGCATCTCTTGCATATCCGGTCACAAATATTAATACTTCTAAATGGTGTCACAATACAGAAGTGCATGCATGATTAAAAAAATAACATCTTCATCTGGTTTGGTGCCCAAAATGATGGTAACATCTGAACTGGTACTGGGCTGAGTATGTGCTCAAATAGTAGAATTGCGGAGAACACAGTTATTCAGGCTTGTTCTAGACAGCAAACTGACACACATATTGGTGCCACATAACGTACCTAATGTGCTGCTTGCTTTTTTATAGAATCGTCGTAATGTGCAATCTTCAATTAAATTTACTGTCAAAATCACCACAAATAATTGCAGACGCAGAGGCAAAGGAGCAGTTTGGAGGTTCACTGAATGTTTGCCACGGATATGTGATGCATTACCACTCCGGCAATTGCAGCCCTGACTGGTTCGCAAGTTTTAGGGAAACATAGGTATAATGCTTGCAAAAAGTCTCTGCCTCTTGCAGTTGCTTGGACTACATTCCAGTCCATTGTTTTTCACCCAATGTACTTTTCTATTGAGAAACGAAAGATTTGAATGTAGCTAAGTTAAGAATTTAGTAGCCTGAAAGGGCATCTGTTGCAAAACCTTAAAAGATCTTATGCCCTCTTGGGCATTGTGCTTTAGATGAACAAAGAAAGTTGAATGGTGTGGTTGCAAATTATAACATCTGTTAATCTTCCTTCATTGCTAACCTGATTTACTGAGAAAATATAAGAAACCTAATATAGAGAAATAAACACAGCGAAAATATACACATTGTTTTGCTAATGTTGTCCACTTAAGTGCATGTTCTTTTTGCATCAAGATGTGTTAGCTAGTGCTTAATTTGTAAAAAAAGAGAAGTGCAGGCACTGAAAATGTCGCCAAGGAGGCCACAGCCCACTTCTACCTCCGATGAGCCCCACTTTTAACACTCTCACTGCCTCAGTCTCCATCTTCTAACCTTGATCTGTTGTCTGTCCCTTACGTCTTTTCTCTAAGAGTCTATCCTCTCACCTCTCTAATTGTTTTCTATAGTCTTTGTCACACCTGGTCTGTTACCTTATTCCCTGTATTTCTAATTGGCCCTCTATTCATTCTAGCACTGCCCTTTTTCCTCTTCACTTTTATCTGTGCTCTTCTCTCTCTCCCCTTAATCTTGGCTCTTTACTTCGATCACTCTTCTAGCAGTGATTACCTGTGTCTCCGTTTCATTTGTCTGCTTTGTTTCCTCTGTCCTGTCCTCTACATCCTTTCATGCTATCGTCCCTCTTCTTATTGCTCTCTTCTTCACATCATGTCTGCTTTCTCTTTGTATCTGATTTGCTCTCCTCCTTTTCTTCAACTTTGCTCCGTTTTATCGCTCTCCTCCCATGTTTTTTCTTTTTCCTCTTTACTCTTGCTCTCTCTCTCATCCATAATACTGCTGCTGCCTGTGAACCCTGTCTTCAGCCTGTACATGTCCCTGCTATTTTGAACTATGCATTTCCTGTTGTCTTTCCTAAAGAACAGGAAAATTATGTGTTTTACTTGCTTACCTACACCAAGTGCAAAACAAAATGTACTGCAAATGAAAATGCTATTTTTGCATATATTAATCAGTGCAGTATAACTGGGTTTATTGAAGAACAAGTATCTGCTAGAGCACAGCAGGGCATGTCACTGCTAGTGCTGCCTGTAATTAGTAGGTCAGGAGATGGGGACGTCATCAGCATCCACTGCTCAGTTTGCTGTGACCTTGCCTGCTACAGAACAGGCATTGTCCCCAGCCATAATGCTGCCAACGCGGTGAGTATGGCTGTGGCACCTACTGGACTTGTGCAGACTCAGCAATTAGCATGCTGGTGGGCAGCATATAGATTCTACAGGTTATTTCATGGCACACAGAAGTTGTGTTTGGGTACAGCTGCATCAAGTCAAGTCAAGTCAAGTCAAAACATTTATATAGCGCACTACATACCCAGAGGGTTTCAAGGCGCTTAGGAAGGGGAGGTGGATTATTTGTCAAATATCCACGTTTTAAGCTGCTTTCTGAACGCTAGGTGATTCTGGGTGAGGCGAAGGTAAGCGGGGAGTGAGTTCCATGTTTTGGCAGCCAGGTATGAGAAGGATCTGCCTCCCATGGTGGTCTTGTTGATGTGAGGTACAGTGGCGAAGGCTTGGCTGGAAGAGCGGAGTTGGCGGGAGGGGGTGTAGAAGGACAGTTGAGAGTTGAGGCAATCTGGTCCGATGTCGTAGAGTGATTTGTGTGCGTGGGTAAGCAGTCGGAAAGTGATCCTCTTATTGACGGGTAGCCAGTGGAGGTCTTTAAGGTGACCGGAGATGTGTTCGTTGCGTGGGATGTCTAATATGAGCCTGGCTGAGGCGTTTTGGATTCGTTGTAGTTTCTTCTGGAGTTTCGCGGTGGTACCTGCGTAGAGGGTGTTTCCGTAGTCCAGTCGGCTCGTGACTAGAGCGTGGGTGACTGTTTTCCTTGTTTCGGGGGGGATCCAGCGAAATGTTTTTCTGAGCATGCGAAGAATGTTAAAGCAGGAAGAGGATACGGCGCTGACTTGTCTGTTCATTGAGAGTGAAGAATCCAGGATGACGCCAAGGTTCCGTGCGTGGTCTGTCGGGATGGGTGCATTTCCGAGGGCTTCCGGCCACCAGGAGTTGTCCCATGCAGAGGGGGATTTACCTAAGATGAGGACTTCTGTTTTGTCTGAGTTCAGTTTCAGACGGCTTTGTTTCATCCATTCGGCGACTTCTTTCATTCCTTCGTGTAGGTTAGTTTTAGCGGTGCTGGGGTCCTTGGTGAGAGATAGGATCAGTTGAGTGTCATCCGCGTAAGAGATGATGTTGAGGTTGTGTTGGCGGGCGATGGCCGCGAGGGGGCTCATGTATACGTTGAAGAGGGTGGGACTGAGTGAGGATCCTTGTGGTACGCCGCAGATGATTTCGGAGGCCTCGGACTTGAATGGTGGGAGGCGGACTCTCTGGGTTCTTCCGTTGAGGAACGAGGTGATCCATTCCAGTGCCTTACCTTGGATTCCGATGTTTCTGAGGCGTTGTAAAAGGGTGCTGTGGCAGACTGTGTCGAAGGCTGCAGAGAGGTCGAGGAGGATGAGGGCGACTGTGTCTCCATTGTCCAGTAGAGTTCGAATGTCGTCTGTTGCTGCGATAAGGGCGGTCTCAGTGCTGTGTTTGGCTCGGAAGCCAGATTGTGAGGGGTCGAGTGATTTGTTGTCTTCGAGGAAGGCGGCGAGCTGGTTGTTGACAGCTTTCTCGATGACTTTGGCCGGGAATGGAAGAAGCGAGATGGGGTCTGCTGTTGGTTTTTTCAGAAGGGCGGTGAGTTCAGCGTGTTTCCAATCTTCTGGGAAGGTAGCGGAGTTGAAGGAGCAGTTGATGACGTCTCGGAGGTGCGGAGCTATGACGGAGTCTGCTTTGTTGAAGATGTGGTGGGGGCATGGGTCTGTGGGGGATCCAGAGTGGATGGAATTCATCAGGCGGATGGTGTCCTCAGTGGAGATTGGGTTCCAGGCGTTAAGGGTGTTAACGGGGGGAAGATGGTCAGTTGATGGTGGGGTGGGTTGGCTTCCGGGTTGGTTGTCAAAGCTGTTGTGGATGTCAGCAATCTTGTTGTGGAAAAAAGAGGCTAGGGAATCGCAGAGGGTTTGAGAGGGGGTGATGTCGTTGGAGTTGGCCGAGGGGTTGGAAAATTCCTTGACGATGTTGAAAAGTTCCTTGCTGTTGTGGGCGTTGTTGTCAAGTCGATCTTTGAATGCTGTTTTCTTGGCTTTTCGGATCAGTTGGTGGTGAGTACGGATGGCGCTTTTGAAGGCGTCCTTGTTGCTGGTGGATGGGTCTTTTTTCCAGGCCTTTTCAAGGGAGCGGCACAGTTTCTTGGATTTCTTGAGGTCGTCGTTGAACCATGAAGCCTTCTTGATGCCAAGTTTGTGTTGACGTTTTTTCAGTGGTGCTAAGGTGTCGGCGGTGTTGGATAACCAAAGGGTGAGGTTGGAGGCAATGCAGCGCTGCAGGATATGCTACTCTGGCTATGCAGCAAGTGGAAAGTCCACACTTACTTTCGTTTATTCTTCCTCAAAAGGCCTCACTCCCAAGTTCCAAATGCGCTCTTGCAGCTTCTTTGCCTCAACTCCGTCATGAGCCAGTCCCCAGCTACAATTATCCAATGGGAGGCTTAGGCTCAGGCAGTGGCAGGGTGCAGCAGACTCGGGGAATAGAATGCAAGCCATTGTTTCTCGATGACTTCTTGGATTTGTGATAGGCGTGATGGCATCATCACTAACGTGGTGATAAAAAATCATGCCTGCCTGGACAGGCGTACACATCAGCCTGCCTATGAACATTTACCAGCCAGTCACCATGCAAGGTATGTTATTTTTTTATTTTGAAATTGAACAATTAATATTGAGATCACCACCTGCAAGGTCAGAAATTGTAGCCCCAGCCCTGTGAAAGAAGTGCCGGTGCTGAGCACCGGAAAGCACCTGCCCAAATTAAGCACTGGTGTTAGCCAACTTAATATTTTGAAAATGGGCACAAGAATCAAGAATGAGACTTAAATCGTAACCGAAATTGCAAAGGACCTCTTCTGATCAAATAATTCAAACTTGTTTTGTTTTTTCACTACTTTAAAAAGATAGGGGACTGCTCTAGACTGGATCACATCCTACTTTCGCCACCGAACTAATGTCATCCATACCCCCCTCAGGGCTCTATCATCTCACCCATGGTTTTTAACATCTACATGAAGTCATTACTGGCATTGATCAATTTCACCTCATGTGCTGTAACTATGCAGATGACACGCAAATACTCCTTCAACTGGAATGCCCCAGAGACATTGGAAACTCACCAATGTATAGCTGTCTCAGAGCTGTTGATCAATGGATGACATGGAGCCATCTCAAATTGAATGCTCCCAAAACAGAAATACACACGTGTGGCGATGGGAAAAATTACGACCTGCTTGCCGCCTGGTCTGATGATCTGGGAACCCCGCCTAAAGTTTTAAAGCAAGTAAGAAACTTCGGAATGACCATGGATACAAGCTACCAATAAATGCCCAAGTGGACAAAGTAGCAAGTTCAAGCTTGTGTTACTATAAAAACTATGCGACAAACCTCAATTCCCCCCCCCCCCCCCCCCCCCCCCCCCCCCACATATCTGGGATTTCCAAATAAGGTCCACGCTACCATCTCTCGTGTTCTGTCCAAACTCGATTACGCCAATAGCCTCTACCACGGATCAACTTTAACGACTATTAAAAGACTACAGCGGATTCAGAACTCAGCTACCAGACTAATCTTGCATAGAAAGCTGCAAGCCCACATCTCCCCTGCCTTGAAGGCCCTGTATTGGTTACCGGGTGCCAGAAGATCCACATTCAAGCTACATTGTTACATGGAACGAAGCCTCTCTTAATCAGGAATAAGATCTTCAAATATGATTAACATTGGAACCTCCACTGTAGAGTGGCACCTCGCATCAAAATTCCAACATACAAAAAAAAAAACGTGGTTAACACATCCTTCTCTGTTCAAGCAGTCAAACACTATGGAACTCTTTACCTACGAACAGAAGATCCACGAATATCCACCTTATCTTCAGAAAACTACTCCAAAATTGGCTCTTCCCCACATAACCATCATACACAAACATAAAAATACAGCATATCCTTTTGTTTGAGTATTTATTTGGACTATAGATATGTACCTACATATATGTATTGCTTTGTATAAACATGTATAGTAATTATGTTTTCAAAAATATAGATATTCATTAGTTTCTGCTTAACAAATGTAGTTATTACTTATAGTTACATTATTTTATGTTTTACCATGTTTATAAGTCACTAAATAAATAACTAAATATTTTATCATAACTATCTACAATTACAAAAATAAAAAATTATTTAAAGCACAACACTTGAATGCAGGACTTTTATTAAATGCATCTTTAATCTACATTTATTACCTTCCTTATGCATATATATATACCTTCCATGTACTTATGTATCTATATATGTATTACTTCTCTTCTAATTCAGCATATCCAAGGCACTTCCCTATTTCTCACCCTTTACCTCTATCAATATATCTCCACTCGCTCCTTCATCACAAACCCCATACCACTACTATGTTGCCCCAAACAACCCTTTCTAGACTCTTCCCTCCTCTACCCCTCCTTGCATCATCTCATACCTCTTTTACTATTCAGATCTCCCAAGCAAGCCTTTCTAAACCTTTCCGCCTGGCTGTCCCCTTCCACCTTCCTTTTACTCTCCCTCCTACTGCTATGACCCCCCCCCCCCCAAAATACATATATAATAATTATAGACCCTGCCCTCTTCTATCCCTCCTTCCCTCATCTAACCCACCACTATTCCTTTTCAATCCAAATAACAGACTGACATGTCTACCACTCAAATTAATTTCATATTTTCCTATGCTAACTCCCCTCCACCTCCCCTTTACGCATCCCAAACCCCCTCCTACAGCTATAAACTCCCCCTCCCCCCTCAACAAAAATGATTTTTATAGCCAGAAATTCCCTCTCTTATCCCTTCACTATTTCTTTTCAATCCAAATAACAGACTAACATATCCACCGCTCCAAGTACTCTCATATTTCACTATACTAGTTCACCACTAATCCTTTATGGGTTCCGGATTAATGTGCTACTCGCCGAAAAAAGTTCTTCAACACCTCATAAGTGGTAGCAAGTGCTATATAAATACAGACTGTTTCCCTCTTTTATTCCTCCACTATCTTTCTCAGTCCAAATAACTGACTAACATATCCACCGCTCAAATTATTTTCATATTTCATGTGAGAAGTTGGCCTGATATATGATGTTCCCAATTCTGGAACCACCTTGTATCAGTCCAAACAATCCCTTATGGTGTCTGGTTGTAAGTCAACCTTCTAGACAAGCTATCCTAAGGGTAGCATGGACTAAGCAGCCTAAAAGGCTTAACTCAAGAGGTTGTGTTAAGCAAGCTGTTTTACCAATCACAATCCTGTAATATCAAATGAAAGGACACCACACAAGTATATATTATAAAAATATATGTATTTATTACTCAAGATAATCCCCAGTACTCTTTATGAGCAAAGGGCCACAAGCGTTTAAACAAAAGCACAGTTAAACATATAAAAGTTGCACAACTATGGATGAGGCCGGGGGGGCACGCAAACCATATATTAAAAAAGTGGTATAAGAGATATCAATCGAACAATGGTTAGGCCTAGGGCCTAGGGAATCGCTGGGACCAATCGGGACTAGCAATGCTGAAGCTGGGAAAAGCCCGCGGGAATCGGGTGCAGCGCTTGAAGCACACACACGCACCAATGCAAAGTCAATGGTGCGTAAAAGTTACAAAGTTACTGTTTTAGGAACCTTCCGACTGACCTAGAAGACACGTACACTAGAGGTGTGTACCAGTGTAAGAACACCGGCGTTGCGGAGTTACCTCACCCACAGGACGCGGGTGCATAGGTGCGAAGTAGTGTCGGGTTTCGTCACGCAGGTCGATGGTGCCTGAAGATGAAGATGCTGCGGGCGTCGTGAAGAGAAGGTTCCGGTGTGATCCAAGGGTGGATCGAATATATAGATGATCTGAAAGCAGAGGGGACAGAGTCTGGGTCACTCAGCAGTGACCAGGGTGGAACCAGGCAATGTCGGGCGCTTTCAGGTCGCTGTTGTGAAGCTTCTCTCCGCTGCCACGTGGACTCTGGGGCACCGAGGATGTCCAGCAGTGGATCACGAGCTGTCCCACGAAGGCTCTCGCTGTCGGCGGTGTCGGCTTCCGGATTGCAGCAAACAACGCTTGGCAAGTGCAACCCACGCAGGACTGGAAGATCGCTTCTTTCTCGGACTAGAAAAGTCAGAGAGGGTGCTCCTTTTTAGGGGAGCGAGTGCAAGTCTGGAGCAACCAGACTCACAAGTCAGATTTCAAAGTTCGTCGGCACAGGGGCCACAAGCCAACGGGCAAGTGACCGGGCCAACGCGTTGAGCCAAAAGATGCAGAAGGGCCCCACGCAGCACTCGGTGAGTGTAGAGGGGTGAGCTTCAGTGCAAGAGAGGCTCAGGGCTGGGGCTTCTCAAACCCCAATGCACAGCTTCGAGGGTCACTCGTGGGCTGCACGGTCAGCGTCTCGTGGTCTTTCCACGATGGCCGGCCCCACGCTTCAGGTCGCCTCCACGGGTCTCAGCTTTGCAGGGACTGTGGATCGGGCTGTTAGAAGGCAGGAACGGCCATATCATCTGCCAGGCCCGCTCTTAGGAAGCTGCACTGGCTACCTATTAGGGAAAGGGTCGCTTTCAAGGCCCTCTGTCTTGCCCACAAGGTTCTCCACAATACCGGCCCGCCCATACTTAACAAATGGATCAGGCCCTACAGACCCACGAGAGCGCTTCGCTCGGAGCATGGAAACCTCATTATGATCCCGAAGGTGAAAAAGGCCCGCATGGGTGGCCGCCGCTTCTCGGTTAATACTGGCAAGAAGTGGAACGCTCTCCCCCTGAGCATCAGAACAGAACCCAACCTCCTTCGATTCAGGAAAGCACTCAAAACCCTACTCTTTCCCTAATCTGGCATCCCCCTGACTACACCCTCAGTGAGTAACATGGTTCAGCGCTGGGATACCCATGGGGTGACTACGCGCTCTACAAAACTATAAAATAAATAAATAAATAAATAAATAAACGCTGGGTCTTGTCGAACTCTGTCGCTCGAGTTCCGGCGGGAACTGCAACAAAGCAAACGTTGAGGTGCTGGATGGTGCATGTTGGCACAGGGTGGTCACTCCTTGACCACAAGGTAGATTCTTCAGTCTTCTACGTCGAGTAGGATGTCGAAGGGTCCAGAGTTTCGTTTCATAAGTTTCAGTCAGGATAATCTGAATGCTTGGGCATTGCTCCCACTCTTATACCAATCTGGTGGGCTGGATTACCTGCTAGGTCCCTCCTATGGGTGGGACCCAGGAAGGGGGTGGATACACCCCTTTCCCTTTGTCCAGGGTCGCGCTGGGACTGGGGCTGGTGAGCCCCAGAACCGGTTTGACCGGATTATGCAAGGGGAAGCCTTGTGCTCCCCAGGCAGTGTCTGGTTTCTTTCAAACCTCCCTGCTACAATCCACTATCTCCTGTCTGGGGTGGTGTGACACCTCCCCGTGACAGGAAACCCTTTGTCCAGGCCTCCTGGGCTGAGTTTCGGTCAGCAGCAGGAGGTCAGACCCGTGGCTGTGGCAGAAGCGTCCATTTTGTGATGCTGAGGCTCTTTTAAAATCAACCGCGTTTTAGCAAAGTAACATGTCTTCTCCCTCTAGAGGGGTGGAATGCTATCCCCGTCGACAGGACTGTCGCGGGGATAGTATTCCAAATCATATGACACCTTACACGACATGTTTTGATAAAGCCAAACCAAAGTTAACATATAACCGCGATGGATTGTAATGCACTTAATAGTATATGGTATGGCATTATCCCGGAACAGCTAAGGGAATTGGTCCCGACAGCTGCAGACAGGCTCAGCTCATGCTAGAGCACCATCTCACATAAAACCAAGCACTCTGCCTCCAGGATTGTTAAGGCCTGCCATAGGAGTGACTTCTAGGTATATATGTGTCCAGATATAGGTTTAGATATAGGTATACTATATCTAAGCAAGGGGTGATTACACCACCTTACCCCAGCTGAGTGATCAGCCAGTTGTGTCAATTTTGGATAGCCAGCCAGGGGTGGCAAAAGATATGCTGCAGTCCCTGGTAGGCCTTGGATGCACCTATGCCCTGGGCACCTATAGTGCTCTGTACAGGGGCTGATAAGGTGACCCAAGCCAATTTGATTATGCACCTAGGATACATGGAATCCATTTTAAAGAGAGAGCAGATAGCCTGGGGCCCTGATTAGCAGGGAACCAGGCCAACTAAGTCGAAAACCAGCTAAACACAAGGCAAAATATCTGGGGTAACCATAGTCAGGTATCCCCCTTCCTACATTTCACTATACTAATTCACCACTCATCTTTTACGGGTTCTGGAGTAGCGTGCTACTCACTGAAAGCTTGCTTTGGCTCTTCATCAGTGGTAGTAAGTGCTATATAAATGCAATGAGAATACAATAGAATAGTACAATTTACATTAACCAAACAGGAGAAATAAGTGCAAACTCCTGTACTTACGAAAAAATAGATATTTGTACTTCTACTACAAAAGTGTTCAACATATCAATATTGTTTCATGCAAACAGACAATTGCTAAGACACATAATGAGACGCACTTTGCAAAGGTAAATGTACATGTGCAAATGTACTCACATGTGTACATACTCTTACACTTTGGTGCAATGCTCCCACTTTTTTCTAGTCACAATTTAAAATTTACACCTGGGTGTTGGCTTACATGTTAACACCTCCTCTAATGAGCTGCCTACCACAGAATTTGAGTGTAAAGTTACTGATAGTAACCTTTTGGTACAGACTTTGACACTGGGTAATGAGCTCCCTGTCAAAGTGTAGGAATATGTAATATGCGTTATTGTTGGGAAAATACAAATATTTAAATTTGTAATATGAATGTAAGTGAATCTAAAGTTTTTATTATTAACCTGTAAATAATATATTTCTTCAACACAATAACTCTTCAAATTAAATGTGTATTAAATACTAAAATAATTTAATTTATAAATATTAATTATTTTTATTTTTTTCCCAAGACCTTTATTGCACCTTTGAAATTATACACAGCTTCTGGCCTACAACCCCTGGGGCCGGCCGCGACACATTCACAAATGTATTATACCTTTAGAATAACACAGCACACGTGCCGTCAACCCGGGGGTACGGCGGCGTTTCTATACAGTGTAGGTACATAATTCACAGTGGGATTACTGATCTGTTTAGGTCTGGTTTTTAGTTATTTAACAATAAACAACTTAACAAAAAGAAGAAACCACTTTTAGATCTTCAGATAAATGAGGAAAAAAGTGCACTGTCCTTGTCATTGAAGATATTTTAAAGGAGAGCAGATCTTACACCTTAGGGTTGGCTGTAGCCGTAGTTCCTAAAATTAGGTGCAATTTTGTGTAGTTCCCCGGAGCCTGCTTTGTCAGTCCCCCCGTCCCACTCCCTCCCAATCATGAGACTGCTTCAGGTTCAAATACTCCGTACCCCACCCCTCTACTTTCCGATACTCCTGCTACTCGTCCTCCCCCTCTTCATCCAATGTCATTGGGTCGTTTTCCTGTAGGGGTTCGCAAATCTCCCCCCTGAACACATTCCACGGGGTCCATATCTTATTCCATTTACGATGACAGGCCCTACTAGTGTACACTGCCCTCTCCGGTATCATCACGCTCTCCATATTCGTACACCATTGTGTCAGTGTGGGGATCACTACCGCTCCCCATTTCTGCGCTATATCATGTTTGGCTATCATCATTTCTAGAGTGGACCATTGTTGGCCGTGTCTGGATAAATCGTTGGGTTCCCAAACATTTAGCAGGCACTTTCGCGGTTCAGCGACCTGGGATGCCCCCACAGTTTGGGAAATTGTGCGCATTATCTGTCTCCAATATTCCTGAATGCGTGGGCAGTCCCACATAGTGTGGAAGAATGTTCCCTCCTCCCCACAGCCACGAAGACAGTATGGATGTTGCGCACGCTGTATTAGGTGTAGTGTCGTTCTCGTGTAGTACACTCTGTACAAAATCTTAAGCTGCACAAGCCGGAATTTTGCCGAGATGCCTATCTCCTTGGGCGGCGCCAGCGCCTCATACCACTCGTTCTCGTCCATTTCTCGTACGGCTCCCTCCCATTTGTCTTTCAGTTTTACTGTTGGGTCTGGTAAGTTGTTAATCAGTTTTCGGTAGGTGAGGGAGGTTGCACTTTCCGGCATGAAGTCAGTAAGGAGGCGATCCTCAAGCGGAGAGGCCTCTGGGACTTCTGCCTCAGGCGGGATGGCCTTAAGCAGGGCATGTTGAATCTGCACATACCGGAACGATTCCATGGGTCCCAGCTCGTATTGCTGCTGTAGCTGGGCGTAGGGGATTACCGTGCCTTTTTCTCATAGGTCTCCCACCCTGGATATACCTATGCTATCCCATCGGGAGAAGCCCCTGCTGTGTCTTAGGTTTCCTAGGGCCCGGGAATCCCACAATGGGGTAAGCTTAGTAATTCGCCCTTTTCATCCTAGTGCCGCCAGCGTCGTGTGCCACAGTGCTGCGGTAAGTCTCGTTGGACCTACGAGTTTGCGCACAACGCGTTGGTCGTAGAGAGGTGCCAGCAAACTGTTAGTGCCCAGTTGTGCTCTATCAGACCTAAATGCTGGGTCTTCTTGGGGCGCATGTAACCATTGGTTGATGGGTTTCAACTGCGCCGCCCAATAATATAATTGCAAGTTAGGTAACGCGATCCCCCCATCGTACCACCCCCTGTGCATTTTAGCCTGAGCAGTGCGTGCCGGGCGGTTACTCCACATGAGTCCAGCCACCAGGGCTGACACCTGCCTGAAGTATCCTGGTGCTACCGGGTATGGTGTATTTTGTAGGATGTATAAGAAACGTGGCAGCGACATCATTTTATAAAGTGCTGCCTTGCCCAGCAGTGTCAAGGGCAGCCCTGCCCAGATCTTAACATCCTACTTAAGCCGCTCCATGGGTGGTGTCAAATTTGTCCGAACGAATTGGGTTTGATCCATGGTGACATGGATACCCAGGTATTTAAAGGAGGAACCTGCTGCTCGTAAGGGGCAGTCATCGCTCAGAGCCGGGGTCGGACCCCGCAGAACATGCAGTTCCTACTTAGTCCAGTTTAACGTGTAACCCGATATCTTCCCGTGCTCATCACAAAAGGTCAAGAGCGCCGGAATACTGTGTTCCGGATCTGTTAGGTATACCAGCATGTCGTCCGCCTATAACGAAAGGTGGTCTTCCCAGCCCTCTGCCCAGGTGATCCCCTTCAGCAGTGGAGTTGAGCGTATCAGGGTCGCCAGCGGGTCTAAAGCAATTGCGAAGAGCAACGGTGACAGGGGGCAACCCTGTCGGGTGCCGCGCCCCAAAGGGAACGTTCGCGAGATGTGGCTGTTTGCCACGACCTGTGCTACTGGGTTAGTGTAGAGTAGCCTGACCCACGATATAAATTTGGGTCCGAAACCCAGGTGAGTCAAGACCGCGAATAGGTACTGCCATTCCACTAATTCGAAAGCCATCTTTGCGTCAATTGCCAATATGACCGCCGGCTCGGATAGTGATCCCGCCCTAGCCAGCACACCATGTACCCTGCGAAGATTCAGTGCAGTGTTCCTGTGTGGCATAAACCCGGACTGATCGGGTGTATGAGGTTAGGGAGGTGTGCCATCAATCGGGTAGCTAGGAGTTTAGCCAGAATTTTAACTTCGGCATTGAGCAAGGATATTGGACGGTAGGATGCTCATTCCTCTGGTGGCTTCCCAGGTTTGGGGATCGCGACGATAGTTGCTGTTCTTTGATTCAGCGGGAGTTCGTCCGCTGCCAGGCTATCAGTATACATCGCAAGTAAGTGTTTACTGAGCCTCTCCGATGCGGCCTGGTACCACTCTATTGGGATGCCGTTTAGACCGAGTGCCTTACCGGGCTTTACCGCTCGTATGGCCATTTGTATTTCATCCGCAGTGATGTCAGCCTCTAATTCTGTTACCGCCTCCGGCTGCAGTGTCGGAGTATGAATGCGCCCCAGCGCAGCCCGGGCCATGTCTGCTGACACCTCCCTGTCCGATGTGTATACTCCCTCAAAGTAGTCAGCTAGAGCCTCCACTATCTTTTCGGGGCTTGTTTGGATGACCCCCATCCCGTCCCTCACTTGTTGGATACCTCTGGCGCTGCCCCCCCTATTATCTAGCCAGGCCAACATTATGCCCGCCTTATCCCCTATGTCATAGTTCCTGTGCGTTGTTTCAGTTATCTGCCCCATTGTCTGGTTCCTCAAATGCTCTGTGTACTGCATCTGTCGGAGGCGTAAGGCATGGGACGTGTCCGGCGTAGGATTGGTTTCATGCCTCACTGTCTCGTTGTGCAGAGCTAATTCAAGCTCGGACAGTTCAAGTGTTTTTTCCCGTTTATAGCCTGCAATTGATGTTATAGCCTGTCCCCTCAGTACCGCCTTGTATGCCTCCCACAGAATGGCAGAGGACCGCACCGAGGCGGCGTTCTCAGCAAAATATTGTTTGGTAGTCGTTTTGAGCGCCCTCCTGACCTTAGGGACCTTAAGGTACGCGGCATGGATGGGAAAGATTCTTCTACGCAACCTCTCCCGAGTGGATATTGTTAATGTGACCGGTGAGTGATCTGATATTCCCCTAGGCTGAATGTCTATGGTATCTACATATTGTAGGCCATCCCCCAGTGCCAGGAAGTAGTCAATCCGCGACAGACTGTTGTGGACAGTGGAATGGTAGGTGTATTGTCTCGCCTTGGGGTGTGTATGCCTCCATATGTCAACTAGGCCCATGGCGGTCAGGAATCGTTGGAAACTGGAAGGACCACCGGCCGGAGGCATCGCCGGGAATTTGTCAACTAGGGTGTCTATTGTGGCATTGAAGTCCACTCCGAGTATCATATCCCCCTCCGGTAGGGTCAGGAGGAAATCTCCCAGCGCTGGAAGCATGACCGAGTGGAGTGCCGGGGGAATATATATCAATATCACGTTGATGAGTCTCCCCTCCCATTGCCCCTGTATGGCCGCAAAACATCCCTGCCCAGCTACCTTAGTGCACAGCGGTATGAATTGTGAAGATTTCTTAATTAAAATGCCTGTCCCTCTAGAACCTGAGGTGAAGTCTGAATGTACCACCATCTTGTACCCCCTCCTGTCGAGAGCCTCGGATGCCCCCCCCACTAGATGTCTCCTGGAGGAGTACCAGGACTGGTCCCTGCCTCTTCACCGCATTCAATACCATCCCACGCTTTATCTCGTCTCCCAGCCCTCTCACATTCCATGTCATTAGGCGGAGGGGTGTTCCCTGTGCCCTTAACGGCTCACTCTCAGAAGTACTTAATTGGTAATCGGGCATGTTTGGTCATGTATTTGACTTTGTACCTACTTAACCTCACGGCCGGGATGTATCGGCCATCTCCGACACCTAAGCTGTGTATGTGCATAATGATGCAATGCGACCTTTCTTGTGGAACTTCAAGAACTGCAGAACAAACCCCCCCCCCCCTCCCTGCCTCCCTGCTTAACGGACCATCAACTGCCCGCCTCCCCAACTTAACAGAGCGCTTTGCCCATCCCTCAAACAGTATACTTGTGTGCTGGGGGAGAGTGTCTCCCTGAGCAGGCGGCATCCTTGCACTCCTCTGGGTTCCCCAGGCCAGTGTCCAAGCGCGTCCATTTTGCAAAATAGTTCAGTGAACAGCGTTCAATAGTGCACCGGGCGGTCAGGGCTATTCCCCTCCGTCAGCTTCAGTGTGTTCCTGCGCCGGCGACCTGGCCGCTCCTCCCCTGCCCGATGCCTGTGATCCCGCTTGGCTGTTGTCCCGGTTGTCGCGGTTGCTCCTGTGTGAGCGACGGGGTAGTCCAGAGGTTCTCCAGCCCTCCAACCAGTCTCTGGCCGCATCCGGCGTATCAAAGAGCCAGACCTTGTTATCTGCGACCACCCGAAGTCGGGCCGTAAATAACATTGAGTAAGACAATTCCTTCTCCCACAGCGTCTTCTTGACCTCTAGAAATGTTCTCCGTCGCGAAACCTCAGCAGTGTAGTCCAGGAAGAAGGTGACCTTGGAATTTTGAATTTGGATGGCCGGTGACACCCTTGCCGCCTGCAAAATGGCGTCCCGGTCGCGAAAGTTGAAAAGTCTTGCCAGGATTGGTCGAGGGGGGAGGGGGGGGGGGGGGGGGGGTGTTTGCCCGGCTTCGGTTTCCCACCGGGTACTCTGTGGGCCCTTTCCACCGAGAAGAAATGCGAGAGCCCCTTGGGGTTAAGTTGCGTCTTGATCATTCCTCCACAAATAGGTCCATTGCTCCTTTGCCTTCGATTCCGGAACCCCCAGTATTCGGACGTTGTTCCTCCTTGAGCGCCCTTCCTGGTCGTCCAGCTTCTCCCTGAGAGGTTTGTTTTCAGCTTGCATTTTCTCATCGCCACTTGCAGATCCGATACATCCTCCACCAATGATTTAGTCACCACCTCCACTTGTTTCACTCTCTCGCTCATCTTTTGGAAGTCCGCACGTATCAGGGTGACCTCCGTAGCTGTGGCACCCACTGTGGCCTGCACCTGTGCCAGGGCGCACATTACGTCCTTCGGCGTGGCTTTCTTGGCCCCTTCTCCTTCCACCGTCTTCCCCGTGGACTTGCGTTGCTCCGTCAGGTGGGGTTGTGCTTGTCAAATGCGAATTTGTCCAGTTTGGATTGCATGGAGTTTTGCTTGGAGCCTCTGCCGGCCATGTTTCCCTCTAAAACAGTCCCTCTCCTGCGCAGGGCGATCAGCGCACTCCGGGGGTTCTCCTTCACTCCACCGGCCCGGGGTACCGATTCCATCCCCGATGTCGTACACTGCCCCTTGCGCGTTGAGTGCCGGGCACAGGTCTAGTTATCACTATGGCAGCAGTTCAGCGCGGTCAGAGCCCCAACCCTGCCCGGAGTAGAGCCTGCACTGGGGCGTCACGCGCCTGTTAAACACCCCCACAGTGTATTATGAGCAATGTGGCTCCCAAAGGACAATTCCTCGCTCGTATGCGGCTTTGTGCAGTACTTGGAAGTTATTAAGTTCTTAGGAATGCCACCGTGTTGTGTGTTTGCTGTAGCTGCTGAGCCTTGCTCTCCAGCATCTATGCCGCCCTCCAGCTGTGTCTAGGCGTACTCAGGCTCACTGGGACGTTATTCCGGGTGTAAGCCAGCCATTGGCCTCCTCTCTTGCCTTCTTTGTACAGTCCTCTGCCGTGCCTGATATGCCCTCGTTTCCCAGGACACCTGTCCTATCCGTGCCTGTCGTGTATGAGCGTGTGCGCAGCACCTTGTTTTAGACTTTCGTGTCCTCCGCCCCGCGCCACCTACACTGGAGTTACCTTGTGCAGCCTCGGATAAGGAATTGGGGGCTCTCTGGCAACTGTAAACCTGCCGAGTTTAAACCAGTGCGGCGTCTGCTGGGTCCGGGGATAGATGCAGATTTACTTGCGGTCTGTCCTTCGGAGGTGGCCAAGTATCGTTCCCTCACTCCGGTATTTAAAGTCTCTTTGCTGCCGCAGATGCGGGAGGGCTCTCCTGCCTTGCTTGCCCAGTGCTCGCCGCCCGACCGATCACCTCCCGCGAGTTACTTCAATGCTCCGAGATGACGCCGTTATTTCCAGTGTCCAGAGGGCTGCTCCTCCTCCCAGATTCCGCTCTCCGTAGTTCTTACCCGCAGTCCATCCCCTCCGCTGTGTTGACGGACGGGGCAGAAGGGCCCTTTGAACGTTCTACCGTCTGTGGTCGTTTCCTGCTTCTCTGCGCACGCTTCCGGTGTTCGGACCCCGCTGTGGCCTCACTTCCGCTAGGTCACTGAGTAAACTCCAGTCCGCTACTTGCCGTTGGTGCCAGGCCCTGCCAGTCGCGAGCTCGCCCTGACGTTTCCCGGTGCTCCGCTGCTGCCAAATTTGCTCCGCTGGTCGCCGCCCGGTCTCCAAACCCGGGTCGCCCTTTCAGAGCTATGTGTGCTGCGGATTTATGTGCGGATTTCAGGGGGATGCCGCCGTACTCCCGGAGCCTCTCTATTTCGCTGCCGCCATTGTAGGCTGCTAGCCACGCCCCTCCATAAATATTAATTTTAAACAATAATTTGAATATTCACTGTTAGAAATGAGGGTCTCTAGTTGGCAGAGGTAGGTACCTTTGTCCAAATAGGGACCCTTGCTTCTAGTCAGGGTAAGGGGGATACACTCCTAAAATAACCCTTGCTCACCCCCTTGGTAGCTTGGCACGAGCATACAGGCTTCTCAGAGGCAGTGTGTAAAACATTTCTGAACACATACAGTAACACGGTGAAAACACTACAAATGGACACCATACCAGTTTAGAAACATAAGTAATCTCTATCTAAACCAAAACAAGACTAAACAACAAAAATCCCCAACACAGTGTTAAAAATAAGGCTTTCGAACGGTAGAAATAGTTCAGTTCAATGCAAGTTGTAAATGCAACACTTTTCTCAAAAGTACCTTGGATGCGTCATGCAAAGCAAACAAAATGGCCGCACGGAAGGTGATACGTCTGTTCCTTACACTCTGGCGAGGTGATGTGGTTGTTCCTTACTGCGGCGCATGGGAGGTGATGCGTCCGTTCCTTACCACATGGGGAGTTGATGTGTATGTTTCTTACTGCGGACCCCAATGATACGAAAGCCTTGGTGCCTCGATGTGATGCATCTATCCGGTATAATGTGTCTGGATCGGTGCGGCGGCTACTTATAGAGCCGTGGCAGGCGCTGCAACGGTTTCTCCGGCGATGCGTCAGAAAACCAGTGTGGATGCAACACGCTTCTTCGGTGTTGCATCGATTTCCCAGCTCCCAGGGGCAAACAGTCTCCAGAAGTCCTAAACAGCACTAGGCACCTCTTTGCAGGTTGGAATTCCCAGCAAGGGAATTGAGGGGAGGTGGTGGTGAAGTCCCTGAGACTTCAGAACAGGAGGCAAGCTCAGTTTCAAGCCCTTGGAGATCTTCCTCAAGCAGGGGACACATCAAACGGCAAAGTCCTTTTTAGGTCTCGCCTACGTAGCGTGCATGCGCGGCATAGGAGAGAGACCTTTAGCCATCGGCACAGCTTTGGGGGCAAAAACGTGCACGCGTTGCAATACTTGCAATGGCAACGCGTGCACGTCTGGCGATTCCCTTGCAGGAGCGCGCTTGACCATATGGTCGCAATCATTGCGCCTTGCTTCACTCTCCCGCAAGGGAATCACGCAGGCCCCCCTCCCCCTGCTGCGCTTGTGCTGGTCATATTTATTAAGTTGAGCTCTATTTCAACACGACCCGTGTGTCTTCAGAGATATAGTATATTTAAAGTTTCTGACTGACAGTTTGTTATAGAAGGGTGCTATGTGTACTTTTCCTCACTGAAACTGTGTTCTAAAACTGGCGCACTCATAATCCACATTTTTTGGCAGGTTTAGGATCTCTTGGTTCCGTCAGTCACAATACATTGGCAAGATTTAATACTATGACCAACTCTACTTCAAACGGCTATCTCATCTTTACATAAAATAAAGCACACTGTCAGAGGTAAAGTACACTTTGTCTCATAGACAGTGTATTACAAAATTGCAAAATGTATACTTTTTCTCACAGAAGGCATGTTAACATTTTTATCATTTATTATAACATGCATTGTCTGCAATGTCAGTGCGCTCATGGTTTCATCAGACACAATCCATTGCCACGAAATATTTAGGAAATATACACTACGTGTTACCATTATGACGTCACAAGAGATATCAGGTAAAATGTGAGTTTGGGGCATTTGCTGCCTCTGACATTTGGGCCAATGAGTTTAGTGCGCTACTACACTGACTGTGCATGTGCCATGCAAAGACTCCCTCTTTAACCAGAGCACCATGTGCACCCGAGGCCTTTGTTCACGGGATTCTTCGTTTCCGGGCAATAGCTGCCCATTTTCCAGTCTGTGAATGCATGGAATGCAGTGCCCCTCTGGTATGCTGGACAAATCTGCAGAACAACATACATATAAATCTGTACATGAAACATTTTAGACCTTGATGCTGGGATATACACTTTATTCTGCAGTAAGACATTACTTTGATTGTGTTACAGTTGCAAAACCAATACTATTGTTTGTGTCATGCTACATGCTCCAGTGGGGTGATTACAATGGGTACGTGGGGCAACGGACGAACGATACAGAAAGAACAAATATGCAAACCAAGGGTAATGTTGGGCTCCTGTGATAGTTATTTAATATTCATGGGCTATTCACAGAACCATTGGGCCGGAGTCGTTTTACTCCTTTGTTTGCTAATTTGGCACTGTGATGTGTTTAGCACCATATTGCATATTCTATGGGTGTGCTTTTTTTGCTACACTTTGTGTTGATAGTGCAGTTTTGCAGCAGGAGCCTTTATTGTTCTTATTCAACAGTGAACAAAATACAAACATACATTTTTCTGAGCAGCATTGACTGCTCATATTTAACACAAATAAAAATATAGCACAAGGGCAGTTTCGGGATCCTGGTCCTTCACCCCTTAAATTATGAGGCAACTTCATACTCCCTCATAGGGCTGAGCCTTTTTTATATGTTTTTGGCAATTCAACATTAAGCCTTCATAACTTTTTTTCCACAGTAGGTATTGAGGCTTGTAGTTTGTACCCTTTTTCACACATACTGGGGATTCTATAAGGTACGAAGGGTTTGTGAATTCCTACAGTGGAAACTGAGAAAAGTATCAAAATACAGTAACATTTTGTGCATATTAGTATAAAAATGGGAAATGGTGCTGTGCAGGAACGTATGCTTCTTTCTAAAAATGGCATTGTTGGGCCTGGCCTTCACTGCTTTCTAACCAAATACCGGCAATTACAGAGGGAAAGGAAATCACCCTGGGGGATACTGCCTGGATGTAAGCCACTACCACATCAAGGGATAATACTGTTGTGCACAGTTCAGTATTGCAAGAGGGCTAGATTCTAGTGCTTATGGTGCACCTCTCAAATGGGCAGCGTGGTACTGCCTAGAAAACCCTACCCTACCTTTAGCTGTTCCCTATGGCTTCTTCCATAAATGAGAAATGTTTGTCTTCTAGCCTTCGTATATTCTATATTGTTTTCTGCCCACACATGTATCTCTTAAGTCATAGTAATCATTTCCAAGACACAGTGAGAGCGAAACAGATAATCGCCTTTATTTTAACAAGTTGCTTATTGAGTTCACAAATGGGGTAAAAAGCATAAGGGCAGGCTTCTGATCCTACAAGTGCCAACAGACTAAACCACTTGACAAAACCAAATGTGACTTATCGCTGCGCTTCCAACATGAATATGAACTCCCTGAATTTTCCACGCAATCGATCATGCATTTTGGTACATTTTAAAATAAAAATACCAAGCATTGGCATAGCCAATAGGTCTCACCTTTGGGACCTTATAAGTGTTAGGTTATCCAGCACAATATCCTTGGTGCAACAACATCAAGTGTTGCATGGCTAAACACTTATAAGGTCCCAAGGCGAGACCTATTGGCTATGTCAATGCTTGTTCTCCTTTCCTTGGCAGCTGGCAGCCACTGCAGGCCAACCCCAGACAGCAAACAGCACAGGGGCAGTATTCCTCCTCAGCTTATCCAGCTCTTCTCCTTGACAAAGGTGTCCTCTTGATTTCCCAGGAGTGATCTAAAAGTCTAGGCCCCTCTTTTTATACACCAAAATACTTTGTTCTCTGAAGGCACAGTGTGTCTGTACCCGGCCAGAACCAGTTATGTGGGGCACTTTGCAAGTGCACAATAACCTCCTTTGTCAGTGTGAGCCCTGGCCCAGACACGCCACAGGGGGGCTGAGCCATCATTGTGGAAGGCAGGCACAGCCCTTTTCAGGTGAAGATGCTACTCCTCCCAACACTCCAAATGCAGACCAAGCCTATTCTTCCCAGCCTGACCCATCAGACTTCTGGAGCCACAGCCCTCCTACAGCCCCTGTCATCCAAAAGCCAGACATGCAATACACAAATCTAGCAGAGGCACACTGGATGGTTAGGCAAGAAAATACCTCCTTTCTGAAGGTGGTATTTTCAAACACAGAATGTAAAAATCACCCTCACTAAAAGATGCATCTTAACATTCTGAGTTCAGGCATACTAAACTTTATTTTCCAATCTTGTTCCTAGGGTCAGTTATGTTTATAAGATGTTATAAACTAACTCTCCATTCTGACCTATGGGAACAGATAGCCTTGCAATAGTCAAAAACTGAATTTGGCAGTATTTCACTATCCGGATATGCCACACACATCCGGGCATGTCTTAACTTTCTCAAACAATGCACCCTGCCCACAGGGGTACCTTGGACCTACCTTAGGGGTGACTAACATGTAGAAAAGGGAAGGTTTAGGGACTGGCAAGTATGTGCACTTGCCAAGACGACATGTCCCAGACTGCACACTGGCTCTGCAATGGCAGTCAAATTTTACCAGCTGTTTCTGTGGGTGGCACAATCAGTGCTGCAAGCCCATCAGCAACATTTGATTTACCGGCCCTGGGCAACCATAGTGCACTGTAATAGGGTCTGACAAGTAAATCAAACATGCCAATCATGGAGTCACTAATCCACAACATACTTTACAAGGGAACACTTGCTCTTTGGCACTGAACAGCAGTGGCAAAGTGCCCAAAGCATTTGGATCAGCAAAAAACACAAGATGCAACAGCATAAAAAAATGGAAGGGAGACCCCACACCAATGGTGCCAGGTCTAACATTTGCCTTTACTAATATTTCTATTTTGATTTAATATTTAGTAAACTTGGTTAAAAACTATATCGTTAATTCATTTAAAAAATCTAAAATGTTAGTTTTTCAATTGGTTTTGTAATTTGAAAAAAATAATCATACTTTTATCCCTCTGTAGTTATAGTTATGTCAGAATTTCCATAGGAAGAGCTATTTTTGTTTCACTAATACCTTTGGTACAGTTTGACGAATCTTCATGAAAGCTTTCTAAGCAAATGTTTATCCACCTCCACTCCTTCCTGAAAAGTTTTGGGGTGATCTTTCAAGCACGGCTTACGAAAAAGGGGGTGGCCTCAAAACATTGATTTCCAAGTAAATTCCCATAAGAAATTTTGGGAAGTCCTGCAAAAAAAAAAACAGCTGAACGAATTACACCACATTTGTCAGGCAGTTTCGAAGTTTGCCTAGAAAGCACGTTACTTGGTGTATATTTGATCAGTCATTTTTAAGAAATTCCCATGTAAATAGGTGCTTGGGTGCTCATGAGGGTGTTTGAAAGTTAGGTATATCTAAATTGTTGGTCCTACAGAAGTCCCTACAGGTTTTTCTGGTACCCAGGGACTGCAGTACTGAGATTTGATTGGCGGGCTGCAGCTCGAAGAGAAAAAGTGCGGCAACCATTAGAGGACCCAGAGATTTCATCCCCCTGTCCTGAAGTTTAAAAACAAAACAACAAATAAAGATAAGAGGCTGGGTAGTGACACCATGATGCACCAGCACAGGTGGGTGAAACCCAAAGGCCCCCTCCAGTGCAAAAATTTAAATAAGAATGTGTACCAAGTAGCTCAGAACCCAGCGCACACCTCCCACGAAATACTGCATGGTACCGCCGCTCGGGCTTCTCCCCAAGGTACCACTGGACTGTGCAAGCTTCATTGATCCTGCGCTACAGTTTAAAAATCGGTGGAAAAAAATGAAATGGGGGATGGGGATCTGCAGGTGGATTGGCATCTGCAGGGGGTTGGCGCTGGACCTGGGTGGAGGAGGACGGGGCCAAGCACCCCGATGTATAAGGCTGAAGGCAGTGTGCTGTTGCACTTGCATATGGTTTGATCACATGCAGGGTGCATGGCCTACAGCTATACATAGTCCTAGGCGTCTGCCCATGGGGGTAGGGCACAGGGCATGGCTGGAAGACAGGCTCTTTGCCAACTGCTTGCTGTGCATGATCAACAGCTGTGTGTAGCAGAGGTTGACCACAAATGGGGGTGGTGGTATTGGGCACAGTGGGGGTGAAGTTTGAGCGCAGGCACAGCAGGAGTACTGAAGTTTCACAAAAGCTTTAAACGTATAAATACATTATGGGATATGGGAATCCTCAGGTGAGATTGGCATCTGCCTGGAGTTGGGCCCGGGGCCTGGCCAGGCCCTGGTCCTTCGGTCATCTCCTTGTGCATGAACTGTGGTCTTTGGCTGTGGCTCAACAGGAGGTTGGCCGCCTCCTAAAGGCATCAGTGATATCTAACATGTCCTGAATTATGTAATATGTGAGGTCATAAGCACTTAACTTCATGTATAGTTAGCTTAGTAAACTATTACCTGGTACATTTTATTGTTTTTTTTAGCTTTTAACATTATTTTTGTGTTATTTCAACACCTAACTATAACATCACTTTTACCTATGTCTTTTTCCAGTGAATATCTGGGTTTTTTAAATGTAAGCTAAGATCTTATTACCATACATAACTAAAAGGTTACTGTAATCTGTTATTTTCAATAAATATATCTATATATACAATTTAAAAAATGTTAACTAATTTAATTTAACATTAGTTCCTACTGGGTTTTATTTTAATTCCCTGCCTTAATTGTTTTTTCTTTCAAAATGATTTGTAGTGCCACTTGTTGGCCATGGGTGGTTCTTGGCCGGGCTGGACTATATATGGGCCTCTTAACAACCTTTGTTTCTGTAGTAATATTTTAAGTGTATTTTGTGAATTTCAATTCTTACTTTTTGGTGGGTGTGTGTTTTGTATTAGCATGTCACTACTAAACACCTCAAATTTCCCTAAAACCCTCACATTTTGTAGTAATTATTCCCTACCACGCTTCCTGATAGCTTCCATATTTTCTACAAAAATCCTACATCTGCATGTGCAGAGATTTCTGCCAACGAGCTGGAGATATGGAGAGCTATAAGAATTATAAGAAAGGTGGATGTATATTTTAATTTCAATTACTACTTCACAAGCTACAAAATGCAGTTCATGAATTGGGGTTTTGCAGCATGAATCCTTTTCTGGATTCACATGCTGTGCATTATTCCGCACGCTAGTGGTTGGGTCCAGAATTGTCTTATCTTTTTTTTCTTGGTCGAAGTCAACCGCCATTTGATGCCAGTTATGTTCCCTGTATGACGTCTGACGGTATCCTCTAGGTCGACATGCGTGATGGCTATCTTCAGATTCTTTTTTTCTGCTGTTGGGTCTAGAAGCAAGACTGGAAGCTCCCAAGATTTTTCATATTTGTCCTCAAAAACTTCAAGAAAGAGAAGAAAAGGCTACAGCGAATCACACCTTTCATCAACGCCATAACTGTGGACAGGAGTAGAGCTCCGGCGACAACACCAATCAGGACCTCGTTGGTCCACAAATGGCGAGGTAGAGGACATGGAAAACGCCCCTTTCAAGTTTTGTCCCAAGTGCCACCACAAGCACTCTCAACGCAAGCCACACGACGTCTGCTACCTGTACCCTGCCCAAGGATCATCAGGACAAGGACTGTGAGGCTGCGTGGCTTTTCTGTCGAAAACACTCAGAAGCCGCCGAAACTAAAGAGAGGCCAACTATTCCACGATGTCGCAAACTGCTAAGAAAACATCCCTCAAAGACCTGGGTTTCTCCAACGACACAGAAGAAGGTGGAGTACCATTAGAATAAACGCACTAGGAATCAAACGTCAAAATTCTTGAAGGAGACTCTGAAAAAACCCACGCCCACAAGAAGGCAAGCGAAAAAACAAAGAAAACTGGTACACATCCATCGGAACAGAAGGGCCACAAACTTAAGTTGCAGCCCAAGGCATCGCTGACGCCGAGCAAAAAAGTGATCGGGGTCAGCCGCGATGAAAAGAACCCCACAGAACCCAACCAAAGGTTACATAAGAGGGAACATCGCAAAAGACGCCAAAACAAGGGGTCGATCCCGAACCCGCAAGAAAAGCACTACGCTGTCGAAACCAGACGTGGCCGCTAGCAAGAAGAGGAAATCCCCGGCCTCCGACGCCGAGAGAACTCTTGAGGTCGAAAAGAAAAGGAAAAGACTCTAGGTCGAAATGGCAACGCTCCTCCAAAAGAAAAGAGTTTGACACATCTCTGAAGGATTTTCAAATTCCTAAAACCACGATTGCGGAACCAGAAAATGTTGACGCAGAAGACTCAGAGGGAAACAAAGAAGGTCTCTTCAAATCAACCCCAATGCCAGAACCTTGCCACGAAGATCCCGAAGAATACGGGGACCTACCTGAGGGGGGAGGAGGAGGAAATCTCTGAACATTTTGAGGATTCATAGAACTATCAGAGACCTGAGGAGGGAATATGCAGTTATCCTTCTAAAGCATCACCACCAGACAACATAGCCTTCTACAATGGCTTAGTCAAGACGGCTGCAGACCATTTCGTAGTCGCCCTCGAAGAAGAAAAAAGAGACCCATGTTTTCTCCTGGAAACCCTAGCCCCTGCCATCAAGGGGACTCAATACCTCCCAATGCTTCCTAGCATACTAGCTCAGGGCAAAGAAGCCTTCAAGGAACCAGCTTCAAGCAAGGGTGTAATGCCAAGGGTAGAAAAGAAATACAAGGCCTCATCAAAAGACCCTAAGTATATACAAGGAAACACAGTGCCAGATTCAATTGTCACCACAGCCAGAAGAAGGGCTAATGCAGTCTTCAATACCGGTCCTCCACCAGAAAAGGAGAGTAAAAGAATGGACATGGTGGGGAGAAGAATGAAAGAGGAAACAGCAACATTTGCAAGTTCCAATGCACTACTAAATAGATACGGACACCAACATTGGGACTAAATAGAGGAGATTTTCAAACTGCCTGAAGAGGACAAGAAACGAGCAAGGTCTACTGTCCAAGAAGGTAAAAACGTGGCCAATACATGCCCTGAAATCAGTCCTTGATGCTGCAGACACAGCCAGTAGGCAAATGTGCACAGGCACCATCCCCAGACAACGTGCCTGGCTAAGAATATCAGGTTTCAAACAGGAGGTGCAAACCTCAATCATCAATAGACAGTTCACTGGGGACGCACTCTTCAGAAAGGAAGTGGATGAATTCCTGCAACAGATCAAAAAAGACAACAAGACTGCTAGGGCAATGGGATCCCTACAGCAGAGAGGCTCCTTTAAAAGAGGTGGTTTCAACAACCGAAACATCACAGGAAGAGGTGCATTTGGTCAGGGACAGCAGATGTCTCAGCAACCACAAGGTGAAAACGCTGGGCAACAATCAGGTCAACAGGGAAGTTACCAAGGCTGGCAAAAATAACAGTAAAAGCCCTTTTGGGGCAAGGCAGAGGCCAAACCCCCAGAGGAAGAGGAAATATCTCTAACTGACTCAGTCGCATAAAAGAACTCACCCAAAACAGCAGTGGGGGGGGATATCCCTGTACCTCAAACAGTGGGAAAATATCACAACCGACAATTGGGTATTACATTTGGTAAAGTCTGGGTATTGCATAGAGTTAACAAAAACACCACCTGCAACCCCACCAAAATCAAGAACATATTTGAAATCAGAACTAACGCAGCTAAACTCGGAGATCAAAGAACTATTCCAAGAAAAAGCAATAGAAGTAGTACCAAAACAGGAATGTTTCAAAGGAAACTACTCACCATACTTTTTAGGGCCAAAACAGGACCTGACACTAAGGCCGATACTGGACTTAATGTTCATAAACAGGTTAATACTAACACAAAGCTTCAAGATGTGTACTCTTCAAGAATTAATCACACAAATTCAAAAGGGAGACTACATGGCAACAATAGATCTCAAAGACGCCTACTTGCATATCCCTATGAACAAAACACACAGAAAGCACCTGCGGTTCCTACACAACGGGACACATTATCAGTTTAAAGTGCCTCCATTCGGGATAAAATCACCTCCACGTGTCTTCACAAAGTGCCTAACCGCAGTGGCGTCACACCTAAGAAGGTAAGGAATCCATGTCCATCCCTATTTGGACGGCTGGCTCATGAGAGCACACTCAAAGCAAACATGCCACAATCATGTACAGTCAGTCCTCCAAACACTACAGGAACTGGGTTTCTCAATAAACCACAAAAATCTTCAAGAAAACCAGAAAGAGAAAAAACCTTCCTGGAAGCAAGATTAAACTCAGGAAGTGCAAAAGCATATTCCACACGAAAGAGGATACAGGCTATCCATCAAGAAGCGACCCTCTACCTGTGAGGGGACAATCTCAGACAGTGAGGAAAATCATGAAACTGATGTGCATGATGGCATCCTGCATCCCACGTTTCCCTCATGCACTCCTGCACATGCAACCATTCCAGGAATGGCTTACCAATAGCTGGTCTCAAGCCATAGGGAGTTGGGAGGATCTACTGGTTGTTTCACAAAAGGTGCAAGAAGAAATACAATGGTGGGCATCCAGCAACACAGCAGAGGGGAGACATTCCAGGATCCCAACCCCATCTGTGTCAATCACCAGGGACGCATCCTTTAACGGTTGGGGAGCACATTACAACCAGCTGAAAGTACATGATCAATGAACGAACAGGATTCCATAAAACACATAAACTCACTGGAAATGAAAACAGTCTTTTTGGCATTAAAAGCCTTCCAGAAACACATCCAGGGGAGGACTATCCTAATTTCAACAGACAATACTGCAACAATGTTCCATCTGAACAAGCACAGAGAAATGAAATCCTTTCTCTTGAGCACACTTACACAGGAAATATGGAAAAGGGCAGTAGCCCAAATAATTAACCTACAAACAGTACATCTACCAGGAGTAGACAACATTATAGCAGACCAGCTGAGAAGATGGAACAACTGGTCCCACGAATGGGAGTTGAAACATAAAACAGTACAATACATCTTCAACATCTGGGGAACGGCGGTGATAAACCTGTTTGCAATACTGCAGAACAAGAAATGCCAACTCTATGCCTCGAGGTTTCCACACCGCTTGTCAAATGGGAATGCACTTTCACTCAACTGGTCACAGAAATTTGCTTACACCTTACCAATACCACTGATGCAAATAGTACTACAAAAAGCAAATCAGCCAGGAACAAACATGATCCTCATTGCCCCTCAATGGCCAAGGCAAACATGGTACTCAAACCTGCTACAACTATCCAAAAGGAAAATGATCAAAATCAAAGCTGATCAGGACCTGCTAACAATGCAACAAGGCCAAATATTTCACATGTAACTAGCAATACTGCATCTTGCAGCCTGGCACCTGAGTATATAGAATTTGGCCACCTTAACCTGCCTCCACAAACAACGGAAATTCTAAAAGAGGCAAGAAAACAGTCAACAAAACAATTCTAAAACAACAAGTGATGGACCGAATGTGGATCAATGTCACACATTCAACCCAGTCCAAAGATCTGGGCCCAAATCCATCGTTTTTTTGTACTCCACACCACCCTGGGTTAGACAATGGCGATATGCAAATCAGCTCTGACCCTGTGCCCCATGGGTACAGGGTCATCCCCAGCGCACTTATGGCGGCAATTGCAAAAACAACAAGTGATGGACCGAATGTGGATCAATGTCACACATTCAACCCAGTCCAAAGATATGGGCCCAAATCCATCGTTTTTTTGCACTCCACACCACCCTGGGTTAGACAATGGCGATATGCAAATCAGCTCTGACCCTGTGCCCCATGGGAACAGTCTAGTCCGAACTACAAAAGCCATGTCCTTCCCAGAACGGAATCAAGCATCCGAGGACCGGACCGGTTTCGAGGTAACACCTCTCATCAGCCCGGCTAGCTTGACTCCAAGTCGTGTGGAGTGCCTGGGACCCACGTCTGGGCATCCCCAGCGCACTTATGGCGGCAATTGCAAAAACAACAAGTGATGGACCGAATGTGGATCAATGTCACACATTCAACCCAGTCCAAAGATCTGGGCCCAAATCCATCGTTTTTTTGCTCTCCACACCACCCTGGGTTAGACAATGGCGATATGCAAATCAGCTCTGACCCTGTGCCCCATGGGAACAGTCCAGTCCGAACTACAAAAGCCATGTCCTTCCCAGAACGGAATCAAGCATCCGAGGACCGGACCGGTTTCGAGGTAACACCTCTCATCAGCCCGGCTAGCTTGACTCCAAGTGGTGTGGAGTGCCTGGGACCCATGTCTGGGCATCCCCACGTCTGGGCCGGCTAGCTTGACTCCAAGTGGTGTGGAGTGCACAATTCTATGCAGCAAAATGGAAACTATATACCACCTGGTGCACCGCTAACAATAAAAACAACTCTATTAACACACAAGAAACAGCCATCACATACCTAACTGATCTTTTGGACAACATCAACTACTCAAATACAAAGGTGCCTCTTGCTGCCATAGTAGCATACACAAGGAAAAGCATGCAAAAGTTTCTTCACAAGACCTGTAAGTAAAAGGTTTGGGATTGCCCCACCCAGAGCATCCCCAGTTCCTGCATGGAGCCTAATAACAGTACTTGTTCAACTGATGGCAAAACCCTTTGAACCCATGCATACAGCTGACCTCAAGCACATTACTCTAAAGACAACCTTGCTCATTGCCATTACCACCCTATGGAGAGTAAGTGAGCTACAGGCTCTAACAATACAGGAACCATACTTGTAAATCCACAAGAATAAAGCTATCTTAAAAACAAACCCACACTTCTTACCAAAGGTGGTATCAAAATATCACTTGAATCAGAATATCATCCTTCCAGTTTTCTTCAAAAACCAAAAGACCAAAGGAGAAAGAAGCCTCCATACCCTAGATGTAAGGAGAGCATTGCTGTATTATCTGCAAAGGACAGAACAAATACGCAAAGCAAAACAGTTTTGTCTCCTAAGCACACACCAACTCAGGCTCACCGGTCACAAAGGCTACAATTGCAAGATGGATAGTATAAAAAATCCAATCATGGCATGCCTATACCAAAAAAGAGCTCACAATACGACCAACAGCTCACTCCACTAAAAAGAATGGAGCAACCCTTGCTTTTATGGCCAATGTACCCATTGACACTATTTGTGCAGCAGCAACTTAGACATCACCGCACATTGTTTACAAAACATTACTGTGTGGACTTACAAATGAGTAAGGAAGCTCAAATTGGACAGAAGGTGCTTCAACACCTGTTTGCAGGGTCTTGCTCTCACCACAGCCTCCCAAGCATGGGAGAAACCGCTACATAATTGAAGGCACAGCATGTGAATCCAGTAAAGGATTCTTTTGCAAAGTCATCTTGTGCCCTGGGCTCCCCCCAACATTTTGCTGACTGATACTGGTGGTAACTGACTCTGACTGACCCTGGGCTCATCCTAACCAGGCCCAGAGCCAGTGTTATGCTGAAAGAGACACATTAGAATACAGTTAAAATACCTACATACACTAGGGTACACAATGGTATGGTGGGGTGCCCCTGTGATTGGTGCGACCTTCCCTATAGGCCCCTAGTATATAATAGGGCAGGGGGATTGAAACTACCTAGAGGTCTCCAGTACCCTGGGCAATGGCAGTTGAGGCAAGCAGCCTTGTTCTGCACTTGCATGCGTACACTGCTGAAGCCTGAGGTCAGTTTAAAAACAGCCCTGTGTGCCAGGACTGCTTTTAAAAGGTAAATTGTGCCCAAACTCGACTTTGATGTCTGGGGCACTTAGCAATGGATAACCTACAATGTTTTGGCATATTAGGGACCCCCAGGGTCTTCCCTAGGTATCCCAGGGGCGGGGCGGGGGGGGGGGGGTGTCTGGTTTTTATAAGGCACACCCTTATAAAATGAGTTTTTATATGCCTGGGTAAAGTGAAATTTCACATTTCACTCCCCATATTGTGGTAAAGTGCTGCTCAAATTCGACTTTGTGCTAGGAGCACTGTGGAGGGAGAACTGCAATATTTCTACAGATTCAGGACCTTTAAAGTCTCCCCTAGTTGCATATGGGTTGGGGTTCCTGTGGATATAAGACAAGTACTTATAAAACATGTTTTTGTACGTCCTGGTGCTGGAAAAAGGGCCCAAGTCATTTTTCCCATTGCAAATCCCCTGTTACATAGGTTAACATGGTAGGAAGTTATTGATTAATAACTCTTGATAGGAAAGGGCTAGACATGCCATTCAAAGACTTCCCAGATTGATATTGATAAATCCAACAAAATCCTATTGTTGACTTTCTCCTAAAGTGTACATACAAGAAGTTATAAGACTTTCTTGTTTTTTTCACAACAATTTTATTGATAAAGATGAGCATATGAAATACAGTGGCCCCCTACAGTCAGGATGGTACCACCAAACATACCGATACAATCATAAAATAGGACTGAGTGTCCAGTCGAGGAACCAATGTAATTCAAGGATACAAAGAAACATTTTCCCCTTCTTTATCTTTTCAGTTACCTACCTACCCAACTCCCAGAACCCTCCCCTGGATCCCACCCTAATCCCATGCATGTGTGTGTACGTACAGTGTCGATGTAAATTCCTGATGTGGCAATTGCGTGTGTGGGGAAACGGGGTCGCCGGGCCATATGGGGCTAAAGATCTTCCTCCTGTTCTGCCGGGGGGTCCAGTGTCAAGCCCCTGTAGTCCGCCCACCTCTTCCATACCTTAAAGTGCTTACGGGGGCATCCCCGAGCTTCAAAGATCGGTCTCTCCAGACCTATACAGAAGTCTATGCCAGCCTTCCATGCACTCGGGGGGGGGGGCTCACATCCTTCCATGCTCGGGCTAGGTCTCTTTTGGCCACCACTAGCCCCAGGAGGAGCAGGTGCCTCTTGTAGATATTGCCACCAACCCCCTCTAGGATGTGCAGTAGGCCCAGACGGTGAGTACGGGGGAGGGTCCAGCCCAGCACCTCCGATAGGCAGCCCCACACACCCCTCCAGAAGCCAACCAGTCTGGGGCACAACCATACTGTGTGGAGCAACGTACCCATCTCCACCCCACACCGCAGACACTCCGGGGACTCAATCAGTCCTGCCTTCCACAGACGCTCACGTGTATAGTAGGCTCTATGAAGAATTTTGAATTGTATGAGTCGAAATCGTATTGCAATAGCCGCTCCCCTCGGGGATTCCAAGGCCTCTCGCCAATCATCTTCATCCAACTGACCGATGTCGACCTCCCAGGCCGCCTTTAGCGGAAGAAGGGTGGAGGAGCAATGGGTGACCATTGTCTGGTAGATGCGTGAAACTTTTTTATCCCCAAGATCGCCCATGAAGACCTTCGCCTCAATCGGGCTAAATTCGGGGAGTGAGTCAAGGTTGGTAAGACTGGGCATCAGCGCATGCCGGAATTGTAGGTATCGAAAAAATTGAGATTGGGGCATATCGAATTCGGTACGAAGGGCCTGGAAAGATTTGAGCGTCGTGCCGGACAGCACATGGCCTAGTTGCGAGATACCGATCGCGTCCCAGCCATCGAAGCCCGATAGCTTAGACAGTTCGGGCAGCATGCCGTTACGCCACAGGGGCGTTTCCGCGGTCAGTCTGCCCCACCAGCCCATGCGACGCAAGGCCTGTCGCCACACCGCAAAAACAAGTCGAGTAACCCTCTGCAGCGAGCGACGCAGTCGGGGTGAGTAGAGGATGGTGTGGAGCGAGTTATCGCCCATCAAAGCACGTTCCAGGGCATAGGCTGGATCTCCACCATCGCCATACCACCATTCATTCAGAATGAGAAGATGCGCGGCTTGATAATACGACTGCAAATCCGAAGTGGCCAAGCCCCCACAGTAGGTGGACAAAAAACATGTACGTAGCGCCACTCTGGCGGCGCCCCCAGCCCAAAGAAAGCGGCCCAGCACAGAGTTGACCTGCCTAAACCATTGAGGTGGGATAGGATACGGATGGTTCTGCAGCTGGTATAATAGGCGCGGTAGCGCCACCATTTTGAAAATAGCGGATCGGCCAAAGATTGACAGGGGCATCCGAGACCAAGTTTTAACATCTGTCTGTACCCGTTCCCAGACTGGTATTAGATTACGGTCCCAGGCAGTGTCCGCCGAGTCCGAGAGAAACACTCCAAGGTATTTCAGACCGGTCGTAGCCACTCGCAACCCTGAAGCCCAGGGGTCCGTCACCGTGCCTCCTTCCAGTACCCACAGTGTGGATTTATGTAGGTTCAGATATAGGCCTGAAGCCTCCCCAAACAGTTGCATAACCTCTAGGACACGCGGGCCCGAGCGCTGCAAGTCGGTAAGGAAGAAGAGGACGTATAACGCAATTTTATCCGACAGGGTGGCAGTCCACTGAAAGCCCCGTATCAGCACATCCTGGCGCACCCTGGCAGCTAGGGGCTCCATGGCCAGTGCAAATAAATAAGGGGAAAGAGGGCATCCTTGTCTGGTCCCGCGGCCAATGTGGAACATCTCCGACACTGCCCCGGCGACCCGCACCGAGGCCGTGATGTCTGTATAAAGGAGCTTGACGTATGACAGGAAGACCGGGCCCAGGTTGAGACAACGCAGCAATGCAAATAGGTACGACCAGCTTACAGAGTCGAAGGCCTTGTTGATGTCGGCCAGCAACAGCGCCGCCTGGTCCCCCAAGGCCCCAACAGCGTCGATCGCCGCCTGTGCGCGACGGATATTATGCCGCATTGCCCTGTGAGGCATAAAACCTGCTTGGTCAGGATGGACCAAAACCGTGATATGTGGAGCTAACCGGTTCGCCAGGGCCTTGGCTAAGATCTTGGCTTCAACATTAATTAATGAGATGGGTCTATACGAGTCATGACTATGCGGGGGTCTGCCCGGCTTCAAAAAGACCACTATTTCCGCATGGCGCCAGTCTGGGGGCAATACCCCTCGTGTACATGCCACCTCAAGCACCCGGCGATAATGAGATCCAAGCTGTACATGAAATTGTTTGAAAAATTCACACGGGTATCCATTTGGGCCAGGGGCCTTACCAGTATTTAGATGCCCCAGTGCGTCTCCCAGCTCCTCAGTTGTGAGGGGTGCATCCAGCGCCGTCTTGGTCTCATCAGATATCGGTACAGGCGGCAACTCTGCGAGAAATCGAGCCAAGTCGCCTTCAGACAATTGGTCGCGTGGAGCGTATTGGGCTGTATAGTACGTGGCGAAGCTCGCCGCCAATTCGTGTGGGTCGGTCAGGACCTCCCCATCGCCATTCGTGAGACCTGGCAGCAGGAGGGGTTGGAAGTTGTGTTGGCACAGTCTATGGAGCATTGAACACGACTTGTCCCCCCATTGGTATACCCTACTTCTGGTGGCCAGCCATGCCTGTTTGGCTTCATCCATCAAGAGGGACCCGTAAGTTTGCTGTGCCTGCAGAAGCAGACGTATCCCGACTTCATCACCTCCCTCGCGGCTTTCCTGCTCCAGGGTCGCTACTCGTGCAGCCGCCTCCGTAGTCTGCTCTTGACGCTTCCGACGGGCCGCCGAGCACCATGCGATATCTACTCCCCGTATGGTAGGCTTCATGGCCTCCCACACCACTCCTACATCAACACCCTCTATTAGGTTTTCCCGCCAGTAATGGTCAATGGTTTCTCGCAAGTGTTTAGTATATGCCGGTTGCAGGAGATGCCACAAGGACATCCTCCATCGAAACGGCTGCCTGCTCCGGAGGAGTTCCACTCTAACTGAGACGGGGGAGTGGTCGGACAGGCCCCTCGGCAAGATGTCAGCGCCCTTCACCCTACACAAACATTCCCTAGGCACAAACACACAATCTAGCCTCGAGAATGAGCCGTGTACAGCTGAAACATAAGTATATTCTCGGGCTGTGGGGTGCATATGTCGCCAGGTATCTACCCAGCCCAATCCCTCACTCATTGCATACAATCTGGTGGGCGAAGGGGAAGGGGGGGGGATCTCGGTCTCCTCTTGGCGCCTTCGGCGATCCCCACATATATCCATCACATCGTTCCAATCTCCCCCAATCACTGCCAGCGATCCGGAGATGTCTTCCCACACTGCAAACAACCTCTCGGCCAGGGCCCATTGTAGGGGGGGGGGCGTAAACACTGCCAAACACCACAGATTCCGTGCCCACCATGCCCTTAACAAACAGGTAGCGGCCCTGGGGGATCCACCCACTGCTTCTCATGGACGTACGCCACCCTGCGGTGAATCAATATGGCTACTCCCCTGGATCCCCTGGAAAATCCCGCATGGAAAACCTGCTGATAACCAAATCTCTGTAGGCCCAGAGTCTTTGTGCCCATCATGTGGGTTTCCTGAAGCAAGAGTACATCTGCAACTTCTTTTTTCCCCCAGTGTAACACAGCCCCGCGTTTAATTTTGTCCAATAAACCCCTGACATTCCACGTAATCACCCGCATAGAGTCTTCAGGGAGTCTGAGTCGATTCAGCCATGATCCACTAAGATCCACCATACGAACCCTCCATACCCGCGCCACCCACTACACACCACATGGAACATTATTGCGACACACACATGCATACTACTGCCTACCCCATAAAAAACAACCCCCAACTCCACAGTCCCACAGCCCCAAACAGTCCCTGTCCCCAACTCAGCGGCCACAACCCCGACCGCCCACGTCCCGCCTCCCCCCGCCCTATACCTCAATGAACTATGAAGTACCTGTCGCGGCATGGGTGGTCTCGAGACCAAAACACAGGGCCCGGGCCCACCCATACCAATGGATCCCAACATCTCCAAAAAGGAACAGTAAGCTCACCCCCCTCCCTCAGTGTCCCTCTCTCTAAAGGGAGAGTGGTAGCCTCTATCACGTAGTCCGCGAACCCCCACCCCACAACCCTATCCACGATCAGGAGACAGAAGCAGTACTGTCCCAGGGCAGCAACATTGCCAGGCAACCAATGAGTCTCAGACGACCCGGTGAGCCCGACCAGACGTCACAGCATTAACAGCAGAAGAGGGGAGTCAATGCCCCGGAGTCTTCAGTGCTCTGTTCCAGATTGTTCCGAATCCTCGGTTCTACCACTGGTCTGTGTGCCATCGACCGAGGCCGCGCGTCTGCGCGATTCGGAGCGCTTGGTACGACCCTTCTTCGTCGTCTGGTCTCTCTGTGCCCGTGGTGATCCTTCAGGAGAGCCCGGATTGAGCCCTGGTTGAGAATTCGGTCTGAGCCGCACCGTTTCATCCGTCCATTTGAAGAGGTCCTCCGGTGTATCAAAGAACAGTGTCTGTGATTGGAAGATCACCCTTAGGCGCGCCGGGTTCAACAGGGAATACTGGAGCTTAAGGCCTCTCAACTTTGCCTTGGCGGCCATGAAAGAATGACGCTGCTGTTGCACAAGTTTAGTATAGTCAGGGAAAATCATGATCTTACAGTTTTCATAAAGGAGGGCTTCCTTGGTTCTAGCCTCCCTCAATACGGTGTCCCTGTCATGATAATTCAGCAGTCTAGCGATCACCGCCCTAGGCCGTTCGCCCTCAGGTGGCCTTAGCGTCAAGGCGCGGTGCGCTCTTTCAATAATGAAGCAAGCAGATAGCGTCCCTGGGGGCATCCATGACTCCAGCCACCGTGTGAGGAATTGTTCCATGTTGCCTTTTTCACAGCGCTCCGGAAAGCCAATAAAGCGGAGGTTGTTGCGGCGTGCCCGCCCTTCGGCATCCTCTACACGGAGCGCTGTGTTCCGCTGCGCAGATTCCATCGCCGCCATTTTCTTTTTAAGGGTATTCACGTCTTCTTCTACCACCGACACCCTGGATTCGGTTTCGGTGATTCGCGCCACGGCATTTCTCAGGTCTTGGCGTAATAGGGTCACATCCGCGCCAACCGCCACTATCTTGCCGTCTAGCATGTCCCTTGACTGGGTGATGGCCGCCGTAAGGGCTGCATTGTCTGGCCCCCCTCCAGGTGGAGCACCCCCCGACGGTCCAGGGCCCCCACTGGGCCCCGTGAATTTATCAATAGTCACTTGCTTTGTGGGGCCGCCGCCTCCTCTGGTCATGGCTGCCGAGGGTATAAGGGCCCCAAGATGAAATGAAGGTGTGGGACCCCGACCGCCCTCGTTGAAGTCTATCCAATATAATGGGAGGGGGGGAAAAACAATGTTGGGTCTCTGGCCCCCGGGCGGGTCTTGGCGGGTTCGTTCTGGTATGGCCCAATGTCCCGGTCAGTGTGGGGCCGGCCTCAGTGACCGCCAACGAGCAGGGTCTCCCACGACCAGCAACCCTCCCCTGGAAAGGTGGATAGTCCAAGTGTATCCTGCGCCACAGCGCCGGCGTCTCCTCTGGTCCGGGGGGGTCAGGGGGAGGGTCAGTACTCACTGTTGCCGCCAGTCGTCCCGCAGGTCAGCCGTGTCTCGGGACCTCCACCGCCGGGCGGGAGCATCAGGGCGTCCGACCCCTTCCGAGCCTGCAGGCCCCCGGCAGACGCGGGGCCGCGAAAATCGAGGTCCCGGCTGCGCCTGGGCCACCAGGCCGTTGCGGCTGTCCCCGGTCGTCTGCTGCCCCTGTGTCTCCTCTTGATGCAGCTGGGCCCTGGAAGAGGAATCACGCACACTCCTTCGCGTTCTCGGCGCCCCGGATCGCTGAGCGTCGCGGCCGCCACTAGGCCAGGCGACGTACTGCACGGCTCCCCGGCCGGGGAGCACCAAAATCGAGGCCCCGGCTGCTCCTCAGCCCTCCAGGCCGCACCTCGCGCCTCGCAGCTCAGTCCGGTTTTGGAGCGCGGGACCACCGCTGAGCACACCGGAGGGTCCCTGGCACTCCTGGCAACCTTCGCCCCGCTTTGGTTGTGGGTTTTCGGGGTCAGGGACCAGGATAAATAGACGGATTAATGGCGGGCCGGCGGGAGCTCTAGCAAGCTGCAACCGCCATCTCCGCTTGCGTAGCCACGACCCCAAGACTTTCTTGTTTGTAAGTCCAAATGCAACCTTCCAGTGGTCTGCCCTGATTAGTCAGAGTTAAGTGGATTAACCAGGTTGCCTTGAAGAGGTGATAGAGCCCATGGGGTTAACCAGCTCTGCTGGCAGGGCAGTGTGCTGTTCCATAGGAATGCCAGCCAATATAAAGAAATTACCTACCCAAGGATTTCAAGAAGGCCCTAGGAGAAGGGTCCCAATACTTACATAAATACACCGGTGCAGACAGCTGCACATATCATGATAATCCAATGAAGAAATTGTTTAAACAAATTCGTCATTGGATCATCAGGATCTGTGCAGCTGTCTGCACTGGTGTGTTGAGGTAAGTATTGGGACCCTTTTCCTAGGGCCTTCTTAAAAAATACTTGGGCAGGTAATTTCTTTACATTGGTTGTTCTGATTTCCCCTGCGTTACCTGCCCCTATTTACTTGTCAGTGGTCCCCCTTAGGAATGCCAGGCCAGGGGGAGGAGTCGTAATCTATGTTCTTCAAAGAGGAGAGTAGAGACCAGTGTCATTTACAGCTCTGAACTTCCCGCCTTAGGCAGATGGAAGGATTAAGGAAGGTATGAGCAGATGCAGGGGGAGAGTCTGAGTAAATTAAGCCATCCTAGGGGTGTGTTTAGCCAGCTCTTACCTCCTTGATGGAAATCAGCCATTATGGATTTGAAAGATTTGATGCTCTGGGACAAAATATTGCCACATTCTACAGGATATGGTCATATATTGGAGGAGTTACCCTGTTCCCATTGGTCAGAAGTGACCTCCTGCTTGACCCAGAGAACCAGAAATAAGTATCTGAGAGGGGCAGAGCCCTCCAGATCTGCTGCTTGAAACTTAAAGCAAAACATTGCCATGCTGAGAATTTTGAAGTGCAATTTCTAAGGCCTGCCCTCTGAAGATTTCACCATCTGAAACTACCACCCTGTGGACTACCTTGATGTAAAAAAAAAACTAAAGAGTGGACTACTTGCAAGCTACATGTTAACAGAGCTCACCTGGACATCCCCACAAAGAATTCCCAACCTGGAGTACCAGTGGATTTTTAAGGGTTTTGTTCATGTGGATTGCGGAATTGAAGTTTCACACTTTCAAGGACCCTCTTGGAGATTCCAGAACCTTGGATTGTGTGTTGGATACTTTGGGACCCGTAAGCAGAACTTCAGGAAGGATTTCTAACTGGACCCAGCTTGCTGAAGAAGGCTGCCCAAGAGTAGTGAGAAATTCTCCAGAACAATTTCTAAAGGTGTGCTCTGTCAGGGAAAACAAAATGACTAAAAGGGGCACTGTTGGTTTCTAAGCACTAGAAAGTGACTAATCTTTAAAAATTCATATCTCTGGTTCCCTACAGTGTTTTTTTTCTAGTTTTGGTGTCATTTAAAATATCAAAATATTACCTATTTTTATAAATTGGTGGTGGATTTTTATTTTGTGTTGTGTCTTAATTATTTACTGAAGTGGTGTTTTTAAATGCTTTACATACCTGTGTTTGAAGTTAAGCCTGCCTGCTCTAAGCCACGTTACCAAGGGTTGAGCCTAGGAATAATTTTCTAAGACCTATTCTGAGCCCTATACTGGGTTAGTGGCCTCATTGTCAGTGGCAGACTTACATTTGCCCCTACTAATAATCCACTTTCCAACATTTGGTGCTCAGCGGTGTAGATAAGGACTTGTGTTTAAAAGTACACCTTTCAGTAAAGTGAATTAAGATTGCAAAAATCCTCTAAATTGCCTTAGAACAAAACTTTTGAATTTGATTTGTGGAATTTGGACTCAACTGTTTTTAATTCTTTGTTTTGATTTTTCCAGATTGTTCTAAGTCTGTTGTGACCCAAAACTAGGGAACCATGGAGCTGGACCTGGCTAAACTGTTCCAGTTTGCAGTGGGTGATCTTAGGGTACAGTGCAGGCTTAGGGGGCTGCCTGCTTCCAACAAGATTAAGAAGACCGCTTTGCTTAAGTCCCTAACAGCCTGGGCTGGGGTAGCTGAGGAGACTCAAGAGGGGATGCAGGGTGAGCCCCCCCCCCCCCCCAACCTCACCCCAGAGGGGCTGAGGATAATGCTTCATTTTTTTATTCTAGTGTTTGCCATATGATTCCAGGTGGTGGGAGTGGGAAAGGGTCCCTTACTCCGGAACTCCCACTATCCCTTGCAAAGAGACAGCTTAAGGCTCAATTACCTTTGGAGCAGAGGAAACTGGAATTGACTGAGAAGTGATGGGAGAGGGAGGAGGCATTGAAAAGAAATTGTGGCAGCGAAAGTGAATAAGATGTTGAGATGTCCAGGGGTGGTAGATTTGAACCTAAGCTTCCCAAGGGCATAGTGCCCAGGTACACATTGGGGGATGACATTGACAGGTGGCTAGCAGCTTTTGAGAGGGCCCTTAAAATGAGTAGGGTCCACTCTAGGTATTGGCGTGCACTCCTGTGGGAGATGATTCCAGTAGCTGGAAGGAATAGGCTCCTGAACCTGAAGGGAGAGGATGCAGAATCATACCAGCAGATGAAAGCATGCTTAGTCAAGAGATTTGATCTGACTCCAGAACAGTACAGTGTGAAGTTTAGAGGCACCCAGAAATTGAGTTCAAAGTCTTGGGTAGACTTCGTGGACGTTTCAGTAAAGGCACTGGAAGGCTGGATTGTTGGTAACAAAGTTGACACATATGAGGGATTGTATAATTTGTTTTTGAAGGAACATATTTTGACTCATTGTGCAATAGAGAAGTTACGCCAGTATTTAGTGGACTCTAAGCTGACGGACCCCAGAGAGTTGGGGGGAATCAGCTGATGAGTGGGTGAGAACCCGGGTTTCCATTCAGCACCAGGGGGGTGACCAAAAGAAAGGAGGACCGGTCCCTTCCCAAGGGAAAGCCCAGAGAAATGAAGGTCAAAAGCCTAAGGAGTCCTCCAAAGCCCCACAAAAACCTGCACAAGGAGGGGGGCCCGAGCCAACCCAAATTCAAAGGGAGGGGGTTTCAGGGAAAGCCTGGAAGGTTCTTTGATCCCTCAAAGGTGGGTAAGTGCTTTGACTGTAACCAGCCAGGGCACAAGCAGGGAGATGCTGTCTGTGCCAAGAAGCTCTCCCCTAAGCGGCCATCCACAGGGATTGCCAGTGTTAGTGTAGGGGTGGAGAGTGGTGCCCCAGAAAGGGGTAGTCAGGTGGTGGAAGCAACCTTGGTGTCCCTGGTTGGGGTGAATATTGCAACCCTTGCAGCCTTACCTCCAAACATGGACAAGTACAGGCAGAGGCCTAAAGTAAATGGGACTGAGGTTGAGGCTTTCAGAGACACTGGGGCTAGTATAACTATGGTCCTGGATGAACTGATGCCTCCAGAGAGGTTGTTACCTGGTGTGTTTCACCAGGTGACTTATATAGCCAGCACTACCAAACTCCATCCTATATATTTGCAGGATTTGGAATGGGGAGGTGTAACAGGCCCTGTAGCTGTGTCAAATTTGCTCCCAGTCCAGTGTTTACTGGGCAGTGATTGTGAAGCCTCTCAGTGGTCAGAGATGGAGAGAGGACTCCATATGAAAATATTGGAGCTCCCTGAGTGGGTATGTGCTGTGACTAGGTCACATACTAGCCAGAAGGGAGGGGCTGGACACTTGGACCCTAGAACAAGGGGCCAAGCATCCAAGGCCAATGGCACTGGGCCTGGTGAGCCAGCCCAGGGAACTCCAGAGGCGCAGTAAGAATCTAACCCTGATGGGGAGGATCTGGCCTCTGAGGGAGGGACTCATCCCTGCCAGAGCTGTCAGATTTTGCAGAACTGACAGGAGCAGGTGGAGCCTCCAGAGAGGAGTTCAGTAAGGGACAGCGTGACTGTCCCACTATTGAGGGCTTGAGGCAGATTGCTCATAAACATGAGGAGGGGGGTGACAGTGGGTTTCACAAACTCTACTGGGAAGATGGACTGCGTTATACTGAGGCCAGAAACCTCAAGGAGGGGGCCACCAGGAGGTTGGTGGTGCCCCCGAAGTACAGAGAGTTCATCCTGACTTTGGGTCATGTTATCCCCTTGACAGGACCTTTGGGACAGACAAAGACATGAAACCGTTTGGTGAACCATTTCTACTGGCCCCATATGTCTGAAAAGGTAAAGGAGTTTTGCAGCTCCTGTGTCACCTGTCAGGCCAGTGGCAAGGCAGCGGGCAAGACAAAGGCTCCTTTAACATCACAGCCAGTGGTTAGGGTTTCTCTTGAAAGGGTGGGGGTGGACATTGTTGGTCCCCTGGACTCACCTACTTCATCAGGGAATAGGTATATCTTAGTGGTAGTTGACCATGCTACTAGGTACCCTGAAGCCATACCTCTTAGAACCATTGACACTCCTGTCGTGGCTAGAGCACTGCTTGGTGTGTTCACCAGAGTGGGTTTTCCAAAAGAGAAGGTGCCAGATAGGGGCACAAACTTCCTGTCCAGCTATCTGGCTGCTATGTGGGATGAGTATGGTGTTAACTACAAGTTCATCACCCCCTATCAGCCACAATCAAATGGTCTTGTTGAGAGATTCAACAAAACCCTGAAGGGCATGATAATTGGGTTGTCAGAGAAACTCGGGAGGAGATGGGATGTTCTCCTCCCATGGTTACTGTTTGCCTAGAGGGAGGGGCCACAGAAAGCGGTTGATTTCAGTCCCTTTGAGTTGGTGTTTGGACACCCTGTGAGGGGGCCATTGAGCCTGCTGAGAGAGTCTTTAGAGAAGCCACTTAAAGAAGCACAGGACAATGTGCTTGACTATGTGCTAGGCCTAAAATCTAGATTGACAAAGTACATGTACAAGCAACAGGAAAGAGGATGCCAGCCAGGAGCTCGTGAAGCACTGGTATGATCAAAAGGCTACTATGCCTGAGTATACTCCAGGACAATTGGTGAGGGTGGTGGAGCCAGTGGCTCCCAGGGCCCTCCATGACAAGTGGAGTGGGCCCTATCCAATCTTAAAAAGAAGGGTGAGGTTACCTATTTGTTTGACCTTGGCACCCCCAGGAACCCTCATAGGGTCCTGCATGTGAATAGATTGAAACCCCACCATGACAGGGCAGACATCACCATGTTACTGGTCACTGATGAGGGCGTGGAGGAGGAAACTGAGCCTGTGCCCGACCTCCTCTCCACTAATGTGCAAGATGCGTCAGTGGAGAGATTTTTGCTCTCCCAAATTGGCAGACCAGCAGCACAGAGACTGTAAGCAAGTGCTGGAGCAGTTTGCTGACCTGTTCTCTTTGACCCCAGGCATCACTGAGTGTTGTATGCTCCACAGTGACACTGGTGACAGCCTACCTGTCTAAAATAAGCTGTACCGGTTGTCTGACCATGTCAGAGCCAGCATTAAAGCGGAGGTTGCTAAGATGCTGGAACTGGGGGTACTTGAACCGTGTGAGAGTCCATGGGCCAGTCCAGTGCTGCTGGTACCTAAACCTAATCCTCAGGGGGGACCCAAGGAGTTAAGGTTCTGTGTGGACTACAGAGGATTGAATGCAGTCACAAAGACTGACGCTTACCCTATACCTAGAGCTGCGGAGTGGATGAGCTGATGAGCTCATTGATAGGTTAGGGGCTGCTAAGTACTTTTGATTTGACTTCAGCTTACTGCCAGATTGCCCTCACTGATGGAGCAAAGGAGAGGTCAGCATTCTCCACACCAGAGGGGCATTATCAGTTCAAGGTAATGCCCTTTGGAATAAATAATGCACCTGCCACCTTCCAGAGGTTGGTGAAGAGGGTCTTGTCTGTGTTAGAACAGTTCAGTGAAGCTTACCTGGAAGATATAGCTGTATACAGTTCTACCTGGGGGGATCACTTAAACAACCTAAGGGAAGTGCTTCAGGCCATGCAGCAAGCAGGCCTCACTATTCAGGCAAGCAGGTGCCAAATAAGGCAGAGTTCTGTAGTGTACCTCAGCCACCTGGTACAGCCTCTCCAAGCTAAAGTCCAAACTATTTTGGATTGGACAGCTCTCGTTACCCAGACTCAAGTCAGGGCATTGCTTGGACTGACAGGGTACTATAGAAGGTTTGCCAAAATTATGGGACCATTGTGGGGCTCATAACATAACTCACTTCTAAAAAGAGGCCCAATAAGGTGATTTGAACCCCAGAGTGTCAGAAGGCTGTTGACACTCTGAAAGCTGCCATGTGTTCAGCACCAGTGCTACTGGCCCCTGACTACACAAAATAATTTAAGGTTCAGACAGATGCTTCAGAGCAAGCGATTGGGACAGTGTTGTCACTGCTAAATGAAGGGGGCCTTGATCAGCCAGTTGCCTTTATTAGCAGGAGGCTTCTTTCCAGAGAGGAGAGGTGGCTTCTGCTGTGGTGTGGTCCCTGAAAAAGTTGAGACCATATTTGTTTGGGACTCACTTTCGTGTTCAAAACTGACCATATACCTTTCAGATGGCTCATGCAGATGGGAGGGGAGAATCCCAAGCTGTTAAAGTGGTCCATTTCCCTACAGGGAATGGACTTTACAGAGGAACACAAACCTGGGGTTGCCCATGCAAACGCAGATGGACTTTCCAGGTTGTCCCACTTACCTTTCGTTTGCTGGGGGCTATGTTGCAAAGTAATACTGTGCCCTTGGAGCCCCCCAACTTTTTGCTGACTGATACTGGTGGTAATTGACTCTGACTGACCCTGGGCTCTGCCTAACCAGGCCCAGAGCCAGCGTTATGCTGAAAAACACATTAGAATACAGTTAAAATACCTACATACACTAGGGTACACAATGGTATGGTGGGGTACCCCTGTGATTGGCGTGACCTTCCCTATAGGCCCCTAGTATATGATAGAGCAGGGGGATTGAAACTACCTAGAAGTCCCCAGTACCCTGGGGCATGGCAGTTTAGAGGCCAGCCTTTTTCTGCACTTGCATGTGTGCACTGCTGAAGCCTGAGATCAGTTTAAAAACAACCCTGGTTGCCAGGACTGCTTTTAAAAGGTAAATTGTGCCCACACTCGACTTCGATGTTTTGGGGCACTTAAAGATGGATAACCTACAATGGTTTGGCATATTAGGGACACCCAGGATCTCCCCGAGGTATTCCAGGGGTAGGGGGGCAGGTGTTTATAAGGTACACCCTTATAAAAATGAGTTTTTATATGCCTGGTAAAGTAACATTTCACAGTTCACTCCCCACATTGTGGTAAAGTGATACTCAAATTCGACTTTGATGGTAGGAGCACTGTGGAGGAAGAATATTTCTACAGAATCAGAACCTCTAAAGTCTCCCCTAGTTTCACATGGGGTGGGGTTCCTGTAGATATAAGGCAAGTACTTATAAAATATGTTTTTGTAAGTCCTGGTGCTGGAAAAATGGCCCAAGTCATTTTTCCCATTGCAAATCCCCTGTTACATAGGTTAACATAGTAGGAAGTTATTGATTAATAACTCTTGATAGAAGAGGGCTAGACATGCCATTCAAAGACTCCCCAGAATGGTATTGATACATCCAACACTATTATTTTGTTGAATGTCTCCTAAAGTGTACATACAAGAAGTTGTTAGACTTTCTTGTTTGTAAGTCCAAATTCAGCATTCAAGTGGTCTGCCGATTGGTCAGAGTTAAATGGATTAGCCAGGCTGCCTTGAAGAGGTGATAAAAAGCCCCTGTGGTTAACCAACTCTGCTGGCAGGGCAGTGTTCTGTTCCATAGGAATGCCAGGCCAGGGGGAGGAGTCGTTGACTATGTTTTTCAAAGAGGAGAGTAGAGACCAGTGTCATTTACAGCTCTGATCTTCCCACCTTAGGCAGATGGTAGGATTAAGGAAGGTATGAGCAGATGCATGGGAGAGATTATAAGTAAATTAGCCATCCTAGGGGTTTGTTTAGCCAGCTCTTACCTCCTTGCTGGAAAATCAGCCATTATGGATTTGGAAGATTTGATGCTCTGGGACAAAATATTGCCATATTCTACAGGATGTGGTCATATATTGGAAGAGTTACCCTGTTCCCATTGGTCAGAAGTGACCTCCTGCTTGACCCAGAGAACTAGGAGTCAATATCTGAGAGGGGCAGAGCCCTCCAGATCTGCTGCTTGAAACTTAAGAAAGCAAGACGTTGCCATGCTGAGAATTTTGAAGTGCAATTTCTAAGGCCTCCCCTCTGAAGACTGCACCATCTGAAACTACCACCCTGTGAACTACCTTGCTGTAGAAGAACTACAGAGTGGACTCCCTGCAAGCTACAGGTTAGCAGAGCTCACCTGGACATCCCCACAAAGAATTCCCAGCCTTGAGTAGCAGTGGATTTGTAAGGGTTTTGTTCAAATGGATTGCGGAATTGAAGTTTCACACTTCCAAGGACCCTCTTGGAGATTCCAGACCTTGGATTGTGTGTTGGATACTTTGGGACCCACAAGCAGAACTTCAGGAAGGAGCTCTAACTGGATCCAGCCTGCTGGAGAAGGCTGCCCAAGAGTGGTGAGAAATTCTCCAGAACGATTTCTAAAGGTGTGTCCCTGTCAGAGAAAACAAAATGACTAAAAGGGGCACTGCGGGTTTCTAAGCACTAGAAAGTGACTAATCTTTAAACATTCATATTTCTGGTTCCCTACAGTGTTTTTTTTTTGTTTTGGTGTCATTTAAAAGATATACAAATATTACCTATTTTTATAAATTGGTGATGGATTTGTATTTTGTGTTGTCTTAATTTACTGAAGTGGTGTTTTTATTTTTTAAAACCTATTTTATTTGTCAAAAGCTCAAAAAGCGGAGCTCTGTAACCCAGAGGCTTCCGTAGCATCAATATACATTATTATGACTGACACTTTTCTCATATAAAGAAAAAAAAATATTGAAAGGACGTGCAATTTAAAAAGAACAAAAGAAACAAAGAACAAACAAAAACCCCTGCCGCCCACCCAACCGCACTGTTAGCCAAGCAAAATCAAGTCATACAGTCAGAGCATCAGTCCCACGCCTACTACAATTCCTTACATAAAGGGCATCATCCCACCTAGTGTATATATGAAAGAAAGAAAAATAAATAAAAATCCCCCAAAACAAAAAAGAGAGGTGGGAGAAGATCAGAGCCGGTCCGAGCCCTGTGCTGGAACAGGCTCCAAATCTAGTCCCCGATAGTCTGCCCAGCTCTTCCCGGTTTTGTAGTGCTTACCCCATCGCTACAAAGATGGGAGCCTCATAACCCATACAAAAAACTAGACCTGTCTTCCAAACGGAGACAGATGGCGCAACTGTCGCCTTCCAGGCTCGAGCAATGTCAGCCTTGCAACGGTAAAGCCCAGGAGCAAAAGGTGACGTTTGTAGACCTTGCCCCCGATATCATCCATAAAGGGCAGGGAAACCAGCTTAGGTGAGCGAGGGAGGTCCCAACCCAACACCTCTGACAGGCATGTCATTCCTCCCCGCCAAAAATGCCCCAGCGCGGAACGATCTCATATGGTATGAAGCAGAGTGCCCTCTTCATGCATGCAGCGTAGACACACCGGGGAAGCCACCAAGCCCGCCCTGTACAGCCTAACTCTAGTGATATATACCCTATGAAGTTATTTAAACTGGATAAGCTGAAGGCTCATTGCAATGGCCGCCCCACGAGGGGTGGTAAGGGCCTCCACCCAGTCCTCCTCTTCAAGCGGGCCTACGTCACTCTCCCACGCCACGTGGAGACTGTTTCTGTTCTATGTTTTATGTTTTTTGTTAAACGTCAGCGGCGAGATTTTAACCAAGAACTTGTAACTATGTCTGTCATTAAATGTAATTTGTATCCTGTAAATACCAATAAAAATATATTTAAAAAAAAAAGAAAACTTTCGCCTCCACCGGGCTGATCTCTGGCAGATCCTCCAATCCCTCCAAGCTAGGGGAAAGAGCATGTCGAAATTGCAGATATTTAGAAAATTGGGCACGCAGCATTTAAAAGTCTTTCTGCAGGTCCAGGAACGAATTCAACATGGACCCCCGCATAACATGCCCCAAGGTGGAGATCCCAATCACGTCTCACCCACGAAATCCAGACCGGGCCACCAACTGCGGCAGTTGTCTATTCTGCCACAGTGGGGTCTCCCGGTTCAAACGGTTCCACCAACCCATCTTCCACAAAGCCTGTCTCCAGATCTGAAAAACAAGCTGCGTGGCAACCAGCAAAGAGCGCCGGAGGGGCACAGAATATGTAGTTGTGTGCAGCGAGTGATCGCCTATGAGCTGCCGTTCCACTGCATACGCCGGATCCAACCTATCCCCATACCACAATTCATTAAGGACCAATAGGTGCGAAGCCATATAGTACGAAAGAATGTCGGATGCTGCAAGCCCCCCACAATATGTGGATTGGAAACCGGTACGGAGAGTGACCCTGGCAACCCCACCGCCCCATAAAAACTGACCCAAGGCCGCATTGACCCGGCGGAACTATCTTGGGAAGATAGGAAATGGATGATTTTGTAGCTGATGTAGGAGACGAAGAAGAGAGACCATCTTACAGATGGCCGAGCGACCATATGTAGATAAGGGCATGTGGGACCTGGTTTTAATATCCTTGCTCACCCAGTGCCACACCAGCACTAGGTTTCTGTGCCATGCAGTCGACTGCGAATCTGAGAGGATCACAACTAGATATTTTATCCCCTGTGTACCACCCTTAACACGGAGGCCCAGTTGCGAAGATCACCCCACCGCCCAAAACCCAAAGGGTAGATTTTCGCTCATTCATATAGAGGCCAGAGGTGTCACCGAACACCTGCATGATGCGCAACAGCCGCGGGCCAGTCCTGTCCAAATTAGTGAGAAAAAACAACACGTCGTCGGCTTATAGGGCTATGCGACTCGACAGCCCATCTGCCCATTCAAGACCAGCCACTTGCGCATCGATGCGCTCCCAGGCGTCCAGGGGCTCCATAGCCATGGCGAACAGATACAGAGATAATAGGCACCCTTGCCTGGTGCCACGACCAATAGTGAAAACCGATGAAACAGAGCCCGCCACGTGTACAGATGCCGTTTTGTCAGTATAGAGCAGGGTTCGATAGGACAAGAAGCAAGGCCCTAAATTCAATCTGCGTAGGAGTGCAAATAAATACTCCCAGCTCAAGGAGTCAAAAGCACGATCCATACCCCCAGGTCCCCAACTGCTGCAATAGCTGTTTGCGCTCTGCGGATATTATGGCGGGTCGCCCGCTGGGGCATAAACCCAGATTGATCCGGATGAACTAGGGAGGAGATATGAGGCCGAAGATGGTTGGCCAAAGCCTTGGCCAGGACCTTGACCTCTGCAAAAACAACAATTGACGGACAGAATGCAGAACAATGTCATACATTCACCCCAGTACAGAGATCTGGGCCTAAATCCATCGTTTTTTTGCTCTCCACACCACCCCATTTCAGACATGGCCATATGCAAATCAGCATTGACCCTGTGCCTCATGGGAACAGTCCAGCCCGAACTGGCAAGCCATGTCTTTCCTGGACCGGACCTTGACCTCGGTGTTGAGGAGGGAGATGGGACGATAAGACGCGTGGTGCTCGGGAGGTCTACCAGTTTTATGGAAGACTACCACCTCTGCATGCCACCAATCACTGGGCAAACGACCATTCTCCCGGAATTCCTCCACCACATTGCGGTAGTGAGGGCCAAGCTGGAGGAAGTACGGTTTAAAGATTTTTTTCGGGAAACCATCGGGACCAGTGGCCCTCCCGGAGTGCAGCTCCCGTAGGGCGGAACCCAGTTCGTCCTCTGTGAGTGGGCGGTCCAGTTCCGCACTGACCTCATCAGAGAGGGCCCAAGGCGGGAGATCATCTAAAAACCGGCATATCGCCTCTTCTGGCAGACATTATCTAGGAGTATATAGGTCCGCATAATATACCGCAAACCTCTCTGCTATAGCTGATGGATCAAATATGGGCAACCCATCCGGTCCGACAATGCCCAGGAGAACAAGGGAACCTAACGCACCCGTACACAATCTATGTAATAGCTTACTCGACTTGTCTTCCCACTGGTATATTCTACTCCGGGTTGCCTGCCAAGCCTGATGGGCTTCGTCTAGCAAGAGGAATGAGTAGCTTTGTTGTGCAAAAAGCAGTTGGCTGAGACCCAGCTGCCCCCTCATCCCTGCTACGCCCCTCCAGATCCAGAAGTGTAGCTTCAGCCCTAATAATAGACTCTCTATGGACCCTACGGGCCGCTGCACAGAAGGAGATGTCCACCCTGTGAAGAGTGGGCTTCATTGCCTCCCAAAGAGATTCTGCCGCAGGCACCAACCCTACTTTATGGGATAGATATTGCTCAATGGCTTCTTCCATACGGTTCCTGTAGTCTTCATTCTGAAGATTTCATGTGGAGAGGCGCCACCGGAAAGGCCCATGTGCCAGTCCAGCTCGCAGAGTAATAGCCACTGGTGAATGATCCGAGAGCCCACAGGGGAGAATATCCGCCTCAACCACCTTGCCAGCAATGTCTCAGGAGACAAAAATGCAATCAGTGCTGGAGAAGGAGTCATGGACCGCTGAAAGGTAAATGTGGCCCTGCGTTCTGTTGTGTAACCTGCGCCATGGATCTACCCAATCTTGGTCTACCACCAGTGAGTAAAGCTTGGTGGGGCGGTGAGCCACTGGGGCCCCACCGGGCCTCCACCAGTCGAGGACAACATCCACCACATCATTCCAGTCCCCACCAGCAACTGCCAGGCTCTCTGGAATGTCTGCCCACACAGTCACAAGTTTCTCAACCAGCTCCCAAGATAGTGGCGGTGGGGCATAGACACTGCCCAATATCACAGACTCCCCTCCCACTGCGCCCTGGAGAAGGTACCGACCCTGCATGTCACCGCACGTCTTAGTATGAATATAAGGGACTCGTCGTGAATAATGTTATGTTATTTCAACTTTAATAATAATGAGGACTGCGACTCCTCGGGACCCCAACACAAAGCCTGAATGAAACACTTGTATGTATCCAAAGCGTTGGAAACACAATGCCTTTGTCCCCATGAGGTGTGTCTCCGGCAGCATTAAAATATCAGCGCTGGCGCGCTTCGCTTGTTTAAGGATTGCTCCGCGCTTAATGTTGTCAAGCGCCCCCCTGACATTTCAACTCAGTATGCGTAAGGACCCTATAGAATCCAACGGTCTACCCAATATAGCCGCCATGTGAGGGCTTCAGGAGTATGGAGAACACTGGTGTCTTCAGATAAGTAGCATAGCAAGACCCAGACATGTAATTGAATAGTGCGATTAAAAACAACATCAACTCCCCTGAACAACCCAACCAACTCCCTTCCCCTATACCTCAATAACAGTGAAGTATCTGTTGCGGCGTGCAGAGCAGGCTGACCCCAACAGGAGCCGCCTGTAGATCCCCAACTTACAGCCCATCGTCCTCTGGCCCCTGTCCCTGACTGTAAATGTCCAGCAGAGTTACAGACCATCTTCGGGCTCCTCCAGCCAGCTCCAAACACCTGTGGGCTTTAAATGTTTAAACACAAACAAAAGTCAACCGGCTGGTGCTGCTGGTCTCGAGGCAGAACCCCTTCGTGCCGAGCCATCACCTGACCTGGACCTCCTTCTAGACCTGGTTTGCCTAGACCTTGGTAGCTTGGCACGAGCAGAAGGGCTTTACTTCAGAGGCGTTGTAAGTTAAGCATGTGTGATCACATACAGTAACCCAGTGACAACACTTCAAATGGACACCACACAGGTTTTATATAAAAAATAAGTAGACTTTATAGAGTTACCACAAGACCATAAACAACAAAAATACACACTATGATTACTTTATGATGGTAGCTTTAAGCTTAGTTCAGTTCAGTTCTTAGATGCAACACTGCGTCAATGTACCTTAAGTTGCGTTGCGCTTCCACGACAAGCAATGGCGCAGCGATGGGAAATGTGGCAAAGTTCAGATATAAAGAAATAAAGACGTGAAGATCTTTCAGATTTGGCACGCTTCTCGGTTTGATGCGTGAACTACAGCGGCGACATCCAAGATGCGACGGCAGCAGCTTCAGCAGCGACACTCTTCTCCCACGATGCGTGAAGCTTCCGCACGATGCGACAACTACAGAGGCGACATCCAAGATGCGATGGCAGCAGCTCCGACGGCAGCGTGCTTCTCGGGGATGCGATGTGCTCTTGGTCGATGCGGTGCAATGCGACAGTTAAAGCAGCGACACCCTCCTTCGGAGTTGCGACGGCAGGCACAGCGACACGCTCCGACCTCGTTGCAAGATTATTCTCCTTATGCGGTGCATTGCGACAACTACAGTGGCGACACCCTCCTTCGGAGTTGCGACAGCAGCAGCAGCGACACGCTTCCTCTTCGTTGCGGCACGCTTCTCGCTGATGCGGTGCAGTGCGAGAGTTCCAGCGGCGACACCCTCCTTCGGAGTTGCGACGGCAGGCACAGCGACGGCGACACGCTTCTTCTCGTTGAGTAGCGCTTCCAGCTCCTTGCGACACGCAGTTCCTCAGAAGGTCTAAAAACAGCAGTAGGCACTTCTAAAAGAACTCTGGGGAGCTGGTGGTGGAAGTCTGTTGTCCCTGAGACTTCAGCAGAAGGCAAGCTCTTTTCCAAGCCCTTGGAGATCCTTCACAAGTTGAAAGCAAAGTACACAAAGTTCCTTTCTCCTTCCTTTGGCAGTAGGGCAACCACTGCAGGCCAATCCCCCAAGCAGCACTTCAGCTTGGGAATAGTCTTTCCTCAGTTTCTTCAGGTTCCTCTCCTCAGTAAAGGTTGTAGTCCAAAAGTGATCTAATTTCATGGGATCAGGGTCCCAATATTTTTACCCCAAAATCCTTTGTTCTCTGAGGGGAGAGGGGCCTTTGCCCAGTCCAAACCAGTTCTGAGGCACTCTGTTTACTGGACTTCTCCTTTCCTTTCACAGTGCAGGGCAGAAACATCAGACGCCCCACAGGAGGTGGAGCCAGCATTGTGGAAGGCAAGTACAGTCCTGGAGCACTTTGTTTGCAGGACTCCTTCTCTTCTTTCAGTGTGCAGGGCAGAGACATCCGCCGCTCCCCAGGAGGTGGAGCCAGCATTGTGGAAGGCAGGCATAGCCCTATTCAAGGTTCAGGTGCAGGTTCAGGTGTCTCTTGGAATCCCCAGCCCTATCACTCACAAAACCAGACCAAGGAATACACAACCTAGCAGAGGCAGGTGTGAATGGTTAGATAAGCAAATACTTACTTTCTAAAAGTGGTATTTGCAAACACAGAATATTAAAATAAACTTTACTAAAATTTGTATTTTATTATTCTGAGTTCAGGTATACTAAACTCGAATTTCTACCATGTTCTCTGAGTTTGTTAGGATTATAACATGTAATCATTCTAACAGCCCATTCTGGCCTATGGAGAACAGGTAGCCTTGCAATAGTGAAACACGAAAATGGCTCTAATTCACTATTAGGACATGCTACACACATCAAGGCTTGTCCTACCTTATACTTACAGTGCACCCTGCCCTTGAGCCTACCATAGGGGTGACTGATATGGGGAAAAGGGAAGGTTTAGGGACTGGCAAGTGGGTGCACTTGCCCAGTCAGCATGACAGTACCAGACAGCACGCAGGCTCTGCAATGGCAGACTATAGACACATTTTACAAGGCTGCTTCTGTGGGTGGCACAACCAGTGCTGCAAGCCCACCAGCAGCATTAGGATTTACACGCCCTAGGCACACTCAGTGCACTGTACTAGGGTCTGACAAGTAAATCAAATAGCCAAACATGGAACCACTGATTAATACATCAATTTACAAAAGGGAGCACTTGCACTGTGGCACTGGACAGTAGCGGCACAGTGCCCAAAGCATCTAACACCAGCAAAAATACATGAGGCGACAACAAAAATGGAAGGGAGACCCACGCCAATCGTGCCAGGTCTAACCGTCCCTATCATGATAATTAAGCAATTTCGCAATCACTGTCCGCGCCGTCGAGCATCCGGCGGGGGCTTCTGCATCAAGGCCCTTGGGACAAGGTCAACCACAAAGTATTTGGATAGGGAATCCGAAGGTAGCCAACTCTCCAACCACTGGGTAAGAAACCACTCCATATCTCCTAACTCGCACCCCTCCGGAAAGCCAACAAAGCAGACATTGTTGCGGCACGCCCGGCCCTCTGCATCCTCCACCCTTGACGCCAGGCCCCGCTGGGTGCTCTCCAAGGATGACACTCGCTGTTGCAGGGTGGTAATCACATCCTCCACCCCGGAGATTCTCGTCTCAGTCTCTGTGATTCATGCCACCGCATTCCGCAGGTCCTGACGCAATAACATAACGTCAGAACCCACCGCCCCAATTTTGGCATCAAGCGCTTCCCTGGACTGTGTACTGGCCGTCAGGAGGGCGGCATTGTCCGGTGCGTCTCCCTGGGTCCAACCCGATGCCGCACAGGGGCCCTAGGGCCAGCAAATGTATCTAGTGTGCTCTGCTTGGACAAGCTCCCTCCGGGTCTGTCCCTCGTCATGGTGGACCAAGCGTTACCTCACACTGCCAACACCAAGTGGTCCGCCATCGGCACGCCTGTCTCTCACCAACGGATCAACACAGGTGACTTAAGGGTGGCGGCGGCGGCGCCTGACAGCAGCCCACGCGGCTCTATCCAGTCGCCAAATCGACCACCATGAAGACAGGGCCCAAGAGACCCACACAGGACCACCACTAGACAGGCAAGCGGCCCAGCCCACACCAGAGCGTGAATCCCCGTAGTCCGGCAGGCCTCAAGCGTGGGGACATAGGAGACCCCTGCAGGCCCAGGCACCAGAGGCACGACACACAGGCAGGCCCGCCGATCCGCCCGGACCCCAATACACCAAGTGTCTGAACTCCGCGCCCCCAAGCAGTGTTCTCAAGGCAGACAAATCCCAGCGACCAGTAGCGGGTGGGGGGGCAGGGAGGACCCCAGAATGTCCAGAGACACGATGCTACACCAAAATAGCAGGGCTCTCAGCGCAATGGCCGCCGACTGCAGGCCCGACTATGAAATGTGGGGAATTCCTCAAATATCTGCATGCCCGCCATGAGGTGCCCCCAGGAGGGACAGGATGTGCATTTGACGGTGGTCTCCAGCCAACACCCCCAGGCGGCCTGAAAATGCCGCCGAACCACCACACCGACCGGGGAGGAACCCGCACCAGGCACTGGGTCACATACAGTCACAAGCCTCCCCACGGCCACCCAGGGAGAGGCAGCAAACTCAGGATAGGCTACTCACTCAGTGTCCTGCAAGCCACCAGGGCACCTCCGCTGCGGTCCGAACCGGCCTCGGAGCGGAGAGGATCAATCCTGTGACAGGCCGGGGCGAAGGATAGAATCCGGCGTTATGTGGGGGCCTTCGCAGCACACCCAGAAAGGGCCGCTCGGCCGCCGCGACTCCAAGCTCACCAGGAAACACCAGGGAAGCCTCGTGCTAGGCCGCGGGCCCCACGCCCCCTGCAGGTTCCAGCAGCAGCGATCGCCTTCGCACCACCGCCCCAGTATTTCACACAGGGCTGGCACTGGTGCTTGCTACGCTGCCAACTCCTGAAGGCTCCAAATGCAGGGCACTGAGCTTCAAAAGATGGATCACAGCACCACCGGGAAGACAAGCACTCCGCGGCCCGTGCGGCGCAAAAAGGCGCGTCGGCACCAGGCATCCCCGGATCAGGCCCACTCTCCCCCCGCTGTCCGATCCAACCGCCGAGCGAGGGGGACCGTGGGATCCGCACAGTGGGGGGACAAGCGCACAGCTGAGGACAGGCTTAGAGTAGGGTAGGTGGAAGTCCCGCTCAGCACCACCGGGCGGGGCAGATCAGCCACCGCAGCTCCTCCCTCACCTGAGATCTCCGGCAGGGCCGCACTCGAGGCAACGGTCTCAGAGCCGTCACAAGGCCCCAGGTGCGAGCTTCACCACCTCATCACAGCAGGATATGGCGGAGATCTGAAATCGCCCAGAGAAGCGGTACCAAGTCTCTACACCGCAGTTAGTAGCCGTCCGGCGGATGTTTTAGCCGGAGGAGCAGGATTAATGCAGGATAATGCAGCGGGCAAGACCTATTCTGAGCCCTATACTGTGTTAGTGCCCTTATTGCCAGTGGCAGACCTACATTTGCCCCCATCAATAATCCACTTTCCAACAGATTCACACTGCAAAACTAAATGGTTACTTACCAGTAGGAGTAGTTTTGCAGCTTAAAGAATTTTCTGGATTCACATGCGACCCACCTGGCCTCCCCTACAAGGAAAACCAACAGGTGGAGAAGCAAATGATAACATCAGTTATTTAATAACCATCTCAAGAACTACAGATTTAAAATAAGAACAGAAAAACGAATCGGGAGATGGCTACCACGCATGTGGCCTCCAGGATACCATCTGACGTCACACAGGGGACGTACCTGGCACCAAAACAAAAACAGCGACCAAAACAAAAACAAAAAAAAACACAACTCCGGACCCAACCCCTAGATGGCGGAATAATGCACAGCATGTGAATCCTGAACATTTTTCAAGCTGCTAATCTACTCCTATTGGTAAGTAACCGTTTTGTTATCTGTGTAATGGAGAGAGCACTTGAATACGTTTCCACTTTAAAGTAATCTTTGAAGCAGTAAAATCTGGTTCTGATTCCCCGCAAAGTGTGGGTGACAGAATGCAATTTGAAAAGGTGGTCGTTATCAAATCTGGTTCGTAGGGTAAGTTGGTGGATTGTATATCCTTGCCTAAAAGCCCTGCTGTAGTATTAGCCCATTGTTGGTTGTATGTATGCTCTGTCTTCAAAGTATGTTGACATTGGGTCACTTTTATTTCCCTATATGTCCTTCCAACTGCTTCTTTTATTGCAATGAAGTACATTCCCAGTTCAGTGATTTCCAATATCTGGGCATCGTTACGGCTTATATCCTGCAAATACACATATGAAATAAAATTTTAATTAAGATGCCTTTTGAAATGTTTACCTTCCAATGTTGCGAAGCCCCAGTAAAAAATAACGGAGTGAATGAAAAATGTCAGTGAAAAAATTTGACAATTTTCACAAGTTAATATTGTTATGCACTCAGCATACCTTAAAAAAGCAAAAGGGCCTTTTTCTACTGAATTACTTTAAAAAGTGAAAGGTACCAGTAGATTTGTCCTGAACTGGACGACCAGAAATGCATTTTTAAAAAATTTAAAAAGTAAATAAAACAGAATCCTGTTGCCTTTGCCAATTTCTTTTGGAAATGCTGTACAGTGTCGGGAAGAAACTATGCAGCATGGCCAAAAGTATATAAAAGAATAAACTTCATGACAGGGCTGCCCCATTTTGTAGGTATGGCCCTGCAGGATGTGTGCGTGAGTGATTACGCATTCATTCTTACTAAAGGACTCCGGCTATATTTTTTTTAAGTTCACAGTTCTGAGTAGGAACACTAATTTTTAAAAACTAGAGAGAAATCTATATATTTTTGTATATTGCTGGAGGCCAGTCGCAACTTGATATCTAGTCCTACCCCCTCCAAAAAAAGAGTTGTGGATGTGGGAGACAATGGAGCCATTGGGGGAAAGCAGTGGAAGGGGATGAGAGCGAGACTAAGCAACACATGAGGGACAGCAACACAGGGTGATGGGAGGAGCTCATAAGTGAGAAAGCAACACTGTGTGGTAAAGAGGCAGGGAGCTAGGTTGGGGGTAAGCACATAAGAGACATCTTGGAGCAGGAGCCCCGGAGCTCCTCCGCGGCTCCCCTGCCTACCTGCCGATCCCGAGCTCGAATCTGTGCCCCCGGCACTGCATACTGCGTCGGAACACCCGGCGCCTGCAGTGAGATGGGAGCGGGATGCGGGCGAAGGCGCTAGGCGGAGGGGCGGAGCAACCGGCGGGGGTCTGCCTCGGCTCCCGGTCCACGCTCTGCTCCGGCACGGCTCCTGGCCACGGGAGAGCATTCTCCACGACACCTGAACCAGAGAGTGTGGGGCACTTGCAGGGCTGGGCTGCTCCGATCGTTGTTGGTGCCGTGGGAGCGGTGAAAATCTGCAGTGCGGGGGAGAAGGCGGCGGCATACAAAATGGCGGGCGTAATCTTGCCGAGAGCGCCGACAGCTGCAATCCCCAACAGGAGGTACGGCTGAAGGTCGCAGCACAGAAGCTGAGACAAGCTTTACAAAACCCAGGTGCTTCATTAGCGGCATTTCACTGGAGGTGATCCTTATAACGATATTCCTTCCAGCGCATTCCTGACCTTAAAATGGCGGCTGGCGGCGACCTGCAACTAGCGATTGGCTCCCCCTATTGAGCTTCTGAACCCAACTCTCACTGCCCTCGCACACCAAAAGCTGTCCCTGATCTTAAGAATTGCTGCATTCCCCCACTTGGAGTGCTGAGGCTGTCGACATCACCAGACTGCCCCGGGGTCACGCAAGACTGATCTGGTTTTCCACTGGGCTCTGGTGAGAGGCCCCTCCTTCCCTTTGCTTCAAACTTTGCTGCCTTCCATCGCTGCCTGGGCGCCTGTGGTCTCTCTCCCGTGACCCTCCTCTGGTCTCCGGATTGTTCTCCTCTGCCCCAGCTCCTCGTGAACGATGAGGCTGCGACTTTGCTACGGACTGCTTTTCTCCCCCTGGACCTGCTGGCTATGCCAGCCCTCTTCCGGAACTGTCGGACTTGGACCTTCTTGCTCCCCGCCATTTTCTCCGTATGACTTGCCTCTTCTTCTAACGTTCTCTTCCGCCATTTTAGTGATCTCTCACTGTCCTTTCGACTTTCCGATTGTCTCTCCTGTTGCCTCTGACACACTCCTCACTGTCTTTTTCACCACTTTCTGCTTCCATCTCTCGTTTATCTCACGTGCTTGCCTTCTCTGTGACTCTTAGAGTATATCCAGTCCTTTCCTTTCCCTTCCCTATGTATATAGAGATAGCTCTAATCAATAGTATATGCTGTAGAACGTTGTGCTCTCCACCATTCCTATGTGACTCTTAGAGTATATCCAGTCATATCCCTTCCCTATGTATATAGAGATAACTCTAGCGACTAGTCTCCCATGTGATTGTTAGAGTATATCCAGGTGTACCCCCTCCCTATGTTGATAGAGATATTACTAGTATAGGCCTAGAGTATATCCATTTGTATTCCTTTTTGTTACACTTGTAATCCCTGGTCCGTATGCTTTTAACTGGTTCTTTTGTAATGCAAAAATATGCAATCATTTTACACATGTAACCGTCAGTCCTTATGTTTTCCACTGGATCCTATGTAAAGCGCTCTGACACCTTCGGGTAAAGTTCGTTATCTCACGTGCCTGCCCTCTTTGTGACTCTTAGAGTATGTATCATATGCCAACTGCCTGAGATCTACAATGAGCAAATCCCTACTAGCTTTACTCTGAACATTCGTAATAAACAGGGGCAGCTGAAATTCCAGGAGCCTAGTCCCGACAGCTCGATGACTTCGGAGGGCTGGAAGAGGTCCCCCGCTACACGGCGGAGGAGGGCACTGGACATCGAATGCTGTCTCATACTTTGCGACCTATTGTTCCACTACACCTCCCCGCCCGAACTCTCTCACTCAGCCTTTCAGTACTGTTATTAATTGCACATCACAGGGACAGCTGAAATTCCAGGAGCCTAGTCCCGATAGCTCGACGACTTCGGAGGGCTGGAAGAGGTCCCCCGCTACACGGCGGAGGAGGGCACTGGACATCGAATGCTGTCTCATACTATGTGACCTATTGTTCCACCTGTCTGTCTATGCTCCCCCAGGTACTTCTCTTGTAAAGCGCTCTGATATCCGCAAGGATCTTGTCCGCGCTATATAAAACTTTCTAAATAAATAAATAAATAAACATGAGAGAGACAGCAACATGAAGTGGATGTGAGAGGCACATGAGGGAGAGAGCTGGGAAACCGATGTACCCACATGGAGTTTTTACCATAAAGAAAGAGTTGTTTCCTAAAATTGAGTAGTGGAAGGATAGAAACCTGCTAACTAGAAAGATAGTGGAGATTATGCTGCAAGTGAGGAACAAATGCAAGATGTTCATGCTTGGAAAAGGAAAACCATTAAAGAAGAAGAAAGCAAATGAGAGTGAAAATAAAGCCAACATTGGTGACCAGTGAGTGAAATGTAAGCCTCTGTGAGTTCCTGGTAAGCCCACAAGTATGTATTTTGCAACCAGACAGCTTGAGCTATCTGGTAGGCTCAACCTTGAAATGACTCCTGCAAGCTAGAATCCTAGTCCTACATCAGTTTAGGAGAATGTATTCTAAGGTCCCTTATAAATAGACAGGAGGACAGCACAGTTATCTCTACCTGACAAACTACTTGTGACTAATGCAGCACCTGTACCAAAACACCTGACCACTGAAAGCTTTATGCCATGATAGATGCCCCTGCAGCATTGCTCGCTAACCCCATGAAACGCCAGATCTATGCCGTTTCCTTAACATGCTTCAACACCATCTGCAAGTTCGCAAAACGTTCAAGTGGATTCTCCCGACTCCAGGAAAATCATCACCCACTCGCTCATCACCAGCAGACTAGACTCCGGCAAACGCCCTCTGTGCCGGAATAAAAAAAAAACTCCTCCTCAAAATCCAGACCATACAGAATGCTGCAGCTAGACTGATCCTCGATATCCCACAACACGTCCACATCACCCAACAGCTCTGCAACCTCCACTGGCTCACTGTCGAAAAAAGAATAACCTTTAAGCTGCTCACACACGCCTACAAATCCTCCACAACACCTGACCCCAATAACTCAACAACAGAAACTCCTTCCACGCCACCAAGAGAAACCTCTGCTCAGTCAACCTTGCCCTAGCCACTGTCCCTCGCTTCTACAGGACCAAAGCTAGTGGGAGATTTTTCTCCTACCTCGCAGCCAAGACCTGGAACAAACACCCCCTTCACCTCCGACGGAGCCTCACACTGCACCGATTCAGAATGGACCTCCGGACCTGGCTCTTCGATTGACCCTAAAGGGGCAGCCCTTCCCAAGTGTTTTAAGACCCTCGCGGGGGAGTAGTGCACCCTATAAAACCCCTGATTGATTGAAACATGTACCTAGTCTCAATCTCAGCTACCCCACCAACTGACGATTGCTTCCCTGCAAGTGGGGATATTCAGTTAGAAAAAATTGTTTAAAAAGCATCTTCCTTTGAACCATAACTGTTGGACATGTGAACATCAGGTGACCTATTGACTGCAGTTTGTAACTGCATAAGCGGCAATTTAAGTCTGGTGGCCTCTCCGTCCAAGTCCATGTTCTAGACTGGATTTTTAGCGTACAGCACACAGCAATGTGGAATCTTTAGGCTCAGTTAAAGACAAGTTAGACTTACACTCCCACAATGTAGGGTTACTAAATAGAGGGGATATTGTATTCAGAGACAAAAGGTACGTTTTCTTTCTAGGAAACGCAGTTGTGCAGATAAGTAGACCTTTAATAGGATAACACTTTTTTATGGTTACTACCATTCAAGAAAAGATAAGTCCCTTTCTTGAGTAGTTACAAGTTAGATTACGGTTCTCTTTTGTGTAGTATATACTAGAAAGTCAAAATTAAACACCTTTGTGTAATCTGATTTGTCTTGTACCCTTTTGAGCAAGAGCAATGGGTTTGTTTTCCAAACGAGTAAGATCAAGGTTGCAGCACCTCCCACAAATGCCACCACCCCACCCCTCAACGTATGCAACCTTCAACTGAGATGTTCCATCTAAAAATGAGGTTATGAGCAGAATTCATGTTTTTTTTTAATAGAGGAATTAACATATGATTTTTTCATCCCCAATTACAATACCGGCAAAGCTGTTAATTTTATATAGTAGTTTAACACCAAAGAGGCGCTTTTCTGAGGCGTTGCATACATTCACAGGCATATGTCATTTTTAGGTCTCGCTTCTCAATGCGCATGCGCATTGAGCAGAGCGAGACTATAGCGACTTAAACAGACTTTACCCAACTAGTATCCCAACTGGCGATTTGGTGCTGTGCCCGTGCGCTTTTTGGTCAATGCGCAAGCGCATTGACCTAAAATGCGCGTGCACATCATCAAATAGCCATCTGTTCCCCAGCAGCACTCCTCCCACACCTTTGAAGTGAAGCTTAGCTTCACTTCAAAGGCCCCTGCTGCTTCACACCCTCATCGCCGCTCTGCCCGCTCGGCCCCCTCCCCAGCCCGCCGTGTCGCATTTCTCCTCCCCCCTCCCCTTCTCTTCCTTCCCTCCGTCTTGTTTTGTTTGTTTACAAATTAAGGACTGCTTAATTTAATTTGTTTCTAATTTTTATTGCCCGCATATCGCAGTCACAGTTGGGTGGTGCCTCTTTTTACTTCTTTTTACGTAGTGGCATATGCCTGCAATAGTTTAAAAATGTTTTTTGAAAAAATACAACCATCACAGGAGCGTGCCATGGTCAGACCAAATATTGGCGTCGTCACTGCTTGTTTCCCTTACAGACACCGGTTCTGATCACCAGCTCCTTCACCCATCAATAAGCAGAACAAGCACGAGCGATCTATGTAGCTATAAATACCGTGTGTGTGTGTGTGTGTTCTCCTTCACTTTGCACCCCTCCCCCCCCCCCCCCCCCCCTGCTTCCGGGAGTTCTGGCAACGCAGAGGCATCCTGGCGGGAGCTGGCAGCGCTCTCCCACCAGCCTCGGCGGACCCGCCCCCTCCGCCCATCTCTTTGATGTGCTTTATTAACAGGAGGCCATGCTAATCACTGCCTTCTCCCAATGACCTGCAGTTTCCACCCCCTCCCCCACCCGGTGAAACTCGATGTAGCCTCGGCCGCCCCCGCCTGGAGAGGTGCCTCGAGCTCGCCGGGGCCGTCCTTCATCAGGGGTGCGTCTGCCACGCGTAAACAGTGTACACAGGTCCTGCGGGGTACACATATGCTCACCCCCCCCCCCCCCGTTGTTTCTCCCACACTCCACCCGTGGTCTCATCCTGCGCAGTTACTCTCTCGCACTATCATTCTTCTTTGCTGCAGCCCATCTCACTCTGTTACCCCCCCTTTCCCAAACCAGGTATTCCCCGTTCTCTCACCTATAATCATTATCTTTATACCTTTCTAAGCATGGTTTCTCTCTTTTGTTTTATTTCTCGTTCATCTATTTGTTTTTAATATTGGCTCTGTTGTTAGCACTCTGTCTCTCTCTTCCTCTATTTCTCTCGTCCTCGTCTACCCTTCTTCGCTCTCTCTGTATATTTCTTTCTCCTGCTCTCTTTCGTCTTGCCCAATGTCTATCGAAGCTTTCGAATATGTATTTTGCTGTTCTTCTTCTTTATTTACTGTTAAGCCCTCCCTCCACTCCTTCTCACCCTGTTCTCTAATATGTTTATTCTGCTACTTGCTCTTTTTCTGCCCTTCACTGAGTTAGTTATTGTTTTGTCCTTCTCTCTGGTACATTTAGCTCTGCCGCACTTTGCCCTTCCCGTGCTCCGCTTTCTCTCTGCTCTCCTATGTTGCTTCTTCACATTTCTATCACTCTGTCGTACATACAAAACATGTTGCATTACAAATGCTATAGGTGTCACATTTGCAAAAGTTAAAAGTATTGGCATTGTAAATGACAAAGCTATTAATTTTGCTATTTTCAAGACCAACACCTAAAAAAAAAGTGTCATTTACAAAACCAATAGATCCAACTTTTCTAATGCGAGACTGTAGGAGAGTAGGGTCTGCTATCCTATGGTCACCCCAAATTTTTGCTTTTTGCTTCACTGGTTTTCGACTTATTGAGGCTGTGGGCCTGCTAATCAGACCCCCAGCCTGCTGTTCTCTCTCTAAATTCACATACATGTACTATAGGTACATACCACAATTGGAACTGGACCCCTTGTCAGCCCCTGTACCATGCACTATAGGTGCTCAGGGCATAGGAGCCACCAAGGCCTACCAGGGGCTGCAGCATAGCTTTTGCCACCCCTGGCTGGTTCTTAAATTGACACAACTGGCTGACCCGTCAGCTGGGGCAAGTTGGTGTAATCACCTCTTGCTTAGATATAGTATACCTATATCTAAACCTATATCTGGACACATATAAACCTGTGAGTCACTCCTATGGAAGGCCTTATCAATCCTGGGGGCAGAGTGCGTGGTTTAATGTGAGATGGAGCTCGAGCATGAGCTGAGCCTGTCTACAGCTGGCGGGAACAACTCCCTAAGCTGGTTCCGGGATAATGTCATACCATATACTATTAAGTGCATTATAATCCTCGCGGTTATATAGCAACTTTGGTTTGGCTTTATCAAAACATGTCGTGTAATGTGTTATACGATTTGGAATACTATCCCCTCGACAGTCCTGTCGACGGGGATAGCATTCCACCCCTCTAGAGGGTGAAGACATGTTACTTTACTGAAACGCGGTTGATTTTTAACCCCTCCCCTGCTGATGACGGAACCGCTCCGTCATCAGCTACGGTTGGGCTGTGCTGATGACGGAGCGGTTCCGTCATGGCCCGGCCCCCGCGCCTGTGCGTGCTGATTTCGCGCCTGCGCGGCAGTTTTATTGAGCGGGGCGGGTCATGACGGAACCGCTCCGTCACCAGCACAGCTCAACCGCGGCTGGTGACGGAGCGGTTCTGTCACCAGCATGCGGCTGCCGAGCGGCCGCCCCGCCCACTTAATGCTGCGGCGGAATAGCCGCCGCAGCGAAAGGGTTAAAAGAGCCTCAGATTCACAAAATGGATGCTTTTGCCACAGACACGAGTCTGACCTCCTGCTGCTGACCGAAACTCAGCAGAGGAGGCCTGGACAAAGGGTTTCCTGTCGTAGGGAGGTGTCACACCACCCCAGACAGGAGATAGTGGATTGTAGCAGGGAGGTTTGAAAGAAACCAGACACTGCCTGGGGAGCACAAGGCTTCCCCTTGCATAATCCGGTCAAACCGGTTCTGGGGCACACCAGCCCCAGCTCCAGTGCGACTCTTGACAAAGGGAAAGGGGTGTAACCACCCCCTTCCTGGGTCCCACCCATAGGAGGGACCTAGCAGGTAATCCAGCCCACCAGATTCGAATAAGAGTGGGAGCAGTGCCAATGCAACTCAGATTATCCTGATGAAACATAAGAAACGAAACTCTGGGCACTTCGACATCCTACTCAACGTAGAAGACTGAAGAATCTCCCTTGTGGTCAAGCAGTGACCACCCTGTGCAAACAGGCACCATCAAGCACCTCGACGCCTGCTTTGTTGCAGTTCCCGCCGGAACTCGAGCGACAGAGATCGGTGAGATCAAGCTTGCCTGCCTTCTTACAGCCCGATCCACAGTCCCTGCAGAGCTGAGACCCGTGGAGGCGACCGGAAGCGTGGGGCACGCCATCTTGAAAAGACCACGAGACGCTGACCGTGCAGCCCACGAGTGACCCTCGAAGCTGTACACCGGGGTTTGAGAAGCCCCAGCCCTGAGTCACTTTTGCACCGAAGCTCACCCCTCTACACTCGACGAGTGCTGCGTGGGGCTCTTCTGCTTTTTTTGGCTCAACGCGTTGGCCCGGTCACTTGCCAGCTGGCTTGTGGCCCCTGTGCCGACGAAAACCTAAATACGACTTGTGATTCTGGTTGCTCCAGACTTGCACCCGCTCTGACCCTCCTGGTCCGAGTGAGAAGCAATCTTCCAGTTCCGCGTGGATTGCTCTTGCCAAGTGTTGTTTGTTCCGATCTTGAAGCCAACAGCGCCGATGGTGAGAGCCTGCGTGGGACAGCTCGTGACCCGCTCCTGGACATCCCAGATGCCCCAGAGCCCACGTGGCAGCGGAGAGAAGCTCCTCGACAACCACCTGATTGCGCCCGACATTGCCTGATTCCATCCTGGTTCCACCCTGGTCACTGCTGAGTGGCCCAGACTCTGTCCCCTCTGCTTTCAGGTACTTTATGACTCTGATCCACTCTTGGATCACACCGGACACTTCTCCTTCACATCGCCTGCAGCATCTAAAGCTTCAAGCACCAACAGCCTGTGTGACGAAACCCGACGCCACTTCGACCCTATGCACCCGCTTCCTGTGGGTGAGGTAACTCAGCATTGCCGGTGTTCCCACACTGGTACACACCTCTAAGGTCTGTGGCGCAAGTTTTGTCCTTCTAGGTTCAGCGGAAGTATCCTTAAACTCTATTTGTGTAACTTTTACGCACCATTGACTTAACATTGGTGCATGCGTGTGCTTTAAGCGCTGCACCCGAATCCCGCAGGCTTTTCCCGACTTCAGCATTGCTAGTCCCGACTGCTCTCAGCGATTCCCTAGGCCCTAGGCCTAACCACTGTTCGATTGGTATCTCTTATACCACTTTCTTAATATATGGTTTGAGTGGCCACCCGCCCTCATCTATAATTGTGCAACTTTCATATGTTATACTGTGCTTTTGATTGAACGCTTGTGCCCCTTTGCTCATAAAGAGTACTGGGGATTGTTTTAGAAATAAACACATATAGTTTTATAATATATACTTGTGTGGCGTTCTTTCATTTGATATTACAGGATTGTGATTGGTAAAACATCTCGCTTAACATGACCTCTTGAGTTAAGCCTTTAAGGCTGCTTAGTCTATGCTACCATTAAGATAGCTTGTCTATAAGGTTGACTTACAACCAGACACCATAAGGGATTGTTTGGACTGATACAAGGTGGTTCCAGAATTGGAAACATATATCAGGCCAACTTCTCACAGAGACCTATTGCATTTCCAATGCTTGTTATTAGGGATACCTGCTATGAGATATGTTTGAGAATGAGAAAGCTCAAATAGCAGCAATTACCAATCTCTCCCGCTTTATGCAATTTCAATTTTAGCTCTTCTTTTCCAAGAAGATCCTTGCAAAATTTGCTTTGGTAATTTATGACCTACATTTTAATGCATATGTTATTCATTTAAAGCATTTGGAATATAATTGTATGTTAGAAACCTTTGTGACGTGTGTAGCAAAATGTTTCCCACCTTTGGGAAAACCATGCTATACATATAATACTGTAATAATTGTTCAAGGTCAAATTGTTTACTTCTCCATTGGGCTGATTTTACAATAGTGTGTTTGATTGTTCCGAACCCATGTCAGAGGTGATAATGCAAGTAATGTTTACCATCTGACAGTGTCAAAAGGCCCAATCAGTTAAATGTTGTGATCCTCTTGTGATATCGTCCAGATGCTTCACGTAGCCATCTCCCTCGGAGCGGTGGCTACACTTATATAAAAAATTATGTAGAGAATAGGTATGCCTTTCTCAAATATTTTGATCTTGGGGACACCTGGTCACTAACCTGTCTTAGTGAAGAACTATAATCTTCCCACAAAATGTGCTTCTCAACTCTCCTCATTGGTAGCTTCAGTCATCTGTAAATTGAACTAAAATGCACTAGGGTGAGAGTAGTGGAAAGTACCAAATTGGAAGCAGGAATAAGGTAATGCTGCATTAGAATATAAGAAACAAGCCACAGATTAATAGTAACTTGTACGGTATCCAAATGTCCCAGCCTTTCTCAGTAGGAATGTAAAGTATTGTGAGAGCTGTGCTTGTTACTTAAACGGTAATCATTTTTGGATGACATATGAATGCAATCGCAGACATCCATGGATTTTTTTCCAGTAATGGGATTGAATGTCTATTAAGGCTGTCAATTTATTTTCTTTTTGAAGCCACAACAGATCTCGTGTCAAGGTTTCGGTGCACATTGAACAGCACTCTCCTGAATCCAGATCCAGCATGTCGACCACCTTTGTCGAATTTACTGTCCAATGAATTTTTCAGGTGATGGAGTTCTATAACATTATCTTTGTTTTGTTTAACTTTGACATTCAATTACATCATTCATTTATTAATTAGGATATTGCTTTTAATTGGTGCGGAAACAAATCAAAATCTCAATTTTAGTGAAATCTTATTGAATGAAAAATTCAAATTGAGCATTTTGTTGGCCTCATAGGTAAGTTTAATCAGTTCTGAGGATATAAGTGATGCACTCAGAGTGGGATTTGAGCATCATGACATCATTCATTCCTAGTTGATTTCTCATCTGATCTTCACCAAGATTTGGTAACTGGCTTTTAAATACTTGTCTTTAAATGTATAGGCATATAGGGTTTGCTCGTAATTCCATAAAATGTGGGAAGCGCGTACTTTGAATTTGTGAAGGTTTAAGTTGATTACACATTTAATTAAATGCCATTCCTCATTTTTAAGGTGCAGGCCATTCCCTGGAACAGCAGCATGTTTGGTTTTAAATTCAGTCAACCTGCAGCTGTACAACACAACTGTCACAGTATGAAAACCTGCTAAATGCTGTCTTAAACCTGTAGTCTTTTGGTGGGGGTGAGAGGTAGAGTACAAGACTCCCATAGACCATCTTTTGTTTTGAGACATTTCTGATGCATTTAGAATTAGCATCCAACTAGGAGAGTGCATTCATGACCTGCCAAGACAGAGGTTGTAAATGTGTGCGTCACAAGAAGGCATTGTAGTGGAACGTCACCAAAAACTAAGAGATTGTCTCTCTGCTCATTGTCGCAAACTACCTTCAAAGCACTTTTGGGTCTGCAGTGAACATAATAGCGATTTCTAAGCTTTCTTGGCACCAGAGAATGTCCTGCAGGGACTAATACTGTCCCAGGTAGTCAATAAATCTTTATTCGGCTTAAGCAGCCATAAAAGAATACAGGAAAAAAAATTCAGCACATTACAAATATCACAATACATGGGGTAAAGTGCATTTCTAGTAGGCTTAACAACAACTAAGTAAACCCCGATAATTTCTAGAAATTAAAATCCATAGCCATATAGAGTAAGACCTCCTACCCTCGGTCTAGGTCCACTCTCTCCCCGCAGCTCCTCTGTGCCGTCTCTTGCCTCCAGACCCCAACCTCCTCCTTAGGAGGTTCGAGGCTGCTGCCCGCTCCAACTGGGACCAGACTGCCTGCAACCACCGTAACCTTTCTCAGCGTTTTCTTTCTTAATTTTTTTCCTTGCGGTGCCACTTTTATTGTTCCCATCTGTGTCTTGCTCTAATACCACCACTGGTTTCTATTTTCTCGTGCCTGCCTGTTCCTTTCGCCGCTGCATCCCCTGCGGCCCCTCCCCTAGGAATTCCCCCACTCCCGCCTCCCAGCCTCTCCTCCCTCCCACGTCCCCTACTTAATGGCGGCTGCTGCGCAGTCACGCAGCGGACGCGCACAGTGGGCACGTGTTAAAGGCAAGCCCGTCTGCACCCGACCACGGCCAGCGCCAGGAGCCCTGGACCTCCCACTACCCATCGCTACGACACCACCACCTTCCTCGCACTCAACCCTGGAAGACTTAGAGAATGCCAACAGGCATAGTCGAACACGACCCACGGCCAGTTCTACCTCCACTGACGCCAGACCCTCACCGCCACCCCGGCCTCCACCACCGCAGACGCAGCACCGGCAACAAAAAATGCATCTTCCTCAACGTACACTCCATACACAAATACTCCATGGAAATCTAGAACCTACTCGACTCTCTCTTGCCCGACATCTCCTTCACAGAGACCTGGACCAACGTATCCTCCACCCCGACATCCTCTCTGCCATCCCAGATGACTACAAGATCCAGAGGAAAGACCCTCCCAACCACCCAGGAGGGGACCTTGATATCACCCACAAGAGCACCCTCCCCCTCACCACCTCCAGTGAAACCTTCACCTCCGCCGAACACCTGCACTTCCAGATCCAGACCACCCTTAAAGCCTCACTCCGAGGAACCCTCGTCTACAGACCCCCCGGCCCCGAACACCCTTCGCCACCATCACCTACTTCATCGCACCCCACGCCATCGCCTCAACAAACTACATACTCAGGAAACAGGGAGGGAGCACACTCCTGACCTCTCAGCCGGGTCGCCCCTTCGCATTCTGGTACATGCAGTTCACACGATTCAGGACAAAGTTTGTAAGTATTACACCAAGGTTGGTGCAAGCAGGTGCTTGGTACAAGGTATCTCTAGACACGAGACATGGCTCGTGTTTCAGGATAGTATCCTTCATCAGTAGAGATCAGTCTGGGGTGGCCAAGAGGCTGCCAAACAATCCAGGCTTCGTTGCCTCTCGGGCGCGGAGGTGCTTCGCCTATGGCTCGTCAGCTACGGAGGCTCACGGGAGCCCCAAAAACAGGAAACAGGGAGGGAGCACACTCCTGACCTCTCACCTGAGTCGCCCCTTCGCATTCTGGTACATGCAGTTCACACGATTCAGGACCACCTTCCTCGCACTCAACCCTGGAAGACTTAAAGAATGCCAATAGGCATAGCCGAACACGACCCACGGCCGGTTCTCCTGCCTCCACTGCCGCCAGACCCTCACCGCCACCCCGGCCTCCAACACCGCAGACTCAGCACCAGCAACAAAAAATGCATCTTCCTCAACGTACACTCCATACACAAACACGCCATGGAAATCTAGAACCTACTCGACTCTCTCTTGCCCGACATCTCCTTCACAGAGACCTGGACCAACGTATCCTCCACCCCCTACATCAGCTCTGCCATCCCAGATGAATACAAGATCCAGAGGAAAGACCCTCCCAACCACCCAGGAGGGGACCTTGATATCACCCCCAAGAGCACCCTCCGCCTCACCACCTCCAGTGAAACCTCCACCTCCGCCGAACACCTGCACTTCCAGATCCAGACCACCCCTAAAGCCTCACTCAGAGGAACCCGTCTACAGATCCCCCGGCCCCGAACATCCTTCGCCACCATCACCTACTTCATCGGACCCCACGCCATCGCCTCAACAAACTACATACTCATTGGAGACCTGAGCTTCCATCTTGACAACCCCAGAAACCCCAACTCCACTATCCTTCGTGACAACCTCACCAGCATCAGGCTTAAATAACTCATCAACACACCGACCCACAGAGCAAGACACACCCTTGATCCCATCTTCGCGGCAGGAAACAGCGTCCAATTCAGCCACACATCGCAGCCGCCATGGACCGACCAACACTGCGTACACTTCACCATCAACAAACCCAAGGCACCCAAACTAGTCCCATGCCCACCACGAAGGAAGTGGAGGAAGGTTACCGACGAGCAACTTAACTCCACCCTCACCCGAGACAAGCACACCTGGGCACCCGAGGTAAAAAACGCAGCCAGAGAACTCCACACCTGGATCTCCAACTGCGCAGACAAGCATGCCCGCTACGCAAACCCGACAGACAATGCCCCAGGAAAACCGCCTGGTTCACCACCGTTCTCCAAGAAGCCAGACGCACTTGCAGACGCCTGGAGAAACACCACGACAACCGAAAGCCACACCACCTACAAGGATGCCATAACGGACTACCACAACCAGATCAGAGCCACCAAGAGGAACTTCATCCACAACAAAATCCTGACCAACTCCAAGGAACTTTTCAGTGTCATTAAAGAATTCACCAACCCACGCAACAAAGCCACAGACATCATCCCATCCCAAGACCTCTGCGACAAACTTAGAACCTATTTCCACCTCAAAATCAAAAACCTCTACGACAACTTAATTGACCATCCACCAGGCTCCTCAGACAGCCCCCTGCCCCCCCCGAAACACCAGCTAGCCCACCGATCACGGCCGAAGATACCACCTCGACCATGAAATGCATCCACTCGGGGGAAGGGGGGCTTTGTGTTGTGGGGGGGGGGGGCCACCGACCCCTGCCGCCCTCACCGACCCCTGCCGCCCTCTCATCTTCCACAGAGCCACGGCCGCCATCGCACCCGAACTACAACGCACCATCAACACCACCTTCAAAACAGGCACCTTCCCAGACAACTGGAAGCGCGCAGAAGTCAGACCCCTGCTCAAGAAGCCCACAGCTGACCCCACCGACCTCAAGAACTATCGGCCCATCTCGCTCCTCCCCTTCGCAGCCAAAGTTGCAGAGAAAAGAGTCAACAGGAAACTGACACGATTCATTGAAGAGAACGCCGTCCTCGTCCTGTCCCAATCCGGATTCCGAAGCAACCACAGTAGAGACCGCCCTACTCGCCGCCACAGACTACATCCACACCCTCCTGGACCAAGGCCATTCCGCAGCCCTCATCCTACTCTACCTATCAGCGGCCTTCGACATCGTCTCCCACCGCATACTAGTAGCCAGACTATATGACGCAGGCATACAAGGAACAGCCCTGGACTGGATCCGATAATTCCTCATCGGAAGAAGTCAAAGGATCAGACTCCCCCCTTACTCTCCGACCCCACGAAAATCACCTGTGAAGTCCCACAGGGTTCATCACTGAGCCACACCCTCTTCAACATCTACATGGCCCCCCTCGCAGCCATTGTCCGACAACTAGGCCTCAACATCATATCCTATGCCGACGACACCCAGCTCATTCTCTCCCTCACCAAATACCCCACCACTGCCAAACTCAGCTTCCAGAAAGGAATGTAATACGAGGCAGTCTGGAGACCAACAGTTGCCTGAAGCTCAACGCCGAGAAGACAGAAGTCCTCGTCCTCGGTACCACCTCTTCTGCATAGGACAGCACCTGTTGGCCGATTGCCCTCAGAAGCCCACCTACCCCCGCGAACCTCGGCATCGTACTCGACTCATCACTCACCATGAACCGACAGGTCAACGCCGTCACATCCAGCTGCATCAACACCCGCTGCATCCTCCGCAAGACCTTCAAGTGGATCCCCCCTGAGTCAAGGAAGAGAGTCACCAACGCACTCATCATCAGCAGACTGGACTATGGAAACGCACTCTACTCTGGCATCAACAAGTCCCTACTCTGCAAACTCCAGACAATACAGAACACTGCAGCCAGATTCGTCCTCGACATCCCCCGACATGAACTCATCTGCCAACACCTACGAAGTCTCCACTGGCTCCGGTGGAGAAAACAGTCTCTTTCAAAATCCTCACTAACGCCTACAAATGCCTACATAACAATGGACTCAAATAACTCTATGACAGAATCAACTTCCACGTACCCAAAAAAAACCTCCGATCTTCCAACCTCACACTAGCCGAAACGCCGCACATCCAAAGAGCCAGAGCAGGCGGAAGATCCTTCTCTAACATTGCAGCCAAGACCTCAAACAAGCTACCGGCAGACATCAGTCGCGCCCCCTCTCTGAACACCTTCAGGAAGACTCTCAAGACCTGGCTCTTCGGCTACACAGATCTGCAGACCCTCCCTCAGCGCCTTGAGACCCTCATGGGTGAGTAGCGCGCTTACATTTCCCTGATTGATTGATAGCCTTCAAATAAACACACTTCCTATAATTCAGCGTCTAGGAGCGCTTCATAACACCAATTCAAATTTACAGAAAAAATTATCAGAGTACATATATTAGCAAACTTGACATTTTAAAAAAAAAAATCCTAAAATACCAAGGTCATGTGGCTCTTTAGTTAAAATAGTATCACTGGGACAACTCAATGTGTTCTAATTCATATCTTTTCCTAATAGCCAAAGATAATTTTATGTAACTGGCTATTGCACTACATATGTCGGGGGTGGCCAATGATTGCAAATATTTAAAACCATCAAGATGTGTACAAGGGTGTATTTTTTTTAACAAAGGAATTATAAATCTACTCCTTTGTATAAAGTGCAAAAAAAAAATAAAGTGCAGTGTGCTTTGGCTTGTGAGGTTGTCACATGGACAAAGACAGCGGTCATTTGCCCAACCACACTGTTGTGGGGACGCCAGCTAAAAGTGAACAGTATATAACCAGAATCTAGTTAGATGAAATCTAGTCTCCAGATTAATAGTAAATGTTAAATAATATTGCAGTGGAGAAAAGGGCAAATGCATCAGGCCGATTTCGTCTTGCTGAAAATAGTGCGTATTTCTCCTTCAAAGCAAAGCCTCTTTGATGGTAACTGTGGCATTCAGTGGGAGACTTTCAGGGTTATCATAAAAGTGGCCCAGGCCTATTTCAAGATATTTGTCTTTCAAGAACCGAAACCATGGTATTTTAAGAGAGTTGGCCAGATTTTTACAATCTTTTGTAATTTCTTGTGAGAACATTAGTTCTTCAGAAAGCCACATTTTTACCCATAATAGAAGAGGGGCAGCAGCTATTCGGTCTGCCAACAGTTCTAGCCCTAATTCATCATGACATAGGCGGTTAGGGGCACTATTGGGTGTCATCAGAAGCCTTTTAGTGAATTTATTTTCCACTTCTTGTAACTGACGTGCATTGTGGTGCCCACACCCCTGCGCCATAAGTTGAAATTTCGAGACATGTGGCTTTATAGAGAGTGAGAATTTCCCTCACAGGCTTGTGACCTAATTTACAGGGGAACCGGAAGAGCCCCTCCACCGCCCTAGTTGTGTGATGGCCTCTCGCTGCCACAAGTCGGTCCCAGCTTAATTTATTGTTAAATTAATTGCCCAAGTACATAAAATTCTCGACCTTTTCTATTGTCTTGTCCCCTGCTACAAAGATCTTGGTCTTTGTGCTCTTTGGGCCGCAGACCATGATATATGATTTAATAAAATTGACTTTAAGATCAAGAGACAACATCAAATCAGTAAAAGTATCCAGGGACTTCTGAAGGCCATTTGTTGTTGTGGCTATTAGCACTGTATCGTCCGCATAGGATAACAAGGGGACAGATTTGCTACCATTCTTGGGGAAATCCGGCCTTTTGTTTAATGGGGCGACCTCCAGTCCATTAGTTTAAATTAAAAACCGAAAGGGAGCTAAAATACACCCTCGCTCCTGTCGTCGTTGCCCATGTCTCCATCCGGGCGAAGAGAACTCTACCCAGTATCTTGGCTGTGGCATCAATGAGCGATTGTGAGAAGTTAGCCTGGCATATGATGTCCACTATTCTAGTGGGCACCTTGCACCAGTCTAATCGACCCTTATTGATGGTGGTTCTAAAGTCAACCTTATAGACAAGCTATCCTAGTGGTAGCATGGACCAGCAGTCTTAGGCTAAGACTTCGGAGAGCATGTGAAGCAAGCTGTTTTACCAATTATAATCCCTTGAATACCAAATTAAAGGACACCACACAAGGTATATATCAAATATATATGTATTTATTCTAAACACAACCCCTCTGCACTCTTTATGAGGTCAGAGGTAAAAGTACATTACAAGTTACTCAATTAGCATACGATAAGTTGCACAAATAGTTATGCCCTAGGTGCCTCACAAACCATATACTAAGGAAGTAGTATAAGAACCACGTGAGAGTTAGACAGCAGGCCTAGAGCTTGTAGAATCGCTGGGACTACACTACACAACCAGAGGTTAGGAAGTAGAAGGCCCACGGGAGACGCATGCAGTGTCTGAACACAGTCGCAAGTTACCATTGACTTATAATGGGAAAGAAGAAGTTACGAAGTTACTGTTTTAGGACACTTCCGGATGGACTACGATAAATCCCCTTTAGACTACGACACTTCGAGAGTCAAGACCCACGGGAGCACCGGAGTACTCGTGTTACCTCACCCAGGGAAGCCGGGTGCATAGGTGCCTTTTGGTGTCGGGTTTCGTCGTCGTTTTCTATGGAGAGCTACAAAGAAGTGCTGCAGGTGACCAGAGGAAAAGTGTCCGGGTGGATCCAAGGGTGGATCGACGATGTGAAGAACCTGAAAGCAGGGGGGACAGAGTCTGGGTCACTAGCCAGTGACCAGGAAGGAACCATGAAGGAACCAGGCGATGTTGCATGCTTGAATGTGAAGAAGGTGAGTTTGTCTCTTCAGCCACGAAGACCAGGAGGCATCGACGATGACCAGGCGCTGGATTCGAGCTGTCACACGAAGGATCTAGTTGACTGCGGTGTCGGTATCCAGATTGGAACCAACAAGCCTTGGCAACCGCAACCCACGCAGGATGTCGAGATTGACTCTGTTGCAGACCAGCAAGGTCTGTGGCGCTTCTCCTTTGAAGGGAAGCTGGAGCAAGCCTGGAGCAACCAGAAAAGCAGTTTAGTTAAAAAAGAAAGTCTTCAGGGGGCTCACTAGCCAACGAGCAAGGAACCCGGAAGACGCGTCGAGCTGAAATGCAAGAGCGGGCCCCATGTGGCACTCGTGGAGTGTGGAGGACTGAGCTTCGGTGCAAATGGCGCTCGGGTCTGGGGCTTCTCGTACCCCAATGCACAACTGTGAGGGTACCTTGGTAGTTGAGCTGTTAGCAAAATCCGGGATGTCCAGGGTGTCTGGTCCCACGTCTCTCGTGTCCGCCACGGGTCTCCGCTTCAGAGAAGTCTGAGAGTCCAGTTCCTGTGTCGCTGAGTCTTCGGGTTCCGGCGGGAGCGTCGACAAAGCAGACCGGCAAGTTACTGGTGGTGCCTGTTTGCACAGGGTGGTCACTCCTTGACCACAAGGGCAGATGCCTTCAGTCTACTAGTCAGGATAGAATGTTGAAGGTCCAAGAGTTCTGTATCAAAGTTTCTTTCCCGGATAATCTAAAGTCCTGGGGACACAGCTCCTATACTTCTACTAAGCTAAGGGGCTGGATTACCTGCCTAGGTCCCTCCTATGGGTGGACCTGGGAAGGGGGTGGTTACACCCCTTTCCCTTTGTCCTGTTTCGCACTAGAGCTGGGGCTGGAGTGCCCCAGCATCTGGTTTGAGCCGGGCTATGCATGGAGCAACTTGTGTGCCCCAGGCAGTGTCTCAAAAAGCATCTGCTGATGCAGCCCTCCCTGTCCCAATACACATCTGCCTGTCTGGGGGGGGTGCTGGCACCTCCCTGGACAGGAAACCTATTGTCCAGGCCTCCCCTGCCGGAGTTTCGTCCAGCAGCAGGAGGTCAGACTTGTGTCTGTTGCAGCAGCATCCATTTTGTGTTGCTGGGGCTCTGTTTAATTTTAACCGGGTAAAGCAGTAACATACATGTCTTTTCCCTCTGGAAGGGTGGAATGCTACCCCCGCCGCCAGAATTGGCGGGGTAGTATTCCAAAGTGTTTGACACCTTACACGACATGTTTTGATAAAGCCAAACCAAAGTTAGCATTAACTGCGAGGATTATAATGCACTTAAGAGTATATGGTATGGCTATATCATAGAACAGTTGTAAGGAGATGGTTCCGAAAGCTGCAGAGGGGCTCGGCTCATGCTAGAGCACCCTCTCACATAAAACCAAGCACTCTGCCTCCAGGATTGTCGAGGCCTACCATAGGAGTGACTTATAGGTGCATATGTGTCTATATATAAGGTAGATATAGGTATACTATATCTAAGTAAGGGGTGATTACACCACCATACCCAAGCTGAGTGATCAGCCTGTGGTGTCAGTTTGGAGGGCCAGCTAGGGGTCGCATAATACATGCTGCAGCCCCTGGTAGGCCTTGGATGCACCTATGCCCTGGGTACCTATGGTACACTATACAGGGGCTCACAAAGGTGACCCAATACCCAATTAGGTATGTACCTAAAGTACATGGTATCAATTTAGAGAGAGAACAGCTGGGTTGTGGGTCTGATGAGCAGCCACAATAATAATTTCTTGAGGAGCTCCGGAAGCATAATACTCCAGTACCTCCTTTAGAATATTGTTTTTAACTAAAGCAGCGGACCCCCTGAATAAATTCATTCCTGGTACCCCTAGCTTTATTTTAATTCCCCTCCTACCCATTACGTCTACTATTCCATTCTGGCCCCACACCCGCACTTCATCCACACGGCAGTTGGAAAAAGATCTCCGCCAAAGAGCCCCTCTTTGAGGTGTTGCCCGTTGGGTATTGCACCGCCGACCCAACGAGGAGCATGCCCAGATGATGAAGCATGACACCTGAAAGGGTGTGTGAGGGCATTACATCCAACAAAATGGATCCCCAGGGTTAACCACTCGTTACCCAACCATTTCTTTTGCATCACTGACTGCATTAACCTTCTACCTCCCTCATCAGGAACAGCACAGCAATCTTGGCATATCTGATGAGCAGGCCCACAGCCACACTAAAGTCGAAAAACCAGAAAATCACAGCAAAAAGTGGGGGTGACCATAGGAAGCAGACCCTACTCTCCTACAGCAATATTGTCCTATAACAGGCCGGGTCACTTCTATGTCCCTTTTTGTAAATGGGGACCACTATTGCCTCCTTCCAGGTCATGAGCATTGGGCCAATAATTACTGCCCTGAAAACATTTGTCAGTAAGGGTGACCACCAGTTTGGATTATTTTTAAAAAGGTCAAGGGAGACCCCATCAGGACCTGGGGCTTTCAGGCGGGACCCCAGGGCTAGCGCCTCCTCCACCTCAGTTACTGTGATGGACCTACCTAATTTTGTAGCTGCCACTAGGTCTACAGGCAGATCCCTTGAGTGTTCCTCCACCCTTTTTATTTTTAAGATTAAAGATACCATTACAATGGGCGACCTAATCAGCTCCCAATATCACAAAATCCATCTGCCTGGCTTCTTCCACAAATAACAGGCGATAAATGATTTCCCAGAATTTTTTTGTATCTCTGAAGTCTCCTCCTCTCTTGAATTCTTCCCATGCTAAGCTTCTTAATTTAGCTTTTCTCCCTTCAGTTATTATTTTATAGTTATGCCTTGCCACTCTTATTTGCTCACTGTTACGGGGCAGGCTTGGAGCGCCCTTTTTAGTTCTTAAGAGGCCCTAGAACAATTGGGGTTAAACCACTGTGACTCCTGGGGAACCCTGGGCTTGGGGCTCCTGTCAGCCTCGTTGCTACCTCAACGCATAGTGAGCCAAACTCCTTGACAACATCCTCAGGGGGTGAGTCTGAATTTAGACATCCCAAAATTAAATAGGGATGGCTTTTAACAATATTTCTCTCAAATTCTAGGGGACCAATCTTACCCGAGTTCAACCGGACACTCTTGTTACAATGGAAATTGATTGGGCGTTGAACGCCCTCTCCTACTTGGGTCTTTAATTCAAGGGAGACAATAAGTGGGTTGTGGTCACTTAGGCAATGGGGTTCCACCACAAAGTCCAAGATACATTTTAAAATATGTCTATATATTAACATGAAATCAATATAGCTAACCCTCCCACCTCCAACATAAGTGGGGCACTGCAGTGAGAAGTCCTTGGCCCAACCGTTAATAAGGCCTATGTCGTTCCCTATCAGGACAGAATTTAGCGCTTCTCCCTGTTTTGAATGTATAAAATGGGGTAGAGGCAGTCCCTCCGTGTATGAGAGTAGGGTCTGCTTTTCTATGGTCACCCCACTTTTTGCTTTTTGCTTCACTGGTTTTCGACTTAATGTGGCTGTGGGCCTGTTAATCAGACCCACAGCCTGCTGTTCTCTCTCTAAATTCACAACCATGTACTTTAGGTACATTACCAATTGGGTATTATCAATCACAGGTTTATCAGCCCCTGTACAGTGTACCATAGGTACCCAGGGCATAGGTGTATCCAAGGCCTACCAGGGGCTGCAGCATATCTTTTGCCACCCCTGGCTGGCTATCCAAACTGACACAACTGGCTGATCACGTGTATTTAACAAGGACCCCCTGAAGGTTCAGATACAATAGTTCCTAGGCCAGGGAAAATAAGGTATGTGACAAAAAAACAACCTAGGCAACCCACACTGAACAATGCAATATATTTAAGGACAAATGGCTACAATTAATTAGGAAAATATATGTTTTTTATTTTAAGGCTTGTAAAAACACAACATATGACACAAATAAAGAAAGAAACATTCAACATCAATAAAATCATATATCACATAATGGAATTAAAAAATTCATATAATGGTGACAATTAATAACAGCATAGAGGAAATAAGTTAAAAAACAGAAAGTGGCAAATTGAGTCAATTTGCCACTTTCTGTTTTTTAACTTATTTCCTATATGCTGTTATTAATTGTCACCATTATATGAATTTTTTAATTCCATTATGTGATATATGATTTTATTGATGTTGAATGTTTCTTTCTTTATTTGTGTCATATGTTGTGTTTTTACAAGCCTTAAAATAAAAAACATATATTTTCCTAATTAATTGTAGCCATTTGTCCTTAAATATATTGCATTGTTCAGTGTGGGTTGCCTAGGTTGTTTTTTTGTCACATACAACTGGCTGATCACTCAGCTGGGGCAAGGTTGTGTAATCACCCCTTGCTTAGATATAGTACACCTATATCTAAACCTATTTCTGGACACATATATTCCTATAAGTCACTCCTATGACAGGCCTTAACAATCCTGGAGGCAGAGTGCTTGGTTTTATGTGAGATGGTGCTCTAGCATGAGCTGAGCCTGTCTGCAGCTTTCGGAACCAAGTCCCTATAGCTGTTCTGGGATATTGCCATACCATATACTCTTAAGTGCATTATGAAACTCGCGGTTAAATGCTAACTATGGTTTGGCTTTATCAAAACATGTCATGTAAGGTGTCATACGCTTTGGAATACTACCCCCTCGCCAGTCCTGGTGACGGGGGTAGCATTCCACCCTTCTAGAGGGAGAAGACATGTTACTTTGCTTAAACGTGGTTAAATCTAACCAGAGCCTCAGCATCACAAAATGGATGCTGCTGCCACAGACACAAGTCTGGCCTCCTGCTGCTGACCGAAACTCCGGCAGAGGAGGCTTGGACAAAAGGTTTCCTGTCACAGGGAGGTGTTACAACACCCCAGACAGGAGATAGTGGATTGGGGCAGTGAGGGCTGAATGAAACTAGACACTGCCTGGGGCGCACAAGGTGTCCCAGGCAAAGGCCAGTTCAAACCGGTGTTGGGGCACTCCAGCCCCAGCTCTGGCGCGAAACTGGACAAAGGGAAAGGGGTGCAACCACCCCCTTCCTGGGTCCCACCCATAGGAGGGACCTAGCAGGTGATCCAGCCCCTTGATTTGGAATAAAGGTAGGAGCTGTGTCAATGCACATCAAATCATCCTGACTGAAACTTTGAAACGAAACTCTGGACCCTTCGACATCCTACTACTTGTAGAATACTGAAGAGTTTCCCTTGTGGTCAAGGAGTGGCCACCCTGTGCAAGCAGGCACCATCAGCGTTCAAAGGTTTTCTTTGCCGTTGCTCCCGCCGGAGCTCGAACGACAGAGACCGACAAGACCTGGACTCCCAGACTTCCAACAGCCCGATCCACAGTCCTAGCAAAGCTGAGACCCGTTGAGGCGACGTGAAACGTGGGACCGGCCATCTTGGAAAGCCAACAAAGTGCTTCCCATGCAGCTCCTGAGGTCCCCTGGAAGCTGTGCATTGGGGTTTGGGAAGCTCCAGCCCCGAGCAGCCGGTGCACCGAAGGTCACCTCTCCACACTCACCGAGTGCTGCGTGGGGCCCTTTTGCACATTTCCTGCTCGACGCGTTGTCCGGTCACTTGCCTGTTGGCTAGTGGCCTCTGTGACGACGATCCATCGAAACTACACTGCTGGTCTGGTTGCTCCAGAGTGGCCCTAGCTCCACCTGAAAAGGAGCCACCGATCTGACCTTCCCAGCCCGATCCAGAAGACATCTTCGAGTCCTGTGTGGGTTGCATTTGCCGATTCCAGATCCGACACCGCCGACCGCGAGAGCCTTCGTGGGACAGCCCGTGATCAACTCCTGGTCGTCCTCGATCCATCCTGGTCCACGTGGCAGCGGAGACAAACTACTCAACAGCACCTGATCGCAACCCGACATCGCCTGGTTCCCTCCTGGTTCCGGCTTGGTCACTGGTTAGTGACCCAGACTCTGTCCCCTCTGCTTTCAGGTACTCTTCTTCCTTGATCCACCCTTGGATCCAACCGGACCCTTCCCTCCTGGCCGCCTGCAGCATCTTTACCTCCAAGCTCCATAGAACTCCACGAAGAAACCCAACGCACTTTGGCACATATGCACCCGCTTCCTTTGGGAGAGGTAACAAGTTTACACCAGTGCTCCTGTAGTGGTTTACACCTCTAGTGTCTTAGTTTTTAGTGGTTATGTTCTAGCCCAGACGGAAGTCTCCTAAACCAATAACTTTCGGATTTTTACGCACCATTGACTTGTATGGTAAACGCGGTTGCCTATAGACGCTGCACCCGCATCCTGTGGGCCTCCTTTGTCCTAACCTTCGTTAGTCCAGTGTAGGCCCTGCGATTCCCAAGGCCCTAGGCCTCTTCATTGTTTGTGACGTGGTTCTTATACCACTTTCTTAATATATGGTTTGAGTGGCCACCCGGCCTATCCATAATTGTGCAGCTTATTGTATGTTATATTGACTTCTTTGTTTAACGCTTGTGCTTCTGTGCCCATAAAGAGTATAGGGAATTATTCTAGAAATAAATACATATATTTTGTAATATATACTTGTGTGGTGTCCTTTCATTTGATATTACAGGATTGTGATTGGTAAAACAGCTTGCTTCACATGCCCTCTTGAGTTTAGCCTCAAGGCTGCTTAGTCCATGCTACCCCTAGGGTAGCTGGTCTATAAGGTTGACTTACAACCAATCATCATAAGGGTCGTTTGGACTGGTGCAAGGTGCTCACTAGAGTTAGTGATCATCATATACCAGGCTAACTTCTCACACTCCGTATCTTCCAATCCACACACACGTTGATTACTGTGCTTACACAGTGTACAGTTAAAGTTCCCTACCAAGGCAATACAAAGTGGTTGCCACTTCCCAGTGACTTGCGTGGGCTCATATTGAAGGGTCTTGATGGCCATACAATTGTGTGGGTCAAAGATATTATGGTCCCATTTAACTAAAAGTATTTTGGCTTTACTGAAATTATCAATCATAATCAGTTGGTACCAGGGTGATGAACTTATACTAGTAACTTTTAGCGCTCCATATTTTACTGAGATGAAAACTGCAATCCCACCTTTGGCCCTCCCTGTAGCAGAGGGTAATGAAGGTACACAAAATGAATGATCACCATCCAGGAATGTGCTGTCTCTCGACCAAGTTTCCTGGAGGCAAATGAGGTCAAAGCCTCTATATATCCTAGCCACTCCTCATTCCCTAACTACGAAGCAAGGCCTGCGATATTCCATGAGATGATTTTAAAACAAGAGGTCGATTTCCCTGATTTTATGAGCCCTTAACTCTGTCAATGGGGGGATGGGATATGGGGCACACTAAGGGCTCAAGCGCTAAATCTGCGGTTTCTGCCACCTCCGCCGGTTTGCCTAAATAGTGGCCAGCCTGTATGTTTCCTCCCTCTTCAGGAACCTCTTTGAGATAAACTGACTGTCAATCGATGTCCGCAAGATCTGAGCGGATTCCAAACCGGTTGGGGTGAGTAGTCACCAATTGCTGCGAATAAGTAAAAGTTCTTGGGCCTAAGATAGAAGGCCTTTTAGACTGGTTGCCACCCCTAATGGGTGGGCAGAAAAAGCCCAGGGAGTAGACCCTTATGGGGCCGTTCGCCCCTGCCCCATCATTAAGGGACCTCAGAAGGAAATGCACTAGCCGCGGGTCCCTAAAATTAAGGACCACACAATTTCCCAGAATTGATTTTATCGTACGGCCCACCCAGCTCACTCGCCTAGCCATAATGATGTTATTTATCAGGTTTGCTTGGAGCGGTAATTTGCTATGCCACTAGTGAGCTGATTTGTTGATAAGGCTTTAACAATTTTCTTGGCAGTCTGGTTGGAGATGGGGGACTCCAGTGAGTACCAGGGTGTAAGGGGTACAATCTTGTGGTATGTTCAAAATGACTTTTTCACCCTCCCCATCTCTAGATGTAAATCCTGGGCACGCAAGGTTTGGGGTGTGAAGTGGAGCATGAAGGGAATGTCGGTGATTGGGCCCAACTGGGAGGTTATGGTCGCCAAAATTTGAGGCTCCTTGCGTGACCTTACATTTTTCCTGGGGGGGGTATGTTACCCAAGGAAAACCTTCACAAATACTGGCACATTTACTGCGGTTTGTGATGCATCCACTGCAGTTTGCCCCTATAGAGTCAGCACATTCTGACTTTTGCGTTGGACATCTGTACCCAGGTCTGTGTGTAGCTGTAGAAATTCTTTTGTGTCCTATCTTTATATATTTTAATAGTAGACCTGACCCCCTAAAACTAGTATTAAGCACATAACTTGCCAAGTTTTATGAGTTTTTATACTTAGCATTCTAGTGTGTGTTGCTTTGTGTTTTGCTTTACCAATTACGCTTTCCTATTTAGAATTGTTTACTATGGGTTACTGATGTTTACTGTGTGGATCCATACTTTTGATTAGATTGGTCTGTTTTTGTAAATTCACATTGTAGGAGAGTAGGATCTGCTTACTATGGTTACCCCCACTTTTTGCTGGTGTTTCACTGATTTATCGACTTTAATCTGGCTGGGGCCCTGCTAACCAGGACTCCAGCCTAGCTGCCCCTTACTGAGATATAGTATACCTACATCTACCTATATATACAGACACATATAAACCTATAAGTCACTCCTATGGCAGGCCTTAACAATCCTGAAGGCAGAGTGCTTGGTTTTGTGTGAGCCCAAGCATGATCTGAGCCCCTCTGCATCTTTCGAAATCATTTCTCTGTAGCTGTTCTGTGATACAGCCATACCATATACTCTTAAGTGCATTAGAACCTCGCTGTAAATGCTAACTTTGGAATGGCTGCATTAAAACATGTCGTGTTTGGTGTCAAACACTTTGGAATACTACCCCCCGCCAGTTCTGGTGGCGGGGTTAGCATTCCACTCTTCTAGAGGGAGAAGACATGTACACACTTACCTGACCGGTAATAGTTTAAAAGAGCCCCAGCATCACAAAATAGATGCTGCTGCCACAGACACGAGTCTGACCTCCTGCTGCTGGGTAAAACTCCGGCAGGGGAGACCTGGACAATAGGTTTCCTGTCACAGGGAGGTGTAACCACCTCCCCAGACAGGCTTTAGTGTATTGGGGCAGGGTGGGTGCATTCAGTGAATGCTTTACAGACAGTGCCTGTGGCACACAAGGTGTCCCTGTGCATACCCCAGTTCAAACCGGTTGCAGGGGCACTCAGCCCCTGCTCTGGCGTGAAACGGGACAAAGGGGAAGGGGTGTAACCACCCCCTCCCCAGCTCCTCTCATAGGTGGGACCTTAGAGTAACTCCAACCCCTAAACTTAGTTTAACTATAGGAAGCCAGTCCCTAGGACTTTAGATTACCCTGGACGAAACTCTGCAACATATATCCTGGAACTTCGACATTCTATTTCGACTAGAAGACGGAAGGATCTCCCTTGGGGTCAGGGAGTGACTCCCCTGTTCAAACAGGCACCAAAGAAGCATCTTGCTGGTCTGCATTTCCAAGGCTCCCGCCAGATCCCGAAGAATTTGCGACACAGGACCCGGACTTCCAGACATCTCCGAGGCCGACATGAGATCACAGCAAAGCTGAGACCTTTAGCCATCACGAGAGACGTGGGACCGGAACTCCTGGACACCGTGCACATTTGCTAGTGCAGCTACTTCCCGAGCTTTCCCGAAGTTGTGCATTGGGCTACTCGTATTCCAAGCCCTGAGCACCGACTGCACCGAGGATTGTGGGCCTACACTCCACGAGTGTTCCGTGGGCCCGCTTCTAGCATTTCTTCTCGAGGCCCCTTCGCGAGCCCTTGTCCGTCGACTGGTGGGTCCCCCACGAAGGTAACTCTTTTGTTTCTTAGGCTTCCCTGGTTGCTCCAGACGTGCCCCGACTTCCCTCCAAAGGGTGAGTCCCTCAGACCTTGCTGGCTTGTTGGGTCCAATCCGGATACCGACACCGCAGTACACGACATCCAAAGTGGGACAGCTCGAATCCAGCTCCTGGTTGTCGTCGACGCCTCCGGGTCCTCGTGGCTGAAGAGTCAAGCTTCACCTTCTGCACCTGAAATCACTTGACATCGGTGGGCATCTTCTTACTGCCTCCCTGGTCACTGGCAAGTGACCCAGACTCTGTCCCCTCTGCTTTCAGATTCTTCAGATCTTTGATCCACCCATGGATCCATCCGGACACTTTTCATCTGGTCGCCTGCAGCACTTCTTTGCAGCTCTCCATAGGAAACGACGACGAAACCCGACACGAAAAGACACCTATGCACCCGGCTCCCCTCGGTGAGTTAACACGAGTATTTCGGTGCTCCCGTGGGTCTTGACTCTCGAACTGTCCAGTCCTTAAGGGGTTTGTTCCTAGTCCACTCCTAAGTGTCCCAAACATTTAAATTTCTAACCCCAACTTTCTCCATAGAAGTCAATAGTGATTCTCAGCTGTGTTTAGACTCTGCACCCGTCCCCCGTGGGACTCCTGCGTCCCTACCGTGGGTGGTTCCTGGTTGCCCCAGCAGTTCCACAGGCCCTAGGCCTTGTCTCTATCACTGCAGTGGTACTTATACCACTTTTTTAGTATATGGTTTGTGAGGCCCCTAGGGCAAAACGTATACTGTGCTAAATAAATTTAGTGTATGTACTTTTGCCTCTAGCCTCATAAAGAGACTAGAGGGATGTGTTTAGATTAAATACATATATTTTATATATATATACCTGGTGTGGTTCTCCTTTCATTTGTTCATTCACGAGATTGTAGACTTGTAAAACAAGCTGCTTGACATTCCTTCAAAACTTAGCCTGAAGGCTGCTTTCCACAGCTACCACTAGGATAGCTTTCTATATAAGTTGTCTTTAAACCTACCATCAATAAGGGTCGTTTGGACGGGTGCATGCTACCCTCTAGCATAGTGGACAGCATATGCCAGGCCACACACGTATCTTTTAAATGAAGTATATTCTTTAAAGAAGTGTACATTGAATTCTAATAGGTGTCTCAGTATTTTATGTACTCGGTTATCCACACGGGTGCTTGTTTGCTTTAACAACATAGTTTTAATGTGTTTAAACTAAGATCCTTGTGCTGATAACTAGCGAGATAACACAGTGCCCTGGACAAGTGATTTACATATTTGACTTTTTTCGGGATATATATCCTTTTAAAGTTGACTGGAATGTGTGTTTTATGTGTTTTATACTCCTCTGTACTTAACTCCACTGTGTTCCACTTCTACTTTCTTATCCGTTCCTCTTTTTCTTTTCTGATATGTTTTCAAACTTCCTCAACTCGGATAACATGTTCGTTAGTATAGATGAAAAAACTTTGCTACTAGCTGCACCCACAGACGACCTCTGAGCTAAATCCTCATCTCATTTGGGTTGTTTTTGCCCTTGAGGTGCAAGTTAATTCTTCCCATACACAGTGCAGTACTTGAAGAGCATATTAAACTCAAGGGCAGTGTATTGATTGAGAAGTACACCGCAAACAACTCCCGGAATTGAAGCTCTGTTGTCGTCTAGCCCAGCCTAGCCTTGCCTTGCCTGACAGACCCGACCAGCCGATCGCGGAGCGCCGAGCAACCTCACACACCACGGACCCAGCGGACCCAGCGGAGGAGGAGAGCGCCGGTCCGTTTGGAGGAGGACGCCTAACAGAAAATCACCGGTGAGCCCGGGTTCCCCTCTAGCCACTCTAGCCCCCCCGGACACGCAGCGCGTGATAAACGCGTAGTATAGTGAGGGGGCGGAGTAGGTTTGGGGATTGCCTGGGGACCGACGGTGCGTCGTAGCAAACGACGTGTAGCCACCTGGGAGCGAACTGGCAGCCTCAAGGGGGTGAGAATATCAGCATCCTGCACCCAGGACAACCGGAGCGGAGTGCGGGGCAGTGCAGGGGCAGCGTGGGGCGCAGGTTGGGAGAGCACCCTAGCCACCCCTGGCTGCACTGGAAAGTACAGCACTCGTGTGCACCTGCCTAGGATTAGGCAGCTTCCAACCCCCACGGAACCACAAGCGGACAGTCTGGTGAATAGGAGGCCCAGAAATCACCAGAGGCACTGCTGTAAGGGGGGAAGAAGAGAGGGAGCAGCAGAGAAAACGGAAAACTGTGAACAATATAAAGAGAACCAGGCGAGGAATAAGCCAAAAGACACCGCAAGAGAGGATAACAGAGGCGGCAGGCAGGCTAACCGGTGGGCATAAGGCACAACAGAGGTAAGTGTAAAGTTACAGCTACTCCTTTTTTAAACTTTTAAATCTGAGAAACGACCGCACGAAACGAGAAATAGCTGCATTACACATTAGGCAACCTAACCGAGAAATGAGACCGAAAAAAGGGCAAACCATGCGCAAAGAAGATAGCCCAGAGAAGAGCAAAATAACAGAGGGCTCAATATCTGTGGAAGAGAGCCAAGAAAGCCAGGCCTCACACATAGAGAATAATAAAGGGCGGCGCAAGAAAAGGAAAGTCAAAAGGGTAAATAAAAACGCCAAACAGGCTAAAAGGGACGGGGACCAAACAAATTCTAAACAGAAAGACAATACGCTAACCTCCAAAGCTATAAAGGATTTTGTAGGGAAACACTACAAACCTTTAGAGCCAGTAATAAGACCGGACCCTGAGGAAGATACGGAAGAACATGGTGCGGAAGGAGTAGGAAGGATAGAAGCAGTAGTGGTGAATCCCGATATGGAAGTAGGAATGGAGGATTCCGTATTAATAAACCTGACGCTCCAGAGCCAAAATATCCACATCTCAGCGCCCCGGCTCTCATCGTCACCAAAACTTTTCTCATTACAGTCACTGGGAAATGAGGAACCAAGGGGAAATGGAATACAGAGCCAGAGCTTAATCTGGGGCGGGGAGCCAGCCCATTCCCCTCAACAACACGGTACCAAAAATTCAATCCAACAGCAAGAACCCACAAGAACAGGTCATCAAACAAACCCAGGCAGAGACCACACACAGGACCCGGAGTGTTCCGTAACACCCACTTCTTCATTGGTGGACCTGATATTGATACTACAAAAGACGTTACAAGGAATACTTGAAGTAACTCTATCAAATAATGGAGTATTGAAAGCCCAGAAATCGAACCTAAAAAGGATCGAAGAGGAACTAGTGGGGATAAAGAACCAAATGCCGAGGATGCAAAGCACTCCTGTCACTGAACATTCGATTGATGAAAGAGTAGAGATGGAATTGGTGGAGGTATCCGCGGGAAGTCCAGTAGGATCCCCACATCCAACAAACCGAAAGTCATCAAACGACTCTATGGAAGCATCTGAAAATGTATACATCTCCAGACGCCCAATGTTGATAAAAAGGCGCGGGGTGTTTACAGGGGTCCCCCATAAGTGTAGGGGTAGAAAGAAGAGAGAACAAGCCTCAAAAGTAAAGAAAAATGGGAGGACAGCAGGGAGGGAAGCACAGGCACAGGCAGACCTAAAATCACCAGCCCAGATAGATGCACCAAATAGACCAAGGCAAAGGGAGTATAACCCAAGAACGACCCCGATAAACCCAAGAAAAAATGGGAGAACAAAGGTCATAAAAGAGAAGCCATTAACACCCTGTGCTACGAAACAGAAAGTAAGAGTAGCCTTAGGACATCCAAATAGGGGTAATAGAGCTGTAAGCCCTCTAGTCCAGGTAATTCCAAGAACGGGAAATATCGGGTGGCGATCAGAGGGACCAAAGACAAGACAGCTCCAATATGACACCCCTAAAAAAGTACAAGAGAGAGAGAAAAATAAATGGGTGTATTTGGACCATATGCAGTCGGGGAAAAGGGGTAGTACGAATGGGAGTACGAACAGGAAAAGGAACCCCCTGAACAGAGCACAGATCTTGAAAGTCTTTGCGGAATGTAGTAGCCTTAGTGGGATCAGTACAAGCGATCTCCGGCAAATTGGCTTTGTAGAGACCAGAAATGGTAAAGAAATAACAAAAGTATCATTACATTCAGTCCTGGTAAAAATGGCAATCCTCAAAGCAACTAGCGAGATAAACCACCTGGGAATAAGAATAATCCCGGAGAGGGAAGTAAAAGCCCCCAATGACAATACCTTCCTAAAGCATCATGCAGGTTTAGGGAGAAGACAGGTGAGATTATATAAAGACGAGGAAGGGAACCAAAGCTGTCTAAATATAGAAATAGACAATACAGATAACGAAGGCCCATGGGGTAATTGGTCACACTGTAGCAGCCCAAGGTTCGATTTAAACAGGAGTCATACGGAGGCCGAGGGAGATGAGGGAGGTATGAGTGAGATAGAATAGGATGAGGGGGTGTCGCAAAGTCTAGGTCTCCTGTCATGGAATGTAAACGGGCTAGGCAATGAGAAAAAGAGAGAAACTATAAAGGAGATAGTAAATAAAGTGGACATTGCCTGCTTGCAAGAGACCTGGTCATGTGACGAAACCCCGTTTAATGAAGGATACCTACAACTAAACTGCCCGGCCAAGAAAAAGAACTTTGGTCGTCCGTCGGGTGGTTTAATGACTTTGATTTCAACGAAAGTGCTCAGAGAAGTAAAACTGATAAAAATGAAATGTAAATGGGTTCAGACTAGCAGAATAGAATTATTGACAGTGGAAAAGAAGTATAAAATGCTGACTATAATGAATGTATACATGCAGTGGGAGAATGGGGCAGAGTATGAGAAGGAGATGAAGCTGTTTAAAGAAGATGTAGATTCTGTTGCAGAAAAATATGTATTGGATACCGTGATAATAATGGGGGATTTCAATCATAAACTTAACCCAAAAAAGGCGGATATCTGGAACAGAGAAATGTTAGAGGTGTTTGGTATAAACCCAGCAAGGTTCCCAGTAGGGGAGATATCAAAACATGAAGCAGCTCTGGTATACTTCCTAGGAGGCAGGGGTTTCCAATGCCTGAATGGAAGAATGAAGAACGACTGCCCAGCAGGGAAAACTTTTAAAGTAGGTTCTCAGAACTGCCCAATTGATTATATGTTTTTACATGCCTGGAACTTCCCCCAAGTACGGGAATTTAGGTTGGAACAAAAAGAGATTAGCGACCACATCCCTCTATATCTAAAAATACAAGGGGGAAGAAGCTTACCCAGAGATAAAGTGATCACCCAGGAGGTGGAGTACCCTAGACGTGTGACGACACGACTCACGGAGGAATATCAGGCAAAACTGCTAGCTATGCAAATTAAAATAAAGCCGGAAAATCTTGAGAACAAAACCTTGAACTGGTTTATAGGTAAACTAGAGGAAGTTGTCTGTTGTTTAAGAACTGAACTGAAAAGGGTCAATAATACAAGTCGAAAACCACCCAGTAGAGTAAAATGGTTTTCAGTAGAGTGTCAATCCAAAAAACGTCAGATCCGGGCAGCACAAAGAAAACAAAAAAAGAACTTCTGCCAGGAGAGACAGGATCAGGTAACCCGTCTAAAAAGAGAGTATAAAAAAATGGTAAATGACGCTAAAAGGGCATTTAAAGAGAAATGCTGGTCAAACCTGCTGGAAGCGATTGAGGATAAAAACCTAAGACAATTTTGGAAATTGGTAAAGGCAGCCCTTAGCCCCTCTGATGGGGAACTAAAATGTGTAGTTAGTGAGGCCGAATGGGAAAAGTATATTAGGGAATTGTATGGGGCAAGAGCCACCACAAACCAGGTAGTGACACATAAATGGCAGGAAATATCAGCAGACCTAAAAGCTAAATTTTGCGTAAAACAAGTAGAAGATACAATAAGAGAGCTGAAATTATCCAGAGCAGCAGGTCCGGACAACCTCCCAGCAATAATTTTAAAGTCAGACATAAACTGGTGGGCAAGATTCTTTGCTCAGATGTTTGGTACAATACTAACAGAAGGCAAAATGCCATCCAACTGGAAGGGTGCTATAATTAGGCCCATCCATAAGAAAGGTAGCATGGAGGCACCACAAAACTACCGCCTGATTAACCTCCTTGATATAGGAGAGAAAGTTTTCTCTAAAATTGTACTGAAGCAACTCAACATATGGGTAAAAGAGCGCCAGATTGTCCCTACAGAGCAAGGAGGTTTCAGGGAAGGGCACTCGACTATAGACCATGGGTTTGCACTGTGGGCATTGGCGAAGAAGTCAACGGAACAAAATGGCAAGCTGTGCTGTTGTTTCGTTGACTTCCGAGCCGCATTTGACTCGGTTGATCGCGCGTGCCTATGGGAAGCATTACTTAAAGTAAACATCCCGAGTGACCTCCTGACAATAATAAAGGAACTTCATAATGAGAACTGGGCGCAAGTCATCAAGGATACGGAGGGCTCCTTAACGCAAAAAATACCCATCAGAAACGGCCTAAGACAGGGGTGTGTGTTAGCGCCGCAGTTATTCTCCTTATTCCTGTCAGACCTACCGGCCCATCTAGAGGTCGAGGGTAGTGCAAGTCCCAGAATGAACGGAAACAAGGTGGCCTGCCTACTATATGCAGACGACCTAGTTATTGTAGATCAGACAGAAATAGGCCTCCAGCGTAAGCTCAATGCCTTCAACGCATACTGTGCCAATAAATTTCTTATTGTCAACCTGGATAAAACTAAAGTACTTTGCTTTGGGAAAAAATTAACCAGATTCAATTGGTACCTAGGGGAGCTCAAACTGGAGACGGTGAATGAGTATCGTTACCTAGGTATATGGTTCGACAAAAGCCTAAAATGGGATATGCATTGGGATACACAAAAAGCCAAAGCACACACATCGATATGTGGCCTAAAAATGTTCAACAGGGATTACGGTGAGATGTCGCACAGACCAATGCTAAGGGCCTTTGAGGCAATGATACCCCCCCAAGTGCTGTATGGGGCAGAAATCCTTTATTTGAGCGGTAAAGGAGCCTGGGACTTGGTAGAGGGTAAATGCCTCAAAGGACTCCTCTCTCTCCCACAATCTGCGATGGTGCAAGCCATAAGAAGGGAAATAGGCACAAAGTCCTGGGAGACATTAACTCAAATGGCAATACTTAGACTTTGGAAACGTCTGGAAGACCCCGAGGGACAAAAAGTAGCACAATGGTGCAAGAAGGAAATCCAAACGAGTAACCTAAAATGGGCAAAAATGTGCAGGGAAAGAGTTACGCAAATCTGTAAAAAATTAAAGGTAGAGGTAAACCAGGAAACTCATCAACTCCTTTGTACAAGGAGTGAGTTGAAATCAAAGGGGAAGGAAATATCGGGATTGTCCGATATGGAATATCTAGCGAAAAAGAAATCAATAACACATATGATGGGCGCATGGCTAAATGAAAACTGGTTCCCCTACCTAGACATCCTTCCCAACCGCGGACTTAGGCAGGAGATCTTAAGGCTGAGGGTTGGTCTAAACCCATTGTTAACAAATAAAGATCTGAAAAATAAATTGTTAGATAAAAATGGATGTTGTAAATGTAATTTGGGGTGCAAAGGAGACCTGGTACACATCCTACTCGATTGTCTGTTTTTACTGGAACAGCGGAAACTGTGGTTACGTCCCGTGTTCCTAAAATATGATATAAGCTCTAGAGCGCAGGCAGCCAACCTGCTAACTGAAATACCCACTATCGACATTGCGATTGCTCTTGGGAAATACATAAAAGCAGCATTAAGTGAGCTAAGAATCCGGGAATAACAGGTATATTTTAAAGCATTTTAAATTAAGGAAACTAGTCTAGCTGAAGGAAGTAGAATGGGTTTGTTTTATTCATAACTGTGGAATGTTAACTAAAATGCAATTTTAAGGGCGTCGACAAAGGATGAAGCGTGTGTAAGAGTTTTAACTAATATGTGATGGATTTTATTGTGATAATGTTTTAAATGAGTTGAGCTCAGCGTTTTAACTTTTTGATACTCTCTTGCACCTGTTTAAATGACTAAGGTCATAATAAACATACCTTTTGACTTTTGACTTTTTGTATTGATTGGCCACCCCACACTAGCCACTGAAACTGTTGAGGGCCTGACAAATACTATTTCCAACCAAACCACTATGCCCTCCAGATACCCATCAGGTGGCTATCACACCATAATTCATAATTTTACTTAGCTATGTTATTTGTATAAAAACGGTGAACTATGTACTTTACATAGTCACGTGTTAGATCTGTTAGAAAAAATACATTCATAAAATACTTCTTAGTTAATTATCCATATAAACAAACACATAAATAAAAATACCTCTTATTACATATTAAGACATAAACGTTACAAACAATTCATCAAGTTAATGGAAATTTAGAAATTTAGAAAATACCATAGCCACAGGATAATTTACTAGACATAATTAATATTGAAACACATCCTCTGCAGTAGTGATCCCTGAAGACCTTGAAATTAGCAATTAAAATAATTTCACTGGCTTTATATGGTCAGTCAGTGTAAGTTTTTTTTTCTTTTGAAAATTGTTTGGTATTCTTTGCTGCTTCCCTGCTTTCCATTGATGAACGGCAATTTTTCTGTCAAGTGTCCTAAAAAAAAGTCTTACCTTAATTTACACCTGGAATAGTTCTAGGGATAAAATTAAAAAAGATTATCTCCACGCATTAATGCCAAATACTTTTGACCCCACTTTCAGTTAGGGCTCCTGCATGTGCAGAAAATAGCAGAATCTGAGCACTATAGGTTATATCTGTTCAACGAAAGACAATCGCAGCACAGTTTGTTACATGTGTTCAATCAAGATAACATTTTAATACACTGGAGTGCATCTAGGATTAAAAGTAGATGTAGCTAGCACATAAACAGCAAAGTCATAAAATACAGTTGTCCACTTCAGATGGCTTCAGCTCATATTATACACACTAAATTGTTAATTCACTCTAATAGCTGCATGCTTGCTCACCTTAAAATTCTCTTTTATAATATAGGCACAGGGTAGCTTGGGCAGATCCGAGTACCTGTTCCCTCCATCTACTGATCTAAGCTGCAATTATGAGATACTTTTGCAATCTGTCTTCGCCGCAAAATGCATATGTCAGCTTTGGAAATTTGCCTCAGGTATTTGACTTGTCTTGCCGTAGACTGAGGGTGTGAAGCTATCTGCCAAATGTTTCAGAATTGAAATCAGAAGTTGAGACTGATTTGGATGCTGCAGGTTCACCTAAATTGGGTCATATGCTTCTAGCCCCTATACTCTTGGACTTTTGGCACATCTTGTTTATCTTAAATCTGGCCTCCTGATGGTTTGTTTGAGCCGACCAGGTGGGAAGGAGTATTATTGGATAATCCAGTGGAAGCTACAGGAGCACATATGAGCATTGTTTAGCGTGTTGGCTTTTGGTAATCCACAGTACTTCTAATGTCTGCGATTAACATAGCATTTCGACTGGAATTGCATGAATCCCTGCAAATGACGTTTACCTCTTATGAGTGAGGCCATATCATAATAATAATCCTGTCTTTTGTAGAGCGCGAACAGCTACCTCCTAAGAGGTGTCCCGGCGCTATAGCAACTGGTGGTGCGCCAGGCAGCCTGCTTAACACAGAGTCCAAGAGGCTACAACATTGTCATTGGTGCACTCCAAGGAGCACCATGCTCACAGACGGATGTCCTGGTCACTCAGTTGTGCTTGCCACCTTTGGGTTCAAGGATATGGAGATGAAGTCCTCATTTGAAAGGCAATGTGAACTGTTTGTTCTTGGAATGTGAGAATGAGTTTTTGGTAGGGCCAGTAAAAAAGCTTTGTTATAAAACAGACTTTTCCATCGAGGGTTGTCTTGGATGGCAAAAAATATGGACTTCTAAACCCAGTTGTAAGAGAATGGCTGTCCTGTGCTTCATAACCCTAGAATGGGAAGGCTGTGACTAGACGGCAAGAGTAGGTGGTATTTAGCAATAACTTCAATGGGTACTTTGTGTGTTGTAGCTGTGACTAATGCCCTAAGTTGGGAGTGTATGAGATCTGAGGTCTTTAGGCTGGAGGGGTTTCCTTTAAATCATGTAGACTTTGGGTGTGACTGATCCTTTCAACAATATCATATTATTGTCTTTGAAGGGGTTTTCACCACCAATATCTGCCTTCAGCCTGGAGACATGCCATCCACCCACCCTGTCAGACTACTGCATAGTTGTCTGTTGTTTCAGCCCATAGTGATTAAAGCATCCCGGCCACAGTCCTCCTATCTCTCACTGGTGATGAGCCAAGAGTAGGCTTAAGAGTGGACAACCATCCTTTAAAATACCTCCACCCCCCCCCCTTTCCCCCTATAAAGATCACAAGTCTAATTTTGACGGTGGGAGTGCCCCAGTGTTTGGACCCAGGATGTTTTGTAATCCTCTGGGCAACTGATGGAACAGATTCTTATTTTTTTGAGTTGTTACACTTGCATGTTCGTATTTCTTATACGGTCTATTAGGTGCATCTGGCAGAGCCATATGCATTTGAAGTTTGGAGTTGAAAAAGTGAGTTTAAAAAAACCTTCTGTGAAGAAAACTCTTCCATCCCTTCCCCTGTTTCAAATAGGCTGAAGAGGCTCCCCTATTCTCAATATTCACCTTGCCTACCATACCGGTCTGAGTTTTTACCATTACATCTCCTATTATTTTTCCTTTTTGTGGGAAATTGTGGAGGTAAGACGGTCTCTAGCTATACATTATAGTCATTACTAGATATCTATCCTTCCCGAGTCGTTCACTTCCGACACCATCTCCCACTGCACACTAGTCGCCAGACTACACGATGCTGACATACAAGCAACAGCCCTGGACTTGATCCGATCATTCCTCACTGGAAGATGCCAAGGGATCAGACTCTCACCCTTCCTCTCCGACCCCACAGAAATCACCTGTGGAGTCCCACAGGGTTCATCACTGAGCCCCACCCTCTTCAACATCTACATTGCCCCCCTCGCAGCCATCGTCCGACAACACAGCCTCAACATCGTATCCTATGCCGACGACACCCAGCTCATCCTCTCCCTCACCAAAGACCCCACCACTGCCAAACTCAACTTCCAGAAAGGAATGCAAGACGTCGCAGTCTGGATGACCAACATCTGCCTAAATATCAACGCCGAGAAGGCAAAGTCCTCGTCCTCTGTACCACCCCTTCTGCATGGGACAGCACCTGGAGGCTGACTGACCTCGGAAGGCCACCTGCCCCCTAAGACCACACCAAGAACCTCAGCATCGTACTCGACTCATCACTCACCATGAACCAACAGGTCAACACCGTCACCTCCAGCTGCTTCAACACCCTCCGCATCCTCCGCAAGACTTTCAAGTGGACACACCCTCCCCCCCCTCCCGCTCCCCCCGAGTCAAGGAAGACAGTCACCCAAACATTCATCACCAGTAGACTGAACTATGGAAACGCACTCCACGCCGGCATCAATAAGCCCCTACTCCGCAAACGCCAGACAATACAGAACACCCCCGCCAGACTCATTCTCAGCATCCCCCGACACAAACACATCAGCCAACACCTACGAAGTCTCCACTGGCCCCTGTGATAGTCACTTTCAAAATCCTCACTCACGCCTACAAATGTCTACACAACAACTAACTCATATACCTCAACAACAGAATCAACTTCCATGTACCCAAAAGCAACCTCCGATCTTCCAACCTTGCACTGGCTGAAACCCCATGCATCGCCAGACCAGGTTGAAGATCCTTCTCTCACATTGCAGCCAAGACCTGGAACAAGCTACCGGCAGACATCAGACACTCCCCCTCTCTGAACACCTTCAGGAAGGCCCTCAAGACCTGGCTCTTTGGTTAAACAGATCTGCGGAATCCTCGCCCAATTAGCCACCCCCCCCACCCCCTTTCAGGGTCTTGAGACAGTCACGGGTGAGTACCGCGCTTACAATTCCCTGATTGATTGAAGGTAAAGAGACATTTCTTTATTTCAAAGCAGCTTTGTAACCAAATATTTTCTAGAACTGCATGTCGCTCCATGGATTATACTAACATCTACTTCTGTCCAGGTTTGCTGAATTCACACTAGGACAAAGCTTTTGCTTTGTGGTGCACTCCATGTTTCTCAGGCATTCATCTCTCTAGCTATCTGCAGCTCTTTCCTGTGGCATGCCTCTCAATTAATCCAAAAGTAGGAACATTGTTGTCTTTATAAAATAAAACTGAAATTGGCATCACTGACTTAAACTTACAACATAACCTCCTGCCTCCTGTTCAAAGTTGAATGTAGACAGTAAGCTGTTTACACCGTTTTTAAAATTATCAAATATGTTTGAGTTAATTAATTTCCCACTTTTAAAAACTCCGTCCTGACAAAAGGATAGCATTGAAATGGTGCTTCACATCCTACGTCCTCATGATTTACTGGAAAGGCTTCCAGCCCTTGGACATCACCCTCACACACTCCCCACTTTGTGTCTTTGTCTCCTGTAGCTATGACTGATACCCTAAGTAGCCATTGAAGTTATTTCTAAACACCACATACTCTTGCCGTCTAGCCACTGCCTTCACACTGTATGGCTACGATGCTCAGGATATCTGTTCTCTTTCAGCTGGGTATAAAAGTAATTTTGTTTGCCATCCAGAACAACCCCCAATCGAACAGTCTGTTTATAACAACACGTTCTTTCTAACCCTATCAAAAAAATCATTCTCATATTCCAAGGACAAACTATTCACATCCCCTTTCAATGGAGGGGTACATCCACCACACTGGATTCAAAGTTGGAGGCCCAACCGAGTGACCAGGACTCCAGTCTCTGACGGTGCTCCTTGGACGGCTCCAATGGCTCAGTGTTGTGGCCATGATATTGCCTCCCTTACTCGTAAGAGGTAAACGTCATTTGCAGGGATGTATGCAATTTCATTTGAAATGCTGCAGTAATTGCAGACATTAGACGTACTTTGGGTTACCAAGAGCCAAATTCTTACTGTACAACACACTAAACAATGCTCATATGTGCTCCTGTTGTTTCCACTAGACTAGCCAATGATACTCCTTTCCACCTGTCCAGGTCAGACAAATAACCATCAGGTGGCCATTAACTTTGCAGCCAATGCACCTGTGGGGTTGTTTTGTTTTAGACATTAGGGTCTGTTTTAGATGGGTGAATGGCCATCATTTTTCCAAATGTTATTTTAGGTTTTTACCTTAATTTACAGTAATGCTTCTCAGACGTGTTCCTCACATACATGCCTACATTTTTACAGCTGCCAACATATATTTCAGGGAGATGACATGTAAAAGACGATGAGCTTGAAGGCATCCCTGTTCCAAAGTATATAAGGGTAAAGAAGCTTGTCGAAATTTCAGTAGCAGAAATAAGATTTGAGCCTTCAGTGGCTTAATCTGCCTGCTTCATTGCACCTCATATGGATCTTCAACCATTACAGTGAAAGACCTGTGCATTGACAAAACCTTTACCTCAACGTGCCATGCTCTCAACATGTCTCTTCTCACAAACCGCTAGGCCTGGACTTCGACTAGTAAATCTGCAAGTGCAAGGTCATAAGAGGGCACTTCCATGGTCCAGTTGAAGTAAAAGGTTTGTCAGTGTGACGGTCATATCACTATAAAGGTTGCCAATGTTTTGACACACAGGCCACAGTGCTTAGAATTTGGATCTCTGATTCTAGGCAAGCAGTCTGTTTTTTATTTCATATCAGTGGTGTCGCATTATATCCACCTTTTATTGACCAGGAACAAATCCACTGTACTACAGGGGTGCTAGTTCTTGATCAGGACTTATCTTCTGTATGCCACTGATGCACTTTATCCTGTCGTGCGGGTGCAGTCCTTATTGTACTGTTATTTTCAGGTACAAAGAATATTATACCTCACACTTTCATCTCTTTGTTAAGCTTTTAGCACCTCTTGCATTATGAATGTTGTTAACACTTTTTATTGTATTATTCCCAGGAACGATTTCCTTGAAGTTATCTATTTTTTAAAGGATTTAACTGTGAAGACCGAAGATGAAAAAAATGTTTTTTTCAAGTAAGTATTAATATTTCCATGAAAGACTAAGTTTGCAACATAACTATATATCTCAACGAAAAAGGTACTATTAAGAAAATAAGTTAATACTGGATGATCAGTTGCAAGCAAAAAAATCTCGATGACCCGTTTGACGTTTGTTCATAAGGAAGAGGGTTGTGGGTTGAAAGAGAGATGATTATAAGTGACTGCAGTTTTTAAATAAATTGTGGAACCTTGTTTTACAGACACATTCCCAAATTCAATTGGGCACTGCTCTACTAATGCCAGTTTAAAGAGTTATGTCCAGAGCATGTTCCTGATCACATATAATCACAACATTATTTAAACCAGTCAGACTGACCTCGAGTTCATCCAAAAAGTATTTTTTCTGTGGACCATAGAGCTGAAGAGATTCTTAGTTTTTTAAAGTCTTTGAAGGTGGAAGCTCAACCAACAAACACAGGCTTTTAGACTTGATGCAATCTAGCAACACTTAATCAGCAAGTCCTATGACTTGTGAAACCTGTGGACTTCATCCCTTGAAACAGACTTTGTGATGAAAATAATTTTGTTGTTTTGACTTTGTAAAAGGAAGCATTTATCGGTGTGTAGATACAGAGGAAGAATGGATTTATGTATGGGTTTGATTTTATGGGTCTCCTCCTGATGCGGCTATTGTAAGGAACGCTTCACTATTTTGTGAAGAAAATAATTTTGTTGTTTTGACTTTGTATAAGGAAGCATTTATCGGTGTGTAGATACAGTGGAAGATGGGGTTTATGTATGGGTTTGATTTTATGGGTCTCCGCCTGTTGCAGCTATTGTAAGAAATGCTTCACTATTTTTACAACATCTGCTTTTCACCACCAGTTAAGTGGTCCTGCTTATTTCTGTAAGGTGGAGTGACTTGAATCTTACTGAGCTTATCAAAGAAACTCTTTCAGACCGTGATCTAATTTGTTGGTTTTAGTTGGAGTAGCTCCAGGTTGAGCAGCAGTTTTGAAAGATGTGAATGCTTTAAATATGTGAGTTTAAAAAAATCTGCCTTTTCTCCTTGGTCAATATATATTTGCTGGCTTTAGAGGTCTGTGCATTTTACTCCTGCTAACCAATAGTAAAGTGTCTGTGCTCCACTTTAACCATGGTTAAATTGGCTTATTTCTGATTGGTTTATAATGAACTCCCTTTGGGGTATTTATTCAGCATTCCAATCAGACTCTCACACCACAAACAACACTTAATTGTCACAGAATCAATGTTACAGTTGCCAGAAAATCAAATATTAAGAAAATGTTTATTGGTTTGGTTAAAAAATATATATAAACATATACTTCATTCGATAGAATTTAAATACTCATTAAAATACATAAAATATGCACATGGATGCAAAAAGATTAAAATCACATTTACAGTATCAATAGATCAATATTAATTGCAGAACAATCAAGTTACAATCAACTGATATTTGATATCATAGTCCTTTATAAATATTGCACATTAAGCTGTAAATGTTATAGGAACTTTTTTTCTCAACGAGTAGGCCAAAAAGCGACGCGTTTCGGAGGCATACACAGGCCCAACCTCCTTCTTCGGGCTTGCTACTAATCTGTTCCAACACTGTTATCTATATGAAAATATACATAAAAAACACAATTCAATATTACAACAAATAAAAATATCCATAATAAGAACCAACCAATATACCCTTGTATTGTTCTCATGATAAAACTATTAAAACCATTCTATTTAAAATTCTTTTCCTCAGTTTCATTTATCATTACCGTCTAAAAAAAGAGTATAAACATATAGAGTTGCTGGCACTGTTATAGTGATAACGATTGACCCATTTAACTTGCCTGAATGGCCCTAGTATATGGTGTAGGAAAAGTGCACCCAGCCTATTTTTCCATTCTCTAAAGTGGCAGTGACACATAACATGCATATTTGTAAACTGCATGTTCACCTGTGGGCATCTTGGCCCTGAATAACAGATGTTTATTGTTACCCAACTCATTGGTATTCATTGTATCAACCTTAAAAGGGTGAAAGACTAAGTGGACCTGCTGGGATTTGATCCTGTGACCATGTGGTCAAAGACAGGTCCCTACAGTGGATTCATGAGTTCAGTAAGCCACCAGGCCGACTAAGTATAAACATGGCTACAACTCTACCCTTTGTAGCCTGACCGCAGCAAGTGAAAACCTGCAGTACAACCTGTTAAAATAACCCTTTTTGGCAGGTAAAAACATCCCTTCTAAATGTTAGTAGGTCACCCCTATTCAAACTTTAAACCTTGTAGCCATAAGTTGGGTGCATGATATTTAAAAGTGGGCCTTGTAGAAAATTAATATTGTCATCTCCCTACATTGACAAGGCCCAAAAAAGCTACTTTCAGTGTGGTAGGCCTAGCTGTCATGTGTAGAAAACTAAAGTGCAGATTAAAATACTAAATCTGCTAACTCGGTAAAGATACTAGCTATATAATTCAATCTCTATTTCTAATAAACATCAAATTTAATGGTTAAGTTAGATTTTTATTAAATATTGAGGAAGGGTAACTGATAAAAAGTAACATTTTCCCTGCTTGAAGTTCCTGGAGACTATTTTGCATTAGCTCAACAGCTTTCCCCAGCCTGTTCACAGCCTTGAACAGGTGTCAACAAGGTGTGAGATGCCTCCCAGGGTATCCTGTGACACTTCACTGTTCAATTCTGCTTGGTGGGTTTGGTGAGCAATATGTAACACTTAGGGCACACCTGAAAGGGAGTGAACAAGGTGCTAGTACAGTTTTGAGAATCTCCTGACTGGTTCCTAGAAGACAGAGAATCCTCTTTCTGGGATTTTGGTGGTTACATCCCCTGCTTCACACTGGATTTTAGTGTTCGATGTGGGTGGACACTTGTGATTTGTCAGTGACACTTCCACACACACCCCCAACCTTCATAGACGAAGTTTAGTCTGGCAGAAGACATTTGCCATCTTGAAAAGGTCCTGACAAAAGTCAATGTGAACCGGTTTGTAGTAAGGCAAACAGGAAATACTGGAAAAGTGAGTAGATTTGGCCCTGGTAACTTTTACCCCATTGGTTAAGAAGGTCCCATTGGTCAACCTCACACACCAGCTGGTGCCAGGCATAAATGTTGTATCTCCAGGCACCGACTTCAGTATACTTTCTGTAACTGCAGAAGAATTGAAGAGGACTGGACGTTCTGCCTGTGACCTGAGAAGAGCCATGAAGGACTGGACCCACACCCTCTTATAGCCTGGTCAAAGAAGTGGATTCCCAGAATCCACTGACTTGCCTCCTGTTTGGCTACAGTGAGACAGCAAGCTGAAGGCCTTTTCCTAGAAGTTTCAGTTTCATCTGTCTTTATTTCGATTATAAAACCATAAAAGACATACTATCAAATGGATGAACAAATACAATCCATAGTTACATAAATATTACCAATAATAACATCACACAAAACCAAATCAGCGCAATAAATTACCTAAAAAACATTAAACCATTAATTCTCAGCACTGATGACTGTTATAAACATCAATTAAAAATATTGAATAAAATCTCAGCCCGTTACAATTTCATTAAGAATACAGGAAAAATAAAACCAAGTGGACAAGTTAGGATGATAAGCCCTTGATTTTGTTTGCCCGTATTACCCACACCCAACTCCAGAATTTTGTCACAGCAATCACAATGGATTCATGTGTACAGGTCTGTAGGATCCTTAGAGCAACTACAGAATCTCGTGTACCTAGGTTGGAACAAATGGGTTTAAGCCATTTTAACCTCGGTGGCTTTTAGGCTGGACATACAAATAGGATATGGGCAATTGATTCTGACTGGCCTAAACACAGCGGACATAAATCAGACATTGGTTTAAGCCATTTCCCATAGAAAACTCTGGTAGGAAGGGAACCTATCCGGAACTGGTGGTAACGCTTCCTGTCCAGAGGTTTTAAGATGATGTCCCAATATTGTTCGAAGCCAGCCTCATGTTTCAATGACAGGAAATCCCTAGTCAAGGTAGGCCTGATAGTAAAGGAAAACCTTTTGGACTTCACCATGTCCATATAAGCTGCCTTAGGCTCTTTTTTGACGCGAATGGGGCCGTTTCGGGATTCTCCCCCAGTGTACCCATCCCCATATCTATCAGAGTATTTTTTATGCGCCGAAGCCACTTGATCTTACTTAGGCATCCAACTCCTCTAAAATCCAATAGGGATTTAGCATACAAGGACAGCTCAGGTGTGGCCCACAGCCTTCTCCACAGTGCTATAGGCCTGAATCGGGCCAGATCCTCAATACTGATACATCCTAAGTCCAAAAAACAGGGGCACAAAAGGCGTGGTTTGCGGCAGACCTGTTAGTGCCCACATAAATTTGTTTTGGTCAGTGGCTATAGGTGTAATATCTTCGTGGCCCCACAATTCTGCGCCATATAAGATAGCCCTCACAACCTTGGAATTATATATTTTTAGTGCGGGAGCTAGGGGTTTAGTGAAAGAAAGCCTCTGCTCTTTTAAAAGAGCGCCGGCCAACTGGGCATGTTTCAAAGCAAGCACATCGATTTTAGGGTCCCAGTGCAAATTCCTACAAAGTTACCCCCAGTAAGTAAATACCTCAGTCTACTCTAAAAGGACATTATTCATAAGAACCTTACCCCTCTTGACCTTTTGGGAGTGGAGCACCATAAACTTTGTTTTGTCCACATTGACGACCAGCTCCTGATCGCGGCAGAACTCCTCAAATCTGGACAGCGCAGCCTGAAGACCAGATTGGGTCTTGGATAAAATCAAGGTGTTGTCCGCGAACATGAGCAGGGGTGTTTTTAGGCCCCCCAAAGTTGGAGCATCGGTGGGGCATGTGGAGTAATACTGTACCACCCTGTTGATGAACAATGAGAACTGGGTAGGGGCAAGGACCCAGCCCTGGCACACGCCCTTAGTTACCGGGAATCTATCTGTAACTTCTCCGTGTGTGCCCCGTCGGACCTGGGCATAGTTTTGATCATGCAATTTAACTATCATAGTTAACAGCTCAGTCGGCATCCCAACCTCCAATAAAGCTAGCCACATCTTATTTCGAGGGACAAGGTCGAATGCAGACTTTAAATCGATGAAGGCCGTGTATAGCGTACCCCCACCTAGGATAACAACCCGCCAAAATATCATTACAAATCTAAACACTTGGTCGATTGTACTGGTATGGGCTCAAAACCCTGCCTGCATAGATTATAATATGTTAAATTCCTCCATCCACTGCTGTACTCGACTCAGTACTAGCCTCACCACTGTTTTCTGGATAGATTCTATGAGGCTGATGAGCCTGTAGTTACCAGGTAGCGCACGGTCTCCCTTCTAATTCACAGGGACTATAACCGCACCAAACCAGGTAACAGGAAGACTCCCACCACTAGCAATGGCGTTGGCTAGATAGGTAATGTAAGTCACCCAATTATCTTTGTCATGGGCAAATAAATCCACCGGAACACAATCAAGGCCCGGTGCCCTACCACTGGGGCCAGGGAGAGGACTGTCGCTACCTCTGTTTACTTAAACACCAAAGTAGGTATCGGTTGGGATTTTTAAAAACATTCAGACTAACATTAGGCGAAGAGAACTGTGCCCTAAAATATTCGGCTTACTAATCCGGCGGGACAAAGTTTACCGGTGAGTTAGATGGGCCACCACTACCCCGCTTCACTAACTGCCAGAAATTGTCCATGTTTTTTTCATTATTAGCCGTAAGCAGATCTTGCCAGCGGTTATTGTCCCACTCCTTTTTAGCTGTCAATTGGGTAATTTTATAATTGGCCCTGGCAAGTTTGATTTTCCCCGAATCCTTCAACCTAATCGCCTTTGCCAATACTCGGTACGCCTCTCTACATGTTCTATTGTACCACAAGGCTCTTAGAACCCCCTTTGCCTTCTTTTTGCTGGACTTGATAAAAAAAGTTCTGAGGTTTGTAAACTGGTCACTATGAACCTGGAGGATAATCTGGTTTATATCTTCCTATGAGGTACAGCTTTGGAGGCACATTATTGAATGGGCCACCAAAGCCTTCATAGCACCCAAATCCCCCTCCTTCTCACTAAGCCAGGACCATCTGCCCCTCCTCTTATCGTTGGAAAGCAGGATTTCTGATCGTAACTATACCTCAGTCTTATTCGGGATCTTTGACATATCTGGAGCCTTAATCGTCATAATGAGAGGATCCTGGTCGCTTTCGGTATGTTTCTGGACCTTCATGTCGAGAAGTTAGTGTCCTGATTAAATATCAAATGCAAAAACTGGGGGTGAATGCTTTGCCATTGTGCAACATTCCGTCCATCATATTGTGTGTTTTGCTGTTCACCCTATGTGGGAAGGGTATGCCCAGACGTGGGTCCTAGGATGCTTAATTCCGGTCCAGGGAAGACATGGCTTGGCAGTTCAGGCTGGACTGTTCCCATGATGCACAGGGTCAAGACTGATTTGCATATGGACATGTCTGAACTGGGATGGCTTGGTGGGCAAAATAACGATGGATTAAACCCAGATCTGTGACGGGGGGTGAATGCTTTGCCATTGTGCAACATTCCGTCCATCATCTTGTGTGTTTTGCTGTTTACCCTATGTGGGAAGGGTATGCCCAGACGTGGGTCCCTTGCTCACTAAGCCACTGGAGTTCAGCTATTCTGGCTGCAGACGGCTGATAGCCAGAAACCGGTCCTAGGATGCTTGATTCCGGTCCAGGGAAGACAGGGCTTGGCAGTTCGGCCTGGACTGTTCCCATGAGGCACAGGGTCAAGACTGATTTGCATATGGCCATGTCTGAACTGGGGTGGGTTGGTGAGCAAAATAACGATGGAATAAACCCAGATCTGTGACTGGTGGTGAATGCTTTGCCATTGTGCAACATTCCGTCCATCGTCTTGTGTGTTTTGATGATTAAATATTAAGCATAATGAAATCAATACGGCTACTCCACAGCCCATTATTTAATGTGCGGGCACCTTCCCTATCTGAATGAGACCTCCCATTAACCGCTCGCACCCCCCTCTCCAAGCATAGCCCCGTAAGTTGCAGGGCAGCTTCTGTCCATATATTTATAGGGCTTAAATCTTAGGATGGAATATGCCACTGCTAGTCCTCATCGGAAGTTAAATTACCATCCTCGTGATCTAGCGGTTCAAAGGTGCAATTGAAATCCCCCAAAATAATCAAAGAACACCCACCCCTCTGGCTATCTATGAAGCGATCTAAAAGTGCAACTGTATCCAAACGCCTCCCTCCAGGTTGCCCTCTGGCATAGATATTAATTATCAATGTGACCCAGTCATGATCTGTGCCTAACCGTAGAACCATTATGTCTGGACTGTCAATGGACACCATCTCATACCTCCACCCCTGTTTCTGTCTCACCCAGAATGTAAGACCCCCTATGGGTCTGCCTTTCGGACCACGTTGGGCATCTTTGTAAAAATGTAAAAAGCCCGAGTGGAAGACTGGATCAGTGGCCCAAGTTTTTTGAAAGGCCAAAAGATCAAACTGATCTATAAACCCCGCCCAGTCATGAGATGCAGATTTCTTCCAAAGCCCAGCAATGTTCCACGACCCTACTGTCATGACAGACACTGCCTGTCCTTGATGCAAACTGCCACAAGGGGGTCGGGAGTGTATTACCCACCATCGCAGCGGTACCATACTGGTAGTTGGATGCGGCTGGACCTACTGATTGAATATCGTCCAAGTCATCCCACCCTGCCATGTTATGTCTCCCTTGCGGAGAGCAACCTCATCCAGAGCTACTAGGATTATTACATGGGGCAAACCCCGCTACCATGGCAACTCTTACTCCTAGTATAGGGGACGGCGGCAGGCATGTCACAGAACAATTACCAAGGGCTTCAGGCTCCCTGGGCAGAATCAACCCAATTAGGGCCAAACAATTGTGCTTAGTTAGTCAGTCAATATCTTCTAAAGAGGTGAGGACGTCAAAGCGGTTGTTAAGGGAGACCGGGTGCACAAGATGGCCAGATGTATATGAAGACCCGCTCCTCCCAACCGTACAAGAGATATTATAGGGTCGATAGAAATAGCCCAAAGGGAGGATGGAGATATTGTCCCCAACAACAAGATCCCCAGCTCTCTCCAGAATTTGACGAACTAGGCCAGGTGTCCGGAAGCTTAATACCACACAGTCACCCCTGAGTGACGTTGCGGACCTCCCTACCCAGGGTGTTGGGCCATTTTAAATTCATGAAATAGTCGATCCTTGATCCCTGTCCTTATACTCAGCAGATGGAGAGCCCCATTTCTCAGGGTAGACCAGTCCTCTTTAACCTGTGGGCAAGCCCGGGAACATTACTTAGTACTACAGTGTAGGGGGCTGCTTCCGGTGGTAAGTGTAAGTAACTAGGGGCACTGTACACCCCTTCAATGCGCAATCGATTGGGGGATCGTGTGCGTGTGCACGTTTCCCTTGTACTTTTCTGCATCCCCTGAGAACTGATGCTACCCTGGATCGGAGGTGCACAAGGATTGGCAATATGGGCTAGTTTAGTGGTTGTCCGGGCCTTGATGATATCCCCCCTATTCTCCCCCCCCCCACCATCTGAGTGGTGCTGGCCCCAGCAACCAGCCGTGCACCTGCACAGATTGGTGTGGGGAGAGGTAAGACCCACTCTAATTTTATCAATCTTTGCTCTATTTGGCCCAGTTTTTGCATTAATTGGTCTAATAAATTAGAGATCCCCTGCACTATCCATGTAAGGAATAATTCCTCGATGGGTACAGATGGACTGACCACATCAGCTGGTACCGTAGGGGTTTGTCTGTTACCTTCATCCACCCTTACAACTACCTTCCGTTTAGCCCCCCAAGTGGGTTGTGGAGTAGCCTTGGTGGGTCCTTGACCTTTCCTTTTCTTTAATGGCGGTTCCCCATTCCCACTCTCGGCATGTTTGTCAGACCTCCCCCTAGTAGAAACCATCGAAATGCCTAGAGTGACTATTCTCTGGGCTGGTTGAAGAACCTAGTGATGAAGGACCAGGGCCCTGACTAAGCTGACTAGAAGGTAAGGGGAGAGTAATGAGAGAAATATCAGCGTGTGCTAAAGCTGGCGTAGAGCCAGGACAACTGCTGAGCGAGTGCGGCAAAGGCTCTGGGATAGCCTACGCTCAGTTAACTGAATCTCGTGTATCAAAACGGTTTAAGCTCTTGTAAGAAATGCATCAAGCGTGCCCCCCCCCCCCACCTTACGATAGCCAAAACCGGCACCCACGGGAGGCATTGCCAAAAACAGATATATCAACACAGTCCAACGTCCAAAAGCAACCGGATTTCTATTCTGTAGCTAAAATTATACTTGCGTTAAAGATATTGCACCTTATGCCACTTCCAGCGGTAGAATGACAGAGCTAAGAAGCGCAGTACATTCAAGGGGAAGGGGTTCAGAGCCGTGGCCCAGCACGGCCTCTGTCGGCCTATGATGGGCGCGCCCGGGCACGCCCGCGCACGTCCCATGCTGCGGGAGCCCTGCCGTCCCTATGAGCGCCTCCTGGCGCTTCCCGCAAAAGATGGTGGGGGATGTAGTCCCTAGTAGGCGAGGAGCTATGGCGGCACTCTGGCACAGCAGGAAGGGAACTGAATCAGCACTCGGGCACAGCGTGGCTCCCAAATCAGCCCCAAATATGTTATAGAGAAGAGGTCAACCCAAAAAGTCATAGGGACCTGGGTAATTATGCAATATAGAAAAAGTGGTCCCTGACCTATAGTGGAATTATTCAAAATAATTATTAAAAAGAGAAACAATCCATGTCCAAAACGATTTGCAGCAAACACTAGTATTTATTCACATGGTGTCTCTTAGCATTTCATTGCTTTTTTCTTTTTTTGTAAATTGCTATACATATAAATAACATTCAGTGCCCACTGTACAAAAGGAGGGGAACGGGTGTGCAGTGATCGTGATAAGTGCAAGAGGAAAAAAGTGACAAGTCAATTGTATATTTCCATTAAACAATAGACAATGGCTTCTCGAAAGAGCACAAGCAGATTGCATCCAGAGTTCAGTTATCTTCTTCACAACAACATCACATTGAAACTGGTGTTCAAAATCACACTCTAGTCATGTGTTCCGGTATTCTGGTCTACGTTTCGACCCAAGTTGTAGGGAAAATGTCCCTTACACGGCGGGTTATTTCATTTTACTCTATTTATACATCTTTACTGTTTTGGTACTCCATAAACACTTAACAAAATCAGGGCATCCTTAAAGCAGTATAATCTCAAACCTTGTTTTAGAATCTGTGTGTTGCATAATAAGTATAAAACTGTGTGTTTCTGTCCTAATACAGATTTCTTCTAGACCGTGTCTCTGGGTTGCCAGAAGAGTTAATTATCTCTCGACTCGTACCGCTATTACTTAACCAGCTAGTGTTTGCTGAACCAGTAGCCATCAAAAGCTTTCTTCCTTATTTGCTGAGGCCAAAGAAAGGTAATTTACCAAACATAATGCTATGTGACCTTCTCGATTGCGTTTTGGTCAAGTCAAAAATGTTTTGTTCTAGCCTGATTGTGTGTGATGATAAAAAATAGTTAGTGAAGGGATGTGAGAGAGAAAGTTCTGATAAAATGTGTGTACTAAAGCCACACAAAATGTCATGTGAATTGATGCATCAATGAGTAAACTTATAAATTCATATGAATCCGTACAATTTACTGACCTAGCAGATTAATGTGTTCTTGTTAATTTTCTCAACATATTTTGAATGTAATTTACAAATACAATGCATCACAGATGGAATTTCTCAAAAATGTGAAAACCGTGCAGCAATTGTGGTTCCTTACTGAAACTAGAATTCAGTGGCATTCCTCCAAATCAAAATGTCTTTCTCTAAGTAATTCAGAAACCTACTGTTTACAACTTTACCTACTTGGTTACACCTAGAGCATTTTTGTTAACCCAGATTTCAGATACGTTAAATATCCAGAACTAGGGTAAACATGAAGAGCACATTGGCAGAAGGCAGCAGAAGGAGGCAGGAGCCTGTAATGTGGGCGGAGGAGCAAAGTCCGAGTAGACACGAAGATCTGACTCTAGACCCCAAAACCCAGAATCCCTGGGCATTCCCTACAGACAAATGGCCATGGTGCACATTGGCTCTGGCAAGATCTTGTAATAGGGGCAGGAGCAGTCACAATGACCTGCCTCTCATACCAGCATCCTAGGCTCCAAAGGATTTCACTCCTGACTGACTGCCTCGGAGCACATGACACCTGGCTTAACCTATATACCCCGCTTACCCTATACTTTTCACACTCCAAGGAACCTCCGGACACTCCGTGCAGACTAATGCCCTCGGAACATGTCAGCCTATTTCCTATGTGTCCGCCCTGAGGAATGCCACAGTTTAACATGAGCCACCAGGCAGGAGCGTGTACGGTACAGTGGTGATGGGGTGCTAACTCCCCTTTTATCCACGATTGGTTTAATACCAAGTGTAATTTTTAGTATACATAAAAGTCTGTTTAATATGTCACATTGGTTTTTAGTTTATTTAGATCATGGGTTCGTTCTTAAATAGACAAACCAGGCTTTTGGAGAGCATTTGTGGTTGTCCTGTGATGAAGCATGACACCTGGTGGTGTGTGAGGACATCCTGTCACATTTTTGTGTATGCCCGACAATGGATACCATGTGGAGTAGAATCATGATGGATACATAATCATTTGTTGGCTGCCTGATGGGAGATTTCAGGTACTCTCACACAGCTCCAAAGAGTACGATGATAGACCAAAGGTTACAAAACAGTGACAGAGCACAACATTAGCAAGTATATAACTGACAAATCACAGCCAGAAAGAGTTATTTAATACAAAAACACATAACACTTTGTTCAGCGCACAGTTCTTCACCACTGTTGCCAGATTGTTCTAGCAGTGGTACATCCAACACGTATTTTGTCGCCCTTTGCAACTTTTTCAAGGCTTCAGTATCTGTATCTAAAGGTCTTTCATACAACCATGATCCTCCTATGTTCTTGAGGTTATGAAAGATTTCAGTGACATTCGTTGTGGTCCCTGTCATGTGGTCAAGTGCACAACGGTATCAAAATATCGCAGTACGTCACTTCCAAAGTACGATTGGTAGAAGTGAATGGCTGAGCTGCCCGCAATCAGTATCTACATTGTAATTACATAAGTCATGAGGCTGAAGTAAAACGGGTTCCAGCATGTACGCCTTTCCCAAAATCGATATCCCCAAATAGTAAGCGGCTACAAATGCACCAGAAAGTTCCCCATCGTGGGTCGAATATGGTCACTTGTAAAAGTAGTTTTCCAGCCAAGTTGTGGACCGTCAATCCTTCGCGTCCCGCATCCAGCTCCAGTGAAGAAAATGCCGCGTCTCAAAGTTTACCTTCACCAAACAGGCTCACAGGTTCATGTCAGCTGCAGGCATGCACATATGCGCGATCCCTTCTCCACCACCTGTTACCTAGGAGCTCCTCTCACAGCTGAATATCCCATTGAAAACAAAGAAAGCAATGACAGTCTTGTCAGCATTATACAGCAGTTATGTAATCCAGTTTTTGTCAAATCAAAATAAAATTTTCTCTGATTTACACTATGATTAGAAGTCTATCTATAAGCTCTTTGGGCCAAAACGAGAGTACTGGGATCTATAGGCTTTCCCCCATTGCCCATTTGTAACTGTTTTTTCAAGCCATCCCCAGACAATCCGCATAGAACCTAATTGTATACTGCAAACCAGTTCTAAGATCATATGTCTAGACATCTCCAATGAAATGCTAGTGAACCAATCTGACAGATGCTCAGCTTCTGCTATCCTCATTTATTCAGGTGCACACACTCAAAATTCAATCACCATACCATACTTAGATAACTAATCAGAACTCTCTGAGCAGCCAAATTGCCAGGAAATGTATATAGGCAATAAAACACCAGTCTCTTCTAGGAGGAAAGTCGCATGTCCCAATGACATGACGGAGAGTTTCAGCCAGCGTTCTTTATTTACTGTCTCCAAGATGGCAATTGTTCCCTCTTCATGTCCAAAACAATTTTGTAACTTTCATGTTGCTCCGAAGCTCTGACGCAGGCTAGAAAGGATTGGAATGATCAGCAACGTCTGTGGGCTTTTGCAATGCTTATTTAAAGATGGAAGGTCTTCTGAAAACACCCATGCTGTGTTGGAGCTTAGCTGGACCTCAATCTGAAAATACAACCTGTTAAATCTCAAATCGGGTGTCACAGATAATGGTCCTCATAGCCTCAATCAACCCTTTACTGCTGGTCACCATCTTTTGTGTGCCTTCTGCTTCCTGTGGTGCCAGGGTTTGTGCCACAATGCCCCCCTGCAGCACCACTGTGACCCTTTTCACTTCTGTATCCCCATGTGACCTATGTTTCCTTCTACTTATGTTAGATCTCTTTAAATGGCATATCACTTTTGAAAGGAGGATTTGTGTAAAAAGTAATTATGAAACATAAGATTAGTAGACCGTCATTATATACCCTACACCTTTATTTGAACCACTCTCAGCAGTAATAGTACATCACAAAGATAATCCTGACATATTGGATGCCAAGGTGGTCTCCTGCATGGCAACAGATTCTTTTAATTGCTTCTTTTTAGAGAAACAAAATGTCTCTTTTCTCTTTGTAGCACTTTGCATATACACTGCAGCCTTTTAGGAATGGGAAGAAGAAACAAGATGGCCGTAGTGTGTGTGCATGAGCTGCGATATGTGAATTTGTATTGCAATGATGCACATGTCTGTCCTCTCAGCCTTCTCTGGCAGTCCAATTATCCAGACCCTGCACTGTCGACTCCTGCTCTCCACATCCTCCACTCTGTGGTCCAGCAGTACCACCCGCTGGAATAGGTCTGCAACTTTGTCCAGTAGTACTTGGACTGTAGGTTCCACCTCCTCCAGTGTTGTGGCATTGTACTTGACCTGGTCTGCCAGTTTACGGTGTTCATCACAAAGTATCCTTAGGTCAGCTGACACCTTCTCTAACTGCCATTCCAGTAATTTGTGTGAGGCTTTCACTGCGTTCATTATCGGGTCCTATTTATCAGGAAGGCCAGGGGACGGTTAGTTACATCATGCAGCTGCTCAATTGCAGTTTACTGGGTGGCTTTCACCTGCAACGTCTTTAACCTTTCTGTGCTCATGACGGAACCATTCTGTCATGTGCATACTTGCATAAAATCCCTCTGCTGTAAACAGCAGAGGGATTTTCTTTTTAGCCTTGGGTGACGGGGAAGAGCTTCCCTAACCTCCTGAAGCATATTTTTTGTTTTCGTTGTAATGACGATTGCGCGCTGACGTCATTACAAAGAAAACGAAACAGAAACTTAGTTTCAGTTTCTCTGTTTCAGTGCTCGTGGGCTTATCTCAGCCCCGAGCACCGAAACACATGGGATTAGTTATTGTTGGAAAGGAGAGAATCTCCCCTTTCCAATGGTACCCTTCCCTAGTGGATCCCTGCTTGGAGATTGCCCCAGGAGGGCTTTCACCAAGAAGGGATCCACCCACTAGGCACCAGGAAGGAGAGCGCGCCTCCTTGGGCAAGGACCTTTGCTCCCCCTATTAAATTATGGCATCATCCGTTTCTTTTCCCCCCCTCGGGGGCAGTAACCCCCAAACTGCCCCCCCTCCCCCCAGGAGGAGACCGATGGGGGCAATATCCCCTGATCTGCCCCCTTTGGGGGGGGGGCAGAAAGCCCACTAGGCACCAGGGATTATTTACTTTTTTTGTATGTAGGGGTGGGGACTGCCCAGAACAGGCATGCCAATGCCCTCACCATAAACGTTTCCGCCACAGTCTTTCTGTCCCCCCAGGCAGATGGTGGCCATAGCCCTTTATCTGCCCCAGGGAGGAGTAGATCCAACTAGGCACCAGGGATTTCTTTGTCCAAATTTTAGGGGTGGAGCATGCAAATGGCCCCCTCAATAAAAATGCCACAGTCTTGCTGTCCCCCTCCCTGGAAAAAGATGAGGGCAGTAGCTCCCACCCCAAAAAAATGTGCCAGTCTTTCTGCCCTCCCCCGGAGGCAGATAAGGGCAATAGCCTGCTAGACACCAGGGATGATTATTTTTCAAAGTTCATGGGTGGGGGCTACAAAAGAATGGGTATGCCAATGCCCCATCCCAAAAAAAATGCAAGTTTTCCTGCCCCCCAAGAGACAGATTTGGGCAAAAGCCCCTAATCAAGCCCAAGAGGCACCAGGGATTCATTTTTTCAAAGTTCAGGGGTTGGAGCTGTGCAGAATGGGCATGCCAATACCCTCAACCCCCCCCCAAAAAATTGCTACAGCCTTTCTGCCTCCTTCCTCCCAGGAGGCAGATGGGGCAATAGCCCCTGATTTGCCCTTTCCCCCAGGGGCAGGGACCACTAGGCACCAGGGATTACGTTGGCTTTGTTATACATAGGGGTGGGGGCTGCTCAGAATGGGCATACCAGTGACCCCACCCCCCAAAACAAATAGCCACAGTCTTTCTGCTCCCCTTGAAAACATATCAGGGCAATAGCCCCCGATCTGCCCTGCCCTCCCCCCCCCCAGGGCGTCCGAAAGCCCACTAGCCACTGACCTTTCTTTTTTTTTTTTTTTTGCAATGTGCCTATCTGTGGATTTTGGGTCCCTGGGCAGCTGGCACCTAGAGAAACCTGGCCAACCTGTACATTACATTTTCTGAAAACTAAACACCACGGGGAATCCAGAATGGGGTGACTTGTGTGCGACTCACCAGGTTCTGTTACTCAGAATTCCTTGAAAACCTCAAACTTACTGAAAAACACCATATGTTCGAGGCATGTGAGCTGTAGATTACATGCTTTGCATACTCCTGCCATCTAGTGTAGGGTCCAGATGTTTGCAAGTTGTCTTTCTTCAAAGAAGTCTTTCCAGTCACAACGTAGGTGACTCATCCTTTCGGTGATAGTGCGCATGGGCATCGACTCCATTGTTAGATTGTTTTTTCCGCCATTGGGTTCGGACGTGTTTGCTGCGCTCCGATTCGAAACCGCTTCTTCAGATTTCCCTTGGTGTGCAATTCACTCTACCCGCATCTGTATCTTTTCGAGTGCGTATCCCACTTCTCTGCGTATCGTATCCTTTGAGGAAAACCTCTATGTAGATCAAAGAACTTCTGGAAGGTCGTCTGGCCTAACAGCTTCGGTCCACCTCGCAGTCAATTGAGCGGACTCCATTCAAAATCTGTCCGCGGTGCCACGCCAGGTATCCTCACCCCTACTCGAACGAAGTGTGCAACTTGTGCTGGTCTCCGGAGCACAACGAACTGGACTGCGACGCGTGCAGATCGTTTCAATCGAAGAAAACACTCCTTGATCGTTTGGTTTGACATCGCAAAATGGCGAATATACGCCCAACATCTTTGGCGAAGGATCCGAGCATGAAATTGACACACAAGGGGCGGAGGAAGAACAAGAAGAACTTGCATCTATTCCTGAATTGGACTCCAATATGGAAGAAGACTTGCCACAAGGTCAACGTCCTGTGAGTACGGAACACCCCTTCCCTCAAAATCCAAATCTGCCCAAACAAAAGGCTTCAGTTCCACCCCCGTCTTCAGGCCAAAGTCTGGCACTGAGCAGAAACCTTCAGGCTCCAAGCCGAAAACCGGTTTGGAGCTGAAATCATTGACACCGAAATCAAAGACTGCTTTGGAACTGAAACCATCCATGTCGAAAAGTCATTCCACCCTGGCACCAAAGTCCTCAGTGCTGAAACCAAAAAATGCTCCTCCGAAGTTGCAGGATCCGATTTTCAATGCCCCAACACCCAAATCGGACGCAAAACAACAAAGACCTTTGTATAAGTCTAGATACAGGAAATGTCCTTGCTAAACTGCCTCAGAAACGGAAAACTGAGTCAGTAGACAGACTTTATCATATTCCTTTAAAGAGGAAGAATGTAGGTACTAACCCCTCGCCTCCACCACGTTCCCCTGCACCACCTTCCCAACCATTGGAGCATTTACTCATTACACCAACTAACTCTCCACCACCACCACCTGATGATGATGTTTGAGATGGGGGGGGGACAATATTTTACCAATAGATCGCTGGAAGGATTACAACAGTGATTCACCCACAGATAATGAGATAATGACCCCGATCTTTACCCTGCAAAGCCTTCCCCTCCTGACGACAATGTAGGATTCTAGAACTACTTGCTTGAGCTGCAGAATATTATGGAGTACAGTTACACAAGGAATCTCTAAAGGAAGATTTCTTGTTTGAAATGCTCAGTAGCACACAAAGGGCTAGCCAGACTCTTCCTATGCTCAAAGGTATGATGGGATATGCTGATGATATTTTTTAATTCCCTGTGCGCGCTCGTATTTTCACCCCCAGAATAGACCAATAATCTAAGCCTGCTCCCTCTAATCCAGCTTTTATTAAAGGGCAGATACCACTACACCCTTTGGTTGTCTCGAAAGCCCGTAAACTGGCCAATTCGGAAACCACAGGGGATGCTCCCCCTTCAGACAGAGTCAAAACCTATTAGACGCCTCTGGTAAAAGAGTAGCCGTCCAAGTGTAAATCATTGGTGCATTGCCAACACCCAGGCCCTGCTAGCCAGATAAGATAGGACACACTGGGACGAAATGCAGCAATTACTCCAATGTCTCCCAGATGAGCACAAAGCGAAAGCTCAAGATTTAGTGCCGGAAGGGAAGCTCATCTCCAATTCATCAATTAGATGTGCTTTAGATGCTGCAGACACCGCAGCTAGTGAGCACTAGTGTGCTATTAAGGAGGCATGCATGGTTAAGGATTTCCGGTTTCAAACCTGAAGTCCAACAGTCTAGTTTAACTACTCCATTTGACAAGAAACATCTCTTTGGGCCTGAAGTAGAGAAGTCACTAGAAAAAATGAAAAACGATTCCGAAGTAGCCAAATCCAAGGGAGCTCTACAGTCTCCTTCTAAACGTTGCTCCTTTTGTCACTCCTTCTACCGGGGAGGGTCAAATTCCTTGTCCTCACATAATACTGCCGCCTCGTACAAAGGCAACAATCAGTCTTCCTCTACAAGAGGCTTCTTTCACGGAGGATACAGAGGCAACAACAGCAAAGGAAGGGCCAAAGGTTCCACACCACGTAATCCCCCCTCCCCCAACAAGCAGTGACTTGATAACACTTCCGCGATCATTTAGCACCTGTCTGGGGACGTCTTCTACAATTTCTTCCCATTTGGCAATCTATCCCCACAGACAAATGGGTGTTAGGAATTATCCAACATGGTTATAGCCTGGAGCTTACCAACAATCCTCCAAACATTCCACCATTCTTTCACAAAATGTCACCAGAACATTTACACCTACTAGAACAGGAAGTCCAATCTATCCTGTCCAAAAAAACCATAGAGCCTGTACCTTTACAATATAAAAGGTCAGGCGTGTATTCCCTGTATTGTCTAATTCCCAAAAAGGACTGTTCCTTGAGTCCTATTCTAGACCTCCGAGAACTAAATTGCATACTGTCAGAGCATTTCCACATAGTGACACTTCAACAAGTGCTCCCACTTCCACAGCATGGCGACTAAAGGACGCATATTTCCACATTCCAGTTCATCCCGCTCATCGCAAATAACTCAGAGTCATGGTAGCGGGTCATCATTATCAATTCAAAGTACTACCTTTTGGAGTCACAACTGCTCCCAAAGTATTTGCCAAATGCCTGACAGTAGTCACAGCCCATCTGAGAAGACAGCACATCCACGTCTTCCCATATCTGGACGACTGGCTCATCAAAGCCAGCACTTACCAGATGTGTCTCCCACACAGTCAAATCACTATTAGCTTGCTTACCCAACTAGGGTTTACAGTGAATGTGTTGAAGTCTCATGTAGAGCCTTCAAACACACATACTTATCTCGGGGCCACAGTAGACGCTCAAATAGCTCTAGCCTCTCCCAAAGTAGCCATCATTCACAGTATTCAGTGCCTTCTAACACAGTTTCAGACCAGCCAGTCATTACCGGCAAGAGTATTCATGCAACTGCTAGTGATGATGGCGCCTTGCATTGTAATTGTTCCCCACGCAAGACTTCAGATGCGTCCCCATCAAGAATGTTTAGCAAGTCAGTGGAACCAGTCGCACCAATCGCTCTCTACAGTGGTGGAACCCACAACATTTTTTATCCAAAGGACTGCCCTTTCTCGACCCTGTTCCACAGTCAGTGCTAACAGCAGATGCATTGCTCACTGGTTGGGGCGCTCACCTACAAAGTCACACATCCAAGGGTTATGGAGTCTAAAGTAAAAAAGTCTCCATATAAATCTCCTAGAGCTACTAGTAGTGTTTCTAGCGATCAGAGCTTTTCAAACTCACCTAATAGGCAAAGCTGTCCTAGTCCCCACAGACATCATGACAGCTATGTACTATATATATCAAGACCTCAATTTAAAAAGAGGGTCCAAGGGCAAGTTTAACGACCCAAGATAGATATGTATGTACCCCAACATAAATACCATAACAACGATTATATCTAGGAGTCAAAGAAAAAAAAGAAACTCACTGTGAAAGACAAAGCCTCAACGCGGAAAGACAATAAGTAGATTAACTAAAAGTGGAGAACCAAGTGTGACAAGAATATAAATGTGAGCTAAAGCTCGAGGGCATGGGTACGTTTTCCCATCAGTAGCCACTCTGTACCGCCCTTTTTAACATCATTTGGGTTCTCCTTGCCCAGGAGACAAAGGAACACAGCCTACTGATGTTATCAAGGCTGTGTAAGAACCTTTGGTGTGATGTAATTTAGTACTAGATGTTATAGATGGTGTTTTAAATATAAGTGTCGACTGAATAAGCAGTGCAAAAAAAGAAGTGTGTGTGGAAAAAATTAAAATTGTATAATACTGAGTAGATGTTTTACTTTAATATTGTCTCTCAGTTTTCCAAATCTAAAAATAACGTGCAAAAACAGATTTAACATAATATCTGTGAGCAATGACGGTCGACATGTTTCAGCATTTTAATGGTAAAGTACCAATGCTTTCTTCAGGAGCCGATGTTAGCTACTGCTAGTATAATGTGAAGTTAAAAATGTCACCTGCAAAATCCAGGTCATGTAATTCCACCACAGACTTTTGTCACTTCATGTTGAGGAAACGAACACACAGGAGAGACATGAAAACATAAAAAACAAATAGACATTAGCACATTGTGGTACTACTGCAGGATATCAATGCCACTCACCCATTAGTTGTGGGGATGGCGCTTCACCCCACCTGGCTGCAGCTTGGGTATAGAGGAGCACCGCTCTGCATTAAAAATAAGAAGACAATCAAAAACCAATGTAGGTTGGGCTATAATTAATCGTGTTTTTTAAAAGATGTTATCTAATTGTAAACTACAACTCGAGTAGTCTAATCTGCTGTGAATCAAAAACTCACTATTTTTATTCTGTATCTTTATTTGGCCCCTTAGGGAATGGATGGGGGTGCCACACCGGCCAGTACAAACTGTTCACCATGGATTGCTGTTTAACGTGTATACAGCCATTCACTATTAGACTAGGGCTGTGTTTGTCTTATAGCCGGAACAATAAAGTTTATTGCCACTAAACCAATGGAATTCTAATGTCCTTCACAAGAATGTTATTATTGCCAAACGGCGTTATAGTTAATAACGTGTTCAGCAACCACATATTTACTTTCAAAATGCAGCAAAACGTTTTAAGCGTGTGGACAGTGATAGAGGATAGACTGAGTTGCGGATGTCAATGACCATCACAGTAAATGGTCCGCAATTGTTTACAAATTGTAGCAAAGCGTTTTAGGAGTGTCGACCGCGATAAAGAATAGACTGAATTTCACTGTCAATGACCGTCACAGTAAACGGTCCGCAATCGCTTGAGAAAGTATTGCCATTGAAAGCGTCTGGAGAAGGCACTCGAGCACTAGCGATGTAGCTCTTACGCCATATGATGTACAAACAGTACCCGGTGTGGCTTACCTGCCCGTCGGTGTCTCCCGACTGGCTTCTGTGCTGTCTGGGGAGGCACAGAGTGCTCGCAGTTTCGCCATTTTGAGTGCCGGTACGTCCATGCACGTGACAATAGTCACCTGACGCAGGGCAGTTTGGGTAATGTAGTTCTGCTACATCGCCGATCACGATAAATAGTCTGTTTTAGGCAGTTTAATGCCCAAAAAATGGTATATAGAGCCTCATTTCTATTTATACATGTACAAGCTGGATCTAGTCATTTTATCATGCCGCCGGAAGGATTATACCAGCGAAAAAATTAACTTAAAAAACGAATTGGAAACTGCAAAATACCGCTGGGTCAAGCTTGTAATCTAGGCATTTCACCCCATGTAAGTTTTATGTATATACTTATGAATAAGTTACTAAGATATCCTGGGAATGCAATCAATATGATGCACGGATCATCCTGCACAGTCCATGATGTTTCTAATGATAATACATCGTGTTAGAGACCACCAATTGGAAGCTGCAAAGTATCGCTGGGTCAATCTTTTAGTCTAAGGCATATCACCCCATATTAAATCTATATATGTACTTATAAATAAGTTACTAGAGTCACGTGGGAATGCAAACAGTATGGTACACAGACCATCCTGTACAGTCCATGATGTTTCTAATAGGAATACCTCATTTAGGCAATACTTCTATTGTAGACTTGCACCTTTATTATTGCCCAATGCATATTATACATCTCGCAGTGGATATGTATGACAGTAATGTCAAGTATGTTGCTGATGCACATAAAGGTGTAGACTACTTTCTTTTAAAATAATTGTAATGGTATTGAATATCAATACTATAAGTATTATTCATACATTTAAGAAATCCAAACCGCATTTCAGAGTTAAAGTTCAGGGTCTCAATAATTCAAGTTTAGAGGGACATCCAGGGTATAGGTTCATTTAATCCCTCCTTGTCGCTGTTTAACTTATACACCCACTTTTGTTCTTTCTTGAACAGAAATTTACTGACATCAGGGCAGTGATCAGGTAACAGAGGCTGTTCTAAAACAGCCCAAACAAAATCATTGGGACCATGGCCAACTTCAAGGAAATGAGATGTCAATCGAGTCGCTTGTTTGCGACATCGCACAGTACTCTTGTGCTCCAAAATACTTGTCCTTACTTTCCTTGTTGTCATGCCGACGTACTGCTTCTTACAAGGGCACGTGATCAAGTAAATAAGATTTTCACTGTTAGTTTGTAAATCTGCGCTGTTGCCAGGGTATGTTGGTGCCTATATCCACAACAACTGATTTACACGTTTGTGGACATACTGAACAAGTCCCACAGGGGTGGTGACCTTGTACTGGCGGCAAATCCCACAACGTACCAGCGTGGCTCAGTGGTTAGAGGCGGCAGACCCAGAAGCTGAGATCGGCCGTGGACCAGTGTTCGATTCCCCGCCTCGGCGGGTCTCGGGCTCAAAAAATTCCACGGAGTCGACAATTCTCGCTCTGGTGCCTACTCGACTCACGGGGTCACACTCTGCGACTCTGAGGAATAGCTTGCTTAATCTCCACTACGGCCCCTCGCGGCGGGATGCCTGGCTTTCACCTTGTGGATACCCGGCCGGGGTATCTCACAGGGGAATACCAGGACGGGTTCCCTAAGCAAGCGCCTTGAGGCCCCTGGGTTATAGTGCGCTATATAAATCGAAACACATTTACATTTACATTTACATTTACTTCTCTCGGTTCCTTCGTTTTTGGTCTGGTGTGGACCAATTGATCTTTCAGGCTTTGTCCTCTTTTAAATGCAAACAGGTGCATAGGAATGTTATCACCACCTGTATTTAAGATAGACCAATGTTTGCGGATGATCTTTTGAACCTGATTTGACCTTGTATTGAAGGTGTTGACGAACGTAATTCTGTTGGACTTCTCTTTGGGTGTAGTCACTCCGAGAAGGACTTCTCGGTTATTGTTTGATGCCCGCTTTTTTGACTGACGGATTATTTTCAGTGGATATTTCTTTTCTTGAAGTTGCTCCTCCAATTTCTCGGAGTGTATCATGAATGCTTCTTTGTTGGAGCAATTCCGCTGGACCCTGAGGAACTGGCCAAAAGGCAAATTGTTCCTCAGGGCCCTGGGATGGCAACTTTTGTAACTCAATAGTGCATTTTTTGCCATCAGCTTTCTGTAGAGTTCTGATTCTAAGCCCCCTGTTACTGTAGCTGATATTTTGAAGTCCAGGAAGGCTAGATGAGTTTTACTATACTCCACAGTGAACTTCAAAAATGTATTACGAGTGTTCAGCCATTTGTGAAAAGCCAGCAGGTCTTCCTCACTCCCCCGCCATATGACCAGAATGTCATCTATATATCGCTTCCAAATCTGAAGCGACAATAAATAAGGATTGGTCGATGTTAAGACCTCTGTCTGCTCAAAGTTATGCACATACAGATTAGCGAGACTAGGAGCGAAGATACTACCCATACTGGTCCCAGATGTTTGTAGGTAGGTAGTGTCTTCGAACCTAAAGTAGTTGTCTTTCATCGCTGTTTCTGCTAGACCCATAATAAATGACACCGGTGTAATGGATTGAAGGTCTCGTTGTTCCAATAAATTCCCAACTACTTCGAGTGTTTCTGTTTGGGGTATTGAGGTATACAATGACTCCACGTCAAAAGAGACCAGAATGTCCGTGGTACTGTCAAACTGTATGTCAGGAAGTAACTTCAGGACATCTTTGGTGTCCTTGAGGAAAGTAGGCATCTCTCTCACCATTGGGTTTAAAAAGTAGTTCACAAAAGTGGAAAGTGGCTCAAGAATCGAGCCAGTTCCAGAAATAATTGGCCGCCCCGGTGGTGGTCTTTGGGGTTTGTGGACTTTTGGGAGGCAATAAAAATATGGAATGGTAGGGTGAGTGGTTCGAAGGTACTGGCCCTCCTGTGATGTAAACCACCCTTCAGATAATGCCTCCTCCACCAAATGTCCAATAGTGTCTTGTAGTTGTTCGGTAGGATCTTCCAAAAGAGGGCGATATGCCTTGCGATCCTGTAATTGCCGCAAGCATTCATTCGGATATGCTTCGGTGTCAAGTACAACAATTGCACCGCCTTTATCGGCCGGCTTAATTGTGATATTAGTATTAGATGTTAATGCCCGTAAAGCCTCTTGTTCCTTTTTTGACATGTTTATGAAAGGCTTTTCTTGAGTCAGGAAGAGATTTTTTACATCATTTTCAACCGCCTATTCAAATGTTGATACCTTGGCAGGTAGACCCACAACTGGTGGATTGAATGTTGACGGTTTTTTAAGACCAGTATTCTTGTCGGTTTCCATGTCTGCAACAGTTTGTTTGGCAAAGAAGTAATGAAGTCTAATTTTTCTAAAGAATTTGGCCAGTTCAATCTGTGCCACAAAAGGGTCTCCTGTTTGGGTCGCTACGAAACCCAGACCCTTATTCAAAAGACTCTCTTCATCATTGGTTAGTACATGAGAGCTTAGGTTAATCACGAGGCTGTCGTGTTGCTTTGTCCTGCTTGTTCCTGAGGTACCTTCTTCCCACTCCTTAGATGCCGTTTGGCAATAATAACATTCTTGTGAAGGACATTAGAATTCCATTGGTTGAGTGGCAATAAACTTTATTGTTCCCGCTATAAGACAAACACAACCCTAGTCTAATAGTGAATGGCTGTATACACGTTAAACAGCAATCCATGGTGAACAGTTTGTTCTGGCCGGGGCCAAATAAAGATACAGAATAAAAATAGTGAGTTTTTGATTCACAATAGATTAGACTACTCGAGTTGTAGTTTACAAATAGATAACATATTTTAAAAACACGATTAATTATAGCCCAACCTACATTGGTTTTTGATTGTCTTCTTATTTTTAATGCAGAGCGGTGCTCCTCTATACCTGAGCTGCAGCCAGGTGGGGTGAAGCGCCATCACCACAACTAATGGGTGAGTGGCATTGATATCCTGCAGTAGTACCAGAATGTGACACAGTGGGATTACAGAAAAATTGTTACATGATGTTCTACATTTTGACTACATCATTGTATTGTGCATTTGTCTACAAATATGCTAATGTCTATTTGTTTTTTATGTTTTCATGTCTCTCCTGTGTGTTCGTTTCCTCAACATAATGTGACAAAAGTCTGTGGTGGAATTACGTGACCTGGATTTTGCAGGTGACATTTATAACTTCACATTATACTAGCAGTAGCTAACATCGGGTCCTGAAGAAAGCATTGGTACTTTACCATTAGAATGCTGAAACATGTCGACCGTCATTGCTCACAGATATTATGTTATATCTGTTTTTGCACGTTATTTTTAGATTTGGAAAACTGAGAGACAATATTAAAGTAAAACATTACTCAGTATTATCCAATGTAAATTTTTTCACACACACTTCTTTTTTTGCACTGCTTATTCAGTCTCCACTTATATTTAAAACACCATCTATAACATCTAGTACTAAACTACATCACACCAAAGGTTCTTACACAGCCTTGATAACATCAGTAGGCTGTGTTCCTTTGTCGTCTGGGCAAGGAGAACCCAAATGATGTTAAAAAGGGCGGTACAGAGCGGCTACTGATGGGAAAACTTACCCATGCCCTCGAGCTTTAGCTCACATTTATATTCTTGACACACTTGGTTGCACACCTGGTTCTCCACTTTTAGTTAATCTACTTATTGTCTTTCCGCACTGAGGCTTTGCCTTTCACAGTGAGTTTCTTTTTTTTTCTTTGACTCCTAGATATAATCGTTGTTATGGTAGCTATGTACTATATACAGAAACAGGGGGGGGGGGGGGCACTCTCTCCAACTGTCACGCCTAGCGACAGAGACAGCAAATCCACGAGTGGGAAATTCATCCCCACATTCTCCTCCCCTACTTTCTGGAATGGGCATTTCCTCACATATATCTGTTTGCCACAGATTAAAAAGCAAAATTCCCAAGCTTCGCCTCCAGGTTCCCACACGCGTTCTCCAAAGGCAATGCCCTATGGATGAACTGGTCAGAGATATTTGCCTATGCTTTTCCCCTCTCCCACTCATTTCGCTGGAAGTTCAGAAGCTCAGACAAATATCCCTCAAATTAATTCTCATAGCTTCCACATGGGCACGTCAACCTTAGTTCACCATCCTCCTGGAGTTCTCAGTAGTTTCACACCAAAAGCTGCATCTTAATCCTCACTCAGAGCCATGGAGAAATCATGCATCCAAATCCCAAAGGAATTCAACCTTGCGATTTGGCTCCTGAACTCATAGGTTGGATATTTACAATTACCACCAGACTGGTTGAATGTCCAAAAAGAGGCTAGAAAATCTGCTACTAGGGCATGTTATGCAGTAAAATGGAAATGATTTGTGATCTACTGTAACAATAACAATATCAATCCCCTTGCTGCTTCAGTGCAAAACATCATCTGTTATCTCTTACACTTAAAGCAATCTGGACTAGCCTACTCATTCATTTGGTTGCATCTAGCAGCAGTAGCTGCATACTGAAAAAACAGACAACACTTACCTCTATTCACGGTGCCAGTGATTGAGGCCTTTATGGAAGGAGAGTAATACCACCTTGAGTCCCACCTGCACCAGTATGGAACTTGAACATAGTCCCTACAAAGTTAATGGGTCCACCTTTTGAACCAATGCAAAGGTGTCAATTACAGTTCCTCTCATGGAAGGTTGCTTTTTCTATTGCAATCACTTGCCTAAAGAGAGTTGGTGAACTCCAGGCACTAACTATACACAAGCCTCTCTTTCAACTTGACAAAGTGTTTCTTCGAACCAATCCCAAATTTCTTCCTAAAGTGGTCTCTGCTTTTCACATCAATCAATCAGTTGCAATACCTGTGTTTTTTTCCTCAACCTGATTCTGTAGTAGAACAAGCTCTTCACACACTAGATGTTAGAAAAGCTCTACTATATTATGTGGAAAGAACATAAGATTTTCGTAAAACAAAATAGCTTTGTTACTTTTTCGCCACCACACAAAGGCAATCCCATATCTAAATCAGGCATTGCACGATGGGTGAAATGTATCAAAAATGTTTGTTAAATCGAAAAGAACCTTGACAAAACCCCCTAGAGTGCATTCCACCTGCAAAATAGGGGCTAACATGGATTTCTTAGGGAATATTCCCCTAGCTGACATCTGTAAGGCACTAACATGGTCTACACCGCACACATTCACCAAGCACTATTGTGTAGATGTGTTAGCAAGGGAGGCAACAAGCTAATGTGGGCCAGACAGTACTTAAAACACTTTTTCGAACTGGAGCAGCTACAGGTTAGCCACCGCTTTGGGAGTATACTGCTGTATACTCTATGCAAAGCACGTGATCTACTGCTCACATGCCTGAAACGAATAATGTTACTTACCCAGTAAGCATCTAGAGCTGTGGATTCACATGTCCCCACCCGCCTCCCCAGGTACCTATACTTGTTGAAGTTTTCTTACTTTACATACATATGCATGGACTTCTCTATTCTACACTTACTAACTCCATTCTTACCCTCTGTGGGAAAACAATCTAAATATGGATTTGATGCCCATGCGCACTATCACCGAAAGGAGTAGTCCTCTACCTTGTGACTGGAAAGACTTCTTCAAAGAAAAACAACTTACAAACAATCCGACCTAACACTAGATGGCAGGAATATGCAAAGCATGTGAATCTACAGCTCTAAATGCCAAGAACAGAGGCGTACTGGGTAAGTAACATTATCCTTTCTGCACATTTCTCTGATAGATCATTCTGGAAGCTAAGGGGAGCAAGAAACGTCCACCAACCCAACAATCCCCCAATAAAAATGGTACCTCACTTGTGTGGGTAGGCCTAGTGCCCCCGACAAGAAACAGGCCAAAGCGCAACGTGGACACACCACATTTTTACAGTGAAAACAGACCCTTTTTTTTTTTTTGCAAAGTGCCTTGCTGTGGATTTTTAACCCTAGCGTTGCCGGCACCTAGGGAAACATTTATATTTTCGAAAACTAGACACCCAGAGGAATTTAGGAGGGGGTGACTTGTGTGGCTCTCACCAGGTTCTGTTACCGAGAATCCCTTGCAAACCTCAAACCTTATTAAAAAACACTTTTTCCTCACATTTCTTTGATGGAAAGTTCTGGAATCTGTGTGGATCCACAAACTTCCACCCACCCCGAATTCCTTGAAGTGTCTCGATAAAAATGGTACCTCACGTGTGGGTGGGCCAAGTGCCCGTGACAGGGAAAGGCTCAAAGCGTATTGTGGAGACATCAAAATTACATAACACAAACCACGTGGATTTGCATGTGGGGCACCTGGGTGTTTGGCCCCAGCTCGGCGGCCATCTAGGGGAACCTACCAAACCCACACATTTCTGAAAACTAGACACCCTGGGTAGTCCAGGGATGTATGGCTTGGGTGGATCCCTAACCTTTTCCTACCCAGAATCCCCTGCCAACCGCAAATTTAACTAAAATAAAATCCCTTTTTCCACACATTTTTTGTGTGGGATCATTGTGCCGGCACAAATGTCCCACCACCCAGCATTCCCCTTGGTCTCCCGAGTAAAATGATACCTCACTACCAAGCAAACTTCTGTATTTCCGAAATGGGAACAAAATATAGAGTTTAGAAGCAATGGTTATTTGCACACCTCCAAAATCGTGGGTACCCATACAAGCATGTGAATTAGAGGTCATTTTTCACTCTTTATATTTTACCAAATTAATTGCTATATACCCAGTACCCAATGAAAAACCATTAAAGATGCAGCTTAGTTATTGGCTCTGGGTTACTCTGGTTATTGATGAACCTACAAGTCCTATGTATCCTCACACCCAGAAGGATCCAGCAGATGTAACGGTATATTGCTTTAAAATATCTGTCATACTTAGAAGTTACAGAGGAAAACTTAGGCACACATGGCTGTTTTTTTTCAACTCAAGTTATTTTTTTTTTTTTTTTAACTGTTAGTTTCTATTAAAAAGAAACCTTGAAGGACCTACACAAATGACACCTTTCTGAATTCAGAATTTTGTCTAGTTTTCAGAAATGTATAGTTTCCAGTATCCATTATTGCTTTCATACCCATTTCTACCACTAACTGGATGGAGGTTGAAAGCACAAAAATAGGCTGTGTCCCAGTAAAATGCCAAAACTGTGTAAAAATGTTAGCTTGTCTGACAAGTCTGCTTGTCCCTGAAGGTTTTGAAAATGGTGATTTCAGCACCACAAACCGTTTGCAGGGAAAAAAACTGACGCTTCCTTCTGCAGCACTTTTTCCCAACCAGGGAAATCTACAAAGCCTGGGTACCTTTTGAATCCTCAAGCTTTTGGAAGAAAATGACGCAAATTTGGTGTGGATACCTTAGGTGGAAAAAAGTTACAGGGGCCTAAGCGCGAACTACCCTAAATAGCCAAAACAAGGCTTAGCACAGGTGGGGTAAAGGCCTAGCAGAAAAGGGGTTAAGAATTTGGTGCAGCCCATAGTATGGTCACACCTCTACGGTGAGGCGCCAGGCTCTCACAGATTTCACGGTCTATGGACTCTCAGTGAGTATGGAGGAGGCTCTCTCTAGGAGTCTGGTCTACTAGGTATTTCAAATGGTCCAGTTACTTTTGGTACCCACCAGAGATTCGCCAGGAGAGTTTTCCCACTGACTGCCAAATGAGGTGAACCCCAGTTGAGATCTCCTGGGCAGAAGTCCCGTTTGTCATGGTACACCAGGTGGGGTGGGGGGGTAAACGAAGGCCTTCTCAGAGCATGGGTGTTCAGGCCCCGCTTCCTCACCCCCAGGCGTCCCCACCTGACAGTGTGATGCCAAGTGTCCTCAGATTTCTCCTTCTTAAGCTTCATGCCCACATTGAAGGGGTCCCACTGATTTGTTCTGATCAAGCAGGGCAAGCAAGCCTCAATGAGGCCCTTCCTTAAAATTTGGCCTGCCTGCTTCAGTGGAAGTGTAGTGTCACCACTGCTGCCTTGGTGGCCCTACTTGCTCCCATGCAGTGCCAATCCATGTAGGTGTTGTGTCCCCAGGGGTCGGGCTCACTGTAGTGGCATTAGTGCGAGGCGATGAGGTGATGCAGGGCCCAGGCAACTGGCAGGGGCAGTCGGGCTAGTGTGAGTGTTTGATCTCATCGGACTCCATCTTGGAAGCCAAGGCTCAAGAAGGAGGCCGACTGTGTGGCAGTGACTCGCCACTGTTTTTGGCTCTTTGCAGCTCTCCCAAACCACCCCTCCTCACCTGAGCGCTGGGTCCGCTTTCTGGTGTTTGCAAAACTATTGCAGGATCCAACACAGGTCAGGGTTCAGCTGCGGACTCCGTAGCTATCTTAGCTTTTGGCCATCTCAGCCTGTGGCAAGCTATGCACTATGGTCAATCTGGTTTAGACATGTCTGAGAATTAGAGATGGTTATATCAGCATACAGGGATTCCAACAGTTTACAAGAAGTTTAGCAAAGGGCATGGTGTTGATGAAGTTTAGTTGCAAAGGTTCTACCACCATAAGTATTCAAAACAGTGATGGATGAAATGTTTGAATTATTCTCAGCCACTGGCCGCATGCCAATCCATTGTAATTTTGCACACCATCCCACCTCAGTTTAGACACAGCTATTTGCTAATCCGTTTTGACCCGGCTCCAATAGAAACAATCCAGCTCCAACTTCCAAGCCATGTCCTTCCTGAACCGGAAACCAAGGTATCCAGGACCGGTTTTGCTAGGGTTATGGGCTTATCAGCCGAGAATCAGCTTGGTATCCATGACACAGTATGCACGGGACGCACGTTTGGGTATACCTGTCCCACTTAAGTAGATACAATAAGTGTACAAACCAGTGATGAATGGAATGCTTGAATTAATCAAGCACCAGCACAAATACAATTGGGGATCAGGGGCACCTTTGAAGTGTACCTCTACATATAGGGATGGGTTCTGTGAGCAGCCCATTTTGTCTGAGTCAAGCAGGGGGGCTTATATATCTTAGATGTACCCAGTTTATAAAGGAAGTCGGTAGGCCCATACTTATGTTAGTGAACTGGTAGAGCCATTCTATTGAATCAAAGGCCTTAGCAGCGTCCAAAAAGATCACCGCTGCATTGAGTTCAGGGTCAACCTGTTTCGAAACCATGAATAAGATTTGTGAGTTGTGGAGCTCCCTGATATAATGCCAGCTAGATAATAGAGTGCAATCTTAGGGAGTAGAGGAAGCAGTCTGTTGGACGTGTATTTTCCCAGTATATAACATTGCAGTTTATTAGAGACAGTGGTCTGTACTAATCACACTGCTCTGCAGGTTTGCCTGGTTTAAGAATGTGATGAGAAGCGCCTCCCGCATAGTCGGAGGGAGGATTTGTTTTGTTATAAGCTTATGCAAATAATGCCAATAGAAAGGGGTCAGAATATAGTAATATTCCCTGCAAAACTCTACCTGCAGGCCATCCATTTCAGGGGCCTTACCCCGAGGGAGGCCACTGTTTATATCTCCTTGATTGAGAATGTTGGTTTAAGTACTCTCATCTTAAGTCATATGGCCAAACAATGCTGTTGTCTCAAAAGGTTTCCTAAACAAAGGAAAAAGGGGGGGACTGGGAGCTAGTTTGGAAGGTCCAGAGCCCGTGCACCTTGGCAAGAATCACAGATATACAAAATTAGGGCTACTGTTCCTATAGGAGAAGAAAATATATATAGGCAGGTTGTGTGAAACTAGAGCAAGGGCACGGGGGCAGTCGACAAGACTGTCTCATGTTGCCCTCACACATCCACAAGGGAATGTTATGCTTCATCATAGGGCGTTTGCTCCTCGTTGGCCCGGCGCTGCAATGCCCAACGGGTCACTTTGGCAGAGATCTTTTGCCTATAAAAGCTGTTTGGTGAGTGCAAGAAATATTGTTAAGTGGGTGGTGTGATAAGTGTGAAGATGTGAATTAAAACTGAAAGGGGAGGTCACAAACTATTCTTTAATAACTGGACCGCCCTGTCAGACTAAAAGCATTTTAGAGCTGAATGCTACCAATAGGTTCATAAGCATCCCTAGTAGTCAGTACACTACGGTGGGGGTCACAGAGTACCTTGGAGTAGTTACAAGTGAGTATCCTCCCTAAGGTCTCACTCTGAATAATAAGTCAATATGTTTTGTGCCCTTTGGTGGTTATGAGGATCCATGGCGCTTAGTCAGGACAGAAGTAATTAATCTACCCCACAAATATATCAAAGGGGTACTTAACTGTGGTTCACAATCCAACAAAAAAAAGAGTAAAGAAGAATAAAAGGTATCCTGTTCCTGGCATTAGAACCTCTCATTAACCACAACGTCCATTGTTGTGGACCAGAATATCAGTCTGGTATGGAATTTCCATCCAGACACATGACATAAACACAAGACACACACAACATGGATTAAAAAAAACCTTTAAAAAACTGTCAGTGGTTTTCATGAAGGTTGTGTTATTACAGAGTTGTCAGGCTGTGGAAACTAAAGCTGGCATCAGAGTGTAAACATGAATCGGCGCAAGCAGCAGGCATTTGAATTATCGTGTAGAGAAACACCGGATGTCTAGATGCATACTTATGAGCCCCTCGATGTGTGTCATCGGTTTGTTGTTGGCAAAGTGATAGGAGACAAGAGAAGAGCATAGGAGGCAGATGCGTGCGCTTTTAAAAGTGTCATTTAATAATTCATTGAGGCAAGAGTTAAGCTTATTGATATGGGAGTCATATAGATTCTTATAGAATTAATACAAGGATTGGAATCCTTTTGTAATTTTCCCCCCTTCCTAATAGGGGGTGTCAATTGCATCAACAATGAGTGTAATGCCGTTACTAGACCACAGATTCTTCAGAAAGTTGGCTAGGGGTCTGCTGAGATGTTTGCCTTCCCCATTGTTCCATGACAGTCTATCTACCTTGATACTTCAGTTTCCTTAGTGCCACATCATTATACTCCATGATTTTTTTTACCTGGACCTTTGCCTTTTACCGAGATTCAGGGGATTAGGGCCATTTATTTTCCAGCCCTTTGCTCTGAAGTTTGAAGGCCATGTGTCACTACCTTGAAGGCCTCCAATACCATGGCAAACTCAATACCAAGCTAGCGTTAGTTTGAAAGTATTGCAGATCTTCCGGACGCAATTTACTTCGGAACACTTCATCTCTTAAAGTATCTGGTGAGAGTTTTTTCATAGTCTGATTATGGACAGCTATTCTGAGACTCATAGCCGCATTATGACTGGTGCATGGATTGAGAGGGATTTGGCGAGATGTTGTGTGCCATTAACACAGGATCCTGGGTGGATATCCAATAGTCTAGTCTGGACCATAATTGGACAGAGGACACAAACATGTCTTATTTTTTGCTGTCATGTCGTAGATGCCAAATATTTACTAGGCTGTGGTCTATTGTCATAGTCCTCATTGCTGCTTCCGTTTCCCATAATGTGTATGAACCAATACTAGAAAAAGTGACCAGTTTTAATTACTTGGGGATTATTTTTAATTCCTGCGTTATGTTTTATAGGTACCCTAATATAGGCCCAGGTATCATCATACCCCTTCATTACCTCCCCTACGCTACACAGTAAACAAGCCTTTTAGGATTGAACCTTTACCTAGTTCTAGCCCTGGGCGCAGAAGGAGGGTTTCCATGAACAATAGTGTTCTATGAATTCATCTTTAGACTGGCACAGTATGAATGAATATTCATAAGGGTTCTTGGAAACCAGGCAGGGGCTACATCCACCTACATAATATCTACATACAAGGTTCACCCCATACGCCCTCCTCAAATCCAACAATGGCTAATACAAGAAACAAGGGACAAAGGAACCTTAGATACTTCCTGTATAAATACATCACCTCTTGCTAGTGTTAGCCAGAGGGAACCAAGACTTCCAGGGCGACACACTGACCAGAAACGCTGAGGCTCCTGCATGCAAACTCTCCAGCTGACAGTGGTCTGACACATCCTTTGCGGGATGTCCAACTCGAGACCAGGACAGGGTCCCACACACTCTTGCTTCAGGTAATGGAGTGAGACTAAATTGTAGAGGGATTCTTGGCTTCACACCTACTCACATGCTAGGTACACTTAGGTACATCTAGATAGGCATCGTAAGAGTATGTGCTCTTTCTTTCATCATGCATTTTATATCCATGTATGTGTTCATGACTATTGCAAAATGGTAGAACTGTACTATCCTTTTATATTCACTGTACTGCTGATCATATATCTCTGCGACTGTCTAACGGTTGTCGTAGCACATATATTATACATTAGAAGAACAACTGTGCAAGAAATACTTATTGTAACACACCCAACTGTTTCTTCTGTGTACCTCCCAGAGACCGAATAAGTGAGTACAAGTGACTGAGCGAAAAGAAGTACATCTTGGGGGATCAGGGTTTCCTTGATTGGGGTTGCTAGAAACTATTCTCTCCCCAATAAGAGGAGATTCTAGTGGCACTGTGAGCTAGCTAATGCAAATAGGCTAACATGCATGGTCGGGGTGCTCAGTGTTAGTCTGCCACCAATCCTACAGTTTATCCAAACGCGCAGGTCCTGCATGGGTAATATAGGAACTACATTACACCTCCTTAAAACGGAACGTGTTTTTAACTGCAAGGTCACATTATTTTAAAATGAATATAGAGGCTATTTTTTAATTTGGAAATAGGCTGGGACAGAAACTTACTTATTTGTATTAGAGTAAATGTGTTTCTGTGGTACTTTAGGTGGCAGGCCTGTGGGGGGTTTCAAACTTATTTTTACTCCAAAAGGTTGAAAACCTTCAGGAGCACCCCCGCGGAGGTCACTGGTGAGATGTAGGGTTTTGGACTGCTTCGCACTGGGCAGGGTGCTACGGAGCCCATGTTTAGTGCAGCTTAAGAGTACATTCGAGGCCATGGGTTTAGCTGAAATGTTTGATAACCCTCATTTGCTATCCATTGGAAGGAAACAGGTAGCTACTTTGGAAAGAATGGGGCCCCTGACAATAGAATACTACCCTATCAGGGAAACAATACTAGTGGGAAAAAAGGGGCGGGGTTTGCACCGGGTTCAGTGCTGGATAATAATAAAACTTGTAGCCTGTAGACCACTATGCAAACAAGGTGCATGAGACAACATGTATGGAAAAATATATGTTTTTGATTTTATTATAGGGGTTTTGCCTGCACTGTTGTTAGCGAGGACACTCTCTGCCCTGAAGGACGTCCCGAGGACTTTCCGTTCCCTGGAGGGAACCAACGCCTGCTATCCTTTGTGTTGCGGCCTGCGTGGACCGGGACGGGACTGCGAGACCCAGCATTCTCAGCGCGGTTTCCATCGCAGCGCAGCTGGTGTCTCTTCCCGCCCCCAGCACTCCCGCAGGCTAAAGGCAGCCCGTAGCTCCTACCTTACGGGTTTTGCCTGCACTGTTGTTAGCGAGGACACTCTCTGCCCTGAAGGACGTCCCGAGGACTTGCCGTTCCCTGGAGGGAACCAACGCCTGCTATCCTTTGTGTTGCCGCCTGCGGGGACCGGGACGGGACTGCGAGACCCAGCATTCTCAGCGCGGTTTCCATCGCAGCGCAACTTTTGTCTCTTCCCGCCCCCAACACTCCCTACTTAACCCCGCCCCTTCCCGCGGATCGCGAGACGCGCGCGGGCAGTCGCTGGGTGAAGACCGGGCAAAGAGCGGGCCCTCTGTGGCCCTCAGAGGCCGGAAGAGGCTGGGCTGGGCCAGAATCCCTGGTCGGACATCGGCCCGTGTAGGACTATCGGAGTAAGCCCACTGGGGTATTATTTTCTTGCTTAATATGTCTATTGAAGCCCTAACTCCGGAACTTGTTGGTTCAGATAAGCTAGTGAGCTTCATCAATGGGACATTAGACAACTATTTTAAGAAAACTGTTATGGACACCCCCAGTATTCCTACCCTAGCGGAACGACGGGCTGAGCGTCGACGCTTGGTGGAAAGCATGAAAAATAGGTCACTATCTGACTCACCCCTATTGATCATCTCCACCTTGGAGGGGACTTTAATTGAGAATGATTGTACTTTCTCTCAGGATAGTGTTCCATTAATATTTAGAGAGTGTACGCCCATGAATGATACTGGTTCCCAGGATATTGTGAATGCCCCTATTAATCCTATTAATCCTAGTGTAACTAAGGCCACAATTATAACTGAGGCACTGATAACCCCTATCCCTAGGCAAAGTAAACCAACAAGGAACAGGGCTAAGAAAGTTACGCCTACTAAAACTTCTCTGGCCCCCCACCTAATAAAAAAAGGCGGAAAAGGGCTGATTTACCGAAGCGGAAAATAAATCATGCTGATTTTGGGATTAAAGCTAATACTAATACAGGGGGAGAGCGGGTACTAGCATCGGCTCAGGGAACCATGGCTACATCACTTATACATACAAGCCCCACGTCTAAAGTAGTGGAGGCTAGCTCTGATAATTCATCCGTTGGTGTGGCACCACAGGAGTCTCCAAGCCATGTCTTACTCGATAGTATAGAGTGCATAATAAGGACATACACTCTTGCTATCATTGAAAGACTTAATAAAATGGATGATTGGCTCGGGAAGATAGAGCGGGATATGGGTAGCAAGTTAGCAACCACTAAGGTACTTCCTAACCCTCTTTTACAAACTACCCTCATACCAACCCCTTCAAGTACCTCAGTTATAACCCCTACACTTGCCGCTGCCCAGACTATGGCCATGTCACAAGCATCACACACCCCTAGAGAAATTATACCCAAAGCTACCTCTGTATTGTCAAAAAGTAAACTCACATTGCCCCCTGCTGTATCTGCTAGTGGGCCGACGAGGAGCATGGGACAAGCCCCTGGGAATCAGAAGAGGGATAGGGGGAGTGGGAGGCCTACACGGGGGAACTACAGTAAGGGCCCCCTTCCAGAACTTCCACCGGAAGCAGTGCCTTTCGTGGTGGTCCTTACCGGGGTGCCAGAGCTAGAGGCGAACAAACGCGAGGGTTTTGCTCAACTGAAGAATAAAATAATGCATTGGTTGAGCATGTATAGACCCATTGCAAATAACATCAATGGCGAAATCGTCCATGTTCGTCGCCTCCCCTGGCTGGGGGGAAGACCCAAGGACATTGAGGGCGACGTGGTGGTCATAAATTTCAGAGACCAGAATGCTGTCCACTTCATACTTAACTGGTCCTCTGATCATGTTAGTAACCATATCACCCCTCGCCCACTTACATACTTCTATCCACGTTCAGTGGTGTTCCCGCCCCACCACCAATTCCCGCCAGCCCCTCCACCACCTTTACCCAGGCAAATGTATTTAAATCCATACTGTCCACCCGTGTACAATAATGGGTATCCATTAATTGGTCATTATCCTGCAGTGGCAGCCGACCCATATGGGTGGAACATTGTGGCTCCAAGGCATAATTCCTCCTCCCACAGGAGAATGGACCATCTCAAACCTTTCACGCCCTTGGAGACCACCAATAGGTTTGACCTGTTTAGCGGCCTGGAGGATTGTGATTGAAGCCAGCTGGCCACTGGGGAGGTGGGTGAGGGAACACGTGGAGACGGTGGGGGGGATGTGGACAGAGGTATGGTGGAGAGAGGTTCTATTACGGATAATTTGTCTACTGGGTATAATGCTGCTCGTACCACCAGCTGCTATGAAGAAAGTATTGGGCAGCCTCAATGCAACCTGGATCCCTTTTCTTTGGCAGATGTCATTACAACCCCTATGGTCTCATCGACGAGTGGTATTATCCCCCAGCTATCTGATGACCCCCTGATCAGGGACGTATCCTCCCCCCTACATGGGCCCTCCGCCCATTGAGGTTGCAAGACAATCAGTGGGAGGGTATAAGCTGGGGAGTTGGAATATTGCCGGGTGGAATAATAAGGCGGATCGTTTAGGGTGGCTAGAATTTGTAACCCAATTCGATATTTTATGTCTCCAGGAGACCTGGGCAACTGAAGATGTTCGCCTTGATGGTTACGTTGCCTATAACTGCCCAGCCCAGTCCTCCAATATGGTTAGAGCTAGTGGAGGGTTGGTGATACTGCTGTCTGTAAGGCTGCCGGTGCGAGTGAAAACTCATTTGACCGTTGGCCTGCACTCGCAGTTGTTATGGTTGCAACATAGGGATGGGCGGAATGTCCTGGTAATTAATCATTATAACAATGTTTTCAACCATTCAAATACTGGTATAGTCGATGAACTTGATGTGGAGGTTGACAAGTTGTGTGGTCGAAATAGGGTGTCTTTTGAAATTCTGTGGGGAGGTGATTTTAACATTCATATGTGTCCCTTTGCTGGCATGAGGGTATGTGGTTATGGTGGGGAGGACGGGGAAGATCAGGCCCATTTCCTACACTCAGCCTATGGCGATTCTCTCAACACCCTCATGCTTAAATTGGATCTATGCATTATGTTACCTGGGGAAGACATAGAGGGTAATCCGGTACCAACCTTTATAGGTAGGAACTGTGCGACGGTTATTGACTACCTCATTGTCTCCACCAGTATTACTGTTTTGTGCACCACCCCCGAAATAGTAGACTTAGCCCTTAGCGACCACAACTGCTTAACAATGTACCTATCCCTGTGGGGGGATAAGATAAAGGCGTTGCACGGTATAGTGTCAGACGTAATTACACACAGATCAAATGGCCCTAGAATCAAATGGGGTAGGCACAATGAGGAACGCCTATTAAGTACCATAGTGTCAGCTTGTCTAGATGAGGTAGAGTACTGTCTTGAGCCTGATATAGGTAGGGCTGGCATATTAGCTAGCTTTGACACCATCAATAAAAATATTGCTAAAATTTTAACTGGTACAAAGCCCAAGGGTACCGGGACCACCTGCGGGTGGTTCAATAGGGAATGTACTAAATCCCTCCAAAAATTAAAAGCTGCTCTCAATTGTAAACCTAGGGATAGGGAAGCAGTCAGGGCCCTAAGGAGGAACTATACAATTCACCTGAAGGCCAGGAAACAGGAAACAGGAATTAAGGGAAGAAGCCTGGGACAACCTGACTAAGGCCGTGGATCTTAGGGATACTAAGTTATTCTGGTCCACGGTCAATTGTCCATTTCTTCAGAAGGATGAATTCCTGGTACTGTCTGCCCAGGTGAGCGAGGAACAGTGGGTGGCTCATTTTTCTAGCATCTTTAACCCCGATGGATTAGATGCAGGGAGCGTTAGGGATGCTGTGGCTGACATCCCCTTACCCCTTAATATCACAGTCACCGAGGTGGACGCGGCCATTCGGTGTAGTAAGGGGGGAAGGCACCGGGCCCCGACGGGGTACCCGTGGACCTTTATAAAGCTGAGGTATCCCTTTGGAGCCCATTGCTGACCAAGGTGTTTCATGCAGCAGCAACGACCTCGGCCCCACAGGTCTGGGGGGAGTCCATTATTATCCCTATCTACAAAAAAGGAGAGAGAGGAGAGGCAAAAAACTATCGTCCTATCTCACTCCTTACTGCCTCCCTTAAAATCATGAGCAGGGTGTTATTGAGCAGTCTGGAGGACTGGGTTGAAGAAAAGGGTGTCCTTGCGGACTCCCAGTTTGGATTCCGCAAGGGGTTAGGCACAATAGAACAGTGCATAAACCTGGACCTCATCATAGGCAAATATACACGCGCTAAGCAAGGCTCACTGTTCCTTTGTTTTGCGGACCTCTCCAGTGCCTTTGATTTGGTCGATCATGGTCTTCTGTGGACAACTCTACTGGATATGGGCGCCCCTCGGGAAATCATTTATTTTCTGGCACAATTGTATAGGAAGCTATCGGCAAAGATACGTTATGGGCAACTGGGTGAGTGTTCCCCTAATATCCCTGTAGGCTCTGGTATCAGGCAGGGATGTGTCCTTGCCCCCCTTCTTTTCTCCCTTTTTATCAATGCCATTGAGTCCGAATTACGTGCTGTCAGTGCTGATGCGCCGACTGCTGAAGGCATATCCATCCCGGTACTGCTTTATGCTGACGACACGGTCCTACTCTCTAGAACCCCTGTCGGGCTGCAGAGACTCATGGATAAATTTGTAGATTTTATCAATGGGAGAAAATTAAAAATTAACAATTCAAAAACTTTTATTATGGCCTGTGGCAAGAAAGTTAAAAATGTAAGACCTTTTACAGTTATGGATCAAATAATACAAGTGGTTGACAAATTTTGCTATTTAGGTATTACTTTTAATAGTGGGGGCATATGGGCGTCCGAAGTGACTAATGTAAGAGCTAAAATGGGCAAGTGTGCTTTTGGCATTTTTAAGTTTGCTTCCAAGTTAGGCTCCAGGCGTATATCCGATATGTTGTATTTATAGCGTCATAAATGTGTTGCCTTGGCCCTCTATGGTTCAGGGGTATGGGGCCACTGTAATCATAATATGCTTCAGGTGGAGGAAAATAAATTTGTCAAAAAGCTTCTTTGCTTACCACCCTCTGCCTCAACCAATCTGATCCACCAGGAGGTTGGTCTGGAACATCTTTCTGATCTAATAAGTCTTAGACCACTTTTGGTGTGGAGATCTATTTGGTTCAAGGAGCAGACAGGGTTTACAAGAAAGATTATCCTAGATTGTCTCCACATGGACAAGTGTTCCCGTATCCCCTGGCTTAATTACATCATCTGTGTATTTAAGGATGTCTTCAAATTGCACGTTTGTGATAATCCATCTAGTGTTATAGACATCCCTAAGAAAGAACTTAAACATGTCTTTATGAGGGCTAGGACCCCAAAGCGTAATGTTGCCACTTCTCAGTACTCTACACATGTTTTTTATGATAAGTATAACATGTTGGAACCGGGTTTCGCAGGATACCTTAAAATGGTTACCATGCGCTCTCACCAATATGTACTGACAAGACTGCGGATGGGGACCGTTCATACGCTTGTCGCGTGCCCGCATATTAAGACTCACACCATTGCCCCTTGCCCATGCGATGGGACCTCAAAGCAAAGCCCGGAGCATTTTTTATTGATATGCCCATTTTATCTTCATCTTCGTAAAACCTACCTGAAACCACTTTTCAAAAGATATAATGTATCCACTACTAATTCTGCCATGAGGCTTTTATTTGCACTTGATTCGCAGGACATTTGTTTTTTCACCGCTGTATTTATTTTAAAGTCGGTACATTTGAGGAAAAATATGTCCTTTGTTAAATGAGTATTTATAAATCAGTTGCATTTTATATGTATTTTATCGTATCATGTATGTATGTACTTTTATGATTATTGTTAACAAATGATCGAATAAAGTTTTTGAATTGAATTGATTTTATTATTTTCTCATTTTATGCATACTGATTGTCCATTTTATCTGACACTAGTCCTATAAATAACATATATTGATAGTCAAGTCAAGTAAAAAAGGCTTTATTTCGATAAAAATTATTATAAAAGCTTCACAGTAAAAATACACAAATTCATTTGTTTTAAAAAAGAAAAAGGAAAATACAACAATTTAATTACATTTAAAAAAGTCTTAATTTTCAGATAAAAGAAGCATATCATAAGTGATTGATTAAAAAAGAATTAAACATTTTCTTTAAGCCTTTTGCTTCTAATGCACCAGGCCCAAGATAAAAATGTAGAAAGGGTACAGACATACAGTGGGCGAGAGTCCGACATAAGAATGCTTAATGCCTCAATGTGGTGCCTGATCCCTAACAAGCGGCACAATTGCTTAAGCCATCTTCTTCTTGGTTGGGCATACTCCTGGCACTCAAACAGAAAATGTGCCACTGTCTCTTGTCTAGATATGCAAGTGGGGCAAAACTCAGTAGTCTGTGCTGGTGGTTTCCACTGAGATGTAAAGGCATGCAGAGGAAGAGTCCCAGTTCTGAATTTAAAATAAAGGGTCCTATCAAATGGTTTCTCAATGATATCCAAGTAAAGTTCCCGAATTGGTAAGTCCTTGAATTTCAAAAAATTCTCCGTAAGTCTATCCAATGTGGGATTAGTACTCCGTTGAGTCAAAATCCAATTCCAGTACAGGCTCTTAAGTGTTGCCTTTGGTGGAGAAGACCTATTTGCCCAGGCTTCACTTAGGCCCAAGTTGCACAAAAGGGATTTCAAAAGGGATTGATATATTGATAAACATTAAATATCAAACATAAATAATTATCTCTATTATGCAAAGATAAACATTGTGATCATGATTAGTCAAACCACCGAACAATATATTACAAATGACCCTATATGAATGTGTAACTACAATTGTTGCACTCGAGTGAATTCCGCATGCAACAGGAAAAAAGAGAGAAGACAAAGATAAGGCTTGTTAGCCCATTCTCTAGACATTGGTTTGGTTGCTGGCTACCAACGCGTTTCGGCTGTGCCTTCGTCAGGGTTTGTTCTTTTACCAGTGGTTACTACAAAAGAGAAAGTTACAATGAACAATTCTACTTACTAACTCCAATTAATTTAATTCAGAAGTGGTCTACAAGCTATACAACTAACTTACTAAATATACACACGTGCCAAACTGCATCTTAAAATATATTGATGTAAATTGTCTTTGAACTTAGTCAAACCCCAGCTGTGCCCATCAATGTATAACAATATACAGTAAAACAAGACAATTACTCACAAAAACACATTCCCTGTCTAGCCAGAGATCTAGTGGGTGTGAGTCCTCACTAAAATTGTCAAAAGTTTACAATTATATTAAACCATTAAAAAATGTTCCTTCTTAATTAATTAGAGAAGTGAGGTTACTTCAAGCATGGTTTAGTATTTTGTCGCAACACTCACCCAATTTGATTGCCTCGTGGTTTGATTTTTAAGCGGTAACTGCTGCTTGCACATCTTTTTCAATAAATTATCATGCCAAGCAACCCTTATGGTGACTGGTTGTAAGGCAACCTTATAGACCAGCTATCCTAGTGGTAGCGTGGACAAAGCAGTCTTAGGCTAAACTCTGAAAGGCATGTGAAGCAAGCTGTTTTACCATATACAACCCCCTTGAATACCAAATGAAAGGACACCACACAGATATATATTGAAAATATATATATATATTTATTAACTACAAATATCCCCTATACTCTTTATGAGCACAGAAGCACGAGCGTTAAAACACAGTTAAAATACACAAAAGTTGCACAATATGGATGAGCCCTAAGGGCCACCTAAACCAGGCCCTGGCCAAAACAGGAGCTGTTGTGGTCCTAAGTGGAATTGCCTCTGGGTACCTGGTGGCATGGTCCACCACCACCAGTATGAATCTGTGCCCAGATGCTGTAGGGGGATCCATTGGACCTACAATATCAATCCCCACTCTTTCAAAGGGAACCCCCACCACAGGTAGTGGTATCAGGGGGGCCTTTGTGGTGCTACCTGCTTTACCACTGGCTTGGTAGGTTACACAGGAGCGACAAAACTCCTTGGTGTCTTCAGACATGTGAGGCCAGTGAAAGTGAGGGACAAGCCTGTCCCAAGTCTTATTCTGGCCTAGGTGTCCTGCTAAGGGAATATCATGGGCCAAGGTAAGAAGGAAGCCCCTATATTGCAGAGGTATAACCAACCTCCAGGTTGTACCAGGCTTGGGGTCTCTACCCTCTGAAGAAAGGAGTCCATCATCCCAATATACTTTATGGGCACCTTGAGCATTCCCAGCAGCCTCAGCAGCAGCCTGCTGTCTGAGGGATTCAAGAGAAGGACAGGTTAACTGAGCCTGCCCCAAGTCTGCCCTAGAAGGTCCCCCTGTCCCCAGAAACTCAACCTGATCAGGCTCAAGTTCTTCAGAGACAGTTCCTTCAGGGGTCTCAAGATCAGCTTCCTGTGACGGCTGATCCTCACTTGTAGGCAGTTGGGAAGGCACAGCCTTTACCCTCCTGTTCTTCTTCTTGGAAGATGCTTGGTCCATTGTTCCAGGATCCAAGAACTGAGGTTCAGAGAGGCACTTTTTGGCCTGTGACCTGGTCACAGCAAGGACATGTGATGATATCCCTAACATCTCTGCATGAGTCCTGTTCTCAACTTCTGACCATAGAGAGCTCTCCAGGTCATTGCCCAACAAACATTCAACTGGGAGATCTGCACTAACCACAACTCTTTTTAGGCCAGTTACCCCTCCCCAGGAAAAGTTAACATGCCACACTATGGGTAGTGGTGACATTGCTGGCATTGGTCACCAGGTAATTATCACCTGGCATGTATTGTCCAGGGTCCACAAAGCTAGGTGTCACCATAGTGACACTGGCACATGTGTCTCTGTATGCTTGAGCCACTTTGTCATTAATCAAAGGTGTCTGTCTGTATTTGCCCAGATTACTGGGACTTATGGCAGGGGCCAAATCTATGTCCCCCTCACAAATCAGAACAGCCTGTGTAAGGGTTCTGACTAGGTCAGAATCTCCTTCAGTTCCCAAGGTGATACCCACTACCCCCTTAGTTTGTGGTCCAACACTGCTAGCTGTACTAGTGGGTGCAGGTGCCTTAGGGGCTGCAGTGTTGGGGTCTCCACCCTTTTTACACTCACTTGTCCAGTGAGAGGTGTTTTTACATGTACTACACCAGGGTTTTCTTTGACCTTCTTTCTTCTTCTTCTTGGAAGTTTGGGACCCACCCTCTGTATTAGTTTGGGGCCCTGTTGAAGACTTCTGGTCTTTAGCTTTCTGCTCCCCACCCTTCTGGTCTGTTTTCTTCTGGTCACCACCCTGGTTCTGGTTCTGGTTCTTTTGCTTAACTCTGGTTCTAACCCATTTATCTGCCCTCTTTCCCAATTCTTGGGGAGAGGTCAAATCTGAGTCAACCAAATGTTGATGCAACTGCTGGTTCTGATAATTATTTAAAATGTGTTCTCTCATAAGCAAATTGTACAATCCTTCATAGTCTGCAACCTTGCTTCCCAGCAACCATCCCTCCAGAGCCTTAGTGGCACACTCAACAAATTCAGACCAGTCCTGAGTCTGTGTCTTCTGGGTGTCTCTGAACATTAACCTGTACTGTTCAGTGGTTAAGCCTAACCCATCAATCAGAGCACTCTTCAGGACCAGGTAGTTTCTAGAATCCCCATCACTAACTGTGAGGAGTCTGTCTCGGCCTCTACCTTCAAAGGAGAGCCACAAGATTGCTGCCCACTGCTCCTGATGGATCTGCTGTACTTTGCAGGCTCTCACAAGTGCAGTCATCCATTTGTGGATATCATCCCCAGCTTTGTAGGGGGGCACAATCTTACTCAGGTTTCTGTTATCAAAAGACCTGTCTTTATCCTTGTGGATAATGCTGCCACCAGTGGGTTCTATTACCCCACTCTCTCTAGGCTGTCTTGCTCTAGAAAGTTTCTCTGGGGCCAGGGCAACTTCTAATTCTTGTCTCTGGATCCTAAGCTCAGCCTCTCTCATTTTGGCCTCATGTTCCCTTCTCTGAGGGCTAGTCATCTCCCTTCTGGAGTGACCATGAGAACCTCTAGAAGCCTGGGAGGTATTGTATTCACCTGAGTGATTCCTCCTCCTCCTATGCTCCTGGTTGAGTCCACTTGGGTGTCTGGGCAAGGTCATCCTTGCTTCAGTCCCAAATACACTTAAGTTACCCTGGCTGAGCCTGCTGGCTGGCACCTGACTAAGTCTACCATCATCAGAGTCACTGCTCCCCCCTTCTGTCTCCTCTTCTTCTTCCTCCTCCTCATCTACCTGAGGAGCTCCAGTGACTTGGTCATACTCCTCTACCTGGACTATGGGGACAGGGGTATCAGTATTGTCATCTTCAGTGGGAGAGCCTCCTTCAGCATTCCCTGTGGGGTCTGCTTTAGAGGTCTTTAGAGCCTCAGACTAGTCTAAGAGCTCTCTAAGGTGGTCTGTAGTAGGGGTTGGCCCTGTCCTAAGACCTCTTAAGGCACAAAGCTGCCTTAGTTCCTTAAAGGAGAATATAGCAAATTTGGATGGTGCCCTTGGAGGGTCACTCTCAACAGAGACATTACCAGTGGAACCCTCTGCTCCAGACATTGCTCTAGTGTGGGTGGATATGTTGCAATCTACCTACACTGGTGTTTACCTACTAAATCTATCTAGTAGTTGTAGTCAGGGTGTGCTACTCCCTATCCTCTACAACAACTAAGTTCAGTAGAACTTAAGTATACTAGTCTTGTTTTATATGTACCTAGCAGGTACCTGTATGATCTTTCAAATGATACTCTCAAAGATTGTAATGGTAAAACAACAGCAAGCTCAAATCCCAATCCGCTGCTCACCAATGTGAGAAGTTGGCCTGGTATATGATGCTCACTAGTTCTAGTGATCACCTTGTACCATGCCAAGCAACCCTTATGATGACTGGTTGTAAGTCAACCTTATAGACCAGCTATCCTAGTGGTAGCGTGGACAAAGCAGTCTTAGGCTAAACTCTGAAAGGCATGTGAAGCAAGCTGTTTTATCATATACAGCCCCCTTGAATACCAAATGAAAGGACACCACTCAGATATATATTGAAAATATATATATATATTTATTAACTACAAATATCCCGTATAGTCTTTATGAGCACAGAAGCACAAGCGTTAAGACAAAACACAGTTAAAATACACAAAAGTTGCACAATATGGATGAGCCCTAGGGGCCACCTAAACCATATACTAAGAAAGTGGTATAAGAGATACCAATCGAAAAGGAAGTAGGCCTAGGGCCTTGGGAATCGCTGGAGCTGATCGGGACTAGCAGTGACTAAGTCGGGAAAGGCCCTCGGGACTCGGGTGCAGTGTTTAAAGTGCACGCATTCACCAATGGATTGTCTATGGTGCGTAAAAGTTACAAAGTTAGTTATTAAGGAACCTTCCGAGTGACCTAGAGGAGTGAAACTTTAGACACAGGCACTAGAGGTGTGTACCAGTGTGGGAACACCGGCGTTGCTGAGTTACCTCACCCACAGGAAGCGGGTGCGAAGTAGTGTCGGGTTTCGTCACGCAGGTCGATGGTGCTTGGAGCTGAAGATGCTGCAGGCGGCTCGATGTGAAGAGTTCCGGTGGATCCAAGGGTGGATCTGAAGTGGTGAAGACCTGAAAGCAGAGGGGACAATGTTCAAAGTCACTAGCCAGTGACTACAGTGGAACCAGGATGGAACCAGGCGATGTCGGGTGCAAACAGGCGATGAGGTGTAGCTTCTCTCTGCAGCCACGTGGACACGAAGAGGTCGAGGACGTCCAGGCGTCGGTCACGAGCTGTCCCACGAAGGCTCTAGCTGATGGCGGTGTCGGCAACTTGATCGGATGCAAGCCACGCATGAATCGAAAAAGGCTTATCACTCGGACCAGCAAGGTCAGAGCGGGTGCTCCCTTTTACAGGAGCGAGGGCAAGTCTGGAGCAACCAGACCCGCAGTGTAGATTGTAGGTTTTGTCGCCAAGATGGCCGCTGACCACGTGGCAAGTGGCCGGGGTGGCGCGTCGAGTGGCACAATGCAAAAGGGCCCCACGCAGATCGTGGAGATGCTGGGGGGCTGATCTTCGGTGCAAGGGCTGCTCGGTGGTAGGGGTTCTCAATCCCCAAAGCACAGCGTCGAGGGTGCCTCGGGTCCTGCTGAGTCAGCTTCTCGGGGGTCCGGTCCCACGTCTCTCGGTGCCTCCACGGGTCCCTTCTTTGCAGGGATTGTGGATCGGGCTGTGAGAAGTCTGGGAGTCTGGGTCTTGTCAGGCTCTGGGCTCCGGCGGGAGGCGGCGGCAAAGCAGACGTCGAGTTGCTGGATGGTGCCTGTGTTCACAGGGTGGCCACAAGGGAGATGCTCTTCAGTCTTCTGTGCAGCAGAATGTCGAAGTCTGGCGTCTTCTTAGTTTAAAGTTGATTTCAGGATGATCTGAGGTGCTATGGCACTGCTCCCACTCTTATTCCCAATCTGAGGGGTGGATCACCTGCTAGGTCCCTCCTCTGGGTGGGACCAGGAAGGGGGGCGGTTACACCCCCTTTCCTCTGTCCAGCTCCTCGCCAGGCCTGGGTCTGGAAAGTCCCAGGACCGGTTTGGACTGGCTTATGCACGGGGACACCTTGTGTGCCCCGGGCATGTCTGATTCTATTCAGCCCTGTCCTACCCAATACACAAAATCCTGTCTGGGGTGGTGCTCTCACCTCCCAAGGCAGGAAACCCTTTGTCCGAGCCTCCCTCAGGGCTAGATCCAACACCGTTTTTTAGCTCACTGCACCATCCCAGTTTCAGAACCTGACTGTATGCAAATTAGTCTGTTCCTGTCCCAGTGCATGATGGGAAAAGGGCAAACCAAACTACAAAAGCCAATTCTTACACTGGGAAGGAAACAAGCTCCCGGGGACCGGTTTCTGGCATTACAGCCGTCTTCGGCCCGGTTTGCTTGAATCCTGATGGTGCAATGAGCAAGGGTCTCACATCTGAGAATACCCTTCCACGCTTAGGGTGGACAAAAATATTTACAACAAGGGGTGGTGAGGGACAGAGTCTCTGAATTAAGCAGAAAGCTCTCACCCAGTCAAGAGATCAGGGCTAGATCCAACACCGTTTTTTAGCTCACTGCACCATCCCAGTTTCAGAACCTGGCTGTATGCATATAGCCAGGTTCTGAGCTGGGATGGGGCAGTGAGATAAATAACGGTGATGGATCAAGCCCTGATCTTTGGACTGGGTAAGAGTGGTCTGTTTAACTCAGACACTCTGTTCATCACCACCCCCCTTTTTGTAAATCTTTTTTGGCCACTATAGGTGTGGCAGGGTATACTCAGACATGAGTCCCTTTCTCACTGCTCCATCAGGATTCAAGCAAGCCGGGCCGAAGAAGGCTGAAATGCCAGAAACCGGTCCCCGGTAGCTTGTCTCCTTTCTGGTGATGAATTGGCTTGGTAGTTTAGTCTGCCCTGTTCCCATGATGCACTGGGCCAGGGACAGACTGATTTGCATATAGCCAGGTTCTGAGCTGGGATGGGGGCAGTGAGATAAATAACGGTGATGGATCAAGCCCTGATCTTTGGACTGGGTAAGAGTGGTCTGTTTAACTCAGACACTCTGTTCATCACCACCCCCTTTTTGTAAATCCCTCTCTGGAAGGACTCCCAGCAGCAGGAGGTCAGACTTGTGTCTGTGGTGGCAGCATCCATTTTGTGATGCTGAGGCTCTGGTTAACTTTAACCGGGGTTAAGGCTATGTACATGTCGTGTCCCTCTAGAAGGGTGGAATGCTATCCCCGTCGACAGAACTGTCGAGGGGATAGTATTCCAAATCGTATGACACCTTACTCGACATGTTTTGATAAAGCTAAACCAAAGTTAGCATATAACTGCGAGGATTATAATGCACTTAAGAGTATATGGTATGGCACTATCCCGGAACAGCTAAGGGAGTTGGTCCCGGCAGCTGCAGACAGGCTCAGCTCATGCTAGAGCACCATCTGTTATGTTATGTTATGTTATGTTATGTTATGTTATGTTATGTTATGTTATGTTATGTTATCCTGATTTATTGAGCGCACAGCTGCCCCAGCAAAGGGCTCATCTCACATGAAACCACGCACTCTGTCCCCAGGATTGCAGGGGCCTTCCATAGGAATGGCTTATAGGTTAACATGTGTCCAGTTAAGGTTAGATATAGGGATACTATATCTAAGCAAGAGGGGATTACACCAACTTACCCCAGCTGAGTGATCAGCCAGTTGTGTCAAATATGGAGGCCAGGCCAGGGGTGGCACAATACATGCTGCAGCCCCTGGTAGGCCTTGGATGCACCTATGCCCTGGGTACCTATGGTACACTGTTACAGGGGCCTATAAGGTGAACCAGTATCCAATTCGTAATGCACCTAGAGTGCATTGGCATTAATTTAGAGAGAGAACAGCAGGCTGTGGGTCTGATTAGCAGGCCCACAGCCACATTAAGTCATAAACCAGTGAAGCAAAAAGCAAAAATTTGGGGTGACCATAGGATAGCAGACCCTACTCTCCTACAGTGTTGCGCTCGGATGTTTTCAGGTTGTTGTCTTCTTGGAGAAGTCTTTTTAGTCACGATATAGGTGACTCCTCCCTTGGACAATACTGCGCATGGGCATCGGCTCCATCCTTAGATTGTTTTTTCCGCCACTGGGTTCGGAAGAAAGTTTCTCCGCTCCGGCTAGGAAAACGTTTTCAGCAACTTCGAAGCGCAAAAACTTCCTATAACTAATATCGACATTGAATATACAACTTTCGACACCATCAACTCAATTCCGGTTCATCGACGTGGGCCGCTGGGCCTATCGACGCCATGCGGCCTACACCACATGGAAAGAACTCTGTTCAAGAAATGCCCGGTATGCCGAGCAAAATTTCCACATAGCGATCATCACGAGGTCTGCAACCTCTGTCTATCGCCAGATCACGACGAGTCGACCTGCACAGCTTGTGCATCCTTCCGATCGAAAAAGACCATCCGGGATCGGAGGGCCCGTCGACACGAAATGAGTAGATCAGCCCCAGCACCGGAGGATATCTTCGACGACGAGGTTCCGCTCGTTCCGGAAGAGGATTCCCCTGATCTCCAGATCATATTAGAGGCAGAGGACTCAGATGACTCGATTCCATCACGTCACCCCGTGAGTACTTCTGCCCCTGCACCACATGCACTGCCCAAGCCAAAGGCGAAGGTCCGCACTCCACCCAAAGGGCCCAGTTGAGACCAAGTACTTCCTTCTAAAGCCCAGCCTTCGAGCTCGCCTCCGAGGAAAACAACTACGCCTTCAGGTGCTTCGGCACCGAGCAAGCCACATGTGCCGATTCCACCACCTCCATCGGCACCGAAACACAAAGATCCTTCGACACCGAGGCCGAAAGAACCTTTGGCACCGAAAGCGAAAGACCCTTCGGCACCGAAAGCAAAAGATCCTTCGGCACCGAAGCCTAAAGAGGTACAGGCACCGAAAGAAGCTCCGTCTCCGAAGCCGTCCACTTCCAAAACTAAAGAGGGGAAGCCAGCGCCCGACGCCACAAAGTCGACGAGGCCAGCTTCCACTCCGAAGACTCCAGCTCCGGTGCCAACACCCACAAAGCCTGATTCTGAGGTTCCTAAGTCCTCGGACACGCCTGCCAAGCCAAAAACAACACCTTCGGCACAGCAAACTTCGCCACAGGACGCTGTAACACCTCCCAAGGCAAAACGCCAAAAACAACCTCTGTCGGAACCGAAAAAGTCGACGCCGAAGAAGGTTGTAGAGGAAGATGAACTGTTTAGACCAGATCCTAAACAAAAGAAGATCTACATAAACCCAAAGACTGGACATGTAGGTGCTATACCTCATAATAAGTGACCAGCAGAAACACCACCTCCATCTGTGGTTCCTGCCAAGAAGGACTGTGCAACTTCTCCTATGCACCCTCTCTCTCCAGTACCTCCTTCCTCTCCTGTCCCTCCTTACATATCACCTCAAATCTCTCCTGTCCCCTCTCCTGCATCATCACATTCACCACAGACTGATGAGGTGCATGACTTAGGTGGTGGGGAGGATCCACATGCAGACCCAAATATATATTCTTTAGATGAGGATGTTTATACTTTTCCACCACATAATGTGATTGCTATCCCTGATCCATAGTTATACCCGTCAAAGCCTTCTCCTCCAGAAGACAGCATTGGTTTTAATCACCTCTTACACAGAGCTGCTCTTTACCACAATGTCACAATGCATTCTGATGACATTGAAGAGGACTTTCTGTTAGATACATTTGAGCCATCACACAGATCTACTCAAATTCTTCCCATGATCAAAGGAGTCATTAAGCATGCTCCAGAAATATTCAAAGATCCTGTACGCACTAGGGTACTAAATCCAAGAATAGAAAAGAAATATAGGCCTGCACCCGCTGATCCAACCTATATTAAAGGACACCCTCCATTAGACTCTTTAGTAGTGTCCAATGCAAGAAAACAAGCAAATTCACAGTGAAACGCCCCAACCTGACAAGGAATCCAGAGTTATTGATGCGTCAGGTAAAAGAATAGCGGCACAAGCTACAAATATATGGCGCATTGCAAATACGCAAGCCCTTCTATCACGTTATGACAGGGCTCATTACGACCAATTAGAGACACTACTACAACACCTTCCAGATCAATATAAAGATCAGGCAACAGAGCTCATACAAGAAGGCAAATTAATTTCAAATGCCTCAATAAAATGTGCACTAGATGCCGCAGACACAGCAGCTAGAGCTGTAAATACTAGTGTCATACTCAGAAGACGTGCGTGGTTGGGATGTATGATGTTAGCACGCACACTTTTACCACGCATACCATTACCACGCATTTTTTACAACGCGATACCTTTACAACGCATAGTGCTTTGGGTGCTGGATAGTGAATAGTTTAATTTACTATTCCAACACCAGTCCCCGTGGACACTAGGGAAGGTTATTGGATAGTAAATTAACCTATTCACTAGCCATTCCCTAAGTCAGATCGCCTCAAAGCGCTATGAGTTGTAATGGTATGCTTTGTAACAGATGCGTGGTAATGGTAGTGCGTGCTAAAAGATGCGTGCTAAAGGTTGTATACCGCGTGGTTGCGCATTTCAGGGTTCAAACAAGAAGTGCAAACCACAATTTTGATCCAGCCTTTTAAAAAAAGCCAATTATTTGGCCCAGAAGTAGACACTACACTGGAGAAAATGAAAAAAGACACAGACACTGCAAATTCAATGGGAGCTCTACAGTCCACACAGACTAGAGGTTCTTTTCGTCGCTCCTTTTATAGAGGAGGCTCTAAACAGACTTGAGCAGATCCAACAACATCTTTCAAAACTCAAACACAAACATCCTCTAACAAAGGGTATTTTAGAGGAGGATACAGAGGCAATAGTAATAAGGGAAGAGGTTGCGGTAACAACAGCAATTGCTCCTCCTCCACAACTAAACAGTGACTTCCCTCTGCTCCCCTAACAGCATTCCACTCCTGTGGGGGGCAGATTAACACAGTTCCTGCCTGTCTGGAACTCCATCACAACAGATAGATGGGTGAGACAGATTATCCAACATGGCTACTGCCTTGAACTTACAGCAACCCCCCCAAACATACCACCCAGGCAGCGTCCTATGTCTACAGATCACCTGACTCTGCTTCAACAAGAAGTTCTAGCACTTCTACAAAAAGATGCTATTCAACTAGTCCCATTAGAGGAACAAGGGACAGGGGTTTACTCGCTGTATTTTCTAATTCCCAAAAAGGACGGGACATTGAGACCAATTCTCGACCTCAGGCCCCTCAACCATTACATACAATCAGATAATTTTCATATGATCACTCTGCAACAAGTGCTCCCACTATTGCAACAAGGCGATTTCCTTTCAACGCTAGACCTGAAGGACGCCTATTTTCACATTCCAATTAATCCTGCTCACAAGAAGTACCTACGGTTTTTAATACAAGGACAGCACTATCAGGTCAAAGTCCTTCCTTTTGGTGTCACAACAGCTCCACGGGTGTTCACAAAGTGCTTAGCAGTAGTAGCAGCACATCTCAGAAGACAACAGATACATTTTATTTATTTATTTTTATTTTTGAGATTTTTATTGCGCAAACAAATACCCTGGGGTGTCTCGGCGCATGTGTGAGCTAGCAGGACCATAATAATAGAGTTCACTGGTCAAACAGCCATGTCTTTACGAGCCTCCGGAAGCTCATCAGGTTAGGGGCATTTTTGATATTTAATGGAAGAAGGTTCCAGAGTTTTGGTGTGGCCACTAAAAAGCGACGGTCTCCCCAAGTTGCCGTTCTAGTGCGAGGTACAGGAAGAAGGCAAGTGTTGGCAGATCTCAACAGTCTTTTGGGGGTGTACAGCTGGAGTGCCTCAGTCAGGAATTTAGGTCCTGTGCCATGCACTGCCTTGTAGGCAATGCAGAGGGCCTTGAACTTAATACGGCTCTCTACTCTGAGCCAATGAAGCTGGCGGATGGCAAGGGTAGTAGGCTGGCGGCGAGGGATGTTTAAAAGAGTCCTGGCAGCCGCATTCTGTACCGACTGTAACTTCGACAGCACAGATTTCTGGGTGTTGAGGAAGAGGGCATTTCCATAATCCATTTTGGAGAATACCAGAGTGGTAACTAAAGTCTTCCCGGCAGAGGAGGGGAGATAAGGCAGCAATTTCTTTATTTTCTTTAGCGTGAAGAAGGCAGAGGAGACAACCTTGTTAACATGAAGGTTGAAAGTTAGTTTGCTATCGAAGATGACTCCCAAGTTCCTCCCTTACCTAGACAATTGGCTCATAAAAGCCAAATCATTCCACCAATGTGTACAACACACTCAGCAGACAATTCAACTGCTGCACAATCTATATCTAGGAGCTACCATAAACACATCTACAGCTCTAGCTCATCCCAGTCCAGCCAGGATACAGAGCATTCAAGCCTTAGTCTCCACTTTTCAACACCAACAGTTTCTCCAAGCAAGAGTGTTAATGAGATTATTAAGCATGATGGCATCTTGCATCTTCATAGTGCCACATGCAAGACTGCAAATGCGTCCATTACAAGAATGTCTGGCACAACAGTGGAATCAGGCTCAAGGTCAGCTCACAGACCTGGTGTTGGTAGACAGCCGTACGTATTGCTCTCTGCAATGGTGGAACACCAAAAACTTGACAAGAGGACGGCCGTTCCTCGAGCCTGTTCCACAAATAGTGCTCACAACAGACGCATCCCTCACAGGATGGGGAGCCCATCTCCTACACCATACTACTCAAAGTCGATGGAACAACCCACAAAAGCTGTTCTATATCAACCATCTAGAGCTGCTAGCGATATTCTTAGCACTCAAAACATTTCAACTTCAGGTACAGAACAAAGCTGTCTTAATCCGGACGGACAATATGACAGCAATGTACTATATACAAAAACAGGGGGGGGGGGGGGGGACACACACTCTGCAACTGTCTCAGCTCGCACAGAACATTTGGAGATGGGCCATTCCTCAAAACAAATATCTGTTAGCAGAACACCTTCCAGGGGTTCACAATCAGATAGCGGATCTGCTAAGTCGGCAGTCACAACAGATTCACAAATGGGAACTAAATCCACAAGTTGTGCAGCCATTCTTCCAACAGTGGGGGCACCCACACATAGACCTGTTTGCCACCCAGAAAATGCAAAATGCCCAACCTTCGCCGCCAGGTTCCCACACCCACGGTCCGAGGGCAATGCAATATGGATGAACTGGTCAGGCAGATTTGCGTACGCTTTTCCGCCTCTCCCCCTCATTCCATTAGTGGTGCGCAAGCTCAAACAACAGTCTCGCAAGCTCATACTAGTAGCTCCCACATGGGCACGCCAACCGTGGTTCACCACACTACTAGATCTCTCTCTGGTTCCACATCAAAAGTTACAGCTCACACCCTCGCTGTTAACACAGAACCATGGAGAAATCAGACACCCAGACCCAAACCAACTGAATTTGGCGATCTGTCTCCTGAAGTCTTAAAGTTTGGTTATCTTAACCCACCACCAGACTGCATTAATATCATTAAAGAGGCTAGGAAACCCACTACTAGATCGTGTTATGCTGCCAAATGGAAAAGATATGCAATATATTGCAAACATAAACACATTGATCCATTGATCTAACCGCTGCATTCGACTGCGTTAGCCATGTTAAACTTTGGAGTACTCTAGAAAAGTTGGGTGTGGAGCTTCCCATTGTAAACTTTCTATGAGTGCTACAACAAGGGTAAGGTTTGGGACAGCAGGGGAACTTACGGCACCTTTTAGAGTAGAGAGGGGAGTCAGGCAGGGGTGTGCCCTGGCCCCTTTGCTCTTCACACTCTATACGAACGGACTAGAACACGCCATGCTGGAGGGTTGCCAGGTCTTACCACTGCTGCAGAAACGTCCCATACCTGCTCTTCTTTATGCGGACGACACTGTGATGTTGGCTCTAACTTCCCTCGAACTACAGCGTGCCCTTAACAGATATTATATCTTCATGGCCAACTTAGATCTTAAAATTAATATTAAGACATTTATAATGAGATGTGGGACAGGATCAAAGAAACAAAAGGATATTTACATAGATAAAGTAAAGCTAGATACTACCAATACATACCCGTACCTAGGGATTGTAATTGACGCAATAGGATCTTGGAGACAGGCAATAAATGCTAGGAAAATCCTCTTGAGGGCCACAACGTCATTGGTCAATTTCTCACAAAGGTTGGGAAAAAGGTCCCCTGCTGAAATGCTTCAGATCTATAAAGCTAAATGCGCCAGCACAGCAATATATGGGGTTTTCATCTGGGGATATGCAGGCATTGAAGTCTTCCATATATTACCGATGTAATTAAACTCCAACCGGTTCTGCTATGGCACAGTATTTGGTCACCCCCCAAACATTACTCAACCAGGACCTTCTGAAAGATTGTCTCTGCCTTGATAATGGTTATAAGATCAAATGGCTTATGTATGTTAAGAATGTGTTATTCGATCTGGGTCTTGCAAACTACTATCATAATCCAGCTTTGATAGCACAGATTCCGAGGAAACTGTTTAAAAAACAATGCATGAGCCACTTGGAAGGGCTTAGGCTTATGAGGGAAGTGAATAAATGTTCAGTCCAACATAATTTAATGATTCAGACAACCTTAACCATCCAACCTTATTTGACGTATAATCTAACTGGTTATGATAGGTTTGTCCTCACTCGTTTCAGACTGAATATTTTTCATCACCTAATATCCTTCCCAAAAATCAACAATTGGGCCAAGACCCTTCCAAATGGTCCCTGTGATGACGTTTCTGGGCAGTCATCTTTGCAGGCTGTGCTGTTCTGTAAATTCTATAAGGAACCTAGGAGAAGATGGGTAATACCAATTTTAAAAATTCTAGGTATGAGACAATGTCGACCGGCATTTCTTGCCTTACAATTCTTGGATGCAGAGTGCATTACAAACAATATTGCACATTTCCTAAAATTTTGTATTAGACACAGAAAGAACTTAGAGTAGCTTTGATGCATCATATTGTATATGACTATCCTTGTTTTTATTCATCTTTTATTCTGCATGTGAGACCACGATTTCTGCCCATTGCCTAGCAGTTTTAGTATTTTAAGTTTTATGCAATCATGTAACTGTGATACCGTTTATGTAAAACACTTTTAATTTCTCCTTTTACTGTCCGATTATAATGACATTTTATCAGTCAACTCTAGTTTATTAATCAAATGTTTTAATATATGTACTTTTATGGTTTTTGTATACATAAAAAACTGAATAAAGTGATTTTGAATTGAATAGTGAGGATTCACACCCACTAGATCTCTGGCTAGGCAGGGAATGTGTTTTTGTGAGTAATTGTCTTGTTTTACTGTATATTGTTATATATTGATGGGCACAGCTGGGGTTCACAGACCAGTTAAATCAATATATTGATTTTAAGATGCAGTTTGGCACGTGTGTATATTTAGTAAGTTAGTTGTATAGCTTGTAGACCACTTCTGAATTAAATTAATTGGAGTTATCAAGTAGAAATGTTCATTGTAACTTTCTCTTTTGTAGTAACCACTGGTAAAAGAACAAACCCTGACGAAGGCACAGCCGAAACGCGTTGGTAGCCAGCAACCAAACCAATGTCTAGAGAATGGGCTAACAAGCATTATCTTTGTCTTTCTCTCTTTTTTTCTGTTGCATGCTGAATTCACTAGAGTGCAACAATTGTAGTTACACATTCATATAGGGTCATTTGTAATATATTGTTCGGTGGTTTGACTATTCATGATCATGATGTTTATCTTTGCATAATAGAGATAATTATTTTTGTTTGATATTTAATGTTTATCAATATATGTTATTTATATGACTAGTGTCAGATAAAATGGACAATCAGTATGTATAAAATGAGAAAATAATAAATCAAAAACATATAATTTTCCATACATGTTGTCTCATGCACCTTGTTTGCATAGTGGTCTACAGGCTACAAGTTTTATTATTATCCAGCACTGAACCCAGTGCAAACACCCCCCCCCCACCCCTCCCCCCTTTTTCCAGAAGTAAACGGGTAGCTACATTTTTTTTAATTTAACCACTGTACAGATTTGAGGTTGCAGAGGGCTCAGTCTCTGGTTTCATTTGATAGGTATGTGTTGGTATCAATCTGCAACAGTATGGAACCTTATCTAACTTGGTTTCTGAACCCCATCCACTGATGTTACTTGCTATATTTTAGACTTGGTTTAATACTTGTTAAGGTGTCTTTCCCCTGCCATATGTATGGTCGAATCATTTACCTTTCTCCCATTATAATAATGTTGCTAAACAAGGTACAGGCCATTTTTTATTGTTCTGCTCCTAATATAAGGATTATAGGTATGATTTTCTGGTTCCTGTTTTACGAAAATCACGTTTGAGAACCAATCAGAAAGGCCTGGTGTTCCGACAGAAATAAGGTACTTTAGAAACTTGCCTAGCGGAGTTACATTTTATTAGAAAGGCTGTAAGGATTAGAAAAAGGTATAAACTAATTTCTTTATGAAGCTGATTCTGTCCCAGTTTTAGATCTTTCAGATGTTTTTAAGGTATGAAATGTTTTGAGTATTATTCTCTATGTTCTGCGGTTTGTATGATATTCACTAAGACCTATGCTTTTACGCTATTTCCCTATGTGATTTGCACTATGCATTTCTTGCGTTTTATATCTTTTATAGCTGTTTACCTAATAAAGATTTCTTTGGGTTGGACCTGATACTAGGTAGCTCGTCAGGTGCAGCAAAAGACCGCATTAAGATCACCCCCTCAAAGACCACCTTAGGTGATAGCGACCACCCATATGCCTATAGTGAAGGGGAAAATGTCTCCCATCTCCAGCCTATACGTCGTAAGGCAGATGCCCACAATGGAGCCCTGAAGATACTATACTCTTCCTCTGGAAAGACATTTTCATCCTCTACTATAAGTATATCGTGCAAAAATTCCTCCTATTTTACTCATAGTCCCTTAAATACATTCCAATAAAGAAATGGCATATTATAAATGTGAAAAAAGAATCTGCTTCGAATGTTGTTGACCTTTACCATAAGTTTAGCTTTATGGTCAATTGCCTTCAAATGCTTTATTAAGCTGGCACAGGATTAGAAGACCTCTTTTGGTCTGCAGCTTAGTTTCCCAAATGTACCTCTAAATAATTTTCTGGAAAGGTGGTTGACTCTGCTCTGATGTCTGCAATTCATATGCAATAATAAGATTCTACTGGCCTTACTGGTGTGCAAGCCTGTCTTGATTTTATTAGAGGCATCTGAGTATTGCCACTTGGCTAAAAGCACTTAATTGTTCACAGTTACCTGCCACTGGCTACAATATCTACCTTATTGCTAACATTGAACGGTATGAGGTTGCTCTGCTTGAGTAAGTTGTAATGAATTTCCCAGGGTTCAGTGAGTTTTGATGTATTCTATTTGGTCTCCGCACTCGTTCATTGAAGAAAAAGAATGACTTTGCAGCCCTGTGGCTGTTGGTTATCCTAGTCAAGGGTTTCGAATGGGGGTGCCAACAAGACTCTTGGGTGCAATCTTGGGGTTCCCTCATCTCTAAAATATGTTGGGAATTGCAAGTTCGGTGGGATAGGAAGCAATTTATCATGATCAGCTTCTCCTCCAAACTCTAAGCATGTGAGCCTCTGTCTTATGAGATATTTATGATTTGGACATCAAAGGTATACACACCAAAATAATTTGGTAGCAAAGAAATATGTGGCATCCTGTGATTCTGTTACAAAGAAACAAGGGGCATAGGGACCTTGGGCAGTATCATATTATAGAGAACATTGGTCCCTATTTTGGAACAGAGATCACCTTCATACAATAATCATACTCTGAATAGTTAGTATGTCTTTTGTCCAGCCGGACAAGAATTTATTTTTCATATCAGTGCAAAATATAAGGAGTTGTTTCAAACTAAATGACAAGTGGGCACAGCCGCGACCCACAGAACATTAAGACACAACAACGAACACAGAATGGCCAAAGGGCAAGGTAAAATATGTCTCTACACTTGTGTTTAGAAATTTGCAGACTTAGATCATTACTTTATACACCATTGCACAATATTGCATAATCATATTGCATATAGGTGTCGACGACGTTTCGATGCCAGAGCTAGATACTGGGCATCATCCTCAGGACAGTTAGATCAATCATTGTTGTCTTAAATAATACAATTACTCAATGCCTTTATCGCATTACTGTACACATAAATAACACATGGAAAGAAGGGGGGGAAAAAAGAAGAAAAAAGAAACAAGGTTGTTGATAAGCATGAGTTCTGCTGGGCATATTAAATCAGTGACTTTAGTGGGTTAAAATACGGCGAACTATATCAGTGGAGGGGGGAAAAAAGGGGGATAAGTGACTGGAAATTAAAAACCGACGAGTGGGGTGAATGAATCCTTCATATTTGCAGAGACGCGGGCTCACATGTTTTCATAAGTTCTGTGAAATAAGTTTACAGAAGGTGGTAATTGTGCTCAATTGATAGTCACATATTCATATGAGAAGAGGGAAAACGCACATTACCCTGAGTTCGAGGGCTGCTATTATTGGCGAAAAAATGCTCATAGTGAAGGTTTTTGGAAAATTGGATGGCGCAGTGAACAGTGGATGAAAACGACGCAGTATTTGCCATGGAGCGTAGAAAGGTGAGCGGAAAGGGGTGTCTTTGATGACTATTCATGCATCAGTCACTACCGTTTTGGTTTTTAAAAAACATGCCAGTGCCCTTAATTCTTTAGAGGTGAATTACCTTAAGTGAAATTGTACAAGCACATGTGTGCGGGCGCGATTGCTCGCATTCGGTTCTGGCGGTCGGTCAAATGATAGGACTTAATAAGAGAAGGGGAAGGTTGGAATTAATACTATGGCCTTCAGTTGGGGGCGGCGGGACATCGAAGGGCAGTAATATTGACATAGTTACCGTATAAGTAGTGGAATCCCTCTTAGTCGAGAAATGTCAGATCCAAAAATGTGCGCGATCGCACGATCTGCGAAAATAATTAATTGCGCGAGTTAGGCGCCGGCAATCGGCATAAAAAGGCATGGGAGGTCATAGTGAGAACGGGTATGAACTTCCTTTATAGGCGGGAGCTCAATGGCATGTCCGGCTGCACGATGTGGAGTGAGAACCAGCCTTCACAGCCATGTTGTAGAACTTTTTGCCACAGAAAGAGAGGAAGGACTGGAGCACATTAGTTGCACTAGTGTGGATGGAAAACGGGGTGGCCATTTTAGGTTGGAGTAAAAGGATCGATAGGTGTAATAAGTGGTGGTTGTGAGTGAGCGTGGGTGATAGTAAAAATAGTAAAAAACAGCGCATTTGGCTGGGGATAACAGTCCAATTGCATATATGGCAGATTAGTTAGAACTATCTTGCCATTGAACGAAAAGAAGGGGCTGGGGCACATAGGTTGCACTAGTTGGATGGGAATCGTGGCGGCCATTTTGGGATGGAGTGCAGTAGAATGATAGTTGTATTAAAGGGTGGTGGTATATAACGGCGCAGGTGAGAGTGAAAGAACGGCGCATGTGACTTAAGATAACAGTACATTTAGATTAGTTACATAAAGCATCATTAAAGCAGGGAGGTCCAGTCTTCAAGGCGATTTAGGCCACTGCGGAAGCTGTTAGTCTTTAAAATCCAATGTAGTTCCTCTTTGTTTAGTAGCATAGAGACATCTGCTCCCCTGGGTGGGGGTTTGATCAATGTTATTATTGTCCAGACCAGATCCTTTTCGGTATGACCTTTTTCTGTGAAGTGGTCCACGAGGGGGGCGTTGGCCGTTTTGCACCCCACTCGTCGGTTTTTAATTTCCAGTCACTTATCCCCCTTTTTTCCCCCCTCCACTGATATAGTTTGCCGTATTTTAACCCACTAAAGTCACTGATTTAATATGCCCAGCAGAACTCATGCTTATCAACAACCTTGTTTCTTTTTTCTTCTTTTTTCCCCCCCTTCTTTCCATGTGTTATTTATGTGTACAGTAATGCGATAAAGGCATTGAGTAATTGTATTATTTAAGACAACAATGATTGATCTAACTGTCCTGAGGATGAAGCCCAGTATCTAGCTCTGGCATCGAAACGTCGTTGACACCCATATGCCATATGCAATATGATTATGCAATATTGTAATGTGCAATGGTCTATAAAGTAATGATCTAAGTCTGTAAATTTCTAAACACAAGTGTACAGACATATTTTACCTTGCCCTTTGGCCATTCTGTGTTCGTTGTTGTGTCTTAATGTTCTGTCGGTCCCACTTGTCATTTAGTTTGAAACAACTCCTTATATTTTGCACTTATATGAAAAATAAATTCTTGTCCGGCTGGACAAAAGACATACTAACTATTCAGAGTATGATTATTGTATGAAGGTGAACTCTGTTCCAAAATAGGGACCAATGTTCTTTATAATATGATCCTGTGATTCTGGGCAAATCACTTAATCTCCCCATGCCTAACACAAATGAATGTGTGTCCACATGTAACGTAACTGGTGCTTTGTAAAGCGCTCTGATACCCGATTCAGGTCAAGTTTGCGCTATATAAAACTCTGCAAAAAAAAAAAAAGACAGATACTAATCACTGAACCAGAATAAAATAAAATGTGCTGCAACAGAATGAGGGGTTTAGTTTAAATGATTATTTGTGTTATTTACATATTATAGTATTTCATCAAAAAATTTCAAATGTCTCTCCCTAGAGAGTCACAATGTTTTTGAGTAGTCTTCAGTACAACTCTTGGCATTGAAGACCATGGGATTAGGAGCAGAGCTTTTGTGCCGATGTGTGAGAAACTAGTAGCTTAGTTTCCCATGACTGAAAATCTGTGGTGGTTTTGTTGCTGACTTAAGGAATAATAAAGAATTTGGTGGATGCAGGAAATCTGCCGAAGGCAGCATATGTCATGTCTGGCCTATTTAGAGTGTATAGATATAAACAAATTCAAAATATAGGTGTAGAGCCCCTGCCACTTTTTAGCTGCCATTCAGCATCTATCAAACTCTAAATCCACCTCTTGGTGTGCTGGAAACCTAGCACAGAGACAAATCGGTGAAATATGACCAGTTCAGGTGTACCCTTATAATAGGAAGAAAACAATTATATTGTGTTAAAAGAATATGAAAGATCACGTCACAGCTGTTATCTTCATCTGGGGCATTAGCTTTGACATGCCACACTGACATGGTTCACTTTTGTGGTTTGTGATAAAAATTAGTTAATGGTGTCATTTGTCAGGTCGGAGCAGAACATGTTATTGCTTAAAAAGTTTGTATTTTTTGACTTTTTTAATGAACTTTTTTCTTTAGAATCAAGTGGAAAACGTCATTCAAATTGCCTCCTCTCACCTGATATCTACCAGGCCCGTGTGATTCCACTGCTGCTTAAGCTCTTTAAAGTCCATGAAGAACATGTGAGGATGGTTCTACTAACTCATATAGATGCTTATGGCAGCCTGTTCTCGAAGGAAGAGTTGAAAAATGAAATACTGCCTCAGGTAAGAATGCTATCTATACTCCATATTGTTGCAGGGATTCTGCGGAGTCACAAAACTATGCTTGGGATCATAGAACCTTAGTAGGGAGGGACTGAGTCATCCTACCACTGGAATACCCATGAGCCCGGGACCGACTAGCTATAGTGTCTCAATTACCCTCCTACTCACTCACAAAGGAACAAGTAATCAGACACCCCAGAACACCACACTCCCAATCCTCTCAGGAATCGCAGTTACAGGGCATTCTCTTTCTCTCACACTTTCACTAGTCCATAATAAGATCTGACAGACACGAGGATAGTTAAAAAACATTTTAGAACAATCGTGCTCTAGTATGCAGTATACGTGTCACTACAAGTAGGAAAATGCCTTACACAAATACAGTTAGCATAGCACGTTGTCCATGAATTTTAAATGGAGCTGTCCTTATATACGACATTGTAGCCTAACCTCCCTCCCCTTCTACTGAAACAAAATGATTATGAATCAGAAGATCTCTAGGTGTTAGCAGAAGACCCTGTACCTTAGTATACACTGATGAAAGTTCTACATTTCAGGTGCTGTCATGATCTTTTCCCTGGAAAGGTCCCTCTCCAAGTGAGTGTGTTACTTATCGGTGCATACCTATATGACAAAAGTTTGTGTTCCCTAACAGCTGCATTTGCGTGTTTTGTCTAGGTGCTAGGGCCTGACCAGGACAGAACAAGAAGGGGCTTTGTTGTTCAACCTTGTTTATATGTTCAGACTAAATCCTAGGAAGAACAGAACACAAAAGCAGCATGTTCTGTGTGAAAGTACAGTGTGGCACAAAGCAAATTGTGTCTGTAGCGGAACATGCGCAAAGTAGAGCGCAGTCTAAAATGTGGTTATGCTGATATAGGGCAAAGGACAATGGGCCTGCACATGACATATGACACCCTCCTCTTGGTCAGGATAGTAGCATTGAATGACGACAGAAATCAGTTGATAAGCAGAACCAAAGTGCATAAGCATTGCAGGTCAAGTGCGTGTGTGAAATATTGCATTGCCGAATTAGATGGAATGTTCTGTGCACAAAAATATGTCCAATTACACCGTATCGCCGGGACCCAAGATGTAAGATATCCGAGCTTTCCAAATTGGAAATAGTCGCCATCCAATTGAGCAGGTCAAAGGCACAAACATGCTCCTTGTTTCCATTTGTTGATGGGACCATCCAAGGAGAACCTGTGTGGACTTCGATGAAACTGAGATGTAGGAGAGGCTGTGTAGTTGCACAGGCACCACCTCCGGCCACTGGCCCCAACGCTGGGTTGTATAAAAGCCACATACCCAAGGAACAGTCCTGGTTACTAAAGGACCCATCAACAGTTCGAAATCCAGGGCAGCATGAGATGGTCCTGCCAAGCAGATATCCAGGACCCACTGAAAGGGGAACCAGATGCAGTGAAACACAGGTTGCAAACAGGTGTGAAGTAAGTATATCGGAATGTCAGACAAAATTCAGCATCTAGAGGCACCATTCCAAACAGTTGTTGCTTTCACTCACGGTAGAGCTGCATCAATGCCTATCCGGGCAGGACTACAGACGGAGCAGCCATTGTGGAATAGAAGGAACAGCACGATGATGGCGCAAATCAAGATAGGCAGCAGCGGAAACCCATCAAATACGCTGGAAAGAATAGAATGTGTAAAAGCTGTGATTACTCCAAAAGTTGTTTGAAAAGAAGTCACAAGGCTGGAGCCATAAGTTTAAAAAGGTGTGCCAGGCCCGTGGTATCAGAGGCGTTAAATATTTCATGTATCATTTCCCCGAAATGCTGGGGGAGATTTGTGTTCAGTAATGATTGTATTTCACTAGACGGTCTCGCCACCTGCAATATGAAGATCTTATGTGATGAAGTGAGAGCCACTTCTTGTTGAAACACTAAGTCTTTGATTCTGCTTAGCTTATCGAATTCTGTTTTCAGGGTTGAAATGGAAGGCCACAACAAACTATCTACACTCTTATGTGGAGGGGGAAACAGGACGTTGTTGCAACAAGTAACTGATTAAGAAACAGACACCACGTACCAGATTACTGGCCGCTGACCGCAACAGTCATGATTATTAAGAACAAGATAACTGCCATTTGAAAGCAATGTGAAGGTGGGATTAATTGTGGGAACCAGAGTTCCTTTCAAATAAGCCAGATTAGGGGCCGAAACATTACAGGCACCTTAGGTTTTTGCTTGTTGACAGACAAGGGACAACCCAGCAGTGGAATCGCACATAAGAAAAACTTCTTTTTCAGCCCGTTGACAAAGATATGTATGGGGGTGAGTGTCTAAAATGTTTTGCGCTCCGTCCATCATCTCCTTGCGTTTGCTTTGTTTGCCTCAAGTTGGCATGGTATGCCCAGACGTGGGTCCCTTCCTCACTTTGTCACTGGGTTCAAGCTAGCCTGGCTGATGGGTGTTACCCCGGAACCGGTCCCAGGATGCTTGTGTCCGGTCCAGGGAAGACCTGTGTCATGTCCTTTAGGCTAGTTCTGTCATCTATACCCCTTTTTACATACATTGTCCCATCCACACAACAATAACGGTTCTGAAACAGGTGACCTTTTACCTAGTAGCTTGCACCTGACTTCAACACTTAGTATTCTATCATAATCCCTGCACCTGACGTACATAAACATGCCCTCATGGCAATGCATAATTATTCTGTATAAGGATCACCACTTTTTTATCCTTGGCCAACAGCCCGTTGTGCATGATCGCATTGTTTGGGAAAACATTTGTGATTGTTTCCAAAACTATGCAGGGTGTCATTCTCTGGAGCAGACTGGGTCCTTCATTCTCTACCATCAGGTGAGGGGGTTGGTTCTTCCCTAGGGAATTCTTGGATGCCTATGTATTTTACAGCCATTACAACTTTATATATAGTATCAAATATGTCACAATTTATCTAGGCATTTAAGCACTGATACAAAACAATGCGGAAATAGGTCTTCTATGTCCATTGTTTGTGTGTTAGCACTAGCACTTTAAATGGCGGTGGTACAGTCTAAGCATTGTCCTGTGAGCAAGGCCGCTAGTTCGGCAGAAACGCGTCATGGCGGACTTTGGCAAATAAACTTAATTTGCACTTACTTGGGTCCACGCTAATTTTTCCTTGTAGGTGTAGTGACAGCGAGGTGTTTGGAGATGTATGTGTATATATATATATATATATATATATATATATATATATATATATATATATATATATATATATTCACAGAAAAAACCATAGGTTTTAGGCCATATATAGTTAGGGATTTGCATTTACAAAACCTTATTTTACTCGCATAAAACCGTTGAAATTCGCATATATAGTTAGATGCGCTAACTATATATCGCGCACCCGCAATCCACTGCTGATGATGTCACATATTACATCATTCATGACATGGTCAGTGACATCACTGATGACATCACTGATGACATTCATCCAGTGACTGTATGTTTCTGTAAAGTTAAAATATGTCTTACATATTGAAGAATGAGTGGATGTATAAGTGTCTGGATGAAGGATTTAGTAAGTGCATGACTGACTGTATGAGAGAGTGATTAAATGTGTCTCACTGAGAGCATGGGTTAGTGACTAAACTGTTTTAATTTGTGCATCATTATATCTGCTGTTCTGTAAACTGCTGCATGTGTTGATCAGTAGCTATATGATTAACTGTATGGGTTATTGATTGGTTGCCCAAGTATTTGTATGGGAGAGTGAGTGTGTGTGTGGGTGGCTGGGAGGTGTGTGACTCTGTGCATACATGTGTGAACAGTTTATTCACAAGATCTATGGGTTCAAAACTGCATGTGGAAACAGCTGTATGGGTGGTTGACTGTGTACGAGTGTATTGGTGAGTGAATGGATATCTCAGTGCTACATGTCAAAGTGAGTACATATGTAAAACACAGTACATGTGAAAGTTCACATATATAAATTACTGTGTATAAGAGCCAGTGAATGTGTGAGTGGCTGTATGGATCATTGTGAACTTGTATCAGGGATTGTATAAAAGAGTAAATATGTGTTAGTATATGTTTGAATAAGTAAGGTGTGTATAACTGTATAGTTGAGGATATGGAGGTGTGATTGATTCAGTGCATGACTGACAAGGTGTGTGAGTAACTCCATGGATGAGTGACAGTCTGTGAGTGTATGTTTACTCTGAGTGTATCTAAGGTTATATTAGAGTCTGAAGAGGTTGATCGTATTATCACATGATTGATGTCATCAGTGATGTTATCAGTGATGTCATTTGAGTTGTCATCAGTGATGTCATCAGTGATGTCACTGACCATGTCATGAATGATGTAATATGTGACATCATCAGCAGTGGATTGCGGGTGCGCGATATATAGTTAGCGCATCTAACTATATATGCAAATTTCAATGGTTTTATGCGAGTAAAATAAGGTTTTGTAAATGCAAATCCCTAACTATATATGGCCTAAAACCTATGGTTTTTTCTGTGAATTTCAATGGTTTTATAATACCAAATATCAAATGCTGTCAAATGTCAAGTACATGATAGGTAAAAACATTTTTGTGTTTATGCACGCTGATGTGCTTTGAACGCTGCCCCCCCTCCCCCCCCTCTTTTCTCTTAGCAGTACTCTCTCTTTGCAGATAGTGAAGGGTAGTTAACGCAGGCCTTTGCCCCCGCTGTAATCCGTCGTGCCTGCTTCTCTCTCTATTTGATTGATTGCTATCCAAGCATTTACTGTTTTAGAATTGGTTCTCTTTGGTTCATTCTGTATTTACAAACAAGCACAGAGTCGCAATACTCTGTTTAGTCTTTGCAGATAGTGAAAAATAGTTTAAAAAAACAAAAGGAATCGAGCAAAATCAGTAGGCCACTAATGGGATCTGTTTTTGACCTCGCTAAAATAGAAACATTAAGAACAACCCCTCATGAGAAATACGAAACTAGTGAGATGAACTTAGCTCCACACCATGATGGCTGCAAGACAGCTCGACTCCGCCGCCCACCCCACCCCACCCAAAATAACGACAAACCCTATGCAAATATTATAAATATATACAACACACCAGCAAAGTAACAGGGTAAAACGTTTTATTAAATAACTATATACATGGCAGCCTGCTGCAACATCGATCCAAATGCCTTTTGGTGACTCTTCCATTGTGAACATTGTCCCGCAATCCGTTTGACCTGAAACGATTACACAAATAAAACATTTGTGAGTTTTAAATTTCCGGAGAAGTATAATTCACCAATAGTTTTCTCTGTAGATGTTTTTCCATTAACAATCCCAGTTCCATCACCCGCCCAGGATATCACTACTGTTAGTTGTCATTGTTGCTTCTGTTTTAATAAAAAATGTTTTAAGGTGTTTACTGTTTTTGTTGCGATGTATATATTTATAAGTTATTAAAGTGTTATAATCCTACTATTTTTTTTATCGATTATTGCTGTTTGAGATATTCCCTGTCTACAAACAGAGAAGAATAGAAATATTCTGTCTCCCTTTGCAGATAGTGAAGGATAGGTAATGCAGACTTTTGTCCCCCGTTGTAATCCGTCATGCAAGATTGATTGATTGGCTGGAAATTTATTGTTCAAGGAATAGTTCTTTCGAGGTACTCTCCGTTTGCAAATAACGTGGAATAGAAATATTCTGTCTAGTCTTTGCAAGTAGTGAAGGGTGGGTAATGCGGACCTTTGTCCCCCGTTGCAATCTGTCACTCCCCACTGATTGAGAAACTACTTCCACCCGGACCATTTATTAGAGGTACATCATCTGACTCAACCGGAGAGAACCCCTAATAAAGAAGACATATGTAAAATACGAAGTAATCCCTGTATCCTGTTAAACAAAAACTTTAGCATGAAACACACTTGAAAAGGAAAGGAAAGAAATCGAACAAAATCAGTAGGCCTCTGATGAGTTTTTGACTTCGCTAGAAATAAGAAACATGAAAATGGTGAAAGAAGCCAAGCTTGACGTTACGGCAGCCACAAGGTAGCTAGGCTCCGCCACCCCCCCACTGCTCCAAGCATGTCTGTCCCACCGCCCGCCACGCCCAATAACGGTAACATGAAATAAATACAAATCAGCAGATACCTACCCCCATTCCGGAAACTCCCGAAGTGCAACAGGTTCGCGGCTACGCCCATCCGGAAGACGAGGCCTTCGGCACGTGTAGGGCGAGTCCTGCTGGCAGCCGTCGGCCGGGGAGGTCATCCCATAAGGTGGGCCAGGAGAGGAGCCGAGGCCGACGGGATTCTTCTTCTTTCTTAGATAATGACTGCGACAACGGGGGGGGATGTCTTGCATATGCCACCGACCCCCCCCCCCCTCCCCCTCGTATCTCCTAGTCTGGCCCCGGCTTGATATGAGCTCCCCGTTCGGGCCTGAAGCGGCGCCCTGCAGGCCACGGGGGGAGGATGTCTTGCCTCTGCCTCCGACCCCCCCCCCCCCTCTTATCGCCTGGTCCGGACATCACGGATATCAACGCCAGGTGTCGGCGTGGGGTGCGCTGGCAGGGAGAGGCGGCGCGAACGAGCCTCTCCCACCCCCTCAGCTGCACCCCCAACGCTCCACTCACCCAACAAAAGGGTTCGTCCACTCTTGCGATACAGCGACGCTCCACTCGCCCAACAAAAGGGTTCGTCCACTCTTGCGATGCAGCGACGCTCCACTCACCCAACAAAAGGGTTCCTCCACTCTTGCGATGCAGCGACGCTGCACTCACCCGACAAAAGGTCTCGTCCACTATTGCGAGGCAATGATGCTCCGCTCACCCAGCGGGGGTCTCGTCCACTGTTGCGGTGCAACGGCGCTTCTGAGTTCAACTAGAAAATGAGTCCTGCATCCAGAAACGTTCTCCTCAACTTTGAAGATTCTATAAGAGCCACGGGGGCCCCCGACCCCCGATGGGGAATGACTGCCATGATCACCCACGGAACGACCACGACGTAGCCGCGGGGCGTCGGCGCGCTCATGCCGGCGCCGGCCTCAGTCTTGAAATCACCAAAATCCTGCAAGACTACCAACTTGATCAGTTCCGGTGGGACACCAGTATGACCCGGTAGGAGAGATTTTTGCCTCCCACCCCTCTTTGACTGATGGTTCATGTCGCCAGTCCCCTCTACTACCCTTCAACGAAAACTTTTAGACTGCCGAAAGAGGTCCCGGTCCAACCACGAGTTGGTGGAGACATTTTGACTATACTTGGACCTTCCTGACCTCACCCAAAATGGCGCCGGTACAAATGAAACTATTGTGCCCCGATTGCTCAGCCTTGATATCATGAGATATGTATGCAGTTTTTAGCACATGAATTGATATGGGATAAGACTGATTATATGTTCGGACAATTAATTGATCCGGGATGGGTATTGATTATACGTTCGAACAATAAATTGACATGGGACTTGTACTGATTACACATTCGGACAATGAATTGATATTAAGTTCTAATGCATCATTGATTACTGTATTTATTGAAGTAATACTGATCTCTCCGCATGAAATTAATTTTCCACATGTCAAGTCAATCTCATCTGCCCAAAGTTCTTTTTCAGATTTGGGACCGTTTCCCTTGCCTCTGACTCACTTATTGCTAAGTCATTGGTGGATGTTTTTGCCGATCAGGGGTTATCCCCCAAATCTCGAAGTTGTGCTTTAGAATAATTAAAAGGGTGCCACCTCTCCATGTGCCGATGCATGGTATGATTACCATAGCAATATTTTTTTTCGGTCCCTCTCGAGAGTTTTTTTTTTTTTGCAGATGAGGCAGGTAACGAACCTGGCTTTAACTTTCTTTTCATGAGAAGGAAAAGAAAAAAATTGCCAGATAAAATTCACTTTCACATGGGACGTTCTTGGCATTTCTTTTAGTTTTTTAATGTACATGTTCATAAAACGATTACACAAATGAAACATTTGTGAGTTTTAAATTTCCGGAGAAGTATAATTTACCAATAGTTTTCTCTGTAGATGTTTTTCCATTAACAAACCCAGTTCCATCACCCGCCCAGGATATCACTACTGTTCCCCATGTCATAAAACCTTAGGATGTTCAATAACTGAAACAACTAATATGGGTTTACTTACAGGGGACATCTTTTGTTCTGTTTTGTAAAGTAAAACTATTGTGAACGCAAGTATTATACATAGTAAGTGTTTAATATAGCATTTGTCAGTCATTGGTTAAGCAGCTAGGACCTGTTCACTCTTGACACCCCAAGTGCTGTGTATGTTGCACTATAGTGCTGCATCGGGAATACGGACAACCCTATTGATGTTGATTTTTCATTATTGATTATTGTAAAGAAATGGCGACTCCCCCCTTTAGCAGATTAGCTAAATCTTTGCGTAATTTGGGCATAAAAGTTATATTATTGGAAGTAGATGGTTATAGTTCTGGTTAATTTCCATTCAGAATGTCCTACACAGCACCACTCTAGGTAAATATGCTGCCTTGGGACTATTCGCACAACAGACCGCTACTGACCATTGTTGCTTCTGTTTTATTAAAAAATGTTTTAAGGTGTTTACTGTTTTTGGTGCGATGTATATATTTATAAGTTATTAAAGTGTTATTTTCCTTCTACTTTTTTGTGAGTGCTATATATTTTTAATGTGACACATAATTGTGAAGACTTTGATGTACAAAAAGGCATCCCTGGAATCTTCCGCTTCAGGCTCGGTCCCACACACCCTCACAGTGAGAATCCCCTCTCCAATCACAATACAGGATGGTTATCAGATTGCAGGAACGCGTGTAGTGTGACGGATCTCATCGGGTGGGGGCCTTGATCTACTGTAACTTCTTTGAAGAGGGGTGATTCTTTACAGTTGAGGCCATCAACTACATCTGCAGGGCTAGGTGATAGCCTGGGACGGGCCTGGACAATCGGACAAGGAGGAAGAGGAGTGTCAGAGGGTGCGGTAGTGAATAGGGTGAAAGGCAGGTGTCGGGCGGGCACAGGGTGTGATTCTCAGAGAAGAACAGCGCAGATGGGAGGAGGTTTCTAGCCCATACATGAGAAAGAGAGCGGGAGTGACCAGTGCGTGGGGGAGATGCTTGCGAGGGTGCAGACAGTGGGTCTGGTCAAGGCATCTAAACTGGCTGCTGTGCTCGACAAAAGTGTGGCATTGCAAAAAAGGCAAGATGGCGCAGACAATGTTTATCAATAATGATTTATTTATAACAAATAAAATATTTACTCGCAGTGACAAAATGGCGGTCAACACTTCATGATTTCCATCGAATCGAACGTTAACAGACGTCACGCAGCAAAAAAAAAAACGCTCACGCACAGCCGCTGGAAGACATGTATCAACATATATGAGCCTCCTCAGCCACCCTCAGAAAACAAAAGGGGTCAGGATACGCCTCCCGTACCCCCTTATACCTAGTAATTTAATGAAATCGAAACACAAAATGGCGAATTCACGTTTCGCTACCAGTTTGCGAACCGAGAAGCGCTTCTACCGCGAAAAATCATTTTTTTTTTTATTTGCCCCACGGGACCCTTTAATAACCCCAACATCATTCCTAGGGGGTCAAGAGGGGTCTACCTAGCCCCCTTTCATTAAATTCCCCCTTCGTTTTTCTCCTCCTCTTGTCTCTCGATCCTACCGACAGACAAGATGGCGGCCGCACCGGACTGTTTAGAATGTTGACAGACACCGGACAGCCAATCAGCTTCGCTACGCAAAGCTCTGTTACGCGAAAAGTACGCGATCTGGAGTGCTATCTGGGACGCTGTCACAGATATATCTGTTTTTTAAAACGTTAATTCCTCAAAATCCACTGGAGCACATATATTGAGACCCAGCAAAGGCACATCGGACTAACAGTCCCTATAATTTTGCCAAGTTTCGTGCAAATCCATTCAGCCGTTAGTTTGCGACCCGGTTCGAGAACCGCTTCTACCGTGAAAAATCTAATTTTTTTTATTTTCCCCACGGAACCCTTTAATAACCCCAACATCATTCCTAGGGGGTCAAGAGGGGTCTACCTTGCCCCCTTTCATTAAATTCCCCCTTCGTTTTTCACCTCTTCTTGTCTCTCGATCCCACCGAGAGACAAGATGGCGGCCGCTCCGGACTGTTTAGAATGTTGACAAAGCTCCGTGACGCGAAAAGTACGCGATCTGGAGCGCTATCTGGGACGCTGTCACAGATATATAAATTTTTTAAAACATTAATTTCTCAAAATCCACTGGAGCACATATATTGAGACCCAGCAAAGGCACATCGGGCTAACAGTCCCTACAATTTTGCCAAGTTTCGTGCAAATCCATTCAGCCGTTCGAGCTAAAAGTGAGGCCAAACGCCCTATGGAAATTAACATGGGAAAAACGCGTTTTGGGACCCCCCTTTTTTCTCGCCCCCCCTTGACGAACCCCCCCCAAATTTTCAGGGGCTGCTCGGAAACAAAATGTGCCATTTTCCTGAAAATTTCAGCCGATTCCGTCCACAAACGCCAAAGTCATTAGACATAGAATTTTCAAAAGTTCCATAGAGAAATAATCCTAACTATATATACCTACTGGCTATCGCCAGTAGGTAATATATATATATATATATATATATATATATATATATATATATATATATATATATATATATATATATATATATATATATATATATATTTCCTACTGGCAGTCGCCAGTTAGGTAGATATAGTTAGGACCTATTTTCCATAGGAAATCTGCAATATTCTATTCCCAATAACTTTGGCGCCGATTGACCAATCTTTGTGAAATTTTCAAAACTTACGATCAGCTCCGGTTCGTTCCTATCCTGAAAGTCTTGGGATGATTCATGTAGCGGGGGCCCAGAAATAAGGGGGGTCCCAAACGTGTTTTCCCCATGCAATTTCCCATAGGACTTTTAGCCGCAGCTACAGCCCAAACTGCTGAACGGAATTACGCCAAATTTGGCAAAGAGGTAGTCCTTCGTTCAGACATGTGCCTTTTGCTTAAATGGTGTCAATCCGTTCAGTAGTTCCTGAGAAAATGACCTTTAAAAGTACATATATATCTATATCCGCGCACCCTGCTGTGCACGAGCTGTATTTTAATTGGTTGTCAACACTCCACATCAGGAAGTGTTGGCAGCCATCTCGTGCTTCGAGTCTACCAAAAACAAACGCGCAAAATGCAAAAAGGGGGCAACACCCTGAGCCCCTAGACCTGTTCAGGGGGTCCCACAAGGACCCCCTAGGCCAAAATAAATGTTTTTTTTAAATCTGCAAAATCTGCTCCTGCCGATTTAAAAATAAATAAATAAATAAATGAAGCGCGCCCCCGCGCTTTATTGCTAATTAGCCCTCGGGGGCAAATAAATCCCAGGGGCATTCTCAAAAACAAGTGTGGGGGGGCCCAATCCCCCCCACACTACCCAGGGGACCGCCACCCACCCGGGGCAAAGTTTGAATAATTGCGGTGGGCACATGGCCTCCCGCATCCCCAGGGACCACTACCCCCTGGGGCTTAGTGCCATAGTATTAACTTGAATTTTCTTCCGTAGGATATCATTGCCTTCTTTTTGCTAAAAAAGTTTCTAAGTGTCAATTTTCAGAAACTAAAAATCTTCCTAAAAAATCGCCTGTATAATTTAAACTCATTCTTTCAACTGTTTACAGGAGATGCACCAGTGCTGGATCCAGGATCTACCACCGAGTAAGAAAAAGAAACGATAACACTACTTATCTGCTAAGTGAATTTCCTTCCATAGGGTAACATTGACTGGTTTCACTTGGAAATTCATCGAAGTGTGGAGTTTTGGAACTTTAACCCCTCCCATGCTGGTGACGGAACCGCTCCGTCACCAGCCTCGGTCGCGCTGTGTTGGCCCGCTCAGCGCGCCTGCGCCGTGCGGATTCTGCGCCTGCGCTGGGCGTTTTATTGAGCGGGCAGGGCCTTGACGGAACCGCTCCGTCACAAGCACAGCGCGCCCGAGGCTTGTTACGGAGCGGTTCAGTCACGATCCTTGGAGCGCTGCGCGGCCCCCACTCCCCCCTAGCACTGCGGCAGAATTGCCGCCGCAGTGAAGGGGTTAAAATATTCCTATAAAATCTGCAGAACTGCGAATTCCGATTTACTCACCTGTTATCAAGAGAGGCCTCAGTGCTGCATCTTTGAGCCCAGTACAGATCCTGAAAAGTAATTCTAACCATACTTACCAGTAACTTGAATTTCCTTCCATAGGCTAACATTGACTGGTTTCACTTGTAAATTCATCGAAGTGTGGAGTTTTGGAACTTTAAAATATTCACCTAAAATCATCCGAAGAACGAATTCCGATTTACTCACCTGTTATCAGGAGAGAACCCAGTGCTGCATCTTTTAGCCCAGCACTGACCCTGAAAAGTCATTCTAACCGTACTTACCAGTAACTTGTATTTCCTTCAATAGGAATCCATTATCTGGTTTTCACCAGAAAAATTTCAGTGTCTATTTTCACAAACTAAAAATATTCCTTAAAAATCGCCTGTATGATTTAAACGCATTCTTTCAACTGTTTACAGGAGATGCACCAATCTGGATCCAGATCCACCACTGAGTAAGAAAAAGTGACAATAACACTACTTACCTGCTAAGTAAATTTCCTGCCATAAAATAACATTGGTGATTCTATGTGAAAAAAATTCAGTGTCAACTTTTAAAATACAATAATATTCCTTAAAAATCACTACTGTAACCAAAACGCTTTTACTCAACTGTTTACAGGAGATGTCCAAGGACTGAATCTAGGATCCAGTCCTGTGGTTAGAAAAGTAATCCATAAGTAACTAATTGCATTTAACTAGAAATTCACATTGAGATCAATGTTGCATTGTTTGAAATTGTGTTGCCCAACAACTGTAACTATTGTACTTAAAAGTCTATTGCCTATTTGCAAAGTATTTAAACTAAAGTAATTCATTCTGAGAAAGTATATTTTGTAATGTATAATGTAATTATAATGTAATTTAAAAAATAAAATATCTAAAAATAGTTTGAAAAATTTAGTAAATCAGTATCAAAAAAATAAATATAACAATACATTTAAAAATTGTCATTTACAAAACCTTTGAAATTCACTGAATAAAACATAGGTTTCAGACATGTTATAGTTAGGAATTAGCATTTAAAAAACCTTAGAACTTCACTGAAAAAAAACATAGGTTTTAGGGGTGTTATAGTTAGCTGGACATTTCACTCATACAAAACTATTCAAATTCCTCTGATATAGTTAGTTGTTGTGAGAAGTTGGCCTGATATATGATGTCTCCAATTCTGGGGGCACCTTGTATCAGTCCAAACAATCCCTTATGGTGATTGTTGTAAGTCAACCTTATAGACAAGCCATCCTAATGGTAGCATGGACTAAGCAGCCTTAAAAGCTAAACTCAAGAGGGCATGTGAAGCCAGCTGTTTTACCAATCACAATCCTGTAATATCAAATGAAAGGACACCACACAAGTTATATATTTGTGACCGGCGGGGTAGGGAAAGGCAGGATAAAACCAGGTTTTATTAGGCTAAACAAACGGTCTGTGCAAGTTTTCCTGGATGTGGCTTTTCTCGGTGAACGGATTTTTTCCCGCCGACACTTTCGGAGTACGCCTTCCTCTCGTCGGCGGGTCGGGCTCCTCCTCCTCCTCTCCTCTGGCTCCGTGGTGACCGAGGCTCCGCCGAAGGGGGAGACACAAGAGAGGGACTATCAGGTACAGGCGTGTACAATAGACAGACTCAGGGAAAGGGGGTGAGGACAACCTTAGTGCTCGGGGAAGTTGTAGTGCAGTGCAGGACGTGTACCAGGGAATTATACTATGGGCTACGGGACACCTCTACCCTTGTACCGAACCCAACCCGCTATCCGGTCACGCACCTCGGTTAGCCACGCCCCTCCAGGGGAGCGGCTGGGCGATACGTGTATCCGTTGGCCTCCTGGCTTCGTTGACCCCGCGGCTCTCCTCTGGATTCCCGTCCCGCGGCGTTCCGGACTCTTCTCTGCTGCTGGGGTGTCCTCCGTCCAGTACCCCGTCCCGGTTCTCGCCTTCTCCTCCGATGTTGCTCTCGCCTCCTCCAAAGCTCCTCCTGCCTCCTCTTTGAATACCGCTCTCGCCTCCTCCTCCGTTTCTCCTCTCGCCTCCTAGTCCACGCTCTTGCTCCACGCCGCTCCTCTCCACTCACTGGCCGCTCCTCCGGTGTAAAGACACACCTGGTCCTGCGGGCGGTCGTCTCTTAAGGTGTGTCCTGACTCCTCCTCTGCTATACTCCCACCTGGCCACTTAAAGAGCCCGAGGCCCATCTCTTCGTCAACGCAGCTATACCTCTCCTCATGACTGTTCCATGTAGGGGCCGCTGACACCTGTGGAAACAAGAGGGAGGGGTCACAGGTTACGGGCTCACTCCGGGGCACAGGGGGCGGGGGCCACCCGTCCTGGTTACAATATTATAAAAATATATGTATTTATTCTCAGAATAATCCTCTATACTCTTTGAGTCTAGAAGCACAAGCGTTTAAACAAAAGCACAGTAAAACATATGAAAGTTGCACAATTATGGATGAGGCCGGGGGCCACTCAAACCATATACTAAAATAGTGGTATAAGTATCAATAATCGAACAGTGGTAAGGCCTGAGGCCTTGGGAATCGCTGGGGCTATTCGGGACTAGCAGTGGTGAAGTCGGGAAAAGCCTGCGGCACTCGGGTGCAGCGCTTAAAGCACACGCATGCACCAATGCAAAGTCAATGGTGCGTAAAAGTTACAAAGTTACTGTTTTAGGAAGGTTCCGACTGAACTAGAATGACCAAACTTTAGACTTAGACACTAGAGGTGTATACCAATGCAGGAGCACCGGCGTTCACGAGTTACCTCACCCACAGGAAGCGGGTGCATAGGTGCCAAAGTGTGTCGGGTTTCGTCACACAGTCTGATGGTGCCTGGAGATGAAGATGCTGCAGGCGATGTGAAGGAGAAGTGTCCGGTGTGATCCAAGAGTGGATCAGAGTTGTAGAGTACCTGAAAGCAGAGGGGACAGATTCTGGGTCACTCAGCAGTGACCAGGGTGGAACCAGGAAGGAACCAGGCAATGTTGGGCGCAATCAGGTGGTTGTCGTGAAGCTTGTCTCCGCTGCCACGTGAACTCTGGGGCACCGAGGATGTCCAGGAGTGGATCACGAGCTGTCCCACGCAGGCTCGCGGTGTCGGCTTCCGGATTGGAGCAAACAAACCTTGGCAAGCGCATCCCACGCAGGATTCGAAGATCGCTTCTTACACGGACCAGCAAGGTCAGAGCAGGTGCTCCTTTTCAGGGGAGCGAGGGCCAGTCCAGAGCAACCAGACTGACAGAACAAATTCAAAGGTTCGTCGGTACAGGGGCCACTAGCCAACGGGCAAGCGACCGGACCAACGCGTCGAGCAGCAAAATGCAGAAGGGCCCCATGCAGCACTCGGAGAGTGTGGAGGGGGTAGCTTTGGTGCAAAAGCTGCTCGGGGCTGGGGCTTCTCAAACCCCAATGCACAGCGTCGAGGGAGCCTCGGGAGCTGCACGGTCAGCACTTTGTGGTTTTTCCAAGATGGCCGGCCCCACGCTTCAGGTCCCCTCCATGGGTCTCAGATTCGCTGGGACTGTGGATCGGGCTGTTGGAAGGCAGGATAGCTGGGTCTTGTCGATCTCTGTCGCTCGAGTTCCGGCGGGAACTGCAACAAAGCAAACGGTGAGGCGCTGGATGGTGCCTGTTTGCACAGGGTGGTCACTCCTTGACCACAAGGGAGATTCTTCAGTCTTCTACCTCGAGTAGGATGTGGAAGGGTCCAGAGTTTCGTTTCATAAGTTTCAGTCAGGATAATCTGATGATGTGCTCTGGCACTGCTCCCACTCTTATACCAAATCTGTGGGTTGGATTACCTGCTAGGTCCCTCCTATGGGTGGGACCAGGGAAGGGGGTGGTTACACCCCTTTCCCTTTGTCCAGCTTCGTGCCAGGACTGGGGCTGGTGAGCCCCAGAACCGGTTTGACTGGATTATGCAAGGGGAAGCCTTGTGCTCCCCAGGCAGTGTATAGTTTCTTTCAGCCCTCCCTGCCCCAATCCACTATCTCCTGTCTGGGGAGGTGTAGCACCTCCCTGCGACAGGAAACCCTTTGTCCAGGCCTCCTCTGCCAAGTTTCGGTCAGCAGCACGAAGTCAGACTCGTGTCGGTGGCAGCAGCATCCATTTTTTGATGCTGGAGCTCTGGTTAGGATTAACCGCGTTTCAGTAAAGTAACATGTCTTCTCCCTCTAGAAGGGTGGAATGCTACCCCCGGTGCCAGGACCGGCGAGGGGGTAGTATTTTAAATCGTATGACGCCTTACACAACATGTTTTGATAAAGCCAAACCAAAGTTAGCACATAAACGCAAAGGATTATAATGCACTTAAGAGTATATGGTATGGCAATATCCCGGAGCAGCTAAGGGAGCTGGTCCCGACAGCTGCAGACAGGCTCAGCTCATGCTAGAGCACCATCTCACATAAAACCAAACACTCTGCCTCCAGGATTGATAAGGCCTGCCATAGGAGTGACTTATAGGTTTGTGTCCAGATATAGGTTTAGATATAGGTATACTATATCTAAGCAAGGGGTGATTACACCACCTTGCCCCCACTGAGTGATCAGCCAGTTGTGTCAATTTAAGGACCAGCCAGGGGTGGCAAAAGATATGCTGCAGCCTCTGGTAGGCCTTGGATGCACCTATGCCCTGGGCACCTATAGTGCACTGTATAGGGGCTGACAAGGTGTCCAGTACCAAATTGGTTATGTACCTATAGTACATGTATGTGAATTTAGAGAGAGAACAGCAGGCTGTGGGTCTGAGTAGCAGGCCCACAGCCACATTAAGTCGAAAACCAGTGAAGCAAAAAGCAAAAATTGGGGTAACCATAGGAAAGCAGACCCTACTCTCCTACAGTTGTACTAACTATATCTTGCGCGCCCGCAATCCACTGCTGATGATGTCACATATTACATCATTGATGACATGGTCAGTGACATCACTGATATCTCAAATGACATCACTGATAACATCATCCACGTGACCATCAGATACACCTCATCATACACTAGTATAACCTTTCATTACTCACTGTAAAATACAGAGTACCATATTTGAATCCATTGACACACCAATACAAGTTTCCAAAAACCCACTCAGTGATTCCTAGATCTATACACACATCTAATCACTTACCTATAGATTCACTCATACATGCTGTCAATGATCAATAGAACACTATCAAATATACTTATACACCTATATCGACATTACACACCAGCACACATCCTATTCACTTATGAAGTCATCCTATTCACTTATGCAAAGAATGGATCATATGTACATTTACTTAGCTATACACTTATACAAACACCATTTCATCTATTCATATAGATAGTAACTCATACTTAGTGTGTTATATAATCACTATTACAAGTATACAGTTATCCGTACAGTTACTCATACAATCACTGAGTCTTGTGTATACTTATTTATATACAACAACTGACTCATACAGTGCCTTTTATTTTTCTAGTTTGTTGGACATGTACCATTGAGATATATATTTGCTCATCACCACACCCACAACGATATTCACTCACCCAAACAACTGTTATGTAGTTTTAACTTCATATACCTACTGAATCAACTATTCACACTTCTTTGGGCAGTCACACACCCCGCACCGAACCACACACACACACATTCACTCTCCCATAGAAATACTCAGTTAACTAATCAATAACTAATATAGACTTTCACACAGCTAGTAACCAACTGGAGAAGCAGTTTACACAACAACTGACAAAGGGATACAGATATTCACATAGTTTAGTCACTATCCAATATATTTAGTGAGACACTATAAATTAGTCAAGTAAACAGTCAATCACACTGCTACTACATCCTCCATCCAGATATTTATATATCCACTCATTCTTCAATGCAAATTGCTATATATATCGAATACATATTTAAATACCCAACCAAACCACATTCACTGGATGATGTCATCAGTGATGTCATTTGAGATGTCATCAGTGATGTCACTGACCATGTCATGAATGATGTAATATGTGACATCATCAGCAGTGGATTGCGGGCACACAAGATATAGTTAGTACTACTAACTATATCGGAGGAATTTGAATGGTTTTGTACAAGTGAAATGTCCAGCTAACTATAACACCCCTAAAACCTATGGTTTTTACAGTGAATTTCTAAGGTTTTTTTAAATGCTAATTCCTACCTATATCAGGCCTGAAACCTATGGTTTTTTCAGTAAAAAAAATAATAATATATAAATATATATATTACCTACTGGCAGTCGCCAGTAGGTATATATAGTTAGGATTTTTTTCAATGTTAAATCTCAAAATTCTATTTGGAATAACTTTGGCGCCGGTTGACGAATCTGCCTGAAAATTTCCTCAAAATGGCCTCTTTGAGCTCCGGTCCTTCCCTGAAAGTTTGGGGGAGATTCGTCAAGCGGGGGCCGAGATAAAAGGGGGGTCCCAAAACGCGTTTTCCCCATGTTAATTTCCATAGGGCGGTCGATTTCACTTTTAGCCCGAACGGCTGAATGGATTTCCACCAAACTTGGCAAAATTGTAGGGACTGGTAGCCCGATGTGCCTTTGCTATGTCTCAAGATATGTGCTCCAGTGGATTTTGAGAAATTAACGTTCAAAAAAATATATATATCTATAGCCGCGCTCCGGTACGCGCACGGGTACGTGCACCGGGCGCGCCACGCGACTTGCGCGCAGAAAGCTGATTGGCTTTCAGTTGTCTGTAAACATTCGAAACAGTCAGGAGCGGCCGCCATCTTGTCTGTCGGTAAAATCTAGTCATAAGAGGTGGCAAAAACAAAGGGGGGAATTGATCATAAGGGGGCACGGTAGACCCCCCCTGACCCCATAGGTTTGATATGGGGGCCATTAAAGGTGCTCCGCGGGGTCTCCCCAAAAAATTTTTTTTTGCTTTTTTCGCGGGGGGAGCGCACGGTACGCGCACCGGTACGCGCACCGGAAGCCATCAGTGTCATCAGTGATGTCACTGACCATGTCATGAATGATGTAATATGTGACATGATCAGCAGTGGATTGCGGGTACGCGATATATAGTTAGTGCAACTAACTATATATACGAATTTCAAGGGTTTTGTGTGAGTAAAATAAGGTTTTGTAAATGCTAATTCCTAACTATATATGGTCTATAGCCTATGGTTTTTTTCAGTGAATTTTCAAGGTTTTGTAAATGCTAATTCCTAACTATATATGGTCTATAACCTATGGTTTTTTCAGTGAATATATATATATATATATATATATACACATACACACACTACACCTACACACCCACTATCTAGGCTCGGTACATTTAGGCAAATTATGTAGTGCACGCATTATAGGATTATGCAAATGCTACTATTTTATCTGAACTGTATATGTTCATCTTTTTAGCACTATGGTAGAAATGTATATACTGTTTACTATATTAGTACTTGCGATTTATTTCGTATGCTTCTGTCTCCTGTTGCCGAAAATATGTTTTACACAAGACTGACGCTAGGCCAATAAATACTTATTGAAACATCCTAACTGCCATCCTGGGTATTTTTTTTAAAGTAAGCAAGCCAGAGTGACTGAGCGAAAAGTACTGTACTGTTTTTCCACGATCCCTGAGGAATCAGAGCTGTCATGGTCAGTGGATGCCAGAAACTACCTACACCACTGTAAGATACAGAGGGTAGTAGTGGCAATGTAGAGCTAGCTGGTCTAAATGCTGACATATCCTATGGGGGTGTCCGGAATCGGTTTGGACACCAAGCCCTCAGTTTAGGTAATCCAAAATACGCAGATTCTGGGGAATCCTAGGAACTAAACAACATGGCGCCGCCAACGTTGGTCTGGTTCCTATATTAACAGTTAAAATTGGAGTAGTTCAGTCGTGCTTTTTTCAGAAAGCCCTACTCGCACTTTTCAGAGCAGATATACCCTGTGTATTGGCTGAAGGTTTAAACAAGCTTGTAAGGATAAAAGGTTTCCACATTGTGTAAAACCCCTTATTACTTTAAACTTTTATTTTTCTCCTTTTGAGAATGCCTGACAATGCAAGTGGTTCGGGCTTAGGGGAAGGCAAATTTGCAAACGCTCTCAACATTACAGAAAATTGCAAACATGCAATAACTATAAAGTTGTAGGACACGGCGTACCCGCAAGAGGTAGCTGTTTTACCTTTGTGATTGAGGCACATGAGGTGTTCGGACCAGAGGTATTCTATTCTTTGGTTCAGTTCCCGGCTTCAGATCCACAGACTAAATTGTTTCACACATATTGTTGTGAATGTATCTAGGACCCTAATTAGATATTCCCGATTTATGCCCTTATGTGGTTATAACAAATCATATCCTTATAAAGGCATAAGAATCCTATCCATATTAAGTCATAGCCAATGCAGTACAAATACGGCAAGGCTACTCCCATAGACTCCTAGAAAGTACAACGTGTTCTTAAACAAACCAAACCTCCAGCAGCCCAGGAATTCCCCCTGCTTCTGTTTTGATTTGTCCTAGAACTCCTGAGAGTCCTGAAAGAACTGCCTGTTGTTAGTGACGTCTTATGTCCAACCTTACGTCAAACTCAGCACCTTCCAGGTATAAATATACCAACATCTGCCTTAAGCAACACACGGTGGTTTGGAGCAGATCGGCTCTGCTTGCCCGACGCCCTGCTGATACGAGTGCCGAAGGAAGCCGACCCTCCCTGCTGACGCACTGAGAGAGACGCTGTCTTTTTTCCTGCCGATAAATCCAGCTCCAGTGTTTCCCTGTCACCCTCGCGGGTTGCTGGGAGATCGAGTCCTGAGAGAGAGATATAAGACCTCCTTCATTCTATACCCAAGGTACGGAGCTGATTAGACCCTTTAGAGAATTCTTGATTCAGATTCTTGGCAAAACCTGTAACTCATCTGCTCCTTCCCACGTACTAGGCTTAGGTTAGGTACACCGGGGTAAGCGTATCTTAGAAACACCAGTTGAGTACGTTTAGTCATTATTTTATCATTGTGTGTATTTTATCCATTTTAAGTATCTTATGGCTTAGAAACCATATAAATGCTTTTACAGTATTATTTCATAATACTCCTTTTACTGTACGCACTTTACTTTGACAAGTATTGCAATTGTGGCAATGAATTTCTCTTGCATGAGAAAAAAGACTGCTCAATAAATAACCCTTTTATTGAAAACGCCTGTCTCTCTATTTCTCTGCACTTCTGGTGAAACGAAGCATGCACGATTGACTGAGTGAAATAACTATCTATTGTTTCCGCGACTCTGGAGATATTTCCTATTTCAGGGGGAACAAAGTTGTCATGTTATATGGTTGTCAGAAGCTAATCCCTTCTTGTCTATTCAGGAAAGTTAACACCTTGTTTACTCGAGAAAGTTTCTAGTGGCCTCTGAGGTAGCTGGCACACACAATTAAGTCTAACCTATTCAATCGAGACCTAGTCGACCTCAGTCCTACGTCTACACTATTGTTTGTTATTCCAATGCGCAGAGCCTATTGGGAATATAGGAACTACACTACAATATATTGTAGTTGAACCATTGGAAGAATATATTCCATACAAAGACATTGAAGTCCTGCTAACTTACCAGCAACTCAGAAAGTGGTTTAAGAGCGCCCTACCACACATATCTGTTGTAAGACTCAGTCCACTCAGCATAGAAGGAGCGACCTGGTCGGTCTTAGCGACATATACTCCACATCCTAGAGATAGATACACTGCCAGTGGATGAAGTCCGTACAATATACAATATAATGGGTACATTTATATTTTATTGATTTTTCCAGTAAAAACAGTTAGCAACACAATTGAGTCATGCCACATCTTCAGTCATTAAAAATTACATATCTTACAGTTACCGTTTTTTTCCTTATCTACGTATCAGCACAATCTTCTCCTCTCAGGTTATTACACGGTTGTGCATCGTCTGAGTTCAAAATGTGTGAATTTTCCAATAGGGATGTTGCAAGTGGTCTTCAGAAGTCTTTGCGTTGTGACGCTTTAGGCAATCTTCCTCGTACGTCTTCAGTGTATCTCTACAGTACACCATGTCCTTTATCCATTTCTGGCAGGTGGGGCTTATTTTGCTGTCCCAGTATTCATTCCCTCCGCTTAGCTATCTACAGTGCTATTGCCAGTAACTTCCGTCTTGACGGTGGTTTCTGATTTAATAATCCTGTTGTGTAGCGTTTTAGGACCCTAGTGTAATTTTCCCGATTCATGCAAATGTACAGGTATAAATCACTCAACCCTTATATAGGCATAGAAATCATAACCGTATTTAGACTTAGCCTATGCAGTCCAAATACGGCATGGCTACTTCCACTATTTCCGAAAATCCACAACGATTTCTTGGAAAAACCTACCTTCAGCAGTCAGGGACTTTCCCTTGCTTGAATATTAATTTATCCAAGAAATCATGGAGTTTTCAAAGAACTGAGTCTTTGATGACGTTATTATGTCCAACCATACGTCAATCTGGGCACCTAAAAGGTATAAATATGCCCACTCTTGCCCAGGCAAACACACGGTTGTTTGGAGCAGTTCGACTATCTACTTGCCCGACGCGCCCTGCTACAGCAAGTACCGAAGGAAGCTGACCCTCCTGCAGACACATTGAGAGAGACGCTGTCTTTTTTCCTGCCGAGAAATCCAGCTCCAGCATTTCCAAGCTACCCTTGCGGGTTGCTGGGAAATCAAGTCCTGAGAAAGAGATACAAGACCTCCTTCATTCTAAAACCATGGTACGGAGCTGATTAGACCCTTAGAGAATTCTTGGATAGATTCTTGGCAAAGAATACTAAACTTAAGCCACACCTCACTTACTTCTCCCCTCGTACTAGACCTAGGTTAGGTACATCGGGGTAGGCGTATTTTAGAAGCACCAGTTGAGTACTTTTAGTCTTTATTTATTAAATGTATGTATTCTATGTATTTTATGGCTTAGAAACCATATCATGCTTTTACAGTGATATTTTATAATACTCTTCATACTGTACACATTGTACTTTGCAACCAGTATTACGATTGTAGCAGTTAATTTCTTATGCATGAGAAAGAAGACTGTTCAATAAATACTTTTTATTGAAAACGCCTGTCTCTCTATTTCTCTGCACCTCTGGTGAAACGAAGCATGCACAATTGACAGAGTAAAATAACTATCTATTGTTTCCACAACTCTAGAGATAAATTTTGTATTCTTGCGAAACAAAGTTGTCATGTTTATGCGGTTATCAGAAACTAATCCCTTCTTGTGTATTCGAGAAAGTTTCTAGTGATCTCTGAGCTAGTTGGCACTCACAATTAAGTTTAATATATTCGATAGAGACCTAGTAGACCTCAGTCCTACGTCAAATCTATAGGATATATTATTCCAATGCGCAGAGCCTATTGGGAATATAGGAACTACACTACAATCCTAGCAAACATATTCTTACTGAACATTTTAAATCACAGTTCGCAATATTTGGTAACATCATAATGACCTGTTCCCAGTACTCCCTGACCCTCTTACAATTCCAGGCTAAATGCCCAAAGTCCGCATCTGGTGTGCCACATCTACGACAATTTGCAACCGCCCGTAGACCATACCTACATAACCTCATAGGCATGTGGTATATTTGGTGCAAGTACTTATAATGTGTGATAAATAGATTTCCATTTGGGGTCAACATTTTCTTTAACTTGCAACAGATTTGCCATTCGTCTTTTTTAAGAGGTGTGTCTAGTGTATGGTTCCAACGCTCTTGTGCCTTGGTGGTTTCTTGTGCCATCTCCTTTACTCTCTGCTCCTCCGGCTTGCGCGCCCTTGTATCTGGGTTCTTCCCTTTTCTCGTCCGCGTCCTCTCATGATAGGAAGGTAGAGGCTGACGTCACTTCTCCTGGCTCCTCCTCCCGCACTCTCTAGGGTGAATTAATGGAGCCCTCCAAGTCCTGTACACGGAGCGGCAGAACGTCAGTGTTTGGACAGGTTAGCGAGTCCCGCTCCCCAGGGGGTCTCCAGACACACCCTCACCCTAGGATTTCCCTGATCGGGGAAAGAGGATACTGTGACAGAAAATCAGCGTTCCCCTGCTCTGTGCCTTTAAGTTGATGGACCTTGAACCGAAAGGGCTGGAGGGCCAAGAACCAATGGAGCACCCGGTCGTTACAGCCCTTGTTTCCTTGGAGCCAGGCCAGAGGGGCATGGTCAGTATACAGGACAATGGGTCTACCCTCAAGATAGTACCACAGCTTTTCAATTCCCCACTTCACAGCTAGGCACTCCTTTTCTATTGTGGGATAGACCCTTTCCCTAGGAAAAAGTTTTCTACTGATGTAGAGGACTGATCATTCAGAGCCCTCCTTGTCTTGCTGGGACAGTACTGCTCCTATGTCCACCCGGATGTGTCAGTCTGGAGGATAAATGGCTTCTGGAAAGCAGGTGTCACCAACACAGGGGAAGTGGTTAGGGCGGTCTTCAGTCTCTGGAAGGCCATGCTCTCAGGGACCGAGGGTGAACAGAGACGTGAAGGAGAGGTTGTCTTTTTCAGTAGGTCTGTGAGGGGCGGCAATGTCGGAAAACTGTGGGATGAAGTGCCTATAATAACCCACTAAACCTAAAAAGGCTCTCAGCTAACTTTTAGTGGTGGGGAATGGTGTATCCTGTATAGCCTTCACTTTTTCTGTCTATGGTTCTATCAGGCCCTCTCCCAAAATGTATCCCAAGTATTTCACTTTTTGGAATTTGAATCTGGCCTTTTTCGCGTTAATGTGGAAGCGAGCGGCTCTGAGCTCAAAAAAGATAGCACTGAGATGTGTTAGGTGCTCTTCCCATGATTTGCTATACACAACAATATCGTCTAGGTAGGCTGAGAAGTAGGACAGGTGGGGTGCTAGCAGTGTATCCATCAGTCTCTGAAAACTGGCTGGGGCCCCAAGTAACCCGAAAGGAAAGACTGTGAAGTTGTATAAGCCATCAGGTGTGGCAAAGGCGGTTTTCTCTTGATCATCGGGGTTCAGGGGAATTTGCCAGTAGTCTTTAGTGAGGTCGATCGTAGAGATGTAACGAGCCTCACCTAGGCGTTCTATCAGTTCATAAACCCTGGGAAGCGGATAGCTGATTTGTTTTGATATCCGGTTTACCACCCTAAAGTTAATACAGAACTGGATGCTACCATCCGGTTTCTGTACCAGCACCACAGGAGAACATCAGTTACTGTGGGATCGTACTATAACCCCTGACTCTAGCATCTGGAAAAACTCGTTCTGAAGAGTGACACAACGTGCCTCAGGGACCCTGTAGGGTTTTTGTTTAACTATGGCTCCTTCTTGGGTTGGGATCGAATGCACAGCCAAATGTGTCCTTCCGGGCTTGTCTGAAAATATATCCTTGAAGGAAAGAAAGAGGGTGTGTACTTCCTTTTTCTCACTGTCCGTCAAATCAGTGTTAATGACGGTGGCATTGGCAGTATGGAGCAGGTTTTCCACAGTGGGGACACTATGGATTTTTCTGGGTGGAGGGCCTAGCCACTTCTTCAAAAGATTTATATGGTACATCTGGGTCTTACTTGGAGAAAGTCCCAGGATATGTGTGTTTTTTTTCCTATCTTCCTCAGAATTTGAAAAGGACCTAGCCATTACTCCTTCAACTTGAGTAGAGGAGGGAAGAAAAATCAAAGCCCAATCTCCTATACTCCGTTCTCTCCACCTGTTCCCCTTGTTGAAGAAGTATTTCTGTTTCCTTGGGCTCTCTCTCTAAGGACTCATGGGCCAAGGTACTCAGCTTATCGAGACAGGCTTTTATTTGATTGGCGTAGTCTAACAAGGACTGGGCTTTATGGGCCTCATCATTTTCCCAGCTTTCTTTGGTTATCTCCCGGAGTGTACGGGGTTTCCGCCCAAAGAGGTGCTCGAAAGGGGAAACTCCAAGGCTGCTTTGTACCTGGCTTTTGAGTACGAATAGGGCCAAAGGTAGTAGTTGGTCCCAGTTCCTCCCATCCCCGGTTAACATTTTCTTGAGGGTAAGCTTGAGACTGCAATTGTAGCGTTCTGCAAGGTCGTTCGTCTGGGGGTGGTAGACCAATGTTTTTATATGTCCTATGTTTAGTTGTCTACAGACCTGCTTCATTAATCTAGACACAAGGGTGGTCCCTTGATCTGTGATGTCACAGGGAACCCCATCCTTGAGAAGGCTTTTATTTGTCGCTGTACAATAGTGGTGGACGTAGCCGAACTCAAGGGAAGGGCTTCTGGATATCTTGTAGAGTAGGCCACTATTACAAACCCATACTGGTAACCCCTGGTGGACTTGGGGATGGGACCTATGAGGTCGATTCCAATTCTGTCAAAAGGCTTGCCAATAATGGGATGGGGATTTATTGGAACATTCGTAGGGGTATAGGGGTTTCTTTTTTGTCAAATTGGGCACTCTTGGCAATATTTCCGTATCTGGGCGTGGACCCCTGGCAGAAGAAGCTCAGCAATATAGACTGTGTCGTTTTGTCTGCTCCACAATGACCCACAAGGCGATGGACATTAGCAAAGAAAAGGATCTGGTCTTGGATGCCGGATGGCACCAACAACTGGGGCTCCTCACCTTCCTTGACCACTCAATATACACGGCCGTTTTGCTCTGTGAATCAACAATATGTTTGTCGTGAGGAGTTAAGTGTCTCTCTAGCGCTCTGCCATGCATTGCTAAGGCTACTGTTGTTTAATTGGGCAGTCCTAAAATGTGTGTCTATGGCCCAAGGTTTGGAGGTCATTAAGTCATTGTGGGGATTTCCAGTTCTGGGATTATTCTTCAGGTTCCCTAACATAAGGCTAGAAAAACATGGGCTATCTATGCCTATTATAAAGGGCTCAGGAAGGTAAGGTATGACCCCTATGTCTGTCTGGGTTTCTATGACTTGCTCGGTTCGGAGACTGACTCTGGCTACCGGGTAGTCCCTTACGTCACCATGTACACACCTGATACTAATAGACCTTCCGGGAAGTAGGTGAGACTGGGGAATGAGCTCCTTCCTTACTACTGAATGCCTACTCGGGTTGTTACCGGATGGCCATTCATTCTCAAAATCGCATAAAAGACTGTACCCGTTTCTTGGGCGTAAAAAATGGACCGGGCCAGATAGCTAACCTCCATCGGTTCTTCTGCTGTTTTCTCCTTTCTCCGTCTACAGAATTTGACGATGTGCCCCCTCTCACAGCACTCAAACCACTAGAGGCCAAAGGAAGGGAGGGTATCTGGTCACCTGTATCGCGGTTTTAGGGGCTCAAATGGAGGCTTAGTTGGTTTTCTTTCTTCTTTCCCATGTTGGTGTGTTCTTAGGCTTTTCTCTAGTTCTTTTACCATGTTTCAGTTCTGTGCCCTGGCGTAAGATGTGGCCATCTCTACGGTATGTTCAACAGTCAGAACCGCATGCTGGTGCAACCGTCTTTGTGTCCTATAAGGAAGTGTCTCGAGGTATTGTTCGATATAGATCTTCTCTATGATCTCTTCACATGTAGACTCCAAGGGCTTGAGCCACCGGTCGGTGGCGTCCTTTAATTTATAGAATATTGTGTTTGGGGTGCCACCTGGCTCACCCCGTTCTTGTCTGAACTTGAGGCGGTGTGCCTCATTGTCGACCCCCAAACTATCCAGTATGAACTGTTTCACATGGCCATAGGCAGTGATACTGTCCCTGTTGGCCATTTGGTATGCCGCCTGAGCTTCACCAGTGAGTAGAGGTGCCAGATAGAATGGCCAACGGTCTGCTGGCCATGCGGTTGTCCTAGCGGCGCATTCAAACTTCAGAAAGAAGGAGACTGGGGTTGTCTCCCGGGACATACTTCTCCAGAGGGATCACAGTTCCTAGTAGAGCAGCCCCCCTCCCTTGACCCAAAGCTAACAGTAGCTGGAACTGTCCTTAAGCCACTTTGCCCCCTCCCTTGACCCAAAGCTAACAGTAGCTGGAATTGTCCTTAAGCCACTTTGGTCAGGTTGTCTGCCTGGGTCTGGATTGCAGATGTGAGCACAGCCCGGTCCATCTCAGCTTGGTTGGTGTTCTTCTCCACAGCCCATTCCAGTTTACTTAGTCCTCCTCTCATTCGGGTAATGAGATTTTCCATCTTCTATCAGATGGAAGCTGCCTGCATTCTCCACCAAAATTTGTCGGGGAACCCTGATGGAAGAGTTGTACTCAAAGGACACTCTTCTCTTAAAGAAGGATGACAGACACCTGGATTGTCTTTATTGGCAAGAGTCAAAACAAAAGAAGTTCTGGCTTGTATGGGTATTGATTCTGCCCTCCGGCGGGTAGTGAAAGGACTTGCTAGGGTACTTGGAGCTCCATTTTCCTCCGGGACGTCGTGGGACGCACAAAAATAAAACAAATAAACCACAGGTAAGTGGGATGTCCTACAGTCTTTAAACTACAGGGAAGGGACCGTGAGGGACCACCGAGCGCCGCCACCATCTGAAACCCAGTAAGAAGAGAAAGCGGTGCCCACCCTCAGTTTTACCTGTTCCCTCCCAGTGATTTGGAGAACCCCTGTATGCGACGATGTACCTGATCCAGCCGTGCTCCTCCTGGCTAGTGGCGGGGTGATGCGTGGGGTCGTTAGTCTCCTGGCTTAATCCTGCTCCCCGGATCCTCCGGTTGGGCTTCAGGACGTCCAGCTATTCGGCAATCACTCCGCTGCTTCTCTGGTGTCGTCCTCTCTCCTTCGACTTCACGCTCTGGTCCTCCGGCTTGCGCACTCTTGTATCCAGCTTCTTCCCTTTTCTCGTCGGGGTCCTCTCCTGATAGGAAGACAGAGGCCGACGTCACTTCTCCTGGCTCCTTCTCCCGCACTCTCCAGGGTGAATTAAAGGAACCCTCCACGACCTGCACACGGAGCGGCACAACGTTAGTGACGGGACAGGTCAGCGAGTCCCGCTCCCCAGGGGTCTCCTGACATTCACTTAAAACAGATGTGCACCATATACTAAACCAGCCTTCTACAAATGTCCTGGAAGGATCACATGATTAAGACCGCTAGGAGACTTTCTAAATCTCCTTCCTGGCCCAAGGTCTACACCCAATGATCACTTTTTGTGCTCCCTGTACTTTCACAGGCTTCCTTCCCTAAGACTTGGCTATGGCTACTTTGAGTTCCCTCTCTCCTTTCCAATTATGATTTCTTTTCTGTGCTCCAGACACATAGCCTCAATTGGCCCGACTATTGCAGGTTTTTCTTCCTCCATCCCAATCCCTGCAGTGCTTCCTTCATCCTACTCTAGCTTCAGTAGGTGACGTGCCATTTTACAAAAGTATATGCTTCCGCCAGGCACACTCTACTGAGTCGGTGATCCTAGCGGTCCTGGACACTGAGGTCTAATGCCGACAAGGGCATACATCAGGCCTTGGTGCTCCTAGACTTGTCGGCAGCGTTCGACACGGTGGATCATACCATCTTATTGCACCGTGTCGAACAGGCCGGCCTGCGAGGCACGGCCCTTGGTTGGATTAAGTCCTTTCTGAACGACCGTCACCAGGCTGTCAAACTTGAGAACTTTACGGCGCCCAAACTTCCCACAAACTGCGGCGTCCAGCAGGGCTCATCATTGTCCCCCCTCCTGTTCAATCTATACCTCAAACCACTGCTGCATTCATTAAAAAACAGGAAGGTTACCATATACAATTATGCGGACGATCTGCAGCTCATATTCCCATTAAATTCCTCAGACGCCGTCGAAGAATTTCAGGCCACTATGTTGCACATCCAAAGGTGGATGGAGACGAACCATCTAAAACTCAACCCCGGAAAGACCGAGTTGGTACTCCCGGGTAAAAGCGCAACTAGCTGGGGCCCTCACTTTTGGCCACCCTCTATGGGATCTCCCCCGTCTCCCTCTCCATCGGTAAAAAGTCTTGGGATCACCCTTAACACAGATTTATCACTAAAAAATCAGGTGGGAACTGTGATCTCCTCATGTTTCTTCCAGTTACGGAAAATCAAGAAAATCGCTCACCTGCTTACACACTCTGCCCTCATCCAGGTGGTAATCGCTTTGGTCCTTTCCCGCCTTGATTTTTCTAACTCCATCTATCTAGGTATGCCCTTGGCTCTCTCCAATCGGTTGCAGATAGTGCAAAATCAAACGGCCAGACTAATATTCAAATGTAACGGCAGGAGCTCGGCGAAACCACTGCTAGCCACCCTTCATTGGCTACCTATAGCCCAACGGATAACCTTCAAAGTAAGCTGTCTGACTTTCAAGGCTCTTCATGGAAAAAGCCCCAAGTTTATAAACCATCTCATAAACAGACAAGAACCGACTCGCAATCTCCGCTCTGCCCACCTGTCTCTCCTCACCTTGCCCCCTTTTAAAAAGAAACGCCTCGGCGGATGCCGATTCACTTATCTGGCCCCAAAGATCTGGAACTCACTTCCCCTCTCACTTAGCAGCTGCACCAATCTAATGCAATTCAGGGGTGCACTGAAGACTTGGTTATTTAAACAAGCACACGGTTAGGCTACTGCTCACTATCTTCCTCTTCTCTAGCACCATGAAACCTCTGGGTGCCCGTGCGCTATACAAATTATGAGTAACATAACATAACATAACTAGTGGTCAGAGCAAACATTCTCCAGTTAAAGGCATCAGAGATTCCTGTGTTGCCATGTACATTTCTAGTGCCACTTAGGCATCTGCTGCTGCCAAGTTCCCCCTGACACCTTTTCATTATTACTTTCCTTATGCACAGGAGCCTGAAATATGTTAAATTATTTGGCCAGTAACTGTGTATGCCATTCAAGTTCTGCATAATTATTGTCGGGTTACTAAGCAAGGTAACAACGCCAATCCTTTAAATTCTGTTTCCATACCACAAATCTTAGATGGTTAGACCAGCAGACTTATTGATGGCTTGTTTAACCACTCCCTTCTTGACATCTCACATTTGTGTTGACCGTACAAAGGCAGACCGACAATTGTGTTGCCAGGTCTTAAGTTATTTTTAGTGCTTCGTTTCTCACTACTATGTCTGATCTTAACTGGATACTAGATTTGCAACAGAGCCTGTTGGACTGAAATTTCCCCATGCCCCTTGCTTATCACTTCCATTTTAACTTGCATGACCTTTTGCATCAGTAGTGTGACAATTGAATTTCCTGGGACCATAGTAGTCTTTTGGATTCTATGTAAATTGCACCTTGGTCACTTTGCTAGAAATATTCTACCTTTATTAGTACAGGTCCGTTGCTGGATCCTAGGCCCTTTTGAGTGTTCACCTTATACTCCCCTGTAGGTTTGTTCTGTGACTGATGTACTTCTTCAAAATCACAGTTAGGTTGACTTTTTTTGACAGTTTTAAAGTGCATGAATCACATCATCCATACTTTTAGACACTATATGTTGAGCATAAATGGTCGGGAGAAGCGCAGTCGGAATGTAAAATGTAAGGCAGTGAATTGTGGTTGTCTTTACTAATAAGACTTGAGGACTTCCCAAAAGTACCCTTGTGTCTAATCTTAGAATAACATCATATTGAAAAATAAACAATAAGAAAGTAAATCCATGATTTACAGTTTACACGTAGGTCCTTGATGCTGGTAAATAGGGCACTGTGCTATGTTAGAAGGCTTACAACTTAAGAACTGGAAATAACAAAATGATCTAGGTGTCAAAAGCAGTAGCCCACTTACCAATTAAATATAATACAAGTCTGTGATGTGCATGTTACACAATGTGCTTTGCCCAAGGCACTTTAACAGTCTATTCTACTGAGTCAAACTGTGACTGGACAAAACAAAATTCTCCCAGAATTGTGTTAACCACTAGTTATCTTACTGCAATTATAATCTCCTTGAATTGATAGGCACACCGTGATCTCTGCAGGATGTGTCTTAACCCTGTAACATCTATTTTAAATGCAGCCTCTTTGTGACCAATTAATTAATGATTTACTGTTGCATATGTCCTTGTTGCCAATTTCTATGCAGCAGTTTTTTTTTGCAGAAAGGTAAACGATGACTGACAGACTCTGGTTTTCAAGTTCTGCTGCTCTTGACTCCACCCCCTTTCCTCTGCCACACTCTGACGCCTAATTTAGGAGTTCCCGGCAGTGGTTGAAGTGGGCAGGATACTTTTTCTAAATTTAGGACCAACAGTTCCTTTACTTTTTGTGCAAAGACAAGCGTTCTGGGAAGGTTAATTCCGACAGTTGAAATGCTTTAGCTGATGTGTAAGCAGTGGGGGTTGCTATTTAACTGCGGTGGGGGGCGCATCGGGGAGAATGAAAAAATAAATTCTAACACTTACCTGCTGCTGCCGCCTCTTGTTCATCTTCGCCCACTTCCAGGGTAGCAATTATCCGGCTCTCACATTCCCCATAGCCAATCTTAAAGCTGCAATGCAGTGTTGTGATGGCTCTGAGCGCCGTGGTTTGAAGACGGCTGTAATGCCAGAAACCGGTCCTAGGAAGCTTGAATCCGGTCCAGGGAAGGCATGGCTTGGCAGTTCGGGCTGGACTGTTCCCATGAGGCACAGGGTCAGACTGATTTGCATATGGCCATGTCTGAACTGGGGTGGCAGAGTGGGCTAAAGAACGGTGATGGATTAAACCCAGATCTGTGGACTGGGTGTGAGTGTTTGATTGGTTCAGATGCTCCGTCCATCACCACCCCCTTTTGTACCGCCTGGTTTGGCGCTCAGCCAGGTAATGGGAGGCTGTGCATGTTCTGCACCCAGGCTATAAGCCTGGTGCGTTCTGCACCCAGGCTGTAAGCCTGGTGCCGAATATGCAAAGTGTGCATTCTGGTTTGGCCGGCTCGAGACGGTCAGGTAAAGCATCTTGCGCACTTGGAATAGGCAAACCATTCCTGCCCTGCTCTGTGAGCACAGTAGCCCCCCCACCCAACTGAGCAAGGACGGAAAAAAAAATGATAACAACAATGAGTTATTATCATTTTATTTTTTCCTTGTTGTCCTACTCAGTGGGGCGACGCTCCGCTGCCTTAGCGGAGGAGCCGCCACTGACAGGGAGTTACATGTGCTGTAAAACCAAGGGAGGGGTAGACCGCTATACAAGCCTTTCCATGGAGCCTGCTTGCCTGAAAGAAATGTAAATATGTGCAACTGGCCAATCTGCAAATGTAACTGGGGCTTGGAAGCTGGTATTGACTCTAATTGTTAGAATCACTTGAAGCTTCTTGATGACACAGATTTTATTGTTTTTTAGTGCTATTGGAAGGGAGTTACCATCTGAGCTTTGAAGTGTGTTATTTTAAAGGACATTAAGAAAAAAATGCATTTGGGGTATAGCTAAAATCTATATTTTAGAAGCAACTTTTTTCTTACCTTAAACCTTTCTGCGCATTTTGTAGTACTCCAGCTTACATTGTGTGAAATAAGAGGTTAGTTCTGTCTCGGACTGACCTTGTAGCACTAAACATACACAAGCCACTATTCTCCACTGCACCAACCAGGTTTCAATTCTGTGGCTCTACTTACACACGCTGACCTCTGCAGTGCATTAACTCATACAGGTTTCATGATGTACGACAATGTGTTTCCTACTGACTAATTTAACTTGCATTTATTTTTAATTTAAGCTCTGTTATTTTTTATGTATTTACCTGAAGGTGAAAGAAAAAAGTTACAGAACATTTTGTTTTGAGCTCACTAACCCCACCCACATTGCCTGCAGCATCTCAATTGCCACACTTTTTAGGTCTCGCTTAGGCATCGCTTGTGTTGCCTCTGTGAGGCATGCTGTATTCAGGATATGGGCTTTAAAAGCTCCACCCATTTTGAAGGACTGTACCTGTTACATGTGTTGTTCCTCGGAGCTTGTGAGCACTATTTATTTCCTTTAAGCTAGAGAAGTCAAAGTTTACAGAGTGGTTTACAGAGCTCTGTTGTAAACAGGGGTATACATCTTGCTCTTATCTTGCCACATGTGCTGTGCAGTCAGAGACCAAGATTTGTTTTGGATGCAGCTGCCTCCACCTTCCTAAACGTACGACCTGGTATCATGGTCCCTGCTTTTCTATGGCTCTGTCTCAGAGCTGAACAGGCATTTGCAATGAAATAGGTGTCGCATTTGCGAGACTTTGACCTATTGGCATTGTAAATGACAATGCCTTTTATTTACGTGTTTTGAAAACCTGCAAGCGGTGCATAAACACGCACTATGTACTTATAGTCGTTGCTTACGAAAAGCGAGGCTGGCAGTTACTGTGCCTCTTTTACTGCCAACCTTGTTTCTCGTAAGCAAGTTCTATAAGTACAAAGGGCATGTTTATGCGCCGCTTGCAGGTTTTCAAAACACGTAAATAAAAGGCATTGTCATTTACAATGCCAATAGCTCACTCTCACAAATGCAAGACCTATTCAATTGCAAATGCTTGTTTAATACACCGATGGTTCCTGGAGTAATTTTTTAAGTTCCAGCCCCGACAACGACCTACTTATCACTCACTCCAACAAATTCAGTCCACTTCAGTGTAGAAGTTATTTCGTTTAGAATCGGCACGTAAAATGTTGCTAAACAGAATTTATTCCACACAAACATCCGACGCGATTAGTAGTGTCAACGAGAAGCCCCAGAATGATTCGGATGGGCAGCCTTAGATTTACACATTGCAGAAATGTGTTATACTAGTGCTAATAACGTAACTTAACTTATAGTTTCAAGACGACTGATTAATTCACAGTTTTGGGGTTGAAGCACAGAAAGCTTTATCTGGGAGTGGGTGCGTCAGAAGAACACACTGTTTACACTCTGGTTGACTGTTGTCCTGTGTCAAGGGAGTAGGCGTTTCATGCATTATGCTCAGCTTAAAATACGATTTGTTTGCCATCACAGAGACCTATTAATTGCACATCCGGGAATTACTTTAACACACTTTTCACCTGCGTCTCAGTCTCTGCATTCTGTTTATCCTTTATCCCTAGCAGTAGGACTGTATGTTCCTGACTACATTATAAACATAAGAAACATTTTAGTGGGGATGTAGCACTTCAGGGTATACGAAGAGTACACTCTCGATTTGCCAATCACAGCCCCGTCATAGTTTTTTTGTATAAAAGTGTTTTGGTCAACGTGACTTATAGATACGCTCTCCCGCAAGATTATTACAACTAACTCCTTGTTTCACGTAAATAATGTACTCATTTGTATTTTGACATAAGCAAATATAGCTATTGGGTTTAATCCATGTGTTTGGTGTTCTTACAGGTTTTGCTGGGCTTGCGTGACAACAATAACTCCATGGTTGCCATGACTCTGCATAGTTTGGCTGTCCTGGTTTCCTTGCTCGGACCAGAAGTAGTGATTGGTGGTGACAGGACCAAAATTTTCAAAAGCACCACTCCAAGTTTTGCCAAGGCACCAGACACCACCCCAGAAGGTAAAACAAAAGTATCCGTAGTTCTGTCCATAAAAGGGTGGTGCTGCAGAGGGAAAACGAGTCACAAAGGAAATGTGAATGAAGTATTCTAAAGCACAATAGTAAAGCACTGTGCTCTTATAGTGAATCTCACGACAAATTGCTCTGCTTCAGACCGCTTTCTGAATCAGCTTCCAGTCTCGTAAGATGAGGGAAAACATGAACACTGATGCTGCAGTGGCAACTAGTTAACACTTTATCGTCCTGGCCGAGGTGACTGGAGAAGGGCAGCCTTCTATTAAGCTCGACGTGGAGAAGGGAAATGAGGAAATTTAGTTCTTTTAAAAGGTGTCAGCGCATGTATCTGTCATTTATTGCACAACAACCTGTCAGTTATAGATTGCTTCATACCACACATTCACTTATAAAATGAATGACATAAAGCTATTGCCCAGTTTAATCAAACGCTATTCATTGACTTTTGTTAAAATATAAGGCTTAATTAGTGTTGCTGGGAGTCTGACCTATTACCATTGGGCTATAGCAGATATTAATTTATGTCTTGCCACTTCGATTCATTTAGAAGTAAGCCAGATGTAAGTGTTTGGAAATCCATACAAGAATATTGATGTGTGTTTCTTTATCTTGTTTGTATAGTTATATAGTAATAATGTTATGATGGGCTTGTTGTTAAGCTACTTAGTACTGATGTCCAACACTTCTGCTCTGAGAGGGACATTCTACGTGTAAGCTTTCTCTTGCGTAGCTTTGTTTGATGTTGACCCTTTGATGGGTGTAGCACGAAATGAATTGTTGTGCATAAGTGTGGACGCAAATTATTAACTTATTTTATTGTATGCCATTCCTCCTAATCCGCGTTCGACTGTCGGCCTTGACTCCAGAAACAAATCACATTGCAATTAGATTTTTGTTTTTACACAAAGTAGGTGAGTGCCCAGTGGATGGATCCTACTTTCACATCGACCCCATTAAAGAACGTAGAGCCAGATGTACAAAGCATTTTTTCACTCAAATGGCCCGATTCACAGAATCGGGCCAATTGTGACTTAAAAAGGCCTTTTCCAATATATAAAACCCAACTTTCGATTCGGTAACACATTAACGAATCACAATCGGGGTTTGCGATCAGAAACAGAATCACTATTTTGAAGGGGTGTGTTCACTGTGCCTCTTCCAAATAGGGACTCTGAAAGACATATACTAATGTTCTGTAACCCAAAAGTGGTCCCAAAACATTCATACTTTACTACCGACTCAGTTGTTGGTAATCCATTTCCAAATTTGAAGGGGGTCCCCTTGCGGCACCTTCCCCCTTGAGAATGTCCCAAAAATATTTTTTTCAGAGCAGGGAGTGATCCCACAGACCACTACCTGATATTAATAATTAAAAATGAAGCGTTTCATTTTTGTGTTTTTTAAACCGCACCCGGTCTTTCTTTAATGTGAGTGGACTGCATTTAAAAAATTAAAAAGACTGCATTATTTGAAAGCAATCACCAATATGGTGGTCTGCTTACCCAAACAGGCCACCATCTCTGTGATGGCAGCAAATCCTAGTAGGCCATAAATAATTAATATTCATGAGGTAGGTATATTTGCAAACCACTATGACACGCTAATCAGGAAATAAAAGGCAGATATAACTTTGGCGCATTAATAATAGCGAATAGCAATTTGCCAAAAATCGATATTTGGTAATATATCTTCCTTATATAGACAATTGTCTTCTGCTCCTACAATGTGAGCAAAACAAGAACTTGTATTTGCAATTTTTAGGTCGAGCCTGTAACAACGGGCATGCGCTTTTCTGGCGAAGACTTTATGTAGGGGCGTTTGAAATCTGCCCTCACACTCGCACACCCTTGTGCGTGTGCTTTTTATTTTGTCCTACGCTGTTGGCCTTTGCATGCGTCTTTTTTTTTGGGGATCAAATTTATTTTATTTTCATTTTCATGTAGGTACAACATTGCAACAATCAGACAGTCATAGCACAAGATGCGTCTGTAGCCCCACGGTCCACGATTAGCATCTGGAGGCTGATTTCTGGAGCAGAATGCCATGAGTCCATGCAAGAGGGCGTGAGTCCTGCCCAGCAACAGACTGCCTCTAAGAGCTCTCGTACCCAACCTCCCAACTAGACCCCCCCCTAACCTCAACCACCCCTTCCCTGGAACCGCCCCCCTCCCTCCCTCCCCCCCCTTCCCGGTGTGTTCCGCTGTGTAGCGGTGTGGCATACGAATGGACCCTCGTCAGACCTTTCGTGTCTTGTCTCCTGGTGGTCTATGGAACTCATCAACTAGTCTAAGGACTTTGAGATACTTTGGGCAAGTAAGCTCGCGGAATACGTGTGACAATAGGGAGATTAAGGGTGCCCATGTTTCCCTAAAGGTGTCGGAAGTCTGCGTGAGAGACGCCTGTATCCGCTCCATTCCTATTATGTACCATAGTCTGTGGAGCCACCCTATGTGTGTGGGTTTCCGCGGGGTGCCCCAGAGTGAAAGGATATGTTGCGTCGCCGCCCCTAGTGCTAGCCCCATTTGGCGCCCCCGAATGGACTTAAGTGGAAAGGTGAGTTTGTTGGGCAGGCCCAGGATCGCGTATGCGGGGAATCTCCGTTTCAAAACAGCCTTCTACATCCCGAAGGACCTCCTCCCAGTATTCCTGCACCGTCGGGCATTCCCAGAGCAGATGGAGCATGGTCCCTATGTGTCCGCAGCCCCTCCAGCACAGGGGGTCCCGACGAGGATTGCTTTTGTGTAGCCTCTCTGGCGTCAAGTGCCAGTAGTATGCCACCTTGACCGCTGCTTCCCGACTGGCTACGTTACGAGCTGTGTGGTGTGCCCGGTAGTAGACGTCCTGCCATTCCTTGTTCGAGAGCGCGCGACCCAACTCTCGTTCCCACCGTTGTAGTCCCGCAGATTTAGCTGTTGCCGGGGAAGGGGGGGATCAATATCCTATACAGTTCCGTAATCGCCCGTTTATCCGAGGATTTGGCGAGGAGCCACTTCTCGTATGGATTGAGAGCGCGGCCTACGTGTGGTATGACATCCTTACGGGTAAGCCAGTGCCGCAGCTGAAAATATTGAAAGTTTTGCGGTTTGTCAATGGAGTACCCGTCCTGTATCGCCTTCAGTGCCATAAAGCCTTGCGGGTCAAATAAGTGACCAGCCGAGTTGCACTGTCTGTCTCCGTTGTGGGAAGGAACCAGGGACCATTCCCGGTGGGAACGCCGGGTTGTCAAATAGTGGAGTCATTGGCGAGGGGAAGGACGTGAGGTCCCTTGCTACCGCTACCACATCCCAGACCTGGAGAAGTGTCCTGGTGATGGGTGATTTTTTGATGTATGCTGGTCTATCTGGTCGCGCCAGAAATGGGATCTTCCAGAACTGCATCCCAGCCATGGCCCTGTCCTGGAATAGCCAGCGCTTCTCTGACGTCGGCCTGGACCACTCCAGGAGATATCGCATCTGTGTAGCCTGAAAGTACCGCCGTAAGTCAGGGACCCCCAACCCCCCCTCTGTGGGGACCCGCGTGATCAGGTCACGTCGCATCCTAGGGCGTTTACCAGCCCATATGTAGTGCTGTATTGTGTCTTGCCATAACCAAAACTGGGTCTGAGCTCACGGGCAATAAGGACAAGCCTCACTAACAACTGAAAAACCAAAACGAGCACCAATATTGCCACTTACTTCTTGTTGGGGCTATAGGTGACCACTCGACCTACCGAGCTAAACAGTCAATCTCAGGACGCTTTTTTTCATTCCAGAATGAATCAATTATTTTTAATCACAAATTTCAACAGAACATAATTAGTAAAGATTTCAAAAAATTCGAAAACATTGCCTACTTCACTCCGAAAAGTCAATCTAGCAGATTGACTTACGCCGGTCTTTCCCATTCACAGCTACGTGGTCCTGATGAGATCTCCCTTTATTCAAGGGTTATCGAAACGCGTAGACCTTCTTCATACAGCATTAGGATTATCGTATATAAATACAAAAAATTGTAAAAATTCAAAACTTGTTCCTATGCTGTTATATTAATTTGAGTTGTAAATAATTTTTGTATCAATTGATGTATAGCTTTTATCGTGTCTTGCATAGATTGTATGGTTGAGTGAATGATTGTGGTTTTGTATGAGAGAATTCGGAGTGAAGTAGGCAATGTTTTCGAATTTTGTGAAATCTTTTTTCTAATTATGTTCTGTTGAAATTTGAGATTAAAAATAATTGATTCATTCTGGACTGAAAAAAAGCGTCCTGAGATTTACTGTTTAGCTCGGTAGGTCGAGTGGTCACCTATAGCCCCAACAAGAAGTAAGTGACAATATTGGTGCTCGTTTTGGTTTTTCACCTGTATTGTGTCTTGCAGCTTCTTGATCATGCCTATCGGAGGGGTGACCGATATGGTTTGAAATAGGTATAGCACTTTTGGCAGCAGGGACATTTTGACCACAGCTACCCGACCAAGCCACGAAAGCGGTTGTCTCCATCTCCGAATATCCGCTTGGATGTGCGTGAGAAGTTTGGTGTGGTTCAGCTCCACTGTTTGAGCCCTTGTGGGCGTTAGTTCGATCCCCAAGTATGGGAGTGCCGTTTGTGTGGACAGTCCTCTCAATTTCAATGAGCCTCTGTTGGCCTGGTGGGTGTTGCACCCCAGGGGGAGAATTAACGATTTACCAACATTCATTTTAAAGCCCGACACCTTCCCGAATCGTTCCATTTCCTCCAGGAACGCTGGTATCGAGACCCTGGGGTTGTCCACGGCGACCACGATGTCGTCCGCATATAGGCTTATCGTGTGTTCCTCGCCCCCGAACTTAATGCCCGTGATGGCCTGGTTGTCCCGTACGCGCTGGGCGAAAGGTTCTATGTAGAGGGCGAACAGCAAGGGCGAGAGCGGGCAGCCCTGCCTCGTGCCTCGGTGTATGGCGAACGGCTTGGAGCTCGTTCCGTTCACCTTAACCGTCGCCTGGGGAGATGTGTAGCAGCTCGCCACCCAAGCCCTGAACCTTTTCGCCTGCTCCAAATCTCGCCAACGTCCGGTCGAGATGGATCCAATCAACCCGGTCGAACGCTTTTTAGGCATCGACTGACAGGAGGGCCGCATCTGTGGCGTTGAAGTGTGCCTTATCGATCACGTGTAGCAGGCGCTTGGTGTTATCTGCGCTTTGGCGGGAGGGAATAAAGCCCGCCTGGTCCGGCTCTATTATACCTGGGAGACATGGGCCCAGCCTCGTGGCTAGGATCCCCGTGAAGAGTTTTAAGTCTAGGTTGAGGAGAGAGATTGGCCGGTATGCCGCGCATTGGGTCTTGTCCTTGCCTGGCTTCGGTAGGACAATAATGTCGGCCTCTAGCATCTCTGGAGGGATCGATCCCGGCCCCTGAAAAGAATTGAACAGCTTCGTTAGTACCGGGGCCAGGAGGGGCAGAAGGATTTATAAAAGCCCGCAGAGAATCCGTCCGGGCTGGGCGCTTTAAGCGGTTTGAGGCGCGCAATAGCGGAGACCACTTCGTCTAGTCGTATGGGGGCATCGAGCGCTAGGGCGTTTACCTCATTGAGGGCTGTTACCTTCGCTTCTTCTAGGTATGCTGCTCCCTTTTCAGCATCAGAGGCTGGATCAGCTTTGTAGAGTGTGGCATAAAATGTCTTAAATGCCTCCGCAATATGGTCGTCTTCCCGAAGCTCTCGGCCCCCCTTATCGCGGATGATCGGGATTTTAGCTCGGGTGATTTTCGCTTTGAGTTTGTTGGCGAGTAAACGGCCCGTCCTATCCCCCCCTACGTAGTACGTGTGCTTGAGGCGCAGTGCCGCATATTCCGCCCGATCCAGGTCGAGGCTCGCCAGCTGTGCCCTGGCTGTCTTCAACTTACGCCAGATCCTAGGGGCCCCCGTGCGCCTGCTCCAATTCTAGCACTTGTGCCGTCCGCTCCTGGCGGCGTTCCTTCCTTTCCCTATAGTCTGCAGCCGAAAGTGCAATCAGCTCTCCTCTGATAACCGCCTTGAGCGCCCCCCAGACCGCTGTCATTGCCACCTCCCCTGTGTCGTTCTGGCCTAAATAGTCCGTGATGCTCTGGCAGAGCTGCTGTGTGACCCCTTTGCGGGAGAGCAGATTTTCTCGGAGGCGCCAATTACCCTTGTGTGTTTGCAGTCGTGGAACCTGTAAGTGCATGACTATTGCATCATGGTCTGATAGGGCCGCCGGGGTAACTTCCATATCCCGCACCATAGGGGCCAGGTCAGTGGAGCTAAGAAAATGATCAATTCTGGCTTATGTACGGTGCACATGAGAGTAAAAGGTGTATCCTGGGGCCGTGTGGTGGGCTTCCCTCCAGGTGTCCAAGAACCCCCTGCTGGCGAGCCAGCACTTTCCTTCAGTAGAGAGAGCCCCGGAATCGCTGAACCTCCGACCTGACCGGTCCCTTTCATTGTCCATGACCAAATTTATGTCCCCGCCAATCAGTATGTGCCTTGAGCTGGTACCCATAACTTCTGAGAGTGCTCCTGTAAGAAACGCCTCCTGCTTGGTGTTGGGGGCATAGATGGACCCCACCGTGATCAACAGGCTCCCGATATGAGCCGTGTGGGCTAAGAGCCTGCCTTTGATTTCCGCCACTTTGTCCCCCACCCGACCTTTGAAATGTTTAGCAAAGAGCAGGGCCACTCCTGCTTTTTTCTCTGTGGTGGAGGAGTAGAGTTGGGTTGGGAACGCCCTGGACTTCATGCAATGCCAATCCTTAGCTAGTAAATGTGTCTCCTGTAGGAGGCACACTGCCGCCCTGGAGATTTCTAGGTAGGAGAGCACCGCTCTCCTCTTGATTGGGTTATTTAGCCCTTTAACATTAAGGGTGAGAACCTGGATAGACTCTTCAGCCATGAGGGGGTATGTATCTACGCACTCTTCCAATGCTCTAACGTGAGATCGCCCACCCCTCCTGATCTCGCTGCCTGAATGGATGGAACACACCTGAGCACACCCCCGGAACCCCCCCCCCCCATCCCCATCCCGCTGATTCCCCTCCCTCCGCCACCCCGACCCCCCTTCCAAACATGAAACCCCAACTGGTAAACATTGTCCCAGGCCTATGTAATGTCTGTCCAGGCCTGTGGTGGATTAGTAAATGTGGCGGCCCGAGACCCCCCGTCCCGTCCCCCAACCGTGTCGCCACAACTTGGCTGAGTATGACCATCGCCTGTCTCTCATGAGTCAGCGCTGGTGTCTTTGGAGACCTCTTGAATCGCTGCGGCCTTTTCTTGTGCCATTGTCTCTGGATTCGGCTTAAGGCCTTTCCTGGAGAGGCGTCCACGTCGCACCTTCTGCCAGCCGTTGCCAGTCGTCCGCGGGGATCTGGATGGGGCCTCGGAGGCTCGCCTCTCCTCGTCGTCATCTGGCTGGTCCCCTTCGTGTGGAATGCCCAGTAGGGCGCAAGTGTCCCGCAGAGATCTTAGCTGGTGAAGGGCCCCGTTCCATTTGAAGATTAGCCGAAAGGGGTGCCCCCAGGAGTATGTGACCCCCTCGTTGCGGAGGAAGGTGGTGGCTATTTTGAATGCCCTCCGGTTCTGTAGGGTAATTGCCGATAGGTCCTGGAATAGTTCCACCGTGTGGCCCTGAAAGCGAAGAGGCTGTTTTAGACGTGCCACCTTCAGTATGCGTTCCTTGAGGAGGTAGTCGGGCAGGAAAGCCAGGATGTCAGGCGGGGGACCCTGAGCTCGGCGAGCTAGGCCCACCCGATGGGCTCTATCAATATGGATCACAAAGTCCTCGCTTTCGTCGAGCTCCGTTCGGAATAGGCTTTGTAGGTACCCTGCCATGTCGTCCCCCTCTGCTTTGGAAGGCACATTGTGGACCCGAATGTTGTTGCGCCTTGAACGGTTTTCAAGGTCCTCTGTGTGGGATTGGAGGTCTGTTTGTTGCTCATTGAGCCTGATGATTTCCTGCCGCAAGAGTTCTACTTCTTCAATTCTGGCCTGTCCCGCAAGCTCGGTAGCGGCCACCCGCTCCCCAAGGTCATCGACGTCACGACGGAGTTCTTTATAGTCCCCTGCCATTTCTTGTCTGAGGGTTTGGATGCCTTCCTTAAGAGAGGTGAAGAGGGCCTCCATGAACGCTTTAGTCGCCGGGGCTTCCCCTCCATCCCGATCCTTTCCTTTAGGAGGAGGCGCCTGTGCCGGTTTTTCAGGGCTTTTGTCGGTCTTAGAAGTCCCTTTGGCCACCATTTGAGGGATGGTACGGCCCCCTTTGCGGTTGGAGGAAGCCATAGTCCACTCCCTTGCGGGTCCGGCTGTCACCCGATTGTGTCGCGCTCCTCGGCGGAACCACAGTCAAGCTATGGTGGGTGTGCGATGGGGGGAGGGGGAAGAGTGCGTTGGGATGGCACTACGTCTCAGTGAGGGTCGTGTGCCCCTCGGCCCCTGACTGTGCTATCCCGTGGCTCTCCGGAGCAATCTTCTCCTTCGTATCTCGGTGGCCTTGTCCCGTTCCTGCGGCCCCAGGCCTCTGGCAAACACCGGGGGCCCGTGTTATGCCCCCCGAGCCGCCTCCCCGGCGGCAGGGTCCATTCCCACCTCGAGCTCTGCTGGCGGGTCTCAAGGGCTCCCTCTATCTTCCGCCCCCTGGTGCGGTCTCGGGGCGGCCACTTTGTCGTGTGGTCGGCGCTCTTTCCGCGGGGCCACTCGCTGCGCCGCGGCGTGAAGCAGTGGTCTGCCCAAGGACACTCTCCGGGGCCCGTTTGATGCCCCCCAATCTCTCTCCCCCTTATGGTGGTTCCCAGGGGCTCCCTTTACTTTCTTCTCCCAGATTGTGGTCCCAGGGCGGCTGTGGTGGCGTGTGGCCAGTGTCTGCGGTGCGGTGCCACCCGCTTCGTCGCGGTTTGAAGCCCGGGGCACCCTCCGGAGGCTCGAACAGTGCCCCCCGATCTCTCTCTTTCTGCCCCTGAGGCCGCCTCCTCTGCGCGCCTGCGTAGGCGAATCCACTGCCCTCTGTGTGTGGCCTAGCTGTGGTAGGCCTTGTGGCGCCGCTTTTCAGCACGTGGCTGTGTGTCCCAGGGCCCCTGCGGCGTCAATCCAGGCTCGATGCGCGCCGGGGGCTCGAGTGTCCGCCCCCCGGGGTGATGCCTGCTTCGCCGCACTCCTCACCTTCATATGTGGTGGCGGTCTAGTGTGACTCCGCTCGTTGCGTCCCCCCGCGGTAGGCCCAAGCCTCAGGTGATTCTCCGCGCCGTCGCGGTAGGCGCCTCAGTTCGCAGGCCGCACCCCCAGGGCCCGCGGTCGAAATTCGACAGTCGCCGCCTGTGGTCTGCTGCACCAGTTGGGGAAGCCTCCGACGTGGCAGCACAGCCTCCCAGCTGCTGTGTGAGGCACGTCCGCTCCCTTCACTTCAGGAGCCGGGCCGTCGCTTTCGCACCTCCGGTTGGCAGCGGCCGGCGCCGCCGTCTCGTGGGTCGCGCCTCCGCCCTCGAGCTTCGCTGGGACTCCTGGCTGCTCAGCCGATGTCCAGCTCACCGTTGGCTGTCGGCACAGTGGCTTGGTGGCGAGGTGGTCTGCTTTTAGGCCCGGTCAGGGGATCGAGGACGGGGAGCCTCCGCAAAACACGTCTTCCTAAGCCGCCATCTTAGCCACGCCCCCTGCGTGCGTCTTTTTAACAAAGACTGCACGCAATTGACCAAAGGCAGGCGGATTGCTCCGCCCATGGCCTATTGGTGGCAGTTATCCGCACGGCCGCCATGTGGTTTCAATTATCGTGCCCAGAAACAGGCGGTCATGCGGGTAATTGAAACCACATGGCTCGCTGTGGCGCGCGCGCCTAGTTTGTTTTGCAAACAGATGACACATGCTCTATGGAATTAAAACGAAGAGAGGTTTATAGCTGCAGAGGCAGTGGTCAACACTTACACTTCTGATGTGTTATCACTTCTGTCATCGTTGCAAGTTGGTAAGACCTTCTAAATAGGGCGGGCCGCTTGGTGCATTATAGGGCGGGCTTCCGGGTGCATTACACCACGCGTTCACACACCCTGCCAATTTATGCCGAGGGCTCCCATTCCACCAAAGTCTAAATGAGTCCGTGTACGGTTTCATGATTTCCAGTCTCCAGAACTGCACGCTAATAACTCTTTGTTCTGGTTTTATTGTTGTTTTTGATATATATATATATATATATATATATATATATATATATATATATATATATATATATATATATATATATATATATATATATATATATATATATGTATATATATATATATATATATATATTCACTGAAAAAACCATAGGTTTCACACCAGTTATAGTTAGGAATTAGCATTTAAAAAACCTATTAAATTCACTGAAAAAACCATAGGTTTCACACCAGTTATAGTTAGCTGGACATTTTACTGATATAAAACCATTGAAATTCCCACGTTATAGTTAGATGGACTCACTATAACTTGCGCGTGCAATGCACTGCTGATGACATCACATATTACATCACTCATGACATGGTCAGTGACATCACTCATGACATCACTGATGACACCATCCAGTGAATGTGTGTCTTTCTGAAAAATAAATATATTTTATATATGTATATGTAAAAGTTGATGGAAGAATAAATGTTTAAATAAGTGTCTAAATGGATGGTTTTTAAAAATTGATTGGTTAACTGGCTTAATAAGACATCATCAGCAGTGCATTGCACGCGCAAGTTATAGTGAGTCCATCTAACTATAACGTGGGAATTTCAATGGTTTTATATCAGTAAAATTTCCAGCTAACTATAACTGGTGTGAAACCTATGGTTTTTTCAGTGAATTTAATAGGTTTTTTAAATGCTAATTCCTAACTATAACTGGTGTGAAACCTATGGTTTTTTCAGTGAATTTCATAGGTTTTTTAAATGCTAATTCCTTTGTATATCGAGTTTCTAACCTTTTTTTTTTTTTTACAATTTGCTGTTTTTTTTTAAGTATTCATTTTTTTTATATAATTTTTTTCTTTTGCGCTCTGGGTGCGCGCTCCGGGAAGCTTTCAGCTAAGCTCTCCGGTAAGCTTTTCCGAGAGCTCATCTGAAAGCGCACCCAGAGCGCAACTGTCGTTCGTGAAAAAAAATATGAATGAAAAGTTAATAATAATGCAAAACATTTCGTACCATACAAATAAAATTAGTTTTTTTTAATAAGGAAAATGATTATGCATTTCTATAAAAGATTGATGACGTCACTTCGGCGCGCAACGTAAGTGCCCTCGGAAGCGCCTACGTTCGCGGCGCATAAACGCACGCAAAAGCGCCTACGATCGCGCCACGTTTGCGCCCCGGAAGTGCCTACGATCGCGCTGCGTAAACGCACCGGAAGTGCTCCGGAGCGCGCAGCGTAAACGCGTCGGGTCATGTGACCCTAAAATAACACTTTTCATTGGTTGCTAACAGTTTTTTTTTACAATGAATGAAATCCCCACCCATTTCCTTCACTTCTTCTTTCACTTTTGTGACTGAAAGACCTGCCTTTTTTGCTGCTCCATATTCCTTGATTAATCATGGCTGCCAGACCATCCAGCAGTGAAGATGACTCCAATGATTTCATTGATGAAGAGCCTCCTCAGCCGAAGGTCAAAGAACATTTCATCTGGAAATTTTTTAAGTTTCCAGCAGACCAGAAGAAGGTGAATGCACCAAAAGTAGAGTGCAGGATCTGCAAACAGGTCCTGTCACGGGGTAACCCCCCAAAAAAATACTCTTTTGGCAACTTCACCATGATTCGCCATGTGGAGAGGAGGCATCCCCAGAATTTTGCCCGGGAAAGTGTCAGGGCTCTGGCACAAGAGGTTCCCAGAGATGGGGCCTCTACATCAACAGGAGGAGCAACTTCTTCTGGAAGAGAACAATCACAGGAGCAGGTAGCAAACATTCAACCTGCATTTAACCATGGGGTCGTCAGATGCAGATACTGCAATCAACTCCTCACCTATGGGGAGCAAAGTGTCCTGCTCATGGTTCGGGCATTGGAGAACCATCGCTGCCCTTCCCACCCCTAATTTTTTTCTTTTCTTTTTGCTCCTGTTGAGCAGTTTCTATTCCCTGTTTTTGTTCCTGTTCAGTTAAAAGAAGAAAACCAAAAGTTCTTTTCAGAACTACCTCCAATTCTCATCAAAGAGCTATATTCTTAAAAAATGAAGAGTAAGTGAAATATAGTGCATTGATAATTGAAAGGAGAATGAGTAAGAAAGAACAGAAAGGTATGAGAGGTGAAAGGAAGTGAAGTAGGAGGAATGAAAGAAGGTGAGTGTTAGAAAAGAAAGTTATGACACAGTGAATAAACTGGAGGCCTCATTTCTGAAAAGTGACGCATCGCTACGTGAAAACAGCGATGCGTCACTTTTCTGGACGCACTCCTTATGACATTCCAGATATGTCATATTTAATATATGACTAATCAATTCGCAAGGAGTTACAGATATGTCAGTATTTCTGACATATCTGTAAACACAAAAGTAACGCATTGCAGGAGTGCGTCACAAAAGTGACGCAACTCCAGTAATGTGTCCTTTCACATGGAAAAAGCACCATGTGAAAGGTTTGCTGTGAAGCAGGCGCAAGATTTTGGCGCAACAGCATCCTAAAAGTGACGCACTGCGTCATTATTACCAAGCTTTTTGCAAGGAACACCCCCTCTGCATGCATTATACCTGACACTATTTTTTAAAAAGTGACGCATCTAGGTACATGGGTCACTTTTTAAAACTCTGCGCCACATTGTATCTGCATCAGGTATAATGTATGCAGAGGGGGCAATCCCTCGCAAAAAGCTTGGTAATAACGACGTACTGAAATCTATGAGATTTCTCTGCGTCACTTTTAGGATGCTGTTGCGTCAAAATCTTGCGCCTGCCTCGCGTCACTTTCATGTTTACAGATATGTGAGAAATACTGACGTATCTGTAACTCCTTGCAACATGATTCGTCATACATTAAATATGACACATCTGGAATGTCATAAGGACTGTGGACAGAAAAGTGACGCATCACACCAGCAGTGTAATAAAATGTGCCTCGTTGCACTATATTTAAAGGATGCAACAGCATCCTAAAAGTGACGCAGTGAAATCTCAAACATTTCACTGCGTCGCTATTACAAAGCTTTTTGTGGGGGAACACCCCCTCTGCATGCATTATACCTCACGCAGATATAATGTGGCGCTTGATTTTAAAAAGTGACCCATCTACCTAGATACGTCACTTTTTAAATATAACGCAACGAGGCACATTTTTTTACACCACTGGTGCGATGCGTCACTTTTCTGTGCGCACTCCTTATGACATTCCAAGTAACGCATTGCTGGAGTGCGTCACAAAAGTGACGCAACTCCAGTAATGTGTCCTTTCAAATGGGGAAAGCAGCATGTGAAAGGTCTTGCCTCAGTCTAACACCTGCTGTAAAGCAGGCACAAGATTTTGACGCAACAGCATCCTAAAACTGACGCAGTGAAATCTCAAAGATTTCACTGCGTCGCTATTACAAAGCTTTTTGCGGGAGAACACCCCCTCTGCATGCATTATACCTGACGCCATTTTTAAAAAGTGACGCATCTAGGTACATGGGTCACTTTTTAAAACTCTGCGCCACATTATATCTGCGTCAGGTATAATGTATGCAAAGGGGGCATTCCCCCGCAAAAAGCTTGGTAATAACGACGTACTGAAATCTATAAGATTTCTCTGCGTCACTTTTAGGATGCTGTTGCGTCAAAATCTTGCACCTGCCTCGCATCACTTTTATGTTTACAGATATGTCAGAAATACTGACGTATCTGTAACTCCTTGCAACATGATTCGTCATACATTAAATATGACACATCTGGAATGTCATAAGGAGTGCGCACAGAAAAGTGACGCATAACACCAGCAGTGTAATAAAATGTGCCTCGTTGCACTATATTTAAAAAGTGACGCATCTAGATAGATGCGTCACTTTTTAAATATTGCATAGCAATGCGCATTTTTTTACACCGCTGGTGCGTCACAAAAATTGACGCACAGGAGGCACAAAACTAACAGCGCAAGGCCTTCATAAATATGGTCCTGGATTTTCCCCGTGCTTCGCCGGTGCGCGTACCATGCGCTTCCCCCGCGCAAAACGAAAAAAATTTTTTAATGCCCTGCAGGACCCTATTTTAGTCCCTACATCAAACCTAGGGGGTCAGAGGGGGTCTACTCTTCCCCCTTATGGTCATTTGCCCCTTTTTTTTTCAAACCCCTTGTGTCTCGATTTTACCGAGACACAAGATGGCGGCCGCTCCAGACTGTTTAGAATGTTTACAGACACCCAAGAGCCAATCAGCTTTCTGCGCGCAAGTCGCGTGTCGCGCCTGGAGCGCACTCCGGTGCGCGCACCGGAGAGCGCCTATAGATATATATATTTTTTTGAACCTAAATTACTCAAAATCCACTGCAGCACATATCTTGAGACATAGCAAAGGCACATCGGGCTACAAGTCCCTACAATTTTGCCAAGTTTGGTGTAAATCCATTCAGCCGTTCGGGCTAAAAGTGAAATTGACCGCCCTATGGAAATTAACATGGGGAAAATGCGTTTTGGGACCCCCCTTTTATCTCGGCCCCCGCTTGACGTATCCCCCCCAAACTTTCAGGGAAGGACCGGAGCTCGACGAGGCCATTTTCAGGAAATTTTCAGGCAGATTCGTCAACCGGTGCCAAAGTTATTCCAAATAGAATTTTGAGATTTAACATTGAAAAAAATCCTAACTATAACTACCTACTGGCGACCGCCAGTAGGTAATATATATATATATATATATATATCCTCCAAGATGCCCCAGATCATAGAAAACGCCACTCCACGAGGGATGATTGACACAATCTTTTATTTCAGCGCCACAAAAGGACAGCCCAGCTGAAGTTAGTCCCGACGCGTTTCGATGCCAACTGCACCTTAATCATGGGACAGGGAAACAGGTAAAATCCGGGTTGGAAACTTCACGTTATTCACCTAATTAGCATACATTCTCCAGTGAATGGTATGCCGGGAAATGAAGTCCATAATTAAACCTTCCAGTAGGTTCCGTGATTTTTACCCAATTGTTTTGAACTCCCAATCTGTTTCAATGTTCCAAGCCCTCCAGTGGGCTTCAGGGCTGTGATCTGTGGTTTCTTTTAGCAATCCCTTGTGCTGGCAGGCTGCGACGGTGCACAGCCTCGCAGGTCTGTTTCCAGTTTACAGCGGTGCGTTTTCCCGCGGCTTGGAGCTTGCCGCGTCTATTCATCCTCCAAGATGCCCCAGATCATAGAAAACGCCACTCCACGAGGGATGATTGACACAATCTTTTATTTCAGCGCCACAAAAGGACAGCCCAGCTGAAGTTAGTCCCGACGCGTTTCGATGCCAACTGCACCTTAATCATGGGACAGGGAAACAGGTAAAATCCGGGTTGGAAACTTCACGTTATTCACCTAATTAGCATACATTCTCCAGTGAATGGTATGCCGGGAAATGAAGTCCATAATTAAACCTTCCAGTAGGTTCCGTGATTTTTACCCAATTGTTTTGAACTCCCAATCTGTTTCAATGTTCCAAGCCCTCCAGTGGGCTTCAGGGCTGTGATCTGTGGTTTCTTTTAGCAATCCCTTGTGCTGGCAGGCTGCGACGGTGCACAGCCTCGCAGGTCTGTTTCCAGTTTACAGCGGTGCGTTTTCCCGCGGCTTGGAGCTTGCCGCGTCTATTCATCCTCCAAGATGCCCCAGATCATAGAAAACGCCACTCCACGAGGGATGATTGACACAATCTTTTATTTCAGCGCCACAAAAGGACAGCCCAGCTGAAGTTAGTCCCGACGCGTTTCGATGCCAACTGCACCTTAATCATGGGACAGGGAAACAGGTAAAATCCGGGTTGGAAACTTCACGTTATTCACCTAATTAGCATACATTCTCCAGTGAATGGTATGCCGGGAAATGAAGTCCATAATTAAACCTTCCAGTAGGTTCCGTGATTTTTACCCAATTGTTTTGAACTCCCAATCTGTTTCAATGTTCCAAGCCCTCCAGTGGGCTTCAGGGCTGTGATCTGTGGTTTCTTTTAGCAATCCCTTGTGCTGGCAGGCTGCGACGGTGCACAGCCTCGCAGGTCTGTTTCCAGTTTACAGCGGTGCGTTTTCCCGCGGCTTGGAGCTTGCCGCGTCTATTCATCCTCCAAGATGCCCCAGATCATAGAAAACGCCACTCCACGAGGGATGATTGACACAATCTTTTATTTCAGCGCCACAAAAGGACAGCCCAGCTGAAGTTAGTCCCGACGCGTTTCGATGCCAACTGCACCTTAATCATGGGACAGGGAAACAGGTAAAATCCGGGTTGGAAACTTCACGTTATTCACCTAATTAGCATACATTCTCCAGTGAATGGTATGCCGGGAAATGAAGTCCATAATTAAACCTTCCAGTAGGTTCCGTGATTTTTACCCAATTGTTTGAAGTAAACCCGGATGATCTGGGGCATCTTGGAGGATATATATATATATATATATATATATATATATATATCCATATCCATATCCATATCCATATCCTGCAAAGTAGAGGAGCCCACGAGCCAGGTAAGGAATTTCAGCTTTTATTCATTGTAGAAAGCAGCCTGCCCAATGTGGTTTTATTGAACTTAAGAATAAGTGGGCCCGAGGCTGGCAACTCACTGAAGGGGGACAGGACACTACAATTACCATGAGGCCATTTCTTTGGCAACGCCCATTGAGGCGGAGGATAAATTGCTGTGTAGATGCCCACAAAATGTTTGCCTTGAAGCCCGAGTCAATGCCTCTGATGAAGTTTTATAAACGAAACGCGTCAGGCTGACCTTTGAAAGCTGTTGCTGGATTTGCATCCATTTCGCAAGCTGCTCCCAACACTGAATAAAAGCCAAATTCTGTACCTTGCTACTTTGTTGATGTGTGTATATATATATATATATATATATATTTATTTATTTTTCCTCAATCTTCGTACGAAAAAACACGTGGTGCGCCTTTAGTGCATTTTTCACCAAAACATACTGGAGCCGATGGGAAGGGCAGGCAAGAAGCCCCATTCGAACCACAACACATTCAGGAGACCGGAAGATTCCACTGCCCGTGCGTCAGCTTGTTCCCGCTGATCTTTGCTTGTTTACTAAAGATGGTGACTCTTGATGGCGAACAGGCAAGCAACACAGACAGTGCGCGCTTTGTGCCCCATCACCGGAGATGCTGCATTTTTTTTCCTATAGCACGAACCAGTGCTTTAAATGGCCCGGTACTGTCCAGCACTAGTTTATTTTGAGAGGGAGAGTCCCAACACTTCTCTAGAGTGACGTAATACGTTTAATTGGAGAGTAGGCACTTCTCAGACACAAGCAGGTACCTTGGTACAGGGTACCTGCACTTCTATTTATCCATTTCAAGCACTGGTGCAAACTCGAAGGTATTGGCTGGCTTTAGATAAGCAACAGTTACATCACTCAAGGACACATTCATGTGTTTGCAGGCACGGGGAGATTTGCCCAGAATCAACGGAGAATGAGGCGACGCAGAGATTCGAACCAGACTACCCAGATCAAAAGTGGATAGTACTGCCCGTGATGCCATATCACCTCCCCTGAGCATTAGCAGGTACAGTGCATGGCGGAATCTGCCCTACACACTCATAGTGATCAAACTGCGCCAGTCAGCTGTCTGAGAGGGTGGAGGAGCCATGTTGCTAGTCACCCACACTTTGCGGCCTCCACATCTCGGCTGCAAACACCCGACAAGTTTCCTGTCACCAGCAGAGATATTTTTATTGCTGTTTGAATTCTGTTGAATTCCGATGGCACTGCTTTGGCATTCCACACCATATTTCAAAGCCGGGCTGACAGTCATAATATTGAATCAGGCTAACAGGGGTACAAGGGAACCCAAGAGGTAGCTGAGGACCTTGGGTAGTAATTTCTAAAGCAACAATTTATTTTTAAAGTTTTATATAGCGCGAACAAGATCTTTGCAGATATCAGAGCGCTTTACAGAAACAGTAGGTAAGATAAACAAACTGTTGAAAACAGTATACTAATCGGTAGGGAGTGAGTTGCCAACAGGGTAATAATGGCACAAGAGTATGCACGCTAATAACAATCAAGAAGTAATAATATTGCACAAGAGTATGCACACTAATAACAATCAAGAAGTAATAATATTGAAGCGATGCAATGTCGACTCGAATAAGATTATAGCACCCCAGAGGGAGAGTAAACACGCTGTTGAAAACTGAATAGTAGGCAATAGTGAGTGGATTGCAGTTAGTAAGTCACTCAGGTCATAGTGTGCAGACCTAATAAACAATCTGGAAACCAAATAATAAAGCATCCGTGCAAAGATTTTGGTCCAGTAGCAGTCATAAAAGAGTCAAAACATAGATAAGCATTCGGGTAGCCGATGAAATAGGAGCCATGTACTGTGATTGTTCCAGTAACAGTAGGGTTCAGGTGAACTTAGCCATAAGGATGGCTTTTACCTCTTTCTTGAAGAGTACAGAGCAGGGGATAAGCCTAGTTTCTGGCGGGAGCGCATTCCAGATCCTGTGTGCCATTCCTGAGAAGGAGCGTTTGTATGTTTTTTCCTTCCGGAATCTACGAGGTTTCAGGAGGAGATTCTTTGTGCTTCTGTTGGACCTTGAGCCTCCTGATATAGTCAGCTTGTGAGTGAGGTAGTTGGGTGACTTGTGGTGTACGGCCGAGTGTGTCATACAGGCAATTTTCAGCTGGACTCTGGCTTCAAAAGGCAGCCAGTTCAGGGCTTTTAAGTCAGGGGATATGTGAGTGTTTTCTAGAACCAGTGATGAGTCTCGCGGCCGCGTTCAAGGAGGCGCGTAGGGGCGCCGTTGTTGTTAGGGGGAGCCCGCTGAGAGCCACAATTCCGTAGTCTATGCGAGGAATGACTAGGGCTTGTACAACAGTTCGGAAGTCCTTGGGTGGCAGGAAGGGTTTGAGTTTTCTCAGCGTGTTGATTTGGAAGTTGGCTCCCTTGGTTGCTTTGCTAATATGCTGCTGCATGTCGAGATTGGAGTCAAGTGTGATGCCAAGGGATTTCGCCGAGTCCACGATGGTGGGCTGGACATTTAGTGCGGTTAGATGATTGAGCCAGGTTTGGGTGATGGCCTTTTTCGCAGGAGGTGAGATCAGAAGGAACTCAGTTTTCAGAGCATTTAGTTTAAGGTGATTGTCGGCCAGCCATGCTTGGGTGTTTCTTAGTGTGGCATTCAAAAGTTTGATGTCTTCAGGTGATTGAAGCTTGAGGTAGAGCTGAGTGTCATTGGCGTACATATGAAAGTGTACATTTGATGCTTGCAGCAAGGTGGTGAGTGGTTCCATGACGAAGTTGAACAATGTGGGGGATAGAGAGGAGCCTTGTGGGACGCCTAGTGTTACGGGCACAGGCGAGGACAATGCGTTGTTGATCTTGAACTTCTGAGACCGGTTGTGCAGAAAGGAAGTGAACCATTTGAGAACAGTCCCGGATATGCCCATTCTGGTGTTCAACAGCTCCAGTAGATTCTCGTGTTTGACCGTATCAAATGCTGAGGAGAGGTCAAGGAGGATGAGGAGGCAGGACTCATTGTGATCAAGGATTTGAAGGGCGTAATCAATTATGTGTGTCATAGCCGTGTCCGTGCTATGTTTTGCTCTGAAACCTGATTGGTGCGGGTTGAGTAGGTCAAACTGCTCAATGTGTTTTGTCAGTTGGAGTTGTACGCATTTTTCTAGCAATTTGGCCAGAGTGGGGATATTGGTGATGGGTCGGTAATTGTTTAGGTCGGCCGGGTCAGCTGTGGGTTTCTTCAGTATAGGCGTGACTTGCCCTATCTTGAGGGAGTCTGGGATGAGTCCTTGTTGCAAGGAGCAGTTGATTATTTTAGTCCAGAGTGGGAGGAGCATGGGGGTGAGGGCTTTAACAGCGTTGGCAGGTAGGGGGTCTGTGAGGTGATTGGCGGGTTTCAAGGTGCCGAGCAGCTTGTGAATTGATTCTTCAGTATACGTGTCGAAGGACGTCCATGAAGCGTTGTTTTTGGGTTGAGTGTTAGTTATGCACATGGAGCAGGAGTAGCGACTTACATCGTTGAGGAGATCACTTCTTATATTGTCGGTCTTTTGCTTGAAGAAAGCAGAGAAGTCTTCACAACTTGGTGTATCCTTTGCTGAGTTGTTAGGTTGTAGAGGCTGCGTCTTTGTTTGGGTTTTGACTAACTCGAACAGTTTTCTTGGTCGATTTTTTGCTTGATCCAGCTGTTGGCTAAAGAAGACTGATTTTGAGCGTTTGATTTTCCTGAAATAAGCGTTTCTCTTACTCTTAAGCGCTCTAAGGTGCAGTGCTGATGGGTCAGATCTCCACGTGCGCTCTGCCATGCGCATAGCACGTCTGTCTTCATTGAGTCTACCATCATACCATGGGTTCGAATTCTTGGTGGTGACTCTTCATTTGCAGGGGTGCGGCTTCATTGATTATTGCAGACAGTGTCTAGGTAGAGGTCGGTCAGTGAGTGCACATCAGAGACGCCCGTCGGGGGAAGAAGGAGATTGCCTGTGTGGGCAGGCAAGGAGTTTGGGTTTAGATTTTTCATGTCCCTCTTCCAGATCTTGGTTTTGGCAGGTTGAGCCGGGTTAAGTTTGACCTTTTCGTTGATGAAGAAGGTGATGATGTGGTGGTCTGACCAATCACAGGGTTCGATTGCCTCCAGCTGGGTAGAGTCTTCTTTGGCGATGATTAGGTCAAGGATAGAGCCTTTTTCATGTGTCGGACGGTTGCAGATTTGGGTGAGGTCAAGTGCGTTGAGGAAAGTCTTAAGGCTATTCACCACAGCGTCTTTCTGGTCGTTCCAATGAAGGTTGAAGTCTCCCAAGTAGATTTGATTGATCTGACGCCCGGCGTTGGTGGATATCGTGTCCATGGTTTGTTGGGAGAAGGTGAGGTTGTCCCTGGGTGGGTGGTAGATAACATGAAGGGAGCACACAGGTTTGCCCTCGCTAGTAATATCGAGGCAGATGAGTTCGCAGGAGGAGAGGGAGGGGGAGGGACCTTCAGTGATGGCGAGGTTGCTCCTGAAGATGCATGCGATTC